>NW_026047583.1:11524050-12149050 GCF_023864345.2 Schistocerca serialis cubense
GGTCGCACCTGATGAAGGTAACGAGCTACGCTACCGAAATATCGTGCAAGTACGACATTGATATCTGGTAGAACACCCGACAACCGAAGATGTCATTTTCATTTATTTTTTTTAATTACCATGTTGACAGACATCCAGTGATATGATCTATGACCGAAATTGGTAGACGATATATAGGTTAGACAAAACAGCTGACAGTTAAAATGCATTTGCTAAAGCACTTAAAAGAAACTTTGAAGTAGGCCTACATGTTGTGTATTTGTTTAGACTGTATTTTCAGATTAACGATCCACACATTAGCATGTTACGCATCATGAAATTCAGTTCGTGAAGAATTTATATATTCCAAATAGTTTCAATGTATCACACATAACTTAAATTTATAGAACAGGAAATATTTACAAATGCTGCACTAAACATAACCTCGTGACTAACAAGAGAAGCAACTGTAGAAGTTGGGGCCGGCCGAAGTGGCCGTGCGGTTAAAGGCGCTGCAGTCTGGAACCGCAAGACCGCTACGGTCGCAGGTTCGAATCCTGCCTCGGGCATGGATGTTTGTGATGTCCTTAGGTTAGTTAGGTTTAACTAGTTCTAAGTTCTAGGGGACTAATGACCTCAGCAGTTGAGTCCCATAGTGCTCAGAGCCATTTGAACCATTTGTAGAAGTTGGCGAAAAGTGCTTATCGTGGTCTCTAGTGCACATTCGTTAATGTGATTCTAAGATCACTCACCTGAAAACACGGTGTTGTCCTAGGAACACTGCCCTCTGGCGACAGCACTCTCCCCTGCTGGGTGGGTCTGGGGAGGGGGACAACGGCCTGCCCTGCCGGCCGCCGCCGGCCTCTGCTAGATGTCTCCGCACAGTGGACTGCCACAGCCTGACAGTACGGCCCAATTACAGGGGGCGCGCTACCTCACTGGCACGTGTGCGCGGCCGCTAGTGGTAACCTCCACCACCGAATATCCTCCACACTCTCTCAGGCATTTATTCTCTTCACTTATACACAGCCTGCTGTCTTGTCGAAAGCAGACAGTTTGAGAACCGTGGGTGCATTATAATTGAAGATTTATGGCTTTAACACAACCAGCCCCAAGTATGGCTTAAAACAGTTTGTTTACATCAATCCATTGCCCATTTTGGATTTATCACAAACCTATCTTCGGATGCTTCTTATAATCTTCCTTACTTTCGTGCTGGAGTTTTGTACTCATCACCGGTTTGATGCATTGCAAATAAAAGCTTCGTTCACAATTCGGTAAATTTAGAAGAGATTTTTTTCTCTTTGTTCTACACTGAAACAATCATGACATGATTTTAAAGTTAATAAAACATTCAATGTGTTGAAAGCTGGCGTGGTGTATATTTCTGTGGGACGAACTTGTATTCTATTTGTGTTCTGAAATTTAAAGTTAACACATATTTGCACATGCATTATGTGAGTACTGTTTAATTCTCTGGAAGCTGATTTAACACTCATCATTCTACATATTATGGCAGCACACGTGCTCAGCATTTACAAAACGCAGCCCAGCTTCTCTAGAGTGACAAAAACAGTAGTTTCAAAGATGTTAGAGGGGTAAAGATGTTAAGTTACAGATACTGTATACATCTTTGCTAAAGTGATAAATTAATTTTAAAATTCAAAAAGAGAAGTAAAATTATGTACATTAAATTCTAATATGGTATTCTATTGAATGGGTAATATTGCGCACACATACATTTCTATAAGCGACGAAGTATTTATAAATGTAGACCAGCGACGTAAAGCTAACGCGTGTAACAGATTGCGAACTGGTGAGATATCACTAGATTGAAGAGAACCGCTGCTGGACGTGTGAATTAGATAACTGACATAGTGTACAGTGCAAAAGCACAATAAGACCTGTATTTTGCTACAGTGATTGAACTGACTTGGAACACCGAAGTTAAAGTTGCAGTCTACATTACAAATAGTAATGTGACACATTTTATTTATTCGCCAGGTATAATGTAAGAAATAAGTTATAATGTTTTAATATATTATACTATGAACGTGGTATAAAAGTGAATTTTACAGAAAAGGTATCTTAGTTAACATTATATTCATAGAAAATAGGTAAAATATTAAATGAAACACGAATGAAGATATTCTTTGTTCGTCTTGGACTAAGGTAATATGTTGGTTTAAAATTCTGGATGAATAAATAGTCATCTAGCACCGCCTTCCTGAATTATTTTCGGGAGATATGACATACTTTTTCACCGCTTTTCATGTTTCATAAACATTAAAATATTTTATCATGATTAATTCTGTTAAGTATAAAAACAAAAAATCTGCTGTAAGTTTACCGAATTGTGAGCGATAAACGTTTTGTTATGTTGGTGCATCAGACCAGTAACAAATACAAAATAACGCCCCGACAGGAAAACAATAAAGTTTCTAAGAGCAATTTGAAGATGAATTTGTAATAAATTCGAAACCGGTATTGGTTTGATGTATATAAACTGGTGTAAAGCATAATTTTGGCTGGTTGTGATTTTAATTAACTTTATATACCGATATCTGTCCACGTTTTCCAATACCATATGAAACATACCTCTCTGCTGTCGTCTGTCTTACATCAGGTTTATGTCCGGACGCTCTCTACTACCCACTGCTTATTGCCATTTCCTTAACTCACTGCCAAGATTTTTTAATGTAATATAGATTGCGTACCCTCTTCTTTTTCTCTTTTCTTTTCATCTTTCAGTTACCTTCCTTTGCAAGTAGTTTCTTCTAAACATGTTTCGTTCCAGATGTTTCCACTAATTTCGCTAGCCTTCCATGTCCTCACATTCTCGTTTGTTACTTACTTCTCGGAGTACACCAACAAACTATCATGATCAGTCAACCGTCCATTCGTCTGACTACATGGCTTGCCGATCTCCGTCTCAGTCCCGTTGCTGTCACAATTCCGTTTTCCACTCCAGTCCGCTCCTGGAAACGTCTGCTTGTTTCCTGTTCCTACCCAACATGCGTGTAATCATCGGTAGCTCTGTAGCCATGAATTACTGTTTTTTTTTTTCGGCTATGGAGAAGAGAGCTTAATTTTGTTAGTGATCAGTAATCAAACAGGAGGTCGTACATTTGGGCAAACAAGTCTGCACAAATAAAACGCACAACGAATGATCTTTCCATTAGGAATCATCTACCCTTCATCCAAGACAAAAATGAGGCATAATTCAAACTTGCGTGAAATAACTATTGAAATATGCAAGCCGTCTTATCTACAAGGTGAACTCAATTACTTATTGTCAGCTTTTAAGAATAAGTAGTTTCGTTTCAAGAGGTCAGTAACTTACGGCCAGCCTTGAAGAGTAATGGGCACTCTGTCAACGCGATGCGACGAGTCCTACTCCAAGACAAGAGAATCCCAGAGATAATGAGGGACAGCTGCCTCCTATACTGCATTTTATAAAATTACGCAGCTTGAAGTCGAGCGCAGAATGGTTTTAAAACGAGAGAGCCAGTCAAACTGTCATGATGGTAGCAAGTCGTAAATGATTTTATTTCGTGCATTGCAGTTGCGCACTGTCGAGGACAATGTTTTTCCGCCAGCCTTATCCCGCACTCAGCTTAGATTTTCGACAGTAAATGAACAAAATACTGAGCAATGGGATGACCGTTTAGCCTTCGCCTGTACATCAGTCAGATCATCGACCATTAAATGTCTGTCACTCACTTTTATATAGTTCTAGTACTTAAGAGGAGCTACAGTCACAAGACGACTGCCTCTTCCCGGAAAACCCAAGTCTCGATTCGCACGCTGACTATGGTAGACCAGTAAATGCGGATCTAACAAAAATTCATCAGCTACGGACTTATTTCACGAGTCGCGTCACCACAAAGGTCCCAAAGAAGCATCCGTGTGTGCCGGTGCAGGCAAGTTCGTAAGGAGTGGCAATTTTGCTCTTAATATTCGGTAAGGGCAGAAGTGTCATCTGAAATGTTTTGATGAACCATCTCGGCATCTACTCATGAGTAGAAGTAACTGCAGACTGCAACAAACTGCTAGTTACGCACATGGCGATGGCTTCACGAATGATTGCACGGTTCGTAGTCACACGTGCCAGAGCGTCGACGTACGATTAAATTAAATTAAAAAAAAACAACTAAAAAACATTCTGAAACGTCATGCCAACGTTTGCAGTGAAACAGGACTTTGAAAGCCATTGTCCGCATTCGCGGCAGTCAGTGGTAACGCAAGCTGCCAGTCGGTACATTATCCTCTGGTGGGCCAGCGTCTCCGACGTGACCGTACGGTATGCTGAACCATGCAGCGCCCCTGATCAACGTCATATACACTCATGTTCAGCAAAAACAGAACACCTCGAACGACTAGAGATAGGACGTTCATACTCACAGGGCACGTACATTCGTATGTTCTGCAGGAATAATTAGCATTTCAGTGACCTCGCTTCAGCACGGGTCCCGTTGCCTAGTTGGCCCAGCGCCCGCCACGTACCCGGTGAACCTGTCCTATGCGTGATGGTATCGACGCGTATAAGGCGCGAATGTCGTTCTGTAGTATAACCATCCGTGCTTCACTCACCTTGTTCCAAATTTCACCTGTGGCGGTTGGCACTGGGTCACAGTGGTGCTCCAGTCGTTTCACCATATCACACACGTTTCCGACTGACAAGTCTGGTGACCTGGCAGGACAGGTCAAAAGGCTGACATTCTGTAATACCAAGACGGCACGTGTCTGTGTAGAAATATGTGATAGCGCATTGTCTTCCTGAAAAATAGCTTCTGGGATTTTGTGCAGAAACTGTATGGCTGTGGGTCGCAGGACGTCATTCACGTAGGTCACACTCGTCACAGTGCCTTGGACACAGACCAACTGTGGTTTTTCGTTGTACCCAGTAGCACGCCATGTCACTAGGCTTTCGAGTTGGCGCGCTGTATTGTAATGTTATGTGTGCCTCACTGCTTTCTTTCTTTGATTAATTTGAGCCTGATTTTATTCTGAGAAGCTCAGTAATGTATGTAAATACCGAAAATGTAAATGTGGTTCAAAAAGTACTTGAAGTGAAGTGAAGCGCAGCTGGACAGCAAGAAACTCTTTAGCGCGCAATCCCCGTACCGATAGTATTAGAGAATCTTTCAGTATGGACTCTAAAAAAAAGACAATTGACTTTATTAAAAAAAAAAGACTTACTCTGTATCTCGTGGAAAGAGGGCGTGTTGCTAGGCCGTCGCTCAGAACATATTGTTACATTTAATGAAAATTGATTTCTAGTGATAAAACCGAGTGAAGTAAGTGTAAGAGTTGCCAAACATTTATATAAACAAATTTTCTGGAAGTGAAGAATAGAAATATCTTTTTCTTAGAAAAGGAGGTGAACTTCATTGTCGTTGCCATCTATCAATCGACAGAATTGTAAGTGCACAAAGTTCACTAAAATACAGGAAAAGAAATGCATTT
The DNA here is from genome assembly GCF_023864345.2 of Schistocerca serialis cubense. Classification (NCBI taxonomy): domain Eukaryota; kingdom Metazoa; phylum Arthropoda; class Insecta; order Orthoptera; family Acrididae; genus Schistocerca; species Schistocerca serialis. Next base: position 11,529,499 of record NW_026047583.1, read on the forward strand.
TCTATAGTTTTCATTTAATAAGTAACAACTTCTCATAATTTATTAATTACAGTAACTGGATTATGTTCTTGTACAGTAGTATGGTGCTGAACTCCACTGACCAATTTTGATACAACAGGACGTGTAGTTTGAAGGAAGTTTGTGTGTCAAGCAATCTCCTTTCTCACGAAAAGCAGATTGCTGCTTGATCTTACTTACAACAGTGGTCCCTTAGGTATGAAAAGCTACGAAAACTTGGGCTCAAAGCTATCCGCAATACGGCCAGGTAACTAACAGAGTCGTATTTTAAACCTTAAAGAACAATAGCCGGCCGGAGTGGCCGTGCGGTTCTAGGCGCTACAGTTTGGAAACGCGCGACTGCTACGGTCGCAGGTTCGAATCTTGCTTCGGGCATGGATGTGCGTGATGTTCTTAGGTTACTTAGGTTTAAGTAGTTCTAAGTTCTAGGGGACTGATGACAACAGCAGTTAAGTCCCATAGTGCTCAGAGCCATTTGAACCATTTTCTTAAAGAACAATAACTTCCTCCAAATTGCAATACGTCAACAACTGGTGCAGAAGCCGATCATTCAAGGAGGCAGCAACCAAAATTCAGGTACCAGTTACGACTTAAAGTAAAAATCTCAATCAAAAATCAATCTCTCTCTCTACAAACACATATATAAATATTAATATTATTATCAAAAAAAGAAGTAATTTTACATTGGCGCCCGAACAGGGACGCGAAACGAAATTAAAAATATTTCATGCTGCTGTTCGAAAGACTTTGTAGTTGTCTTGTATTTGTTAATACTCATTTGCTTAGCTGCTAAATAAAAATCGGAACGGATGATAAATGTTGCCGTGAAAAGAACATTTGGACTTTGAAAAATTCTTCAGCAGTTGCAGACACGCAAGAGTGACTACCTTTTTATTTCCGTTGAGAAGCTTCATTAATGCCCTCTCATGTAGCAAGCTTCTGTGTTTTTTCCATCAACCTATCCAAATCCAGTAGAAAATGCATGGAGGTATTTTGTAGGTAGACATTTAACAGCATTGTATAATTTCAGGTAGTGTTATAGTCAGTATTAGCTTAAAAGAAATAAAAATAATTTGTCTGCATCTCCATATTGCATAAACGGCGTTGGCATTCAGTTCTCTCTGATCAGTAGCATCCATCGTGTCATTTTGTGCGAGCGTAGGCAATTGTTTGGTATACGTCATCATTACGTCAGTGCATCCCAGAAGGCTTAGGAAAGCTATTGCGTAACTTTCTCGCGCAGGAATTTCATACAACCCCGTGCGCGAACCCAACAAACAATGGCAGAGAGCAGAACACATTCCGTTGTAGATGACAGTGAAAAAATGGTTGACACACAAAACCAACTTAGATCGCGAATCGTGCCGACCAGGAATGAACTACCACCTGATAAGCTAGATGAAATAAACACCACACACAGTACTGCAGTAGACGTATCGCCCAGCAACGTGCAGGAACTACATACCACTCAGATAATACAGACTTCAACATACAATGATGTTTCAAATTTAATCGAAGCCTTGTTTGCGCGCCTGGTGACACAAAGGGAACATGAGAAACAGCAGGAACGAACACAAAGGGAACAGGAAAGACGAGAATTTATCCATAGTTTAGATGATAAGTTCGAAGCGCAAACCAAAAGTTTTGACGAAAGGCTTGATTCAAAGTTAGATTCTAAATTAGAAGCACTAACGAAAAGCCTCGATGAAAAGTTAACAAACCTAGTAACAAAGACTGAACTTGATAGCATTGTAACAGCTGTGAAAGGTGACCTTGAGACTAAAGTAGTTACTACAGTTCTAGGTGCAAAACAAGAGGTAACCACTGAACTTCATCAGATGTTGATGTTAGAGACATGGAGTAATAAGAAACAGCAAGACATTGGTGATAGGATTCAGAAAAGGTATGACGAACTTGCAAAGCAGACGGAGGATAACGTAAATCATTATCAGAAGGACGTATATGAAGCAAAATTAGAACTCGAGCTAGTTGAAAAACAAGTTATTACCTGTAAAGACACTTTACATACAATGAATGACAAAGTAAAACAGTTGACTGACAATTTCTCTCAGTTGGCTGTGAATGGAGAAAAAAAAGTGGAACAAAAGGAAAAAGACCAAATACAACACTTTAGTGAACAATGTACAGGCTGGTTAGCGGAGAAAGATGAAGTGATCGAAAACAAAATAAAAACCGAGTTACAGGGCACTGTTAAGGATGCCACTTTTAACATATTAGCGGCACCAGGTACCTCTGGAGATACTGTTTTAACAGAATAAGGTATCATCAGAAAAGTATTTACGACAGACTTGCCTGCTTGGAAAGAAGAGATTACTCAGAGTATACAAAGCTTGGAGCAACAATTTCAAAACAAAGACAGAGAAACATGTGACAGCTACCCACACTCTTATGTTTTCACTCAGTGATATAAGCAGTGATGATCCTGAGCAGCAAAACACAAAACATCAAAGCAGAGAATACTCACGACCCAGAACACAAAAAATTCCAGTAAATGACTCTAATTCATTAGTGCAGTTAATGAATGACGAAAGCCTATTGAAACACAGAAAACTTTCAGTTATTTAATCCCGAAAAGAGAAACCTTCACCCGATCGTTTTTCTCCGATGATTTTCCAGAATTTTGCGCCTAGTTGGTCTGATAGGCAAAAGATACGGTTTGCACCCAAAATGGTCGACCGATGCCTTACTTACCGTGATTCTGAACAGGCATTTTTAGCCAAGTTTTGGAACGAAGGAGTTCAGAAAAGACTGAGGAAAGAGGTATATCAAGCTGAACCTTTCGATCCGAGAAATGGAGGCTTAAGGAAACATTTCGAAAAGTATTTCGGCAAAATTACTGGAATACATCAATCTCAAGTAAGGATGGGATTGTGATCTTGAAGTCGAAATTGCCGGTGTCAATTCAAGAAAAATTAATGAACTTCAATGATGATGACGAAGAAACATTTATTTCCATATTAGACTCATTTGACCTTATACATGAGGTACAGAGATCAAGCAATAAGCAGAAATCGCGTAATAACAGGTGGAATTCCTCAAGTACGAGTAACCACAGTGGTACACATATTTCAGATAAAAAAGGGCATTTTAACGGGCACGATCAGTATTATGGCCAGCAGAATGGAAATGGACAATTTAAAGGTAATAAGAACTACTACAGAGCGAGATGTCACCCGAAAAAACAGGCAAACAATTTTAACTACGGCAACAAGCCACCGCACACTGCGTATGCCAATGAATACGGCAACAAAAGTTGGTAGCGCGGATTCCCACAGCAAGCGCAAGAATGGAATCCTGGAGCGCGGAACGCGAACGTATACTACAAACATACAAACCTAAATAATACTCAGCGAAAATTCAAGCCGAATAAACAGCAATTTCAAACATCGGCTCCAAACAAACAACAAATGTATAAACGAGAATTTCAGACGCAATTTGAACCTCAGAATAGAGGAAATAACCAAATGCAGAGGAAACGGTACAAAACACCGGTATTTTTCACTCAAGCTCACAATCTTCCGACTTTAAATCCAGTAAATGAACCACCACAGTTTGATACCCGAGTAATTCACAACACTCAGTTTTATTCGCCGCAATCAACTGAAATGAGTGTACAGCCTGATAGGAATAACAATGGCTGTACCACCAAGTATTCAACACCGGAAAACTAATCACAGCATCTTATCACTCCCTACAAGGTGCTGTGCGGCAGGAAGAGAGTAACTACATTAATGACGAAGACCTGAATACAGTGCTAGTACTACGTTACAACGACAGTACTGACATTCGTGACGAGTTACTACACGAGAATAATGTAACCAACTTATACCGACAAGATGACCAAATTCAGGTGACAACCGAAATCACACTAGCAGGATATGTAGCTACGGCAATACTGGATACTGGTGCAAACGTAAATGCAATCTCACTATGTTTTTTCAAACCGATAACAGCCACACAAAAAATACCCACATTACCCGTACAAGGATGTTGCATTACAGGAGCTATTAGTTCACACACACAGAAAGTGCAGATGCAAGCTTTGATCCCTGTTATTACATAAACAGTAAAACGTGAATGTATTTTACTGGTAGTAAAGAATATGTCAATACCCATCTTGTTAGGTATTGAGTTTCTCAAACAGACGAAGGCCAAGATTGATTTCGCCGAAGGAACTTGCACTCTAAATGAACAAGTAATCACTATCAGACACACACGTGAGAAAGTACGTAATTATTACTCGGGAAACATTTTTAGAATACATAAACTTACTAGAAAAAGCGCACCAATACACAACGGCTGGAACAGTTCTGACTGCGACATACAAGGACCAGATAAAGTACATTACTTACCAGACAGAGACGAAATTACAACTAAAGCGGCAGAATCCACCAATTTGACAGATGAACAGAGACAAGAATTATTTCAAATCCTTTTTGACTTCAGATCTGTTTTATCGACGAGACCTGGAATAATTCGAGACTTTCAATTCCGAATGGAGGTTATACCCCATCTCACTTTCTGTCGCGCCTCCTATTCGATACCATTTTCGAGAAGGGAGGCTGTGAAAAGTAAAATTAGAAAAATGTTAGCGTGGAAGGTGATTGAACCATCCGATTCACCGTATAGTAGCCCTTTGCTAACTATATCCAAGACTGATAATACTGTACGATCAGTTCTTGACGCTAGGAATATAAACAAAATTATTGTACCAGTCAGAACTCGTCCTGAAGCCATAGACAAACACCTGTAGAAATTTTATGATGTGAGATATCTGACCAGCACTGAACTAAAATTGTTATATTGGCAGGTGTAACTACATAAAGAATCTAGAAAATATACTGTATTCATCTTTGCAAGACGTTCTTACCAATTCCGAGTTATGCCCTTTGGATTGAACGTTAGTTCAGGTGTATTCATATCCGCTTTGGATCATGTGTTAGGAGATGACTTAGTTGATCAAGTTACAATTTATGTTGACGGTCTCCTCAGTGCCACAAAATCTTGGGAAGAGCATCATCACCTTATACAGCGTATATTTCAGAAATTCAGAGAATTTGGAGTGACTGCAAATCTTCAAAAGTCCCGATTTACCCTACCAAAAGGCAGCTAAAAGGATTCCTTGTCATGTGCTCATTTATTCGAAAATTTTTGTCTAGACAGATTTTAAATAGTACACCTTTGTTATCATTGCTAAAGAAAAATGTCCATTGGAACTGGGACGACGATTGTTAACAAGCTTTTGATTCAATCAAGAATGCCTTGGTAAATAGTCCCATCTTACATCATCCTGATATGAACAAGGAATTTTTATCGCTTCAGATGCCTCTTGCCAGGGCATCGGTTCAGTCTTGTTTCAAATCGAGGAAAGGAATGAACAAAAAGAAATCCGAATTATCAGTTTTGCGAGCAGAGTCCTCACTGAAGCAGAACAATTTTACTCCGTGACAGAACTGGAAGCTCTTTCTATTGTTTGGGCATTCAAATGTTTTAATTATTATGTATATGGACGCAAGATAAAAGTTTTTCTGATCATCAAGCTTTAAGTTTTCTGTTGTCATGCAAACTATTTCATCCTCGATTGACACGTTGGTGTCTATTTCTTCAGAAGTACAACTTAAAATTGTACATATAAAGGGCAAAGACAATATAATAGCTGACACCTTATCGAGAATGCCAGGCGGATGTTCTAATACTAATGAATTAATTGAGCAAATGTCCAACTACAGAAATCTACCCATGAAGGCTCCGATACATCGCAAGTACTTTTTGCAGCTATGCAAACAAATAGTCCCACTCCAAGATACCGATCCTAAGTGGAAGGCAGTAAAGCAGCTCATATCAGTTAATCCTCAACATTCTCTGTGCCAGTTTTACAAATTATTTAATAATGTGTTATTTCATCGCACATAACCGCAAAAGGAGAGTTGGTTAGTTTGTATTCCAATAGAATATGAAGAGCATTTATTATGGCATACCTACATTGCATGGGGTCACTTTGGTTCTGAAAAGTGTAAGCGCAAGGTCGCACAATATTGTTATGTTCCAAGTCTTCATGCTAAAATACACAAGCTACTGCGAAACGGTGTGATTTGTCAAAAGGCCAAACCCTATAATTTATCCAATGCATTGCCTTTGAATCCAATTTTAACCATGAAACCCTTAGAGATCGTAGGAATTGATTTTGCCGGTCCGTATCCTCGTGGACGTGGAGTCTTACAGTATGTTGCGTGTATTCTTGATCTCTTCACAAAACATGTAAGACTATATGCAATGAATACAGCAAACACCAAGCAACTTATTAAGCGTATAGAAAGTGACTACTTTCCAAGATTTGGCATTCCTTAGAAAATGTTGTCAGATAATGGTCCCAACTTCGTTAGTAAACTTTGGAGATATTTTTTAAGCAACAACATACAACAGATCTTGATCTCGAAGTTTAGACTACAAAGCAACCCCTCAGAACGAGTTTTTAAAGAGCTGAATAGATTTATAAGAACATACGTACCTAACCATCACACAAAATGGGTCGATTACATTTCAGCCTTTGAAGAAATTGTAAATCACTTACCACACATTTCGACCGGATTTACTCCTTATGAGTTAATGATGCAGCGACCGGAAAGTAATGAATGGGCAACACCAATTCCCAAAATCCCTAATCAAGAAGCTGATTTGGAAGCCAAAGTAAGACAGGCATTACACAACCTCACCATCCAAGCACAACTCCGAAAGAAAGCATTTGATTCTAAGATTAAAAAAGTAGTAGAATACAAACAAGGTGAAAGAATTCTAATAAGACCGCATTTTAAGCCGTCTCTTTTACACAAGCGAAACAAGAAATGGAGAGAACTTTTTCAAGGCCCATACATTATACTCAGAAAACCGCATACGGGGTGTAATCTCATCGCCGATCCGATTACCGGCCGCGTAAAAGGCCTTTACCATCATGCCGACCTCAAAAAGTATCACTGTTCAACTTAAAATATATACAACACACATACACTGAAGATATACAGCAGAAAAAGAACATTAAGAAACTCATTGTGATAACATGTTTACAAGAGACAAGTCATGACAAGTACAGTAAGTACACCTGAAATACTGATCTTCACAGTAACCTAAGGTGGAAATCGGAAGCATACGTATTGTTAATTGAAAAACGCCAAGCACGTCAGAAAATTTAAGGGAAGCTTCGTATCTGAATGACATTTACATTTAGGTCATAGTTATAAGTTAATTTCAGATTACGCTGAGCTGAAGAGCCAGGTAGGTCTACAAAAGAAGAGGACGAGCCGACGCGCCGACTTCTTGTTAGTTATAAGGTGCCCAATGTTTGAGGAACGAAGTATCTCTAAGAATAACAATGGATAAATGCGCAGCGTAAAACTTTTCTTAGTTGTCTGAACAACAGAGACACGAATTCATCACAACAGATTAATACATACTTCACAGGAAATATTCGGGCTAACGTCAATTGAAAGAGTAAACCTGAGTTTGACGATTCACTTTGGAGCAAGCGCTTAAAATGAGAATAAGTTAATGTGTTCAACTAAAAGTGATGTATACAATTCCATGAGATGCGCTTTAGAATAACAGTACAAGATGGTAAAACTTAGATCTATATAAGAATAGTGCGGTGATTCTGAAAAGCAACGCCCTTGAGATATGTATGTAAGTTAGATGTTTTTGTGGGAGAATAAATCTAGGTAACACCCTCGCATTCGAGTTTTGACAGATGTTATCGCTGACTAGTACACGACTGAATGAGACACACTCGCATCGCTGAGAAAGCTTGCGAGGTGCAATTTTGGAGAGCAACATTTGAATGCAATGACTATATTCTTTTATTAAAATACCAGAAAGTATTCTTATGTGATTTGAATTTCTTGTGTTTAAATGCAATCTAATGTTTAAATTTTAAAAGAGAGATACTATTTCTGTAATGTCGTAAGCTTATCAGAAGTTAAATATGCAGTTTTGTTAATGAGTAACAGTATTGCTGAGTAACGGTAATTTTGCAAGGTTAATGAGAGGACAAGTTAGTAAGAGAGAACTGCAAATGAGACTGCATTATTTTGAGCTCAGAGAAAGTCATTCACGAACTGATATTAGTTAAAGAACAATCCATGACACAATGGTAGACTGATATGGAAAGAAAGCCAGGAACATTACGTTTATAAAGACGACATTAAAATGACAATGGTATCCGATAGTTGCACGGTAGTGTTGTTTCAATAAATGCATACGTGCAACGGATAAATTTAGTATTCACTGTTTAATACCGCAGTACCACGAATAATCGGCGAATTCAGCATATAACATTGCCTGTGACAAGTTTTAACCCCCGTGTGCTCAATCAGCTAAGTGGTGACAAGTGAATCGTTCAGTAGCATGATTTTGCGACAACTTGGGCTTACCTTTTGGAGCTCACTGTTTCTGCAGATATGACTCGATGTGTTTACAGTGTAGTGGATCCAATCGAGTTTTCACTTCACTAAGTCTTCATGAGCAACACATCACAGCGAAAGAAATTACGACCGACACCGCCAGTCGTCGAAGGCAAGGTCCGTAAAAAACAAATGGTCTAAGGTGCGCGCGCAACTGGTCACGTGCACTCATCAGCAGCACGCCACTAGCCATGCGCAGCTACCTCCGCGCATCTGCCCTCGTGCTTAGCTCACGGGGTAGACGTCAACAAAACTTCCGAATGTCAAAAGATTGCCAGAGTATAAACAGTTCTACGAACGCTCAGGAGGAGCGCAAATGTAAACCAAATGACATTTTATTTCCCATGATGATACGAAAGAGACAGTTACTGTAGTCAAAACGGTAACTACAATATATGAAAGACTAGAAGCTGATCTCGATGCTTTCAAAAGTTCGGTGTAAGTAATAGCACAACTCCAGAAATCCCATCCTTTGACCATAAAACCTTAGACAATTTTTTTAGCACTTAATTAATCCTGTGTATTTTCTGTTCCATGTACTATGTATTACGAGTATTATTGCGGGAGTTGAAGAAGATGACATCTTAGTCATGAACGCTTGATACACTGATGCATCATGACAGAAGAAACAGACTATGATATTACAGTCAGTGACAGTGCAGTGTATCGCCTCGCTGATTCATTTTTCTAAAGTACGATATGTACCAGACTTCTGCGTACAAACTCGAGTGAATAACACCTCGTTCAATATTGTAAATATTTTCTTGTTATTTCATGATTCTTAGCATACAACCAACAATAAGAACTCTGAACTATGAAATGAACTACTAATGAAAATGTCTTTGCCCGTGAGACGATAATTGCCATGTAAATAAGTTCTTTGTTTATCGATGTCTGCTTGACGAAAAGTTTTTCTGATTATTTTGATATATTATTTTCATTATGGTATATTACCTGTCAAATGTATTCATTCTCTTAGCTGTATTGTAAACAGCAGAAGTTAAGCACATGATATTGCTTAGGAAATTGAAACCTGACAGTTCATAAAAGAAACTGTCATGCTTCAATTGGAGGCAATGTAATGTTATAAGTGCCTCACTGCTTTTTTTCTTTAACTAATTTGTGCCTGATTTTATTCTGAGAAGCTCAGTAATGAATGTAAATACCGAAAATGTAAATGTGATTCAAAAAGTACTTGAAGTGAAGTGAAGCGCAGCTGGACAGCAAGAAACTCTTTAACGCGCAATCCTCGCAACGATACTATTAGAGAATCTTTGAGTATGGAATCTAAACAAAAGAGAATTGATTTTATTAAAAAAAAGACTGTTACTCTGTATATTGTGGAAAGAGGTCGTGTTACTAGGCCGTCGCTCAGAACACATTGTTACATTTAATGAAAATTGATATTCTAGTGATAAAACCGAGTGAAGTATGTGTGAGAATTGCCAAACAATTATATGTACAAATTTTCTGGAAGTGAAGAATAGAAATATCTTGTTTTTGGAAAAGGAGGTGACATTCATTGTCGTTGCCGTCTATGAATCGACAGAATTGTAAGTGTACAAAATTCACTAAAATATAGGAAAAGAAACGCATTCTCTATAGTTTTCATTCAATAAGTAACAACGTCTCACAATTTCTTAATTACAGTAATTGGATTATGTTCTTGTACAGTAGTATGGTGCTGAAATCCACTGACCAATTTTGATATAGCAGGACGTGTAGTTTGAAGGAAGTTTGTGTGTCAAGCAATCTCCTTTTCTCACGAAAATCAGATTGCTGTTTGATCTTACTTACTTACAGCAGTGGTTCCTTAGGTATGAAAAGCTATGAAAACTTGGGCTCGAAGCTATCCACAATACGGCCAAGAAACTAACACCGTCGTATTTTAAACTTTAAAGAACAATAACTTCCTCCAAATTGCAATACGTCAACAACTGGTGCAGAAGCTGATCATTCAAGGAGGCAGCAACCAAAATTCAGGTACCAGTTACGACTTAAAGTAAAAATCTCAATCAAAAATCAATCTCTCTCTCTACAAACACATATATAAATATTATTATAAAAAAAGGAGTCATTTTACAGTATGTCTTGTCCGAATGCTGTCACTGTAACGCCGTTCCTGTCTGCTGCGAAATAAAATGCGGCTATCATTTTCAAACAAGCAGAATTTGATTCGTCAGCAAACACTAACTGATGCCATTCGTGTTCCCTGTGACGTCGTTCCACGCACCATCGTCTTCGAGCTTATTTTTGCACATTCGTCAGTGGTAGGCGGAGAAGTGGACGACACGCACGTAACACATGTCGTAATAAACGGTGACACTGTCTCCCGTGACAGTGCACGATGTGCTACACTGTTCTACTGCCGTGCCAGAGCCGTGGAGAACACAGGTCTGTCCTGCAGTGCCATTCGGATGAGGTGTAGATCTTCTCGGAGGTTGGTCTGGGTGGTGTGACCTGACGCATCTCACCGTGCTCCATGGCATTCCGTGAACCATTCTGTACGTACCCGTTGCACGGCCGAAACACTTCGTCCCACATGAGCAGCAGTTTGCCACATGGATGCATTACATTCTCTCATGCCAATAACGCCCCCTCTTTCAAACTCACTGATTGGACGTTACCGTTCGCTCATAAGAGTGTGAGGCGTCCTGAACGTCTGCTCAAGTAAAACTAATCCGTTACCTTTGGTTTATAACGACAATGAGACCCGCAAGCACATTTTACCGGTAGTGGTGTTCGCTGTGATATCGATGTTGACCTCGAATTTAATGGGCCACACGGTTCAAATGCTACTAGGACATACTAATGTACATGTCCTGTGAATATGAATGACCTATCTCTAATTGTTCAATGTGTTTTACTGTTTGTGAGCATGAGTGTATTATGCGACATGTTGCCACGGCTTCCAGCAGATTGTCTTCCCGCACGTTAGTCCAGGTATATTGAACGTGCTGAAGAGCACCTACAGGAAGCCGTGACAACAGATAGAATAATATGTTACTGAATATTTACGCTGTGCAGATTGATATACCGTGAGGTAATGGTGTAGACCTGCCAAAGGATGCACAAAAAGACAACTTAGTCCTGGTTTTCTTGTTATTAATGGACCGATGTGAAGCTCTCGTTGGTTGACTAAGTCAGAGTTTCGTATTGGTGTCATTCTGCATATCAAACCTTATTCTTCCAAAGTACGTCTGTTTTTATGTGCTTACATTTTGAGGTAATTAACGTTGTAAACGTGACTGAGCCGAAATATTCGACTAAATTGTTAAATTAGAAGACGTTTGTCCAGAAATTTGTATGGGAAAAACAACATTCGGTCGAAGTGAATCAGTTATTGACATATTGTCAAATTATATTTATCTGAGACGCACTCAAATTCTACAACATATTCAACAGGTGTTTCTGTCCGAAAATCACTGTGTTCATACGCTAAAAATGGAAATAAGGGAAAAACGTATATTCAAATCTTAAAACATGTTTTTTTTTTTTTTTTAATTCCCGATTCTACTTGTGAGTTACCTAAAGTAGGCCTACAAGTAAAATACATGTGGTTCATATCCGCTGGTCGTGGGATGCATTTAGTGAAGAATACGATCATTGCACGTGTTGTCGAACTAAACATAATCAGAAAGATCAAGGAAATATATTGGTGAGCTTTGATATCCTTGCTCTTTACGCTAGATGCTCACGTCCCAGATGTGGCAAATCCTGTAGTGTCTGTCCTTCTTGGCAACGGCAGTGGCAGTGGCAGAGCGTGGCCAGGTGCCCTCCTGCCGTAACCCGCTCTCCGGAGACGGAAACTGCCCACCCCATCGATCTACGTCGCGTCAGAGTGTGTGGACGCTTTCTGAATGCTTCCAAATCGTGTGACGGGCGATTCAAGGGCGCCGCCCCGTTGGTCAAGCAGTCGGGTGTGGGAAACCGAGTAGAAGCTACATGCAGGCTGGCTGGCACACGAGATTGCAGATGATGCTGTGGTGTATCGAGAGGTTGTAACAATGGAAAATTGTATTGAAATGCAGGAGGATCTGCAGTGAATTGACGCATGGTACAGGGAGTGCCAATTGAGTCTCAATGTAGACAGGTGTAATGTGCTGCGAATACATAGAAAGATAGTTCCCTTATCATTTAACTACAAAATAGCAAGTCACAACTGGAAGCAGTTAATTCCATAAATTATCTGGGAGTACGCATTAGGAGTGATTTAAAATGGAATGATCATATAAAGTTGATCGTCGGTAAAGCTGATGCCAGACTGAGATTCATTGGAAGAATCCTAAGGGAATGCAATCCGAAAACAAAGGAAGTAGGTTACAGTACTCTTGTTCGCCCACTGCTTGAATACTGCTCAACAGTGTGGGATCCGTACCAGATAGGATTAATAGAAGAGATAGAGAAGATCCAACGGAGAGCAGCGCGCTTCGTTACAGGATATAATGAATTATATAATGTTATTGGGAATGCAGCTTGCCGCTAACTTGGTGTAATGTCTCTCACACATAAACCTGTACAGTAAAATAGGGGCCTCCTGTTTTATCTTTAGGCTGATCCGCGATAAGACAGGCAAACAATTATACTAATGGAGGATTCTGAGTATTTTCTCTAATTTCATTCACTCTCTCTCTCTCTCTCTCTCTCTCTCTCTCTCTCTCTCTTTCCTCTGTACGATTTTAAATATAATATTTCATTACGTGAAATCAGCCCAATAGAATCTCTGGTGGAGCCCTTCGTCTTAACATTCAGCTGCTGGCTAGCTGTAAAAGATCTTTATATCTATTATTATTATTAAGCGCTGCATTCAGTTGGGAAAATCGATCGTTTGAACAATTCGTTCCTTTTACGACAGATTTCGAATTTCAGATGTGTCCGAAGCCTTTTTGGACGATTTTATAAAGACTTGTCGATTGCAGGCTCTCTTCGTCACAACTGAAACTTCCCCACTAATTACAGGGCCAAGACAATCATCAATGATTCAGACAAAGAACTCATTCGTCATTCACTCTAGAATAAAAGGGTCACAAACTTTATTTCTGAGGAAAATTGTATATTCAATCCATCTCCATTACATGTTCCGTTTTCTGTTGATTCCAAGTCTTACTTAATTTGCATTTACAGTTTTTCTCTCTCTCTTCAAATAACCCGCTAGTGGCACAAACGTTAATAGCTAGCTTTAGCAAGAAGAAGAGCAAATATGTCTCTTTTAGAAACCCGACAATCTTCCAACAGATACTTCCGAAGCTGTCCTCGTTACCCGTCTATAATAACCATGGAGAATACATATATGTCTCTCATATGTCTCTCTGTTATTCCAAAGAATAAACGTGCTGGAAAATACCTTGGCGTCGACGAGCTGTCGGCGCACATATTACTAGAAAATCTGATCAGATGCTTTTCAAAAGCGAATAAATGTGGATGATTTGATTGACCATTATTAATTATTGCGGGTAGAGGGTAATTTTCCGTGGGGAGATTACAATGCCCCTCGCAGCGAGCGAAGTTTGTGAGCTCAATTTTGATTTACCGAACACACTTCGCGAGCTGTCTATTAGTGTGGATAACCCGGAAGTGATGATTGTCAATCCTCCGACTGAAAAAGAATATTATGTGTAAGACAGACGAAGAATAGAAATGTTGAAAACAGAAGAAATGAAGAGACAGGTACCGCGGCTGTATTGCTTTTACGTGCATCTAGGTGTTATGTTTGCTGTGCACAACCAAGGAAGATGATCTTTCATGAAACTGTTATCAGGGTCTACCCATTCGGGAACTTTCTTAAGCAGGGAGACCTTGGAAAACCTCTTAAGCCTAGACCCCCAGCCTACGGTACATAGAAGACAGGAAAGCCTATAGAAGAAAAAAAATAATTTTGAAATAGATCTCTAAAGGAAAGACAGGGATCAATTTATATCACGATTTGGAGAAGAGTGATTTGTGCCTCTCGCAAAAAAAAAAAAAAAAAAAAAAAAAAAAAAAAAAAAAAAAAAAAAAAAAAAAAAAATTTACAATAAATAACGTAAGTTTTCGTTTTACAATCTTGTTCCTAGGACAATATCTTGCGGTGCTAAAACTCCCCCGGGTCTTGCATGTCCCCGACGTCCACATTTGTAGTCGGTCTTCTATGCGGCCCACTTTGTAGTCGGTCTTCTACGCGGCCCACAATGGGAAGAGTAGAAGAGACAGGGATACTCGAATTCACATGCAACATTCATTCCAAAAGAATTAGTAATGACCAAAAGGGAAACTCTTCCTGTAAAAAAACTGGTTAGGTTGCACCGTCCAAGATTCTCCTTTTTGAAAGCAAAATCTTTATGGCTTCATGCATCCTTTTTCTTACGACGTACTTCAAGGAATTTAGGCATTAACTAATGATGTTGCCAAAAACATCATCATATTTACTCTCATTTGAATATTCTTTTTGACTTTGCATCCCTACTTGTGCTTATAAGTCCAAAAGTTCTGACACATTTTCTATCGCTAATTTGTTCTTCGTAATTTAAAGGATTCATGCAACTTACAATAGATTTTGGATTCAAATCATCGAATAATGGAAAGTGTGGTTCATTTTATACAAAGGCATAATCCATCATTTCCTTGAAAAGTCATATAATTTATCTATACTCAAAAACTTTTTATCCTAAATACATATATTTCTCCGCTTGATTGCTGTAATGTAAAAGTTATTAGCATTGAGGAATGCGGATTCACTTCTTTCATTTATTCTCTGATTCATACGGCGTTCATACATGCACATATATGGAAATGGATTTTCAAACACAATTCCAAAACGAACACGAACCATTGAATAACTACTAATTCTATGAGTATTACTTTCTTTAAACATTCATCAATAAATTAAAAACTCTTAACTTCTAATTATAAGACCTTTTCTTTTTAAAGTTCAACATGAATCAGTTTACCCTCGCGTTTGATGTTGTCTCTTACAAAGCATATCTGTGTCGTCTATATCGATTCTAACTCTCGCGCCGACGTCAACTGTTTTGCGCGGGAAATTATCTTTGCGGCGTTAACCGTCACTCACGATTCACTGCCACAACACATCCCTTCACACGTTTACACACCTAAGCATGCACTTGAAACTATATATGAACATTCACTCGGAACCTCTTTTGATTATTCAGCGTCATTTGCGGCAAACATTTCATTCTTCTTGAAGGTTAGTTAGATCCTTTATAAATCTTGATGACATTAGCAATGCTAAAGTTCCATGTTCACCCAAACCACGGGTGAAGCCTATCTCCACTATCTTCTTTGTAGCACTCGATAGTAATTGTAAGTCACTATTTATATAATCTATGTCACTGATTAATGATTTCAGTTTAAAGTTTTCTAACACTGCACACACAGTTTATTGTTATGATTTTACGAGCGTTCATATCTGTCACTCGCAACACCATTCTTCCCTATCTCCTAATCTTCATCAAATTTTTTCAAGTCGTTATGGGAAAATAATCCTTTTATTTTGTTCGATCCCGGATATGCTAACAGATAAGCCCCAGGATTCGGAATTTGTAGGATAATGTATGGGCCAGTATATAGTAACTCCTATTTCTTTATACTCTTCTTTATTAAGGATGATTTGGTATGTCTTTTGACTAGTACCTTTTCTCCTACACGGCATGTCTGTACCCTCTTGATTAATTTGTCATATTGTTGTTTTCTCTGATCAGCCTTTTTCGTCATATTTTTTCTTCCCAAGGCATCTCAGTTTCCTGAGTTTTGGGCATATGGTCAGTCCAGAAGTTTTCCTCTTTTGCTTCGAACATCAATTCACGAGGTGTAATCCAGTTGAGGAGTGGGGCATGTTATTGTATATCTGCTCAAACTCTTCCACATAATTTGCCCACGCAGTCTGCTTATTATGGCAATACGTCCTCATAAATCGATTGAATTCTCTAAAAATTCTCTCAACCAAATTGCCTTGTGGGTGGTAAAATGATGTTAGTATGTGTTTCACACCGACTTGAGACAAAGCATGTTTCCATCGGAGTCCCGTGAATATCTTAGCATTGTCTGTTAGGATCGCTTTAGGTGTACCAACATGTGGAAGATAATCTCTTATCAATCTTAGTACAATTACTCTAGCTGTAGCCGCCTTTATCGGGTATAGCTTTACGTATTTCGTACACACATCGAGAAATGCCAACACATATCTAACACCACCTCTTGAAGTAGGTAACGGTCCACACAGATCGCACGAAATTAATTCTTTTCGTTCTTGGACTAATATAGAGCATAATGGGTGCTTAGTCCCTTTTGAATCCGGCTTTGTTTTTTGACAGATTATGCATCTCTTTAAGACCTCATGCACTCTGCGCTTTATGTTGGGAAAATAACAGTACCCACTTATCTTGTCTGCACGTTTTGTCGCACCGAAATGTCCCCAGGTTAAATGAGTGAACCATACAAGTTTCTCTATTTGCGCCTCAGGTATACAAACACACCAACGGACTTTGTTTGTCCTTCCATAGCGGAAAAATAATACGCCATTTACCAGCTTGTAATAATTTGCCATCTGATCCGAAGGTTGCTGTTGTAACCTTTGAATGACACTTCCCCATTGAGCATCTCTTTTCTGTAACTGGGCCGTATGCGCACACAAATTGACGTAGTACGTC
The DNA here is from genome assembly GCF_023864345.2 of Schistocerca serialis cubense. Taxonomy (NCBI): domain Eukaryota; kingdom Metazoa; phylum Arthropoda; class Insecta; order Orthoptera; family Acrididae; genus Schistocerca; species Schistocerca serialis. The sequence goes on from NW_026047583.1 coordinate 11,546,633, forward strand.
TTAAATGGATTTTCCTGCAGCAGCAATACAGGGAATTCTGAGTTATTATTTACTTCAATCTCTTTGGTTAAACCCTGCGGTGACCTTGATAGAGCGTCAGCAATAATGTTTTGCTGCCCTGAGACATGTACGATCTTAAATTGGTATTGTTGCAGAGCGAGAGTCCATCTAGCCAGTCTGGGGTGTAACAGTTTACACGTTTGTAAAAACGTTAATGATTGATGATTGCAATATACGATAGTCTTTGACCCATATAGATAATAATGAAATTTTTTAAAACCCCAGACTACCGCAAGAGCCTCTAATTCTGTCGTCGTGTAAGTTCGTTCACAGTTGGACAAAACACGACTGGCAAACGCAATAGGACAGAAGGTGAGTTGTCCATTTATCTTGCGTACTTGGAAAAGGCACGCTCCAAGACCCACATTCGACGAATATGTTGACAAGTAAAATTCTTCTTGCATGTCCGGATGGTACAAAAGCGGTGCATTTACTAATTGCTTCTTTATCTCCTCGAATGCTTCTTGACACTCTAATGTCCAGAGCCAGGGCACATCCTTCTTCAGCAAACTATTTAGAGCTGCTGCATTCATGGCCTGATTTGTTATAAATCTTCTAAAAAATGAGGCAAGACCCATAAACCCTTTTAATTGCCTCCTATTTCTGGGTGTTGGAAATTTACTAATCGCAATTAGCTTCTCCTTGGTTGGTAAAATTCCCTTTGCGTCAATTATATGCCCCAGGAACTTGATTCTGTTTAGTGCAAAATGGGATTTCTGCAGGTTAGCAGTTATTCTCATGGTTTTGAACACGTCCAACACCCGACTCAGTAAGGTAATATGCTCCTCCCAAGTCTTCGATGCTATAAGCAAATCATCAACAAACACTGTTATCGTGCTTCTTAGTTCTGGGCCTAGTGCATAATCTAGAGCTGCTATAAAGATTCCAGCACTAATGTTGAGTCCGAAAGGAACTACAGTAAATTGGTAACTTCTTCCGGAATAAATAAAAGCCGTATATTTCCTTGATGACTCATCCAGCTTGACTTGCCAATAAGAACTCCGCAAATCAATGCTCGTCAAATATTGGACATCCTGGAATCGTTGTTTAAGTTCGTCTATGTTTTCCGGATGTGTTCTCACTGGAATTATGATTTTATTTATTTCTCTGGCGTCGAGTACCAGTCTCACAGTCCCATTTGCTTTTGGCACGACCAACAATGGGGAGCAGTATGGGCTTGTAGAGGGTTCGATTAAACCCCATTTCAACATGCGATCTATTTCTTTTTGAACTTGAGCCTTTAACCTCCAGGGAACAGGCTAGAAAGTTCTACAATACGTTTCGTGCGGCTTAACGTAGAGATGGCATATGTATCCTTTAATCACTCCTGGCCTTTCATCAAACACGTTTTTATACGCTAATAATAATTCTTTGAGCTGCTTCTTCTGATCTTCAATAATGCAGTCGGATTCATTTAACTTCTCATACACTAATTGACCGAAATCTCCTTTGTCTTGGAACTCATTAATTACGTGCCGTTTCGAATTTTGTGCCGTCCTGATTACTTGCACACTGATCCCACAATTATATTTTCTGGTAAGGCTTTCTTTTTTCAACAAGTCCAACTCAATTTCTTGTTTATTTACATTTAACCAAATTTTTCCTGTTTTAAAATCTATTCTGCATCCGTATTGACGTAGGCTGTCGACTCCGATAATGCAATCTACCACCAAATTTTTCACAACAAGGAATGTGCTTAATATTGCTACATTTCCGACCTCTACACTAAGTAGTGACTGCACTTTTACATTAGCCGATCTAGCCCCAACGGCGCCTATTATTCTGCAATTTTGAACAGGAAAAATTGGTACCCGTCTTATATTTCTGATCTTGTTGAATAGAGCCTCCGAAATAACATTTGTGGTTGCAGCTGTGTCTAAAACCGCCACTATAGGTACAGTCTCCAAAATGACTTGCACTTCGGCTACTGCCACCTGTTTCTTATCCTCATCTTGTGGTTCTAAGTCCTCGGTCAATTCATCTGCCAGTAATCGTCCATCATTATACGTTAGCATGGGTACACATATCCTGTTGCCCCTCAACCAATTGTTGACCGCTCCTCCGGGGCAAAAGTGGGTCCTTACAAGTTTGTTGGATTTTGATTTGCCTGCTGGTTGACATCGTCCGTCACTTCGGTAATTACCGGTTGATTCGTAGATGTCCGTCCCCACTGATGTTGATTATTTGAATTCATTCCCCCCGGTTGATTCCACTTTCTATTACTGTTATTATTCCAGGCTTGGGGTCTGAAATTCCTTTCGTTCCCCCACACGGGATTGTATCTTTTCCCATTCCTGTTGTTCCTTGGATAGCCCCTCGCAAGACTATAGCCGGTATTACTATTGAGATTTTGAGGGGTTTCTCCACTACTTAACGATCTCTGTGCATTCCCTTGCCTATCGTTTGGCGGAGGTTCTATCTCCCGATATTGGAATCTGTTATTACGGGCTTTCTGGTTGTTCTCTTCGATAATATCTATATGGTCTAACGTCGTGAGGAACGGCTCCAAGTCTTTATCGTTGCCGTAAATTAATTGATTCCGGATGCTAGTTGGTAGTCTTGCCTTAAGTATGTTTATTATGTCTGGCAAGGGCATAGGTCTGTCCCAGTATCTAGTTTTATTTATATATTTTTCAAAATACTTCCTAAGGCTTCCTTTTGAAAAGGAGAAAGGCTCTGGGTAGAGCACCTCCTGCCTCAGGCGTTCCTGTACCCCTTCTGACCAGAACTTATGCTAAAAACGCCTTCTCAAAATCGTCATATGTCAAGCAAACAGAAGTCATGTCCGAAGCCCAGATCGCCCCCGAACCTTGTATATCTCCTGTAACGAAACTGATCTTCTGCCACTCCGACCAATTTCTGGGTAGCACTCCTCTGAAACTTCGAATAAAAACAATTGGATGGACCCCCCTTTTGTCAGTGTTAAAAATCTGGAATTGCCGATGCTTTATCATTTTTTCTTCGGCATGGCAAAGGCTTTCGTAATCTCCGTTAGATAAAAATTCACGCGAACAACTAGCTCGTGGCAATTTAATGTTTGAGTTACTTACACCAGTCGGTATCGTGTGCGAATGTGCAGTAACTGGCTCTATAGTCGCTGCCAACTTCTGCTGCTGCCCTGTATTCATTTGTTCTGAGCCTTGTTGTGAAACGCGCATCGACTCTTCTATCGTTTGTTTACAATGCTCTAAATCAGCACCTAACTGCCGTCGCACTTCCTCAAGTCCTTTCGCAAACAAATTCTCTTCCTGTTTGCGAGATAGACTCTGGAATGCTGCCTTAACATTTTGCTCAACGTTTTCACACATTAGCCTTTTATTTTCTAATGTGATTTCGGATAATTTACCCGTTAATACATTAATTTGGTGGTCTATAACGTCTTGACGCTCTGTCAGATGTTCAACACTTTCTTTTAGGTTATTCTGCGTACGTGCCAATTCAGGAAGTTGCGCAATTGCACATGACATGGCATCTTGCTTTTGTACTAATTGCGGAACCATTTACACCTGTTCCCGTACAGTATCTATCTTAATAGCCACATACTCCTTCATTTCTACACGTACGCGGTGAGTAGATTCCTCACATTGAGCTTTCACCAATTCTATTTGTGCAGTTAATTTTCGTTCCGTCTCTTCGGCCTGATCTTTAAGTTCCTTGGTCTACGCCTCTATCCGCTGCTCTAATTCGGAAAAACTGTCTTGTAACTGCTGCTTAATCTCAGTTTTCAAATTTTTCTGTCCTTCCGTAACTGAGGCTAATTTCGCGTTCAAATCATTTTGCCCTTCAGTAACTGAGGCTAATTTTGTATTCAAATCATTTTGCCCTTCAGTAACTGAGGCTAATTTCGCGTTCAAATCATTTTGCCCCTCAGTAACTGAGGCTAATTTCGCGTTCATGACGGTTTTCAAATTTTCCTGCCCTTCAGTAACTGAGGCTAATTTTGTATTCATATTATTCATGCTCTCGGTTATCATCTGCATCTGTCTCATGATAATGACTAATGGATCTAATCCATGTTGCGTACTTGCCGTTACATGTCCCTCCGTATCTACAGGGCGTTCTATTTCGCTATCTGTAGCCATCGGTTCTACAACACTTCTTACTGCATCATTATTATCAGTGCTAACAGCTGAAGGCTGTTGCGTGCTGCTCTGCTCTGCTTGACTCATCTTAAACATTGCCCTAGTTAAAACCATATAAATGTTCTACCGTCAATATATACATCTTCCTTCTACTGTCACTATATGTAACTCCGTTCACACAAGAGTACTTCTGTGGCTAGTTTCTTACTGTACTTATACAGATAAATGCAACTGGGGCCGGTCAATCAAACTACATCTAGTATGAACACAATCAATGTTCAAATATCCAATGATACTAAATAGAAAAGCGTATACTTCATATATACTAGCAAGCTTTAATTATAAAATTATAGATCTGGCCTTTTCTCTGCGCCCAGCGTGGTGTTTTATGTTCTTATTTGTAGATCCACTTAATTTGACTGCGAGTATTTCTTCTCTTTTCCAAGCGTCAGTTAAGTTGGCTCGTCGTAGTTCACATGAAACAGAGAACAAAATTATTTTAGCAACGTCCAAAAACGTGTCCTGTCACGGATTGGCCATTATAATGAATTATATAATGTTATTGGGAATGCAGCTTGCCGCTAACTTGGTGTAATGTCTCTCACACATAAACCTGTACAGGAAAGTAAGGGCCTCCTGTTTTATCTTTAGGCTGATCCGTGATAAGACAGGCAAACAATTATACTAATGGAGGATTCTGAGTATTTTCTCTAATTTCATTCACTCTCTCTCTCTCTCTCTCTCTCTCTTCTCTGTACGATTTTAAATATAATATTTCATTACGTGATATCAGCCCAATAGAATCTCTGGTGGAGCCCTTCGTCTTAACATTCAGCGGCTGGCTAGCTGTAAAAGATCTTTATATCTATGATTATTATTAAGCGCTGCATTCAGTTGGGAAAATCGATCGTTTGAACAATTCGTTCCTTTTACGACAGATTTCGAACTTCAGATGTGTCCGAAGCCTTTTTGGACGATTTTATAAAGACTTGTCGATTGCAGGCTCTCTTCGTCACAACTGAAACTTCCCCACTAATTACAGGGCCAAGACAATCATCAATTATTCAGACAAAGAACTCATTCGTCATTCATTCTAGAATAAAAGGGTCACAAACTTTATTTCTGAGGAAAATTGTATATTCAATCCATCTCCATTACATGTTCCGCTTTCTGTTGATTCCAAGTCTTACTTAATTTGCATTTACAGTTTTTCTCTCTCTCTTCAAATAACCCGCTAGTGGCACAAACGTTAATAGCTAGCTTTAGCAAGAAGAAGAGCAAATATGTCTCTTTTAGAAACCCGACAATCTTCCAACAGATACTTCCGAAGCTGTCCTCGTTACCCGTCTATAATAACCATGGAGAATACATGTATGTCTCTCATATGTCTCTCTGTTATTCCAAAGAATAAACGTGCTGGAAAATACCTTGGCGTCGACGAGCTGTCGGCGCATATATTACTAGAAAATCCGATCAGATGCTTTTCAAAAGCGAATAAATGTGGATGATTTGATTGACCATTATTAATTATTGCGTGGTAGAGGGTAATTTTCCGTGGGGAGATTACAAGGATCATTTAATAATTGCGAAAGCGTTACGGAGATGATAGATAAACTCCAGTGGAAGACTGCAGGAGAGACGCTCAGTAGCTCGGTACGGGCTTTTGTTAAAGTTTCGAGAACATACCTTCACCGAAGAGTCAAGCAGTATATTGCTCCCTCCTACGTATATCTCGCGAAGAGACCATGAGGATAAAATCAGAGAGATTAGAGTCCACACAGAAGCATACCGACAATCCTTCTTTCCACGAACAATACGAGACTGGAATAGAAGGGAGAACCGATAGAGGTACTCAGGGTACCCTCCGCCACTCACCGTCAGATGGCTGGCGGAGTATGGAGGTAGATGTAGATGTAGAGACCTCACCGTTAACCTGCAGGGCGGATTCGATACAATAATCGTAAAATATAGCAAATTTAGAATGAGTCTTAGAGTTCTGCGTTATTTTGGCAATTAGAAGACGAGTGCTTCTAGCGTAAGAACGTACACGGTACGGAAAGAGCGTTTCGACCTCAATAGGAAGACCTGGAAGACACGTCTGGAGGATAAGGAAGCTGGCAGGCAAGAGAGCGACCCGCTGCTGCAGCCGCTACCTCGCCGACCCTCACGTGGCCGAACCCGGTCCTCCCGCTGGCGTGTTTGAGGCAGAAAGTTGGCAACACCGTGGTGGCGCCCCTAGCTCAGGGTAAAAGCGTGCGATCCGGCCACAAGTACTGCGGATAGTTCGCGTAACAGCTAACGCCACTGTCTTGGGCTAAGTTAAAATGATGGAAGTAGAATACAATAAAAAGTCTTTACCATTTTTACCCGTTACCATGTACAGTACGACATACGTTTTGATTTACGTGTCATTGATAGAAATGACAAAAAACAAATAAAAAAATGTTAGTACAGACTGTCATCTTCTTTTATGCAGTACAATTTAAACCAGTTATGATGGTTACTGGTTGTGATCGTGCCAAAAATATAAGGACATACACAGTGTATACCATGTGGCACCTCTTTTGTAGGTTTTCACGCAAGAACTCTTGTTTAAATACCAGAAAATATCTTGACCCCTTCATATACAGGGTGGTCCACTGATAGTGACTGGGCCAAATATCTCACGAAATAAGCATCAAACGAAAAAACTACAAAGAACGGAATTCCTCTAGCCTGAAGGAGGAAACCAAATGTCGCTATGGTTGGCCCACTAGATGGCGCTGCCATAGGTCAAACAGATATCAACTGTGTTTTTAAAAATAGAAACCCCCATTTTTATTACATATACGTGAAGTACGTAAAGAAATATGAATGTTTTAGTTGTACCACTTTTTTCGCTTTGTGACAGATGGCGCTGTAATAGACACAAGCGTGTAAGTACGTGGTGTCACGTAACATTCCGTCAGTAAGGACGGTATTTGCTTCGTGATACATTACCCGTGTTAAAATGGACCGTTTACCAATGGCGGAAAAGGTCGATATCGTGTTGATGTGTAGCTATTGTGATCAAAATGCCAAACGGGCGTGTGCTATGTATGCTGCTCGGTATCCTGGACAACATCATCCAATTGTCCGGACCGTTGGCCGGATAGCTATGTTATTTAAGGAAACAGGAAGTGTTCAGCCACATGTGAAACGTCAGCCACGACCTGCAGCAAATGATGATGCCCAAGTAGGAGTTTTAGCTGCTGTCGCGGCTAATCCGCACATCAGTAGGAGACAAATTGCGCGAGAATCTGGAATCTCAAAAACGTCGGTGTTGAGAATGCTACATCAGCAGCGATTGCACCTGCACCATATTTTTACGCACCAGGAATTGCATGGCGACGACTTTGAACGTCGTGTACAGTTCTACCACTGGGCACAAGCGAAATTACGGGACGATGACAGATTGTTTGCACGCGTTCTATTTAGCGACGAAGCGTCATTCGCCAACAGCGGTAACGCAAACCGGCATAATATGCACTATTGGGCAACGGAAAATCCACGATGGCTGCGACAAGTGGAGCATCAGCGTCCTTGGCAGGTTGATGTATGGTGCGGCATTATGGGAGGAACGATAATTGGTCCCCATGTTATCGATGGCAATCTAAATGGTGCAATGTATGCTGATTTCCTACGTAATGTTCCACCGATGTTACTACAAGATGTTTCACTGCATGACAGAATGGCGATGTGCTTCCAACATGATGGATGTCCGGCACATAGCTCGCGTGCGGTTGAAGCGGTATTGAATAGCATATTTCATGACAGGTGGATTGGTCGTCGAAGCACGTTCACCGGATCTGACGTCCCCGGATTTCTTTCTGTGGGGAAAGTTGAAGGATATTTGCTATCGTGATCCACTGACAACGCCTGACAACATGCACCAGCGCATTGTCAGTGCATGTGCGAACGTTACGGAAGGCGAACTACTCGCTGTTGAGAGGAATGTCATTACACGTATTGCCAAATGCATTGAGGTTGACGGACATCATTTTGATGTATGGTGCGGCATACAGGTAATATCACGCTGTAACAGCATGCGTTCTCAGAAATGATAAGTTCACAAAGGTACAGTCGTGCTCAAAAGTATCCGAATGACCTGAATTGCATTTCGCTTGTATCGCATGCAACCCGCATAACGCAGCTGTCTAGCAGGTCCTCTAATCACTCCTCGGTATAGTCGTTGGACTATTGAAAATGGTTCCAACAAGTCACCACTAGAATACACTTCTCTGTATCGCAATAACTCAAGACGTAAAGTAATACCAGGATACTACAAATATCAGGGAACACCTTATCACAGATAAGACTGTCGTTAAGGCTTGTAACGTCACATTTATTACAATAAATGACATACCTGAAATGTTACCACTCTCATTATTACATCAGATAGGTAATGCACGTAGTAAGATCGTCGTAGTCATGATTTCTTCTTCGAAGTAACATACCGTACTTATTATGTAACACAAAATGACATTAAAAATGTAAGTTATTTACAAGCAGCTAACTGAAAATATGTATGAACTTCAAATGACACGACGAAACGCCTCGTTCTGCATATGGATTCAAACCCAGGTCATGCAGACTAAGCAAAGATTTCGTGACAGACGGAAACTAAGTCATTCCTGACTGGGCACACAGAGAGTGATATACCTCGATTTTACACAGTATCAGTTAGGAAATATCAACTTTAAATTACATAACGTAAACATTTTTAACGTACGCGAATTCCTACTCAGAATCTATTGTCACTGTTAACGAACTACGAGAGATGTTAAATATTGCTGTTTACAGCGGCCTCAGTTCTCAGTTTATGTGATCGCTCTAAGCTTGTTGACACCAGTGCCTACCAATTTAAATTATATATTACAGCACTGAGGATGGTCACTAAGTGGCCGAAAATCGATTTTGTGGTTAATAAAACAAAAAAAAAAAGAGACGTCAGCTACCGAATTTTTCTCCACAACGAATGAAAATACATTAAAAATCAAAATTATTATCCACCAGCAGATAGGTGTTCTCATGCTAGAGCTTATTAGTACATAATGGAAACTTTATTGCCGGGCCAGGATTCTAACCCATTCACGCGCAATATTTGGAGATGTTGAGGAATCTGCAGTTTTGAACAAACAACAAATTGTAGTCGAGCTGTATTGTCACGAAGGGATCAAATTCCATATTAAGGGCAGTCTGAGTTGCATTACCAGTTCAGAACCAATTTTATCAACATACAGAAGCTCAAATAAAAGATGGAATAAGTGTCCTGTGATCCTACATAGCGTTTGTATCGTCACTAGAACAAAATAACTAGTATAAGAAAGGGTACTGGTGATAGAGTTTCTACATGTCGCCACTCCTGACTTTATTGTGGTTCAACCTAACGTCTACTTGGTAGAGAAGGAATATCATGTTTAATGTGAATTTCAGACCACAATGCCATTATACCTTCTTCACTTGGCGTAGCCAGAAGAGAAAAGAATCTGTCTCTCCCTATCAAAAATCATCGGCAGAAGTTGGAATCAAATCCACACCATAAGTATATGAACCTATCATCAATCCAACAGACCACCAAATCCTCTTCTCGGTGACTCATTTTTCTACCATAACAACGTAGCGCCACACTGGATTAGAATTCTGACACACAGACTCCCTGTAGTGGTTTGCAGCATGTTCAGTACATTCATTTACTTGGTTGACCCAATCGCCATGAATTAGCTGCCTCGGCTATCCAGTGCATACATTCGACTCTATCTTGTAATCGCCGAAGTAAAATCATGTAACTGCCACTTACGCAGAACTGCCAACACCGTAGGATGCAGAAATTTCAATGGGAAGTGTTCCTTTCCACTTGAGCTACTCTATTACGCTATCTGTTTGTTGAAAACGTCGTGCAGTGCCAATGAAAAAGTGTAACTGTCTGACTCTTAGAAGTCTAGATCCGTCCATATGCATTATCTCACAGCACTGTGGAATGCAGAAGTTATGGAGGAATTGTTGTTGACTTCTGGTGCTGCTGTAGCGATGTGTCAGCTGGTAGCGTTACGGTAAGTGTCACGAGTTCGAATACGTTCACTGCTGCATTTTTTAAAACGTAATTCTGCTCTCTGCAGAAGTTATCAATCTAATGGAACTTTGAACATAATTCCTTTCGTTTCTAAATCCAAAATAGCCGCTAATAATAAAGGGCTAACATCTGCGACATTTTGTTCTTTTCAGGTTTAATAGACGGCCAGGCAGCTGATGCATCTCCAAACATTTCTATTAAGTATGGGGAGAGCGCATCGTGCCAAAATACGTCAGAAAAGTATTTCCCGCATTAGCTATCGTGTGGTAGTGGCATTTTATTCTTCTTCAAATCTTGTTTGACAGCTTTAACTTAGAACAAGTTTTCTACATGCATGTAATCAATAAACTGCATGTGTATTGTCAGACTGTTATAGATAACATCAGAGAAATCGCATATATCGTTGATGATTAATTTGTCTCTCATGTTTACTATTGTTTTAACAACACTAAAGGAACCTTATGGACACTGCGCACTGTGGCATTTCATAAAGAAAGTTATGTAATCCTGGAAACCCAAAATTTGCTTTTCAGCAGCGGAAAGAGGCGTTACCTGTTGTGCAGCATTGTATGTTTTTCACCATTGCACTATGAGCCGAAAGTATTTTCTTACGATTTCCTTGTCTGTGTTTGATCTGACTGCTTGTAGATCTTTCACAGAAGGGATAAAAACTTCACGGTCAGTGCGACTGGAACCAGGAACCATAACAGATAGTTTTTCACTGATCAGTACATTACCACAGAGCTAGCAAAGATGTATGTGTCTTAATTTCCTCTTACGTGGCCAATACTGGCTAGAACTCGTAAACCGCTATTTCAAAGACGAGATTAGTTGCGATTTCAGAGTGCAACGACTTTCGTGGACTGAAAACCGTAAATTTACAATCTTTTGTTACACCTCAAGCAATAATAACTCAAATTATTCAATGGATATGACAGGAAAAATCAAGTGAAATTTGAGACTTAATTCCATGCACACCAGGAAGTAACTCGTCGATCACAGAGTCGCCAAACATACCTTGCCTTGTTGCCAAGTCTCAGTTACAGTACCAGCAGGAAGAGGACGAACAGATGTGTTCCTACAGCGAGCTGGAAAGAGACCATAGCTGGCGTCTCAAAGATACGGCTGCCACGGGCTGGAAAACGTAATGCGTCTGATTTGCATGCCTGTAGCTAGTGTTAGGGACTGGAGTAGAGTTACTAACAACACTCACAACTGACTGCAAACTAAGCATCATAATCAGTAACTCTCAGAGATATTTTTATATTTCTTTCGTAAGTGTACTCAAAACTAGGAGATTCATTCATTGTCGTTTTCGTACCTGGCCCATAGTCGAGCACAACAAACAAATAAAAATAAAAAAAAGAGTGTGTGTGTGCGTGTGTGTGTGTGTGCGTGTGTCAAGAGAGAGAGAGAGAGAGAGAGAGAGTAAAAAATAGTTGTAAAGAAATTGAATCATGGTCTGCAAAGAAACCTTTCATTAAAATGACACGTTCCACATCATTACGTCATATTCATGATCTGTGGAACAAGTATTAATCTAATGAGATCTAATCTAATTTAATCATATCATATTGCTGACTAGCCATGAAGAGTCAGGAATTACCGAAATTTTCGCCAATATCAGTACCCAAATCTAAGCTTGAAAATAAAAGACGACAGTTTTTGTAATAAAACGGGACTCCTATCAAGGTTCTTTCGTCCCTGTTAAATAAGCATGAAAGATGTCTGACATACTTCCATCCAGAAGTAACAAAGTGTTCATGCTTTTTAAGATGAAGCGCATGATGAGAAGTTCTGTGATGGAGATACGAACCCAAGTCATAATTGTTAATTAAGTAAAATGAAATGTTACGTATCGGTTTTTATTACAACCTGCTAGGCGTTTGAATCTAAAATAAGGATACAAATTTTTGTGCCTGTGCGACAATCGAACCGCACACCTACCGTCCTTCTTTATCATCCACGAATTTGTTGTTGTTGTTGTGGTCTTCAGTCCTGAGACTGGTTTGATGCAGTTCTCCATGCTGCTGTATCCTGTGCAAGCTTCTTCATCTCCCAGTACCTACTGCAGCCTACATCCTTCTGAACCTGCTTAGTGTATTCATCTCTTGGTCTCCCTCTACGATATTGACCATCCACGCTGCCCTCCAGTACTAAATTGGTGATCCCTCGATATCTCAGAACATGTCCTACCAACCGATCCCTTCTTCTAGTCAAGTTGTGCCTCAAGCTCCTCTTCTCCCCAATTCTATTCAATACCTCCTCATTAGTTATGTGATCTACCCATCTAATTTTCAGCATTCCTCTGTAGCACCACATTTCGAAAGCTTCTATTCTCTTTATGTCTAAACTATTTATCGTCCACGTTTCACTTCCATACATGGCTACACTCCATTCAAATACTTTCAGAAACGACTTCCTGACATTTATAACTATACGCGTTATTAACAAATTTTTCTTTTTCAGAAACACTTTCCATGCCATTGCCAGTCTACATTTTATATCCTCTCTACTTCGACCATCATCAGTTATTTTTCTCCCCAAATAGCAAAACTCCTGTACTTCTTTAAGTGTCTCATTTCCTAATCTAATTCCCTCAGCATCACCCCATGTATTCGGCTACGTTCCATTATCCTCGTTTTGCTTTTGTTGATGTTCATCTTATACCCTCCTTTCAAGACACTGTCCATTCCGTTCAACTGCTCGTCCAAGTCCTTTGCTGTCTCTGACAGAATTACAACGTCATCGGCGAACCTCAAAGTTTTTATTTCTTCTCCACAAATATAGCTTAAGTATCAATTGCTTAGTCACCAAGAGTAAGATGTGTGCGTGTTTGACCAGAAATAGCGACGCCTATTGCGATTGTTGACAACACATGAACAGACATAAAAAATGCACTTTAATTTTCACTAGCAGGCTGGTGTGCACGTGAAAATGAAATTATGAATATTTTTGTACTGGATCAGGATTCGGACCCACATACTTACCTTTGGGGGAGACCTAGAGAAAACTGCAGTCTTGGGAAAAGGAACGAAATTATTCAACTACACTGTTCCGAGAGAGTCAGATCGTCAAAAGAGGAGATACGAATTCGAATCACAGTCCAGCACTAAATTTTTCAACGTCTCTAGTTCAATCAAGTACAAATAAAATAAGAGCCCTGTTCCTTTAAATGGTTATCGGTTCATCAAATAAAATAAAATTTTCTAATGTAAGTAAGTTTACTGGCGACAGTATTTCTGTTTACCATGATCTCCGCCAATGTCATCTCCCAACATAAACGGGTTCTGCCCAGTTGGTAATGAAGGAACGTGATGTTTAATGCGGATTCTGGATTACAACGTCTTTCTCGTGAGGTTGCCAGGGGTAAAGTAAATCTGTTTGTGCGTCTCAAAAGTAAAAGCCTGAACTCACGCGTTGCACCTGTGATAGTTCGGTCCACCAGACCATTGTGGCCATATTTCCCAGCCCCAGGAGTGTGCTGTAACGGATGATGTGCTTAGCTTACAAAATTAGTCACGGTGGAAAAAATGCGAGTCTATGGAATAGTTAAGTAGAAGCAAGCTTCTGACGCGGAGATTATGCTATTCTCATGTCAGCAGGATGTAAAGACTATTCTAGGCATCATAGCTTCGATGTGAAGTCAGTTTGAAGTTTTCACTAATTTAGTAAATTTCTTAGTTCGAGAAAATCCACTGTGAAGTATGAAATTACCGGATAATTCGATTATTACTGTCATTATTAGTAACATTTTCTTCATACCGCTGCTGGAACACATGCACTTGAAGATCATTTAATGCATTTTGGTGATTATAGAAGGAGTTGCCCAAGAACAGGTTCTTTCCCTGCCTACCGAATCCTTTTCATGTTAATATGAAACTTCAGCAATTACTCGTAGATTACATTAAAACTAAAGTAATTGATGAAGACGTCACTTGATAACAAAACGAGCTGCCTTTATTCATTTACTTGCGCCTAGAAATGGCTGTCGAATACTGCCAAACCAAAAGCTAAGGGATCTTACTGCCTTCCGATATATGTCGCTGTCAGTTCTTCCATAGATTTGGTCGACGTGACCTCTTTCAAGTTGTGTATGACAGAGAGTGTTTTAGAAAATCAGTTTTTTTTCCCTTTGCAATAAACAGGAAGACTTTCATTTTAAGCTATGCAAGTTCAAAATATTCGCAATATTAGTTCAAATTTAATATTCGCTTTTATAATGTAGTGAAGTAGTTCATAGTTGCAAAACCAGTATCCGACTCATTGAACTTACACTTAGTCGCTGACCATAAATTCTAGCTCAGAGTGACACCAGTTTAAGTAACATAATGTAGCAAAGACTGTTTGCCAGTGCCCTTTCTCACCGGAAAATAGGCTGTTCACTCATTGGGCTCCACAAGTACACTGTAACAGTAATTTCTGTGTGTACGCAATGCATGCAGATTGTAAAATTTAGTGGTGCTCTCTCTTCCACTTCTGTATACAATATGCCTGAGCTAAACGGGCCGTTTCTCATTACAGGCCCTGGGCAGTGCGTCATCATACTGACAACAGTAATCTGCTTACACTGACAACCTCACGGTTCGTTTTACATGATTTTGTAATCATTTAAATAAAACAACATGACCTTCCAGTGGGAGACTTTTCGTCCCCATTTTCCTTATGTGAAATTTGTCAGTAAGCTTTTTGCCTTCCATCCAGCGAAATGCGGCAGAGTACGGCCGGTAAAGGATTCAAAAACCTCGATTTAGTGCCGTTAAGACGATTTCATTAAACATTGTCGTAGCTGAAGGAATTTAGTTTCTCCTGAAATCGCCTTATGCACCAACGTTCACAGATATCTCAAATAGGTAAAGCTCTTTATCCAGGTACGAAGGTTGTAAAACAAACTTCCCACAGCTTGTGTCAGGTTGATCTTTTCGTCTGATAGCACTGCATTAGTATTTTGTCTAAGAGGTATCACAAGTAGTGTTCCTGTAGCTGTAGGAATCATTGGTTGAATAAGAGTTTAACACCAATGGGTACAGTACAGCTAAATATTCAAAATGATTAGTAATCTAAGTCTGAGTTCATCCACAAACTGAGGCGTATTTATAATATTGACGCTAGACTGTGTATCCTTGGCTTCTTTGAGTGGTCATTGGAAGGCGTTTACACACACATATACAATACTATGAATACTTCAAACGCTATAGTTAACATTGATCTCATACACTGATTTTTTGTAAATTCTTCTGGGTCTTCAGCTTGCAATATGTGTTGTAGATACAGTCTTAGACAAAAACATTGAGCGCCGAGTCGTTCACGTAAGGTGGACAATACAGTCGTGCTCCCCTTAGAACTCTATATCCAGCAATATGCTCCATCTGGCAACATTGTAGACTGAGGCACTTCCCGGAGGAAATCTTGACTGCAGTCTGAGTAGATAACCCTTAACTACGACCATAGTCTTGAGGTAAAACGCAGGAATCGCTAAGACGACGTCTGGCAACTAAAAGCACACATCGACAAAATTTTTATTGCCCCTTTCCTCTCGGTGATGAAGCTATGAGTGTAATTCAAGTATATTTCGCTTTCTCTCACCTTGGTAATAACAGTTTGGCTCAACAATATTTTGGCGAGAGATTTGTTGGCCGACCATCTGCCTCTAAACACCGCAAGCGTCTCAGTTCTCTGGGACGCATTTGCTGCCTACCGGCGGGGGCTGAGGCACTGCGCAGTCTCGCCTTCTGCCGCCAATGTCTGCTCCACTCCTCACTCTCCATGGTGTAAAATTCTTTAATGTTGTTGAGTGGTGACCCATAAAATCTGTCTACAATTTGTGTTGCACACTCGATAGCAACGGAGGCAGAAAACAATTTTTATTTGATGAGTATTTTACTACACTAGTATGCAATACATCAATGTGGCACAGAATTAATTTCATTGTTCCTGATCCAGTGCACTATAATTAAAGCTTCACGTCTGTATCTTTTTCCTTTCACAGGAGATTCTTCAAATAATTTTTTGTCATGAATTCATATGTGTTAGTCAATGCACATAGAGTATATGCAATGTAATTTGTTTGCTTTCTTTCTTTGATTTCCTATGGTAAATGGATGCAAAACATTGTGTCATTACCTTTCAGAGCCTGCTCTATAGCTACTCAGGCTAATTGCTTGTTTTGAGGTCCATACATTACATACATACGGTTTACAATTAGCAAGCGTATGTGTAGAGCCTTATACATGAGTTATGTAGGAGTAGTTTGTAGGTCAGTATGCTGCAGGACATGTCAGAGCGTGTATTGTGTGATAAATATGATTAATCGGTAAATAAAGTGCTGGAAAATAAACTAAAGTCCTTCTTCTCTCGATCAGTCTAGTGCAAGCTGAGTCCTTTTACCACCAGTCCCTAGGAGGAGGTGGGGTCAGGTGACAGGTTAGTGGAGGTGAGTTCTGTTTGCCACAATTTTCTTATGTTGGTAGCAAAACACAAAGTGACCGCCAAAATTCAAAGTTCACATATTTCTATAGAGAAAATCTCATGTAAGTTAGTGTACATCAGTAAACGTTAATACAGCTCAGTGCATGAACATGGCTTGGTAAGGGGATGTGGCGGTCGGTTGAGGATCGTGGTAGAGACTTTAACTATTTGATTCGAAGTCCAGGTGGGTGTGGCACTCGCGAAAATTCATTCCAATTCCTGGTGGATGTGGTGCTTTCCGCAGCAAATGGTTCAAATGGCTCTGAGCACTATGGGACTCAACTGCTGAGGTCATAAGTCCCCTAGAACGCAGAACTACTGAAACCTAACCAACCTAAGAACATCACACACATCCATGCCCGAGGCAGGATTCGAACCTGCGACCTTAGCGGTCGCGCGGTTCCACACTGAAGCCCCTAGAACCGCTCGTCCACTCCGGCCGGCCTTTCCGCAGCAGCGAGGTTAATTAATTGATCAATTTAATTAAGTAGTGATGTGAACTTTGTGTTAGGTTAAATTGCGGAGGTATTTAGGTTTGGGCAAGCGATGGTTCACGCATACGCGCGTGTTTTTTGGGTCGAATTTGGATTAGGTAATAGCACTATGTCGATTGAATAATGAGATTAGCGTGATCTGTTATCTTATAGACGGACTTCGTGGCGAACACACATGCTGGACCGCCTGTTGCGACGTAGGCATCGACTGGTTCCAGCGAAAACACGTTTACAGGGTCCAGCGGCTAGCGTGGGCCAGCGCCTGCGGGCCGGGGAGCTGTGACGTAGACCAGGGGAGTGTGCGTCAGCCGGCACACGAACAACTCACCCCAGCCGGCTAGGGGCAGCCTCCTCTGCTGGCGACGATTTCAACTAAGTCTGTTGGAGTCTGGACCTCGTGGCGAGTGCAGTGGGTGTTGCTGTGATCTCGAGGATGTGTACTAAGTCTGTTGGAGAACACGTGATGACTGTACTGCTTGAATTAAAAACTTCAGTCCTTTTTCATTGCAAAATCAGAGGATGTGACTTACATTAGTACATGTGCAGTTTATTATTTGACGCGATTTTGAGAGGTTAGCAGTGAAAAAAGATAAGTGGCAGTCAAAGTCCGTAGGATGTGGACTATTTCGTATGTGTGATCGATTATTGTGTTGGAATTTGAACTTGTTACAGATTTTTTTATGGATGTAAAGGAAATGGCTTTCTTCCCGCCGACATCGGACATCTTGATAAATAATAAATGATATTAATAATAATAATAATAATAATAATAATAAATAGAAATACAGTTTTCGGGAGATTATCGTGTTGGAATTCGAACTTGGCGCAATTTTCTAGTGGAGGTAGGCCAATAATAATAATAAATAATAATAATATAAATAATAATAAATGATAAATGTATGATAATAAATGATAGTGAATAATAATATATAACAACAAAGACAAGTACCGTTTTTGCAGCCATTATCGTGTTAGAATTTGAATTTGGAGCAATTTTCTAGTGGGGGTAGGCGAATAGTAACAAATAATAATAAATGATAATCAATGATAATGAATAATAATGAATAATAGTAAAGACAAGTACGGTTTTTGCAGACATTATCGTGTTGGAATTTGAATTTGGGGTCAATTTTTTCTGGAGGATTAGGTTAGTGGACATAGCACAATTGACGTATTTTCCCGCCAAAATTGAAATTTGGCGCCAATTTTCATGGGGGTTAGGTTAGTGTAGGTAGCCCAATTGACTTTCTTCCTGGCACAAGCCGTCATCTTGAATGACATCACAGCAGCACTCTCAGGAGGCAGGGGTATGAACTAACAAACAGTTGGACTCCGGACCTTGTAGCGAACACACGTGCATCATATTAATAATAATAATAAATGATAATAATTAATAAAGAATTATAATAAATGATAATGCATAATAATGAATAATAATAAAGACAAGTACGATTTTGCATGCATTATCATGTTGGAATTCAAATTTGCCGCCATTTTTCTGGAGGGTTAGGTTAGCGGACATAGCACAATTGACCTATTTTCCTGCCACAATTCAAATTTCCTGCCATTTTTTTATGGGGGTTAGGTTAGTGGACCTAGCGTAATTGGCCTATTTTCCAGCCAAAATCCGCCATCTTTGATGATGTTATGCAATGTTGCCAAGTCTACACACCACCATCTTGGATGACATCATCTTGAATAAATTTGGCAACAATGGAAAGTGGGGTGGCACAGGTCTTGCCCCACTACTCACGAAGACTGCACCACACTACAGGCAGTTTATCTACACAGCGCATGTTGCATATGCTATGGGCCCTACGACTTCAAGGGCCCGTAAGGTGCACTGCCATAGATTTCAGCAGAAATTAACCATAGGCGCTTTGAATTGAAAATGTATGTATGTAATGAACAGGGGGCCTAGAATCGATGGAAAGGCTTCTTCCCATCGTAGCCCTCAGAGGTTCACAACCCCACAACAGGCCACAGCAGTCCACCCATCCCACCGCCGCCCCACACCGAACCCAGCGTTATTGTGTGGTTCGGCCCCCAGTGGACGCCCCTCCCCCCTCCCCCCCCTCCCGGTAACGTCTCATACCAGACAAGTGTAACCCCAAATGTTTGTGTGGTAGAGTAATTACAGTGTACACGTACATGCAAATGGTATTTGATCAGCAACTGCTGACACAGTGTAACTTGAAACGTCCCCTTTGAACAATTATACACGACAGTGCTTAAACTGACACACAATATTTTGTTAGCGCAACGCAATCTGACTTTCAAAATTCCCTACAAAAGAATGGCCCTGACTAACATTAAACTATACCTTTCACAAATCACTTACCTCACAAAAATCTTCGCTGCTCAAGCTACTGCAATACAGCGAGCGCCACTACTGCCAGCTGAATAAAAGATTCAAACTACTGAAGGCACTAACTACTGATAGGGATAGTTAGCAAATGAAAGATATTAATAGAGAACAAACAATGAATTTACCTTGATATCATCATATATAAATATAGCAGTTCATGACAAATTTCAAAACTCCGCCATCTCTCTCCCCACATCCACCACTGCTGGCGGCTCACCTCCAACTGCCTAACACTACAATGGCGAGTATTACAACAATGCAAAGCAGCCACAGACTGCACACAGCACAGCCAGTGATTTTCATACAGAGGTGGCGTTACCAATAAAAAAACCTAAACAGCCTACTTACATAGAGAAAACATAAACAGCCTACTTACAAACTGACGCAGAATAAGGGGAACCAGCCCGCATTCGCCGAGGAAGACGGAAAACCGCCTTAAAAACCATCCACAGGCTGGCCGGCACAGCAGGCCTCGACACTAATCCGCAGGGCGGATCCGTGCCGGGGACCGGCACGCCTTCCCGCTCGGGAAGCAGCGCGTTAGACCGAGCGGCTAGCCGGGCGGGCTGAATTGAAAATAGTAATAATGTGTGCTATTACGTGCACATGATTACGCAGCAGTGGAAATTATAGACCAATGACATAAAATTTTACGTACTGTCCGACCTTTCAGTGACACATTTGATCTGATTCTGCGGAATATTGTTTGCTTCATATCGTTTACAGAATTTGCTTAAAAATCATTTGATCGTATGCCTTACTACCGAACGCTGCAGACGGGAAAGCTAAATAGTTTGATAACCAGGTTCACGATAATGCAGTGCATGATCTCCTTTTATTTCATGTGTAAACTGTTAGTAAGTGCAGATGACGCTGTAATGAGGTGTGAAGTCAGCGCCAAGCAATTGATTTCGAGTTCTAGTCCAACGCACGCCTGAACAACTGAATGCAAAATGTGTACCTGCAAGCGTCAGGACGATGTAATTGGGCAGACTCCGCTCTTAGCAAAACTGTCCGTGACTTCTTCATTATTATTAGTTTTTATATAATTGCTAAGTGTAATAAGACTTAGAAGGAGCAACTGTGGCTTTACTCGTGCATGAAGGTAGAGATTTTCGACACTGGAGTGTTTCTTCTTAATTGTAGTGAGCCATCTTAAGCACATAAAAGAAATTTCATGTTTGAAGTTAAACGGAAATGAAAGTATGATGTCAAACGTATGGAGAGTGCTGTAAGAAAATTACTCAATACACGAATGAAATTTCGTCTTCAAAACTAATTAGTGAGAGCAGTTATCATTGAGTAACTGTTAACCAACAGGCTTGGATTGTATGTAAGTCGGTTGCGTGGGAGAACCGGCGAATTTTACACGCTCATAATATTCCTCTTGTCATCTATGGACAGTTTAACTTGCAAATCGCATCCGCTCCGCTCCAAAAACTCCGAATTTATATCTAGCAATCCATCATTTCCCCCAGGTGAGCCCGTGATCTATCTGCACGGCATGGAAAGTACACTCCTGGAAATTGAAATAAGAACACCGTGAATTCATTGTCCCAGGAAGGGGAAACTTTATTGACACATTCCTGGGGTCAGATACATCACATGATCACACTGACAGAACCACAGGCACATAGACACAGGCAACAGAGCATGCACAATGTCGGCACTAGTACAGTGTATATCCACCTTTCGCAGCAATGCAGGCTGCTATTCTCCCATGGAGACGATCGTAGAGATGCTGGATGTAGTCCTGCGGAATGGCTTGCCATGCCATTTCCACCTGGCGCCTCAGTTGGACCAGCGTTCGTGCTGGACGTGCAGACCGCGTAAGACGACGCTCCATCCAGTCCCAAACATGCTCAATGGGGGACAGATCCGGAGATCTTGCTGGCCAGGGTAGTTGACTTACACCTTCTAGAGCACGTTGGGTGGCACGGGATACATGCGGACGTGCATTGTCCTGTTGGAACAGCAAGTTCCCTTGCCGGTCTAGGAATGGTAGAACGATGGGTTCGATGACGGTTTGGATGTACCGTGCACTATTCAGTGTCCCCTCGACGATCACCAGTGGTGTATGGCCAGTGTAGGAGATCGCTCCCCACACCATGATGCCGGGTGTTGGCCCTGTGTGCCTCGGTTGTATGCAGTCCTGATTGTGGCGCTCACCTGCACGGCGCCAAACACGCATACGACCATCATTGACACCAAGGCAGAAGCGACTCTCATCGCTGAAGACGACACGTCTCCATTCGTCCCTCCATTCACGCCTGTCGCGACACCACTGGAGGCGGGCTGCACGATGTTGGGGCGTGAGCGGAAGACGGCCTAACGGTGTGCGGGACCGTAGCCCAGCTTCATGGAGACGGTTGCGAATGGTCCTCGCCGATACCCCAGGAGCAACAGTGTCCCTAATTTGCTGGGAAGTGGCGGTGCGGTCCCCTACGGCACTGCGTAGGATCCTACGGTCTTGGCGTGCATCCGTGCGTCGCTGCGGTCCGGTCCCAGGTCGACGGGCACGTGCACCTTCCGCCGACCACTGGCGACAACATCGATGTACTGTGGAGACCTCACGCCCCACGTGTTGAACAATTCGGCGGTACGTCCACCCGACCTCCCGCATGCCCACTATACGCCCTCGCTCAAAGTCCGTCAACTGCACATACGGTTCACGTCCACGCTGTCGCGGCATGCTACCAGTGTTAAAGACTGCGATGGAGCTCCGTATGCCACGGCAAACTGGCTGACACTGACGGCGGCGGTGCACAAATGCTGCGCAGCTAGCGCCATTCGACGGCCTACACCGCGGTTCCTGGTGTGTCCGCTGTGCCGTGCGTGTGATCATTGCTTGTACAGCCCTCTCGCAGTGTCCGGAGCAAGTATGGTGGGTCTGACACACCGGTGTCAATGTGTTCTTTTTTCCATTTCCAGGAGTGTATTTCTGTATGTGTCGTACTAAAGAATTTCAGGGAGCGCAGCGGCTTAGTGAAATCCGTTTAGAAGGTGACCAGACTTCATCAGGTAAGTGAAAACAGTGTGTGCGTTGTGACTGATCGAGAGTTAAAGCTATATCAGCAGATTATGCAGTAAAAATAATTCTAGGATCGATAATTGCATCTATATATATATATATATATATATATATATATATATATATATATATATATATATATATTAGTTCAGAATTTTATCTTTGGACATTCAATGTAATTAATTGTGATACATGACAATGATTGCTATCACGTAAAAGTCAGGTTCATACTCAAGAGCTGCTTTAAAGATCAAACCTGCTAACTGGCACTGCTGGTTAGTGAACTATTCATTCAAGAGTTGAAATATCCAGGTAGTTAGAACTTTATAATTTTCTCAACATTAAACGGCGCGTCTGTGTGAGTGCGATCTGTATAGTCCGAAGTCATTACAATAAATCACTTGCTAATCCAAACCACTTGGCATTACGCGTCACATGTACTTTGGTATACTCATAGTCATATGCAGTTCAGCTCCCCAACAACAAACTAACAAATAGACAGATCCGTCCACATGTACTTCAGTGCAGAGGTAGATAACGTACGTGCCGACTAGTGACAGGACGAATGTGATGAGTGAACATGTATAATAGACTAGGGCTCTTTTTAGCGAACTGTTGTTATTCTATTCGTTCTTGTACACTGTAAAAAATACTTTGTGCACGAAGCTACTCTTGATGTTTGTTGCATGCTCTTGAAAGTGATTTTGAGAACGACAACTGTTTAACTGTGTGTGAAATCTTATGGGACTAAACTACTAAGGTCATCAGTCCCTAAGCGGACACACTACTTAACCTACATTATCCTAAGGACGAACACACACACCCATGCCCGAGGGAGGACTCGAACCTCCGCCGGCACCAGCCGCACAGTCCATGACTGCAGTGAGAACCGACAACTGAATCTGCCAGGAGACCAGCATTTGTGTCACAGCCTACTTCTCGCAGCCATGAAGTTAATTAAAGAAAAGGGTTTGAATTTACTATTAACGCTTTTAACTGTGTCAGTGTGTGAATGCATCATCAACATTACTTCTAGACTGTGGCTACGTTCGCTGGTACACATGCGACTGAATAATTTATGCTAGAGTGCAAGCTTCCTACCTTCCATTGTAACCAAGACTTTTAATGAAAAGTGGAATAGGTAATGTTAATCAAAACACTGGGAGGAGTTGTGGTCTAAATAACAATAAATTTATTCATTCTTAACATCACAAGAAAAAAATGGCTACAGAAACGTCACATTAATATTTTTATTTGACAGACGATTTCACTCTTATGTGGTCTATGGTGAACAAAGTGATAAGCTGGGGGTCATCACACGACACTAACCACAACTAATCGCTTTACCTGTCTTCATACATGAGAATCCGTGGTATGGCCCTAAAACTATGCTCTGTCAAGCATCTTTATTCTACTATTCCATAAAGAAAAATATGGTTCCAAAGAACAGGGTGCTGAGAAGCATATATTGGATCCCTACGCCGTTGCAGCGAATACTTTACACTCCTGCTGGTCAGGGCGACACACAACGATGCACTCGGCGACTTGAGTCAAGGACGGCAGCAGTCTGTTATTAATGGTGCGCGCCCGAAAAATGTCTCATGTTCAGCTAATTCGGAATGCAGTTACTTCCCTATGAGGCTGTTAAACCCCGGTGGATTCCATTGTGCAGGTGGACGCGTTTGCTGGTCTGCCAAACCAATTTGACCCCTTGCTACGACTATGCGTGACAGAATATGTCAAATGTTTAGATGGGCGATTCAAAACAAATAAGTACACCCACGCATCACTAGTTGTGTGCGTGATTCTAGAAGCAGTACCTCGGACTGTTCAGATGGTGACTGGTATAGGCTCTAAGAGGCACACTAGCAAAGGACACAAGTCTCACGGTTTAGATAAAGGCCCGCAGTTCTTTACTAGCGAAGTGCCAGTGCTGTAGTGTCTTCTCTTTCTCTCAGCTTTCCTCGCCACCTTGGTAGCATAGCACATTTACATCTTAGACCACTCCCACTTCAGCACAAACCAATCACGAGCCGGAGCGCGGCATTCGAAGTTGGAAGAGGGCCCCTTGCTCAGCAAACACAGATATGACCAACCAGCGAGAAAAGGAAAAAAGATTCAGCTTCGTATTTACGCATTTACGCAGTGTCGTTGCTAAAGCATGACCTGGATGGAACCACAGTCCAACCATAAAAAGATCGTTATCTCCCCTGTTGCGTCCATTTCGAACATTCCAAACAACAGCCATAAACTCGCTAAAAGCCTCGTGCCTTGGCAAGTATGTTTTGTAACAGAGTATGGACGTCTGGGCGCCAGTGACCTGTCCTACGGAAATTCGCAAAAACACACAGTCGTCTCATCGGCTTCCTCCTTAACCAGGGCCCATCCTCTGCTTTATTGCCGGTATTCAATGCTCTGCCCATTGCAGCGGCGACTCCTTGGCGCTACTCAACCTACCTGGTCGCGGCCACCGACCGACCGGCGCCATCCAACATGTCTGCACAATGAGACCGAGGAAGTCGGCAGTCCGCAAATATTTTCACCCAGGTCCCGCAGAAAAAACGCTTCCCTCACCCCTTTTACTTGAGTCGTTTAAATAGGCACCCTCTTCCTTTGAACGCAGGTAAAGCTCACCGCTATTGCTTCACTAGAGCACACAAGCAAAAGTGCTAACTACTGCCAACCATTTCATCATATGAATGAAGTCAATTCGTATCCAGGTATAGCAACCAAGTAATAAAGATCATCTTCCCTAACACCACTGAGTGGCATGACCCCATATCAGAAGTGAGAGTGCCCTACAATCTCTCATGTGTAATTAGAAGCTGCGCAGTCTGAGGCGAATTGGCACGGTTCGTGTGGCTCCCCCCGTCGGAGGCTCGGGTCTTCCCTCAGGCATGGGTGTGTGTGTTTTGTCCTTAGTGTAAGTTAGTTTAAGTTAGAGTAACTACTGTGTAAGCCTAGGGACCGATGACCTCAGCAGTTTGGTCCCATAGGAACTTACACAAATTTCAAAATTTTGTAAGTAGATCTATCCTATCTTCAGTAATCTCTTCCTGATTTGTAGGTAGACATACACTCATCATCAGTGCTAGAACATATTGTGCGTGCACTATCGTGTTATTTAATATTTTTTGGTTTTAGTGTAGTAAGATAGTTGCTTAATGCGAGGCAAACTTTTGCAAATCAAAATTAATATCTAAGAAATGTTAAATGTACAATCGTTATATAATATGGAGGTCAGTCCTACATCTTACGGTTAACTGACAATCATGTAGAAAACACTGAGTCCTTAACGACGCCACCGAGTGGTGATATGCAGAAAATTCCAGGTATAAGCAATGTTGAATTAGATCCCAATTGATGGGTACAATGGCAAATGAAGTTACAAAACATAGCTGCTCAAGAAGCCTTCTGCCGCCGAGCAGTGTGTCAGCAGTGTGCAAGTAGCAGCATGACTGCATATACTAGGCAGTCTTGTATTTTAATAACCATTTAAATTTTATTTCGAATTGTTTGTGCTCCCTGTAGATTAGTTCATACGTTCTTCGCACAGCAGTATTTAGCAAGGATAGGGACTGCGACTGCTGTGTTCGGATGCGGGCTGACTTGGCATCCCTTCGCTCCCAGCTTCAGGCAGTGTTGGCTTCGGTCACACAGCTTGAGGCTGTTGCCAATGTGAATCACTGTGGTGGTGCGGACAGGGGTTTGTCGGGGACGGCCATTTCGTCCCACGCATTCCCCCGGTCGGACTACGGCTGTGGCTGCCCGTGATACTGCCCACATTGAGGCTGACTCCTCACCTGTGGTAGAGTGGGAGGTCGTCTCGAGGTGTGGCAGGGGGCGAAAGACATTCCGTAGAACAGAATGGAAGGCTTCTCCAGTGTGTCTGACGAACCAGTTTCAGGCTCTGTCTCCGGCTGATACTGATCTTCGGTTAGACATGGCTGCTTGTCCTGTTCCAGAGATTGCCCCTCAGTCTGCGGGCGGTTGCAGAGGGTGGGCTTACTGGTAGTTGGGAGCTCCAACGTCAGGCGCGTAATGGGGCCTCTTAGGGATATGGCAAGAAGAGAGGGGAAGAAAACCAATGTGCACTCCGTGTGCATACCGGGAGGAGTCATTCTAGATGAGGAAAGGGTCCTTCCAGATGCCATGAAGGGTACAGGGTGGACCCATCTGCAGGTGGTCGCTCATATCGGCACCAATGTTGTGTGTCGCTATGGATCGAAGGAAATCCTCTCTGGCTTCCCGCGGCTATCTGATTTGGTGAAGACTGCCAGTCCCTTTAGCGGGATGAAAGCAGAGCTCACCATCTGCAGCATCGTCGACAGGACTGACTGCGGACCTTTGGTACAGAGCCGAGTGGAGGGTCTGAATCAGAGGCTGAGACGGTTCTGCGACCGTGTGGGTTGCAGATTCCTCGACTTCGTTCCATGAAAGGTTTCTAACCAAATTGGTTGTTTCTGGAGTATCGTATCAGTTTTGCGCCTGGATCTGCGATTTCCTGTCACAGAGAGCACAGTTCGTAATAACTGATATGAAGTCATCTAGTGAAAACGAAGTGACATCTGGGGATCCCTAAGGGAGCGTTATAGGCTCTCTGCTGATCTTAATTTATGTACCGGTAAATGATTTAGGACATAATCTGTGCAGCCCTCTTAGAATGTTTGGAGATCATAATGTAGTTTACCAGCTAGGAAAGTGATCAGAGCATGAGAACGAATTGCAGACTGATTTAGACAAATGTCTGCATGGTGCGAAAAGTGGATGTTCGTTCTAAATAATAAAATGTGTAAGGTCTTTCACATACACAATAAATCACACCAATTTTTATATTAGTAAATAAAATATTTAGATGCAAAAATCATTTTGTACTTAGACGGTAATTTTTTTTATAGAATTAAAGCCTGATGACTATAGTGCGTTTAATAATAGTTGCGACTTTTGACGTTTGGCTCACCGGTGGGGACATGACGCTGTTGCCCAGGGAACACGAATGGTGAGCCGGCTTCCCCTACCACGCCAGCAGCAGTTCGCTTGGTACAGCGCTTCTGTTGCCACGCCATGGATAAACAGTGCCACGTGGTGTCGCGTCTGTTTGCTCTTGTAGTAAAGTGATGTTTTCTGGCGTTAAAGTGTACTACAGTCGTCAGGTGTTGTGAAGGAGTATTTCGTGTTGGCGCTTCATTAATAACAACAGTAGAGCACGTGTGAACACGAGATTCCCAGTAAAGGCGCTCGTCCTAGAATACGATCATCGGCTGTGAAAATAATGTTCTGCTGCAAACTATTTCTCCGAATTCCACAAAGCAATTGACAATGCCCAATATCACTCTGTTGTGATGGATAAAGCTCCAGCAATGCAGCGAAGGAAAGCGGCTATTTTTGTCTAGGTGCAAAGGAATATTCGACTGGATAAATTGAACCTAGCTTGTGTAAGGTGAAGTTAATGGAACTTGTAGTACTGTACAAACCAAAAACTCCTCGCTACCAGGCCAACGAACAGGCTAACGCTAAAGGACATAGTTTAATCAGGCTTCCCCTGTATCGTCCACATTTAAATCCGACTGAGAATATGTAGGCCTAGATGAAAAGTAAGGTGGCAGGAATAAGAAATTTACGCTCATTGGGGTTGAAATGCTAACAAAAGAAGTAATTGCAAATGTTACATAACAGGGCTGGTGTCAAGTTGGCACCCATACCAAAAAATGTATTTAAGGAGACACGGATTCATGAAGGACTGTGTCGAAGTTTGAGTAATACTTCCCTTCTCTTGTTGTGTTAGCAACTACCTCTTTTGCCTAGACTCAGCGGAATTTACAGATATACATCTCACTAAGATTCTACTGCAGTTGAAATAGTGGCAGAGTCATAAAACAGCGTATTATTAAACTAGCAACAGAGGGCGAGACGTATCATTAGTTATGAGAAAGCCCATTGTCAGTATAAAAATAAATGTGCAGCTTCTTCATTTACATTGTTCCAAAACCCACAGCAATTTTCGTTCGCAGGCTACTGATGTTCCTTGAACATTGCATTACTTCTTTTAAAAACTTCTGTAGTTGCTTGAATACCGTGGTAGACATGGAAGTTGCGCATATTAATCATATGGAAAAATGCTCTGCTCTTTGCGTTCTATCATTTGCCAAAATCTTGTTTGGATATCTCAGACCGTTTATGACTTACGAGGGCTTTATGAATATTTCATTCTGCCTTTTTCAGTGGCTTGTGCGTTCGTGACGGAAACGTTTACACACATTCCATTTTCTGGACGTTGGAGATAAATAACGATATCCTTCGAGGTTTAATAAATAATTCAATATGTTACCTAAATTTTATATGCAGCAACATGTTGAAACACGTATGTATTCAGTAGCAGCGATGGCGAGGCATGACAGAATCTCTGACCAGAGAGTTGTTTATCGTTGCTTGTCTGCGCTTGGCTTCGCGAGAGTTCAGTTGCGAGTTGGACGCAGTTGCGAATCGGAGTTGTGTGTGAGGAGTCGGCGGGCGTCGACATGGGTCTCCGGTCAAGGTTCGGGACGAGGTATATTGTTTAACAAGGTAATGAAGCAGCATTGCGCACATCTGATAATGTAATGTATGTTAATTGTAATTAATTTGTTCAAGAAATGCCCCAATAATAATTTTGTTTTCAAAGCAATCGTTTTAAGAAAATAATCATTCCAATTGAAACAATATTTCCTATGCTTTTCCTCCCTGAATCAATTTATCAGATTAATTATTGCACAGGGCCTAGGGTCAGCGGTGCTGCCCTTATAAAATTTATCAGGTTCATTTTAGCGTTAATTTTGTAGGGACTTAACATTTTGACATTTTTATTATCATAGACTTTTCTTTTATTTTTGCTGAGAAGTTACACTTGGATCTATTCACAGTAACATTTATATTGTCTTGTAAAAATTTGCGGGGAGGTTACACTTGGCGACATCCGGTCCAGGATCGTATTTCGTTGAGAATCTTCTGAGAAGTAGTTAGATATCTGCTCTTATTTCATAAAATATAATTAGCATTTGGCGCAACGCTTTTACTAATCTTGTGACTTTCTTTCCTCAGATCATCGGCAATTCGTTGCTCTTTGTTGTATTTGTTGGATTTTGCATTGTCTTGTCTCATTTGTGAATAATTGTGATTTATGTTAAAATGCCGCGAAAAACTATTGATAGTACATCGCGAGGTATAATGAATGAAATTACCGATTTAAACAACTTGACCGATAGGACTTGAGACACGCAGTGTAATGATGTCAATTCTGCGTTCACTGACAATCAGTGCGTTCTAACCACTAATGATGATTTTTGTCTTAATGATGAACAAACGAACTCATTTTTGTTCTCTGTTAATTTGACGACAATTGATGACGCGGGGCGTTCTGCTGCAATGGGCTCTGCCCAGCTTCACACACCCGGTTTGGAAAGTTCACGTAACGGACAGACGAATTTTTCTAATGAAAATGAACAGGATGCTCAAAGTAGGAGAGATTTATTTAATTCCGAAATAGTGACTGACAGTGTACATCCGACTGGCAAACCTTTTTGTAAATTACAGAATGACCAAATGGTCACGCAAAACACGACAATTGCAGATACACCATCAAACAGTACAGAGAACAGAGTAGGTAATGTTACCTTGGAACAAATTATGGCAATATTGCTACAACAGGGTAAACAACAGAGTGAAAAATTAGACAACAATTCCAAACAACTTAAAGAAGATCTCAAACAAGAGCTTAATGAAAAATTAGACAACAATTCCAAACAATTTAAAGAAGATCTCAAACAACTTAGTGAACAGGTCAGACAACAGAGTGAAGATAACAAACAAGATAACGAAAAAATCAAACAATACTTTAATGAAAAATTAGACAACAGTTCCAGACAGTTAAATGAAAAATCAGACAACAATTCCAGACAGCTTAGTGAACAGATTAGAGCTGTTGCCGAGCAGTGTCATGATACTAAGGAACAGTTACGCGAGGAAATTGATGCTTGTTCAAGGAAAAGTAGCGAAGAAATTAAATCTGTTGCTCAGGAATTAAGGGATATGCAAACAGCCACAACAGAAACACTTAGAGTCGAAATAAGTGCAGTCGGTAAACAATGCTCTGAAAAAGCTACACAATTACGCGACGAGTTTAAATTAATGACAGCAGAACTTTCGCGCACAATGGATGCAAAGATAGACGCGAAATTCGACCAACAGAACACTCAGATTGACGAACGTTTTAATCACCACATACAAAACAGTGATACGCGTTTCCGCAAATTTATACAGGATCAAAATAAAGTAAAACGTCAAGTCATGGAAACAATCACTGCACAGAGACAGGAAGACAAACGTAAATTGCTCGCGAAGGCAAAAACATACGTAGACAACAATATTGCTTCAGTGTCCGATGAAATTAATACCATCAAACAGTCGAACACAGAATTACGTGGCGAAATTTCCGATCTTAAATCGAAAACAGACACGTACACAACAGATTTTCAAACAGTGACCGACAAACTCGAACAATTAGAACTAACACAGGATTCCGATGTCGTCAAAGCCGACGTTAAAAAACTGAACGAAACCACACGTAAAATGCAAAAACAGATTAATGCCTGTGACACTAAAACCGATGATCAGGTAAAAATACTGACTGAAAAATGTGATGAATTGGCCAGTCGTATTGATATTATTGAAAGTAATAATGACAACAAATCAGACGATACTGCACCGATTTCGTTTAACCTAACACCTGAATTCCAAAATTTACAGCAGACAATCAATGAGATCGATTCGTCTAATAACACATTACGTAGAAAATTGTCAAGTTTACAGCAAGAGGTAACAGAGATAAAACATATTTCAGTTAATAACACATCACAGCAGACGCCACTTTGCGAACATTTGTCAGACTCACGCAGCGCGTATAATTTAGGTAATCTACAGAGAGTACGTGAGTTAGATTCAGAACAGTCACAGTCAAACAGATTCTCTTACAATCCTGAACCTGTTCCATCATACAGAGACGATAATTTTGATTACAAACATTTTCTGTCAGTGAGAAAATTTAAAGTGTTTACAAATGACAGAAAACAGATTCACCCACTGGATTGGGTACAACAATTTAGCTTTGCTTTTTCACCGACTTGGCCCATAACGCATAAACTTGAATTTATTTGCAGTTTTTTGGAAGGCGAACCGGCAACTCGTATGAGACCGATCGCGAGACATTGCTATTCGGTAGAAGAGTTTCAGAATGCTTTTCTATCAGCGTATTGGTCGAAGATGACACAGCGCGGAATTAAAGATCAGTTAATTAGTTTACCGAATTATGAGAACTCAAATTTTCCCAGTGTGACGCAATTTTTTGAGCACATGGTGCAACAAAACCAGTACCTAAGTGAACCGTACAGTGAATCTGCACTTATTAAATTATGTATCTCTAAATTACCACGGTCATTAAGAGTATCACTTTTAACGGGTCAGCAAAAAGAAAACATTTCGGCATTCAGAGATTTGTTACAGCTTTTGGAAGTACAGCAATCGGATTATTCCTTTGTAAACAAAACTTTTTCATATAATAACCAAGGTCGACATACATACAGCAATTACGATCAGGCACGTAATTTCAATAGTAAAGGTAATAGACGCTTTAGGAATGACAACCAACAGAACTTTAAGAACAGACAAAATTCTAATTATCAATATCGTCAAAATTTTCAGCAACAGGAACCACATTTTAGTAACAATAGACGTTTACCACCACAACAGCATGAAAACCAGCCGGTTAACATACCTAACCAACAATGTAATGCACAAGGTCAACCAAACTTTAATGTTTCGCCGCGTGGACGTATAGTCCCTGGTACAACAAATAGTAGCGCACGGCAGCAAGGAAATAACTACGTGCAGAAAACACAGTACTTCAATTCCTATCGCAATGCACCGTATAGGAATGACTATCACGACAGACGTAAAAATAATGAGCAAAATTTTCAGCGTACATATAATAACAGTCGGTCTTACCAACAGCAAAATCATCCGCAAGAACATATTCTCATGAATGAACCCGATAGTAGATATCATCCAGAGCGCAATACGTCT
The DNA here is from genome assembly GCF_023864345.2 of Schistocerca serialis cubense. Classification (NCBI taxonomy): domain Eukaryota; kingdom Metazoa; phylum Arthropoda; class Insecta; order Orthoptera; family Acrididae; genus Schistocerca; species Schistocerca serialis. The sequence goes on from NW_026047583.1 coordinate 11,579,340, forward strand.
GGAAGAAATAACAGAACGGTTCAAATAGTCGAAATGCCACAACATCCTCCAGAGAATAATAACACGTCAGATAGAATCTGACTAGATACTGTACAGATCGCATCTTCCAGTAACACAAGCACTACTTTAGACACGCAGAATGTTGTTCACGAAAATGTTATTACTTTCGACGACATCCGAGACACTCTTTAACAGGAAAGACCAGCTGTTCAGAAAACCATTTCACATCCTGTCATCGAAATTAAAATTGGTTCATCGAAATTTTCAGCGGTAATCGATTCTGGATCACCTATGTCAGTAATAAATGAAGAAACTTGCAACGAGTGTAACAAAGAGAACAGGTATCCTACATTAACATTAGGCAAAACGAAAGTGAAAGGAGCAGTATCGAGTAAAGGAGTAGACGTTAAATTACAGACGCATTTATCATTTTGTATTGCAGGTCATACTTTTCATTCAAATTTTTGGATTGTTCCTTTATTGACAACAGACGTTATTTTAGGAACTAATTTTCTGGTACAACACGACGCAGTTATTGACTTTCAAAATTCCTATTTAATGTTGAAGGATGAAAATGTGCAATTGGCTTTAGAATTTCAGCACTCTTTATCTGCGGAAGAACAAACAATTAATCGTACAGAGGTCATTTCCGTATCTCGTGGCATAGACTGTAATTCCACATTGTTCACAGATACGTACGTACATAACTATAACACTCCAGACGAAGCTGACTACGACGCAATGCAGGTGATTTCTGATAAAGTTAAACAAAGCAGTGCAAATACAGACGACGAACGCACGCAACTACACAAAATTCTTTTACGGCAAGCTCCAGTTTTTGACAACATTCCTGGCACTATGTCCGGTTTTATGTATGAATTTCAAGTCAAACAGCACAACACATTTAAAGCCAAGCATTATCCCATTCCATATATCCATAGAGAACAAGTTAAAAAAGAATTGCAGGATATGCTTGACCAAGGAATTATTGAAGCGGCAGTTAGTCCGTACATAAATCCGCTACATATTGTTAAGAAAAAAGATGGCTCACTTCGCCTCGTACTTGATTCACGTCACATCAATGACATAATTATTAATGAAACATATCGACCACAGACATTAGAGGAACTTCTACAGAAATTTCACGGTACTGCTATTTATTCTACATTAGATCTAAAATCGGGATTTTGGCAAATTCAGCTTCATCCGAATTGCAGAAAGTACACAGCGTTTCTCTGTTTTGGTGACTGTTATCAATTTTGTAAATTACCGTTCGGCTTAACTATTTCTTCAGCAGCTTTTATTCGCGGTTTGAACACAATACTTCCGACAGAACTTAAAGACAGAATCGCGACGTACGTAGATGACATTCTTATCGCAGAAGCTAACTGGTCTGAACACAATATGATTGTTGAACGACTGTTGCAAAATTTTCATGCTCAAGGACTCACAGTTAATCTCAGTAAATCGCACTTTGGCAAAACTTCTATAAAATTTCTTGGACACGTAATTTCAGCAGAAGGCATTGCACCTGATCCGGAAAAACTTCAAGCTCTACGTGATATTACTGTTCCTACAACGAAGAAGCAACTACGCAGTTTTTTGGGCTTAATTAACGTTTTTCGTAAATTTATTCATCACTCTGCTTTAGACACACCTAGATTATGCAAATTGACGGGTAAAAACACTATTTGGTCCTGGGATAAGCAAGCACATTCTGAATTTATGAACCTGAAACATGCTTTGATGAATGCACCACTTTTATCGCACCCAGATCTTACCAGAAATTTTTCCATTGCCACCGACAGTTCCAACACCGCTTTAGGCGTACATATTTTTCAGGAAATTGAAGAAGATGGCTCAACAGTGATTAAAAACATTGCATTTGCAAGTCGCATTCTGTCACCTGCTGAACGAAATTATTCCGTTACAGAACTGGAAAGAGTATGTGTTGTTTGGGCTTTTACGAGATTTCGGCATTTTCTTTATGGCAGACATACCACCGTATACACAGATCACAGAGCGATACAATTTTTACTTTCAGCTAAATTTACTCACGACAGATTAAGCAGATGGAAGCTTTATTTACAGGAATTTAATTTCACAGTTGTTCATATTCCCGGCACACAAAATATTATAGCAGACGCACTATCTCGTTCTCTCAGCAACAATCAGCATGAAATCGCAACCAACTTCTGCAAAACAAATTTCAGCGTTATGTACATTCAACAAGTTGCATTTGAAAATTTTATTTCGTCGTCATTACAGGACATAGCAAAAGAGCAAAATAAAGACAACGCGTGGAAAGAAATTAAACACCTTTGGCAAGATAGGAATAATGTTACGATTAGAAACCATTACACTGTACGCAATGACATTCTATTTCGCCGCTCTCATCCTGACAGCGACAATTGGTTATTATGCATTCCTGACGAGCTTGTTAACAAATTAATTTGGTATCCTCATTTAAGTTATGCACATTACGGATCCAGAAAATGTTTTCTTATACTGAGACAGAACTGTTATTTTACCAACATGGAGAAACGTATACGAGTTTTAGCGTCATGTAAAATCTGCCAGAAAGCTAAGTCAGACACAACTTCACATATTCCTCCATTACATCCAATTGTTCCTGTTAAATTGAGACATATGGCCGCTGTAGACATTTTTGGTCCAATTCCGAGAACTAATAGAGGTTTCTGCTACATCTTTGTCGCTGTTGAACTCACTTCAAAATTTGTTACTTTCACTCCGTTACGCAAAGCTACTGCTAAAACCGTTTCGAAAGCATTTGTAAAACATTTTCTATTTCATGTAGGGCATTGTTGAAAGTAATTTCTGACAATGGATCACAATTTCGTTCTGCTATATGGACACGTATGTTACGAACTAGAAACATTTCTCCGATCTATATATCCAGGTACCATGCTTCTTCGAACCCTTGTGAACGATTAATGAAAGAAATTGGTAAACTGTGTAGGATATACTGCCACAAAAGACATATTGATTGGGACACACACGTATTCTCATTCCAAGATGTAATTAATTCCATTCCAAATGAATCCAATATGCTATCTCTGTCTGTTATACTGAAAAATGTTGAACCACCAAACAAAATTACAGAATTAGTAAATTTTCCTACATCTCGTCGATTACGACACCACGAAATAATCGACATTGCGCTGAACAACATCAAACGTGCCGCAGAGCGCCGGAGAAGACAGCGAAAACAGGTTTGTACACGCCGTGACTTTCACATTGGACAGAAGATATTAGTACGTACACACTATTTATCCAGCAGAATAAAAGGTAAGTGCAGTAAATTTGAACTTCAATACGCAGGTCCATATCGGATTCTCAGCATTCCTCACCCCAATGCTGTACACGTCGAAACTTTGAGAACCAGAAAAAGTAAAGGCAACCACCATGTCTCCAATATTAAACCTTTTATTGAATGAAGACACTTTATGATTTAACATACTATGATGCCATTTACTAATTTTTATATTCACATGACTAATTACTGATGATTATCGTATTTTTTCTTGGCAAATGCCCAGCAAGGTAAGGTTAGCAGGTCGCTGTTCTTGTCGTTACACATCAGACCATGCATATTTTTCCAGATGAATTTACACATTTATGACTATTTCTGCAATTATATTTATGTGACTACTTATTGATGATTATCGTATTTTTTCTTGGCAAGTGCCCGGTAAGGTAAGGTTAGCAGGTCGCTCTTCTTGTCGTTACATATCAGACTGTGCACATTTTTTCCAGAGAAACTTACGTATCTTATGAATAATTGTGCAATGTTATCTAGTGACATATTAATTTTTATTAAATTTTCTCTCCATTAAAGTCTTTAATTCTCGCCTCTATTAACTACACAACATATAAGCTGAACACAACGAACGTCACATTTTTTGTCTTTCTTAGGTATATACGATTGTTTCATGTTTTGTTTGTATGCACTATGAAATAGTTAAGATATAGCAAACACCAGTTGACTTTGACATTTTGCCTTATGATATCTCAATATCGTGACTACTTTACTGTTACATTGTGATACACTGAGTACATTTTTGCCTCTGAACACTATCTATGTTTTTCACACATTACGTTTTCTGTCATGTTATGCTGTATGCTTAATTATGTTACCATAAACCAGTCATTATTTAATGAGTATATGATTTAAATGCAAGACATTAATCTGTGTTCATCAATTTCAGAAATAAATGATGCGTGAAAGAAATAAATTAAACAGAAATGGGAATTTCACCTTCGGAATGATCCAAAGAAGATGCAAACCACGTGAGGAAGAGTAAATGGATCAGGATTAACAAGCATTAACAAGAATATACTATACACATCGCAGAATAGCAGTCTTAACTAATTTTTTCTTTCAGAATACAAGGCGATTGATGCAGGCTGTCAGACAGAACTACACATCTTAGTTTTAGTGATGGAATGTGCTAGAGATAAGGAATATTTATGTAATGAGTAATGAAGTGACTTTTTTGCAGATGATAATGAATGTTGATCAATAATGATGAAGAATATGCTACTATGGATAATGAAGTTTTTCTTTACAGTTGATGATAATAATGGAGTTATGATAATATAAATAATGAAGTGATGGATAATGAAGTTTTTCTTTACAGATGAGGATAATGTGGAAGTTTTGTATTCATGCTATGTAGTTATTTAAGTATTTGTTGCAGTTTGCTTTGACAGCAGGTGTTATATTGCATAGTATAATGACTGAAGGTTTTGGAAAGGACAGTTATGAAACACATCTTTATACACATTTCACTACCTTTTAATTCGAAGTTCACTACTTTTCAGCATAAAATGCGTTTCTTCTTTCAGCTTAATAATCCATTTTTTTATATATTTTTGCAGGAGAAATTATTTATGAAATTAATGTGCTATAACCAGTTGTTCATTAAATCTAAGTCATTTATGAATGTGATTACATATACTCTACTTGTTTCATAATCTCGCCACAGCTGACTCATGACGAATGACGTTACACATTTTCATTTACAGCAACAACCCAAAAGCAAATTTTTTTTTCTTTCCCCTGTAATTACCCAACGCAATGCATTGCTAACAAAAAAAATGTATTACCAGTCATAAATAATGATACCAGCTTAAGAGAGTTCTGAGTAATGCTGATCAGCTATGAATAATATGTCACTTGAATAATGAATGCTACTGATTACTGTATTGAAATGACCAATGATTAATAATGCTTTGTAACTAGGAAATGATTGCTACTGATTATGCTTTGTAACTGGGGAAAGAATGCTACTGATTACTGTATTGAGATGATTACTGTATTTAAATGACCAATGATTAATTAATAATGCTTTGTAACTAGGAAATGAATGCTACTAATTATGCTTTGTAACTGGGAAAAGAATGCTACTGATTACTGTATTGAAATGAACAATGATTAATAATGCTTTGTAACTAGGAAATGAATGCTACTGTTTATGCTTTGTAACTGGGAAAAGAATGCTACTGATTACTGTATTGAGATGATTACTATATTTAAATGACCAATGATTAATTAATAATGCTTTGTAACTAGGAAATGAATGCTACTGATTATGCTTTGTTACTGGGAAAAGAATGCTACTGATTACTGTATTGAGATGATGATTAACTAATAATGCTTTGTAACTAGGAAATGAATGTTACTAATTATGCTTTGTAACTAGGAAATGAATGCTACTGATTACTGTATTGAGATGAACAATGATTAATTAATTATGCTTTGTAACTAGGACATGAATGCTACTGATAATGCTTTGTAACTGGGAAATGAATGCTACTGATTACTGTATTGAGATGAACAATGATTAATTAATTATGCTTTGTAACTAGGAAATGAATGCTATTGATTATGCTTTGTAACTGGGAAATGAATGCTACTGATTACTGTATTGAAATGACCAATGATTAATAATGCTTTGTAACTAGGAAATGAATGCTACTGATTACTGTATTGAAATGTCCAAAGATTAATAATGCTTTGTAACTAGGAAATGAATGCTACTGATTACTGTATTGAAATGACCAATGCCAATGTTGTCTGTACAACAAATTAATGAACATTTTTCTGTAATACTACATACATGGTACAGAAATGTTCAATAACTGGGCTATGAATGCCGCAAACTACTAATGTAATTCCCAATGAAGACTAGTATGTGGCTTAATGTCCTTCACCTTCTGACCTAACTACCCTGAATTACTGCAATATCCATTTGTCCTGTATATCCTCTTGATCATGGAGCACTATATTAGGTTTTTGCACTAATTCTACGTTGGTGTGCCTCGTAAGAGCGTGGTGTTGACACGACATGCTTGTCCACCACTGTGAGCGATGGAGACGTTATTATGGTCCCACTGTCTGGTGTACCTGATGTACTGCCAAAATGATCACATGGAATATTGCTACGACATTTCAGTGTCTTGGCTATGCTGATAAACACTTCTGGAAAAAGAACTTCAGATTGTCTCACTTGGTGTTGTACTTCTGTGGAAAGATAGGGACTTTCAGTGCAGCTGCGTGCAACCTAAAGTGCTACAACCATGATGCAATCCTTCCCTTTCCTATCCTAATTCTTGTAACATAGTGAAAATCATTTTTGCTAACGTGATTTATATTCATGGCCTATACATTTTTTTGATATGCTGAAATATTCTGAACTTCAGTGCCTGTGCACTTTTGTCATTTTTCTAACATGATTTCTACTTATTGTATATACATTTTGTGATTTGCTGATATATTCTGAACTACAGTGCAAGTGCACTTTTGTCATTTTCTAACATGATTACTACTCATTGTATGTACATTTTGATTAGCTGATATATTCTGAACTACAGTGCATGTGCACTTATGTCGCTAGTCAACATGATTTTTTTGCCATTATGTTTATTTGTTGTGAAAATGCTAAAGAGTTTTTCAGTGCGTGTGCACTTATGTCATTTGTTAACATGTTTTGTACTCACATTTTGTTATTGTCTAATATGTTTTCTACTCGGTGCATGTGCACCACGTTTACTTCGTGTTCTACTTCTGTATATTCTGTGATTGTAAAATTAATTAGTTAAAAAAAAATTTGTTGCTCATGGCAAGTCCAAATGACTCACTATCGCTGCCAAATTTTTGCCCCCCCAGTGGATGGTTATGAAACACGTATGTATTCAGTAGCAGCGATGGCGAGGCATGACAGAATCACTGACCAGAGAGTTGTTTATCGTTGCTTGTCTGCGCTTGACTGCGCGAGAGTTCAGTTGCGAGTTGGACGCAGTTGCGAATCGGAGTTGTGTGTGAGGAGTCGGCGGGCGTCGACATGGGTCTCTGGTCAAGGTTCGGGACGAGGTATATTGTTAAACAAGGTAATGAAGCAGCATTGCGCACATCTGATAATGTAATGTATGTTAATTGTAATTAATTTGTTCAAGAAATGCCCCAATAATAATTTTGTTTTCAAAGCAATCGTTTTAAGAAAATAATCATTCCAATTGAAACAATATTTCCTATGCTTTTCCTCCCTGAATCAATTTATCAGATTAATTATTGCACAGGGCCTAGGGTCAGCGGTGCTGCCCTTATAAAATTTATCAGGTTCATTTTAGCGTTAATTTTGTAGGGACTTAACATTTTTGACATTTTTATTATCATAGACTTTTCTTTTATTTTTGCTGAGAAGTTACACTTGGATCTATTCACAGTAACATTTATATTGTCTTGTAAAAATTTGCGAGGAGGTTACAATATGACATATCCCATCGCGCGAAAATTCGTAGCGATACCTATTTTTCACTCCAAACTTTAAGAATTTCTCGCAGTAGTTTGGCTAATACCGAAATATCACAATAACTATGACCATTAACGAAGTAATAGGTAACTGATCATGAAGCTGAGGAATGAAGCTCACAGTTTACTACCGTATAGTTGCTGCAAAATCGTTTGAAAAAGATTGTCGGCCGCGCAAGCTGCTCCATCTGCATTTTACGTACCGAGCAGGCCTGGCGTTATCTTCGCATGCTGACGCGTTCAGCACATGCTGGCAACTTCGCTTTCCTCCACTCGATCCGTACTGAACTGTCAAAAGTCGCAACTAACTTTAAACGTACTGTAGTTTCCGTTGCTTACCACAATGTGTAAATAAGCAGAGAAAAAACAGGCTAAGAAAATGTTTGCAGCAGAGTAGGAGACACACTGTGGGACAATGTGCAGCAAGCTAGGACGTGTATTGTAGCGACACGGATGGACGCCAGAGTTCCAACCAGACCCAAAATATAAGATGTGCTGCGCCATCTTAAAGACGACAAAGCTCTTCGTGTGCCCCGTGCGTATGGTGCCGTTGCGAGTGCATCAGCATCTACGTAGGTCAGACAATTCAGCAAATCTTACCGAGCACGACAGACCCCTTAAAAAGGTTTGAAAAGTCGGCCGTAGCTAAGCATTGCCTGGTAAACGGATACAAAATACTGATTGAGAAACGAGAGTCTTGGATTGTGCGCGAACGTAATGGGATTCCGTTGTAAAATAGACGGCCGAGATTAGAATGAACAACAACACTTATAACAGAGACAAGAGGCACACAGTGAGTAGCGGGTGGGGGTGGGCTCTGGGTGTCGAAAGCAAACCACTGCGGATGCTTAACACTTGCAGGGAGGCAGTTCGAAACGTGTCGCCGGGCTTTTGCGCCACCTGATGTCACCCTGTCGCGCGGCGGGCCGGAGTTGCTACGAGCTGTCCACCTCACCTTCCTAGCTCGCATCGTTTCGGTCCTCTCTCACTGGTGCCAGCAGCCACATTCGTGGTTATAAAATCAGAACATAGTGCTATTCCCTGCTCCTGACAACGATGGTGGAGATAACCATAGAAATCTTGAGAATTTTATTCCAATTGACGCGGCTTGACAACCTAGAATACTTGATTCTGATAACCCTCTTGTTATGAGGTGTAAACCGTATTATTGGTCGAATATCCAGACGTGTCGAAATCCTCCGGACTGCATATCGTTACTTTATATGGGTTGCAGTCTTTCATCCAGTTGATGAAACAGTCTTCATCCATATAAAGTAACTCTCTGTCAGTGAATTTGGTCTTCAGAAAGGCATAGTGAAATTTCTGCACACGAAGTTAGGAAATGTACGATATACACATACAAACATAAAGAGCTCTCATGAACTCCATCGAAAACGTATCCATCTCCAGAACGACTAAACCTTGGCTGAAGAATGTGGCCAAGCGACATAATAATGCCGCCATAACGCCTCTCCCAGCAGTAAACTTAATGAATTTCGTGGTGTTTTCTTAATTTTGTCGGCGTTTTTCTTGAAAATAGGATTATTCATCAATTTTTAAAAAATATATTGCTCTAAGTCACGCGTCACAAGAGCCCTGCGTTCCATTTTAACGTCAATATACTTCCTCAACCAGCGATTTCACTTGAAGGAGATGCCATGGGTGACGCTAATCAGAACCATTCCAAGTGGCTACGTTGCTGGAGACATCTGCAGTGCATAATGCATATCTGTTTTCGACCCAGTGCCGTCATTGGACTGAGGGTGGAGTCATTTTATGGGACGAGGTGCTCCATTGCTGTGCGTATCATGCAAACTGGCAGGATATGCCAAGTCTACCTTCCACACCATATCCTTTATCAGACCAGCTGCCACACATTTGAAATCACCTAATATATGGCTGTCCTCCTCAGACAGCCATCGAAACTTCCCAACAGACAGATTATGTTGCGTGGCATATCCATATAAGTTGTTAACACGGAGATACGTATGTAACTCTCATACTCGTATGCTTTAAACTGTCCGCCCATTGCCGGCCGAAGTGGCCGTGCGGTTCTAGGCTCTACAGTCTGGAACCGCGCGACCGCTACCATCGCAGGTTCGAATCCTGCCTCGGGCATGGATGTGCGTTATGCCCTTAGGTTAGTTAGGTTTAAGTAGTTATAAGTTCTAGGGGACTAATGACCTCAGAAGTTAAGTCCCATAGTGCTCAGAGCCATTTGTCCGCCCATTCACGTCTTGTTTGCCTTCGCGTGTCTGTGCACACATTGTCAAAGTCCACGTGCATGCTGCATTCCAAAAAGAAAACCATGTTGACATTGATCAAAAATTCAATGTCGACATGTAATATAACGTGGAATTCAAAGTGTATGTGGTCATGCATACTATCCAGAACTTCTCGAAAATATCTGCAAGTAGTTGTACGTCCATGCCCATATATAGCTTTCCATACTCCCCTAAATCATAGACGCTGAATTGCTGCTAAACATTCACCAGATGTTTATACTCAGAATTCGTTATGGTATTGCCTGTAAGATTACTGGTGAATGTGGGTATGTCAGGCAATGTGACTTAGTTGAGTGTTTCTTTGAAGTTCAGGTATTTATAAGGAAAGACAATATTATTCGTCATGAGTGGAAGTTCGCATCATCGGCAAATGCAGTTTTAGAGATTTACGTGTCTTCCTAACGTATTTCTAAAGCAGCGCTTGCATAAATCGAATTAAGTCCAGGAACTGTGATGTAATGTTTGACGTCATTCGCCTGGAGAACGAGATGTGTGTCTTAATGCTCTCATGCAGGACACGATCTGGTCTTTGTGCAAACTAAAAGCACCCAAGTGCACAGGTATGAAATCTTCATTATAACTGCTCAAATTGTGGAAGGATGTGAGTATGAGTCACGGCATGTAGTTATTAAAGTTGCCTGCAGTGTATGCTGTGCTGCAGAACTTCCCCTGTGGGATGATCATGGAGATGTTGGTGGCGTTATTGTGATCAAAATACCACGCAAGTTGCTCTACCTCACTGAGCAGCCACCTCCCAGAATTATCCCTGACAAATGATATCAAACGATTCTTACCTGAGTCATACCACCATAAAGGTTGCATATGTATCAGTGCAGTCTCCCTTACAGAGCGCGATAAGAATGAGTAGACATTTAAAGTCAGTGTATGCTGTGAAGGGGCAACGCTCCTCGTGCTGGTATCTCTTGTTTTCAATTGTCATTTCCACATCTACCGGTTCCTACGTGGAACAATAAGTCAGATGCTTATCTGGACCAGCTCTCGTAGTACAAGTGTTGATGCGTCTCGACCGGTAATGACATTTACAATTGTATTTTCTCTTTGGGGCGAAAAGATAGCAATATATATTCTCTACCTACTTGTATCTGAAAAGTGTATAAAGTTATTCATGAAATTTATAAAAGAATTATGGATGACCGCTATAATTTGAATGCAGTAGAATACTTACTGTCTGTTTCCTAAAAACTAATATCTGCTTTGTGTAATAGAACATAGAAATTTCAAAAGCTAACACCTGTGTTTCATAGTGATGTTATTTCCAAGTATGACTCTGTGATAAGCATTTACGGTTCGATGTAAATTGCTATGTTGATGGCACATCTTCCATTAAACTGCGCTGTGAAGGTAGCAAACGAAGGTTCAAATAAAAATGGCGTTTTTTATTAAAAAAAGTTTTATGCTCTTCTTCTGTATAAATTTTATGGCTGGTTTAGCGGAACCAGTTGGTAATGATGGTGATGTTTGGTTTGTCGGGCGCTCAACTGCTCGTTCATCAGCGCCTGTACACATTCCCAATCTGTACACAGTGCAGTCTAGCCAATTTCATGAATGATGATGGAATGATGAGGACAACACAAACACCCAGTCCCCGGGCAGGGAAAATCCACAACCCGGACGGGAATCGAACTCGGGACCCCGTGATCCAGAGGTAACAACGATAGTCGCTAGTCCACGGGCTGCGGACTCGTTGGTAATGAGGGCTACTCCCTTTCTCTATTAGCAAGTACCCTCTTGGTTGTGCTAAACCAGCAGCACATCCTTAAGCATTTTGAATTTGATGCAAATCATGCTGCAAGAGAGACATCAGGCAGTGTATCCATGTTATTACTGGAGCGGACGAGAAGGAGGAGATGGATTGCATTGATCTGCTCTCTCAAGTATCCCCAACCGAGTGCAGTACCAGTGTGCAGAGTTATATAATGAACTACGTTGATACCATATACGACTGTTATTTTCCATAGTATTGTACTATCAAAGTAGAAAGTGAGTATTTTGTTGATGCAGAGTGACGTTAACTACACATTTTTATGCATGATTGCCATTTATGTGCCGTAATGTTAGTTACAAAGTCCTATTTCCTTCTTATGTAGGAATGTTATTTTCTGTAATATGAGAGCAGAAATTGTGCATTTTTTGGTGTCTTTTGATGTTAAGTTCCATATTTACAACCACGTTCCTCAAATAATAGGCAAACAGCATTGAGGATGCATTACCATGCTGGAAATTGCAGATGTTTCATGCAGTTGCCCAGTGGAGGTACAGACTAAGAGTCTCAGCATGATGGAGGCACTAGGGAGGGTGGGGGTGGCGGTGGTGGGAGGACCAACGCGAACACACGACAACGTTGTTGATAGGAGAAAGAGCACAATGCTCCAGTTTTAGAGGAGAGGTATCAGTTGTGGGTCATAAGTTGCCGTCATCATTATGATAGTCCTTTTTTATTTTGCAATTTTTACGGGGTTCTGGGCCATGCCCATTCAGCCTTCTCATACCAAAGTAAGGACAACGCAACATGCGGTCCGAAAACGGATAAAATCTCCGACCTAGCAGGAACTGAACCTGAGACCCCTCACTTAGCACTTCGCCTCGCTAACCACGTATCTACCGAGTTGCCGCTTCACACCGAAAGTAATCGAATTCCTGTGTAAACATGAACGCAAATAGGCTACTCGACAGCTACCATGGCCATAAATTAATAGTAACTGTCATGATAGTTATAGATCACCTCCTAAATGAGCAAAAGAAGGACCTAAATGAAAGCTTTATTTATATAAGTGGTACTAAGGCAACTGGCCAGTTTGGTTCCATAACAGAACAATGCTCCCCACTTAGCTTGTACTGGAGCTGCACCCCCACCTGTAGAGAGAAACGAACGTAAAAATAAAATAAGAGAAACCAGTATTCGCAAAGAAAGATTTAAGTATATTTAAGCGTTTGTTTTTCCTGCGCACCGTTCGGGAGTGGAACTGTAGAGAAATAGTGTGAAGGTGGTTCTATGAACCCTATGAACCCCTGTCTTAAGGGTGGATCACATCTGAACTCTAACAGCGGCCACAGTAAACTGTGTGTATCGAGTTTGTGGTTACACAGTTCGGAGGACTTCAGGTTTTGCTGAGGCGCCTTTAATTTACATTTTTTGTGCCCTGAGTCATTACTACGAGTCACCTTTCGTCCTGAGCAAGAGAGTCATGCATAGCTTCAGTGTGTAACCATTGGCAAATAAGGGTTGAGTCGTCTCGTCCGCTCAGCCATAGAATCACGGAACAATGGAATCTGTGCGCTGCTGATCTGGCCACTGTGAAGCTATCAGAAGTCAGTAATGTCAACGACAATCAAAGCGAAACACTGACAACGAATAACGGGATTGTTCGTCAAGTGGCTATAGTCAGTGTAGCATAATATTCGGCGAAATTAATTCACAACGAAGATTGAGTTTGATAAAGGTTACAATTTCTATGATTCTATGGGTCGTGGGGAATTCAACGCTCTCGACACCAATAACAGCAATAATCACAAAACATTAGCTATTTTAAAGCCCGCATTCCACACGACGAACGGCTAAATGAAGCAGCAACATACGCCTACAGAGGGAACATCGAGATGGTATATTGTGCAGCACAGTGGAACACGGCGTTCTGCATGAGTAATAACAACAGTTCGCAGAATTTCCCAAACACTTAACGTAGGTTTTTCTAATAATTTTGCTCTGAAATGACATACAACTCAAGGCGCGAAAGCGAACTTGGACGAGAAGCAGGTCATTATATATGGCGTCACAACGGGGAATTTCACAACGAGCAGCACATCGACCGTGGCAGGTAGAATCAGATGCCGCAGATTTTTGCTTCATGGAGAGAAATGTGACTGATGAGATGCATAAGGGCTTTCTGCCTAACAAACGCAGTTTAGGAGCCACCATATTTGTAGTTTTGGCCCTTATTGCTGGTGTTTCTACATTATTGCTTAAATACTCTGAATATGATCTGATGTAATGCTATCTTATTGATGATCCCTAGAAAAAAGAGCCGCTTTTGGTACGGTTCTTCGTAATAAAATGTAGGTAGCGAAGTATTGTTGGTTAAAAATATTCTTGTTTAGTGGTTTTCGTGCTTGGTGTTTTTCGTATCGTTATTTGGTGGATCTCGTTTCAAGACACCAGCGCATTAGAAGTTTATCAAAATCGCGCCTTCTTTGTATAATTTATTGTAATTAAATGTCAGTTAACGACATCTCGATAGATAAGGCTTTGACAACATCGTAAAATCAAATAAATGGATATACATTACGTCTTTGAAAAATAGTGTTACGCATATGCGTACGGGCTGAGAACGAAGCGGTTTCTGGCTAGGATCTCCTTTCAGCGAGTCATTTTTTGGTCGTTTGTGTATATTCTTTCGGCATCTGTGACTTCCTTCTACATTTAATAGAAGCATATTCTGGAATATTCGATGTTTTATATAAGTGTATAAATTATATATAAGTTCGGGGCTGCATTTGTTCCATTTTGGAACGCCGTACGGAACATCGACCATTTAATTGCAAAAATTTCTGTCTGTGTCACTGCCTGACTACCTCACAGTTCAGTACAGTGTGTCCTACAGGCGCATCGATATGACCGTCATCTTGATAAAGGAGCAAATATTGGCTTTAATATACACTGTGAAAGAGAGGCAGTGTTAGTTCAGAGTGGATATTATCAATTAGAACAATAAACAACGCCAATTCGAGACGCTTTCTTACGCATGTGAAAAAGTAGAATGCGTCAGGCAGGAGTTAATACTCCAAAGGAATGTCAAAGCAGTTCTCTAAATACGCGTTACAATTCTTTGTTAGTTCTACCGACATGTCCACAATATTCTCCGCTATGTTCTCCGCTTATCTTCAACGTTCACTAACGGAACTGACGTAACTATTTCAAAGGCGTCCATTATTGTTAAACAACCTTTGTTGTTTGCACGGCATATACAGTCGAAAATTGCAGCTGGAGGGGCAGTGCTAGCAAATTACCGTGAGGAGGACGGTCTCTATGAAATACCAACTCGTAACTGAGTGTGCAACAACTACATTGGAAACCCCGTTAGAATGGTTGGTTCAAATGGCTCTGAGCACTATGGGACTCAACTGCTGAGGTCATTAGTCCCCTAGAACTTAGAACTAGTTAAACCTAACTAACCTAAGGACATCACAAACATCCATGCCCAAAGTTAAACCTAATTAACCTAAGGACATCACAAACATCCATGCCCGAGGCAGGATTCGAACCTGCGACCGTAGCGGTCTTGCGGGCCCAGACTGCAGCGCCTTTAACCGCACGGCCACTTCGGCCGGCACCCGTTAGAATGTGTGCATTTTATAATGCCGATTACCGTTACAACAAATAGAGTTTAGCAGCAGACCTTTTCTACTTTCCAACAAAAACTTTCGTCGGAGCAGCGCACTTCGCAAAAAACAGCATTACTGATAATTTCCTGTAGTATTTCGAGATACACTGCCGGTCAGAAGTTTTCGATCCCTTACGAAAAAAACTATATACTTTGTTTCAGTGTTCAAACACAACATACAAACTAAATACACCAACAAAATAAATATTTTCTCTCTCTGTTATTAAGTACAGTTCAACGTAGTTTAGATTTTAGCCTCTTCAAAGTGCCAACACTGTGCCCTCAGTACATTTACACAAACTCTTGTCATTCTGGAGATATGATTTTGTAGTGTTTCTGCAGATACTGTAGTCCAACACATCCGTAAATTATTCCACACACCTTCAACATTAGATAACCTCAATTATCTATTGTCCCTGTCAAGTTCAGCCCTTAAGACTTTGATGGAATTTGAAGCAGGAGACTGACTTGGCCAAATCATATTCTTCTGTTCCCCACATTTTTCTTTCCTATTGACAGACCCTCTGCACAATTTAGATGCATGTCTGGGATCGTTGTCCCGCTAAAGAACTAATCCACGAAATGTAAGTCACTTGCCAGATGGAATTGCATTGTTGATGAGTATCCTTGTACTATCACTCCTTCTCTAATTTTTTATTAATTCTCATTAGACCATTGACTTTATCGACCATAAAATATCCCACCACCATGGCCGACCATCCGCCGTTGCCGCCAAACATGACTCCTCATACGTTATCCACGAAGTCGACGATGGCTTCTAAAATACTTCATATTTAGATTTGTCCGTGAAAACCACTGCTTTCGCTGTACCCGTCGTAATAGTTACACCATTTTGTTCACATAATAACCGTTTTATGGCCGCTATACACCACTTTAAAACTTGTCACGGAGAAGGGATTGCGCTATTGGGACAGCGATTGGAGTTGCTCGCATAGTATTTACTTTCTCGGGAATTTAAGGTGCAGTACGCGTCCTCTGGTGATTAGTCTGTGCACATAGGAATTGATTTTTCCTGTATGATGTTACTCGGTGTTTTCCAGACACACTTACATTGACACTAGTTTACTTGAACCGCTACAACGTATATATCACTGTAGATGGGGTTATGCAAACTTTTGTTGCTGCTGTCTTTCTAGAGTAGCGTTCCTGTTGCAGGGCTAAAATTACAGCACGTTTTTTGAATTCCAGTCTTCTGATTCTGTCTCATTAGGAGATAATACGTTATGAACCTCACTAGGTATACAAGCACACTGTCAGATTCACCCTCTGTACTGTACACTGACGTGAACTGAAGGAATGAGGCCTACTAGAAGGGAACCAGCTTAGGTTAAGGTACGTCAGTGTTGTAGTGGGTGCTCATCAGCGCCCCTCTAGGTGAACAACCAGTCAAATACACAGTACAGGTGCTTCCAACTTTACATGATTATAACTGTTTTATTATCAGAATTGGGGATGTGATAAAATATTTAGAATGAATTCTCTTTTTTCATTAAAAATCCATAGTTGTGATAGGTAACCGAAAACTTTTGTCCGGTAGTGTATATAATGACGGTTCCAAAACCACAGCTAATGGCGGGGGTTGTTGCGTGTTCCTGTGGCCAAGCACATGTTGCAAAGAATCTGATTGCACTTCCCAGGGAGACTTTCCATAGAAGCGCCAACGAACTATGCGTGAAGCTTTAAATTAGTTGCGGAAACTCACAATATAAACATTGCGCTTTTACTGTACTGTAGAATGTTGTTCCAAGACATTCAGACGTGAGCTCTTCTCAGGAAAGCTAATCTAATGGTAGCGGACACTAAGAATGCCACAAAATAGGTCTGTACTGACGCGTAGAAGTTAACGTTTACGTGGATCAAGGGAGACGCTAACATTATATTTAATGAAGTAGTGGATGAGTAAGTGGGGATCGCTGATAAAAATGGCTCTTTAAAATATGCCATCTCACCGAAAGATTGCATTATACAGAAGAGGAAGACTAGTGGGCACTCAAATATCAGTCATCAAGGAGCAGTAAATGGAAATACTATGGACAAACATAGCCAAACATATCCTTTAAGCCCTAGTTCCTAGTTCCACAGAATCAAGGCAAATAAAGTTTTTTATGTTCCATAATTGGCATTACATTTAGTCATCAGTGATTCCTCAGCCATCTACATCGAATACATGTTCGACATGATCTTCATCGTGAATGTCTCTGATCTTTATTCATCTCTGTAATATATATATATATATATATATATATATATATATATATATATATATATATATATATATATATGATTGGAGACGAAAATAAAGCTGTAAACATTATACGTTAGTTAATGCACGGTGCATAATATGGTGCCGAAACCCGGGAACCTGTGACTAGGATAGTATGGCAGTGGAGTGGGAGTCTAGCTGTCAGACGAAATTCGACGTCCACTTACTTCACGCCCTCGAGTCGAGGTAAGAACGGAGACAGCATATAGCAGGATACTCAGCAGTCGCATAGCCTCGGCACAGCAATTGAGTTGTACGCTTTACTATTGTGGCAAACGTATATTAAGTAACCTCTGCAAGTATTGTGAGGTTCATTCACAGGCTGGATAGTAACAGTTTAAACAAAGTCGTGTAATGATAAAATATTTAACCGCAGGCAGCGCTTTCTATTGTTTGTTTATATTGCTATAATCTTTGAATTTTCCAGCGTAGCACCAATTCGCGATAGCGCAATCTATAGACAGTTTCTGTGGTGTCACCGCCAGACACCACACTTGCTAGGTGGTAGCCTTTAAATCGGCCGCGGTCCATTAGTATACGTCGGACCCGTGTGTCGCCACTGTCAGTAATTGCAGACCGAACGCCGCCACACGGCAGGTCTAGAGAGACGTACTAGCACTCGCCCTAGTTGTACAGACGACTTTGCCAGAAGGGGATCACTGACAATTACGCTCTCATTTGCCGAGACGATAGTTAGCATAGCCTTCAGCTACGTCATTTGCTACGACCTAGCAAGGCGCCATAGCCTTTGAT
This sequence comes from Schistocerca serialis cubense, assembly GCF_023864345.2. Classification (NCBI taxonomy): domain Eukaryota; kingdom Metazoa; phylum Arthropoda; class Insecta; order Orthoptera; family Acrididae; genus Schistocerca; species Schistocerca serialis. Next base: position 11,597,895 of record NW_026047583.1, read on the forward strand.
AAGTAATATATTGAAGCATGTACAGTAACGAGAGATGTTCTCCAATTATGGATTAAAGTTAAGTATTCCAAGATCTTCGTACTGTATTGCAATTGTCCTGTTCCAGACCTCACGCCAGTCTGCGTGCTTTGCACGCGTGCATTTCGGCCTCCTCTAGCAACACTGTGTTGGCTCTTCTGCCAACACAGCAGTTTCTTGTACTATACTCTCTGGTTATTCGCATGTGACATCATGTCAGGATATGATATGGAGACGGATACAGAAATACGTTTGTACAATTTCAATAAGAAACGAATCATTGAAAGAAAGCTAGTAACGCTGTTCAGTACGGCAACTGATGAGGGAGGTAAAAACAAAGATACAGATTATGAGTACTTTCAAACGCGACTGAAAGAGGTGTTAGACCGTTCGAGAGCCCGAGATGACACAATTCAGGATCTGCTTTCTAACACGCTGACGTAAAGAACTGCGAAGAATATGTCGACATTGCTAACAGGACAGTTTTGAAAGGAACATGAACGATAGCAGATACTGCATCCTAATCGGTTGTAAACGTGAAACTGACTCCACCTTCAGCCGCGACATCAGCAGCTGCAGCTGTGACACACACCGTTAAACTCCCAGCCATCAGCTTAGAGCTACTTTAGAGATAAATATTTATTTATTTCTCAACCTGAACAGCTTAGGGCCATCGGGCCTTGTCATGCATCTGACCAAAGTTTCACATATGAAGTACATTTTTATGTCATATTTACCTAAAAAATAGAAGTTTTAATATGATAAATAGTATCAAAATGGTTATAGTATCAATACAAATAATGAGAGTAATACTATGAGCTGAGAGGTTAATACTGGCAGTACTTCTACTACCGCTGCCGCCGCCACTAATAACGTTAATAACAATAAAAAATGGTAATCAAGACAGCGATGACAATGCCGATAGTGGCAGATGTAAAAAGAATGTGTAGGTGTGCATAATAGATGTTTTTCGATACCGCGAATCCTGGGGAAAGGAAATTTAAGTATGTTTGGCGCTAACGAGTGCGTTGAGGAACATTTGTATCCATTATTTATGCTTCAGTAGATATGTCACCAGCTCTATTCTGAAGTGGTAAATGTTATTCATTTATCTAGTATAGTGCAGGAGGTTATGCCAGAGTCGAGTTCCTGCTTCTGAGAAGGACTTCGTGAAAGTGGCTCAACCATGGAGTGGTGTAGAAAGGATTTTTCTCTGATAGGAATGGGTATTTCTGAAATGTTGTTGAGACAAGAACGTTAAGATCCAGGAGAGATATGAAGGACTGCGTACGTTGGTAAGACAGTAGAGAACCCGAAGGACATGGAAAAAATCTGTACTAGTCTGCACGCAGTCAGTATAGGTATGTATATGATGGTGAAATATGATCAAGGAGTCGAACACCACAGATGCAACGAACACAGGCGTCCGTGACCAGTTATAGGTTTTTGTGCTTTCCTGAGAGAGACCTTTCAGGATACATTCAGTCTAATCAATAACTGTAAGTATATGTGTTCGAAGTAATTTCTTGTTCTGATCAAGAGGGAAGATGTTTTTATGGTATATTTTTGTAGGACATGCAGAAATGCTGATGCCGTCTTGTACAGAGCAGTTACGTGCTCGTCCAAGTCTATATTTTCATCTATTATTTCTTCTAGAACATATGCTGAGATAGATAAGTCGATATTTATTTCCAATTAGGACTGAAGGTGGTAGGAATTCCCGATAATTCGGGCTAATGAGGCTAGAATGACGAGTCAGTACTGCTGGGATTTAGGGTGGGTTGCCCTTTAACCCGACAGACTGCCTACATTTTGGTATCGAGCAAAGGTCGGTATTGACATTCTCGATTTCTGTCTTCAGGCCTATTGGTTTTGTACTTAGATATAGCTTCGTCACGTGGTATTTTCAGCAGGACAAAACTGATGACACATCAATGGCATTCAATAAACAGATTATAGAAACTAATAAAGAACCGTAGGCCCTGTCTAAAACTGCCTGTCTCCTTTGAGTCTTCATAGTACCCAGCATGACACATTGCTGGCGATGCGACATGTATGAGCGATACCATTACACTACACTCGGCGAGAAATTTAGTCTGCTAAGTTCGGCATACTTGGAAAAGGCCGGGAGATACGGGAAGATTTCAATTAGATTACATCATGGTCAGACAGAGATTCCGAAATCAGATACTGGATTATAAGGCGTACCCAGGAGCTGATATAGACTCAGATCACAATATAGTAGTGATGAAGAGTAGGCTGAAGTTCAAGACATTAGTCAGGAAGAATCAATACGCAAAGAAGTGGGATACGGAAGTACTAAGGAATGACGAGATACGTTTGAAGTTCTCTAACGCTATAGATACAGCAATAAGGAATAGCGCAGTAGGCAGTACAGTTGAAGAGGAATGGACATCTCTAAAAAGGGCCATCACAGAAGTTGGGAAGGAAAACATAGGTACAAGGAAGGTAGCTGCGAAGAAACCATGGGTAACAGAAGAAATACTTCAGTTGATTGATGAAAGGAGGAAGTACAAACATGTTCCGGGAAAATCAGGAATACAGAAATACAAGTTGCTGAGGAATGAAATAAATAGGAAGTGCAGGGAAGCTAAGACGAAATGGCTGCAGGAAAAATGTGAAGACATCGAAAAAGATATGATTGTCGGAAGGACAGACTCAGCTTACAGGAAAGTCAAAACAACCTTTGGTGACATTAAAAGCAACGGTGGTAACATTAAGAGTGCAACGGGAATTCCACTGTTAAATGCAGAGGAGAGAGCAGATAGGTTGAAAAAATACATTGAAAGCCTCTATGAGGGTGAAGATTTTTCTGATGTGATAGAAGAAGAAACAGGAGTCGATTTAGAAGAGATAGGGGATCCAGTATTAGAATCGGAATTTAAAAGAGCTTTGGAGGACTTACGGTCAAATAAGGCAGAAGGGATAGATAACATTCCATCAGAATTTCTAAAATCATTGGGGGAAGTGGCAACAAAACGACTATTCACGTTGGTGTGTAGAATATATAAGTCTGGCGACATACCATCTGACTTTCGGAAAAGCATCATCCACACAATTCCGAAGACGGCAAGAGCTGACAAGTGCGAGAATTATCGCACAATCAGCTTAACAGCTCATGCATCGAAGCTGCTTACAAGAATAATATACAGAAGAATGGAAAAGAAAATTGAGAATGCGCTAGGTGACGATCAGTTTGGATTTATGAAAAGTAAAGGGACGACAGAGGCAATTCTGACGTTACGGCTAATAATGGAAGCAAGGCTAAAGAAAAATCAAGACACTTTCATAGGATTTGTGGACCTGGAAAAAGCGTTCGACAATATAAAATGGTGCAAGCTGTTCGAGATTCTGAAAAAAGTAGGGGTAAGCTATAGGGAGAGACGGGTCATATACAATATGTACAACAACCAAGAGGGAATAATAAGAGTGGACGATCAAGAACGAAGTGCTCGTATTAAGAAGGGTGTTCGACAAGGCTGTAGCCTTTCGCCCCTATTCTTCAATCTGTACATCGAGGAAGCAATGATGGAAATAAAAGAAAGGTTCAGGAGTGGAATTAAAATACAAGGTGAAAGGATATCAATGATGCGATTCGCTGATGACATTGCTATCCTGAGTGAAAGTGAAGAAGAATTAAATGATCTGCTGAACGGACGAACAGCCTAATGAGTACACAGTATGGTTTGAGAGTAAATCGGAGAAAGACGAAGGTAATGAGAAGTAGTAGAAATGAGAACAGCGAGAAACTTAACATCAGGATTGATGGTCTCGAAGTCAGTGAAGTTAAGGAATTCTGCTACCTAGGCAGTAAAATAACCAATGACGGACGGAGCAAGGACATCAAATGCAGACTCGCTATGGCAAAAAAGGCATTTCTGGCCAAGAGAAGTCTACTAATATCAAATACCGGCCTTAATTTGAGGAGGAAATTTCTGAGGATGTACGTCTGGAGTACAGCATTGTATGGTAGTGAAACATGGACTGTAGGAAAACCGGAACAGAAGAGAATCGAAGCATTTGAGATGTGGTGCTATAGACGAATGTTGAAAATTATGTGGACTGATAAGGTAAGGAATGAGGAGGTTCTACGCAGAATCGGAGAGGAAAGGAATATGTGGAAAACACTGATAAGGAGAAGGGACAGGATGATAGGACATCTGCTAAGACATGAGGGAATGACTTCCATGGTACTAGAGGGAGCTGTAGAGGGCAAAAACTGTAGAGGAAGACAGAGATTGGAATACGTCAAGCAAATAATTGAGGACGTAGGTTGCAAGTGCTACTCTGAGATGAAGAGGTTAGCACAGGAAAGGAATTCGTGGCGGGCCGCATCACATCAAACCAGTCAGTAGACTGATGACCAAAAAAAAAAAAAGTTCGGAAACTAAACGTCGGCAATGTCAAATGCTTTGCTGAAGTCCGAGCAGCACATGATAGTTGCCTCTTATGCATCCATGACTAGCTTCAGGTCATACTGTATGTTAACTTTATTAGGGCAGATATTGTGCTTCGATGTTTACGGATGCACGATTGTTATTCCTCTAGTAGGTTGACCGTAGTTAGGTAATTTGTTAGCTGGCCTCATAATGTTTATTCTAAGACCTTCGCGCCGCAAGAAGATTGCAAATAGGTCCGTAATCAGAGGGTACTGTTGCAGCGCCAATTTTAGGTAGTTCCTAAACTAGTCCATGTTTTCAGGCCTCAGTGAAGACACTTATGGTTAAGGAGTGGTGTTAGATACCTGCACCTTCATCTAACCCATACTTCGCAAACCAATGTACTCTGCATGGCAGAAGACATCTTGTCCACTACTTGTCCTCCTATTCCTGTCGCAAATAGAGCGAGAGGAAAACGACTGCCTAAAAGCCCCTGTACGAACTCTAATTTCTCGCATGTTATCTTCATGGTCCTTACGCGAAATGTACGTTGGCGGTAGTGGAATCGTTCTGCAGTGAGCCTCAAATGCCGGTTCTCTAAACTTGTGCAGTAGTATCTTGAGGAAAGAGCATCGTATCCCCTCCAGGGATTAACATTTCAGTTCACGAAGCATCCGCGTAATACTCATGTACCTATTGAAACTGTCGTTAACAACGCTAGCAGTCCGCCTCTATATTGCTTCGATGCCTTACTTTAATTTGTCCTCTGCTGGGATCCCAAAAATTCGAACAGTACACGAGAATGCGTCGCACTGGCGTTCTAAACGACGTCTCCTTCATGGATGAGTTACTCTTTCCCATACTTCTCCCAATAAATCGAAGTCGAGCATCAACCTTACGTATTACCGAAATGATGTTTTCATTACATTTCATACCGCTTTGCTACGTTATGTCTGGATATTCAATCGAAGCTGCACCCTAATAATGCTGTATTTGAAGGTTACAAGACTGTCTTTCTTATTCATCCGCTTTTATCTAAATCATCTGGCACGTTCCCATAGTGATTCAGCTAGGATACCTACCCGAACACCTCAGTGGCATCAGCAAACATCCGTAAGTTGCTGCTCACCCTGTTCGTTGGACCATTTATGTACATGGAGAATGAAAACGTTCCTATCACAGTTCCCAGGCACACTCCCGAAGATGCCCTGAACACACGCCGTTGAAAATTCTGTGCTGGGTTCTACTACTTAAAAAGCTTTCAAGCCACTTGCATATCTCGAAACCTAACACATGTGCTCGGATCTTTAACAGTCTGCAATTGGGCACCAAGTGAAATGCTTTCCGTTTCGTTGCCGTTCAATTGTGGTTGTTGTCAATGTGAAGTATCGGTTGAGTTCTTCAGCTGCGACAATGAAATCAGCTGCCGCTTTAACTTTCCATATACCAAGAGAACGCAAGTTTTTCCATAGGGCAGCTAGTTTGTTTCTGTTATCGGTCAATGTATGGGCATTCCTGAGTTTTCTCTTTCTCACGGCTTGACTGATTATTACTGTTCTGCTTGTAGGCAAGACGATTATCCGGCTTAGGGCATAGATTGTATCATCGATGTCCCGAATCTCTCAGACTCATGAGCTGTTTTATTTCTTCAATTGGACAACGTGCAGATTTCCTCCTTATTTTTTTGGTCGTAGGGGAGCACATTTTTTTTTATAAACGCTAATGGACACTTGCGGCACTGAGTAAGCAATGAGCAGACTATAACAGAATACGCGAAGGTGGGGCAGTGCAGGCTCTAGGAAGTGAAAGCGCTGGGTATCTTTAGGAACGAAGGAGGTCTTATGGCCAACGCCACAGAGATTAGCAGTAGTCGTTAAACAGCCGAGAGGCGACAAGAAAATAAAATCCCCATACAGAGCTAGAATAATCTGTTAACAACAGTACTGAAATCAAGATAATGGAATAAAAGTAGAATGTACAATACTGTTATTGGCTCTAACGATGAGCAACAACAATAATACGGTAAAGAACTGTTCAATAAAAATGGGGCAAGACTAACAAGTCAACGTTCCCAAGTGTAAATAAACGATGTTGATGAAATCTGGGAGTATAGCTTTGTTTCTACCTAGTTCCACTATTAAGAAGTAGAGCGCAGCCCATAATGTAATCTAGATTTAGAGGGAATATCTTGTAAATTATGATATATTGTTTTTCGTATAAAAGTTGACTTGTAATTAACGTTCTTGAAAATTATATACAGCTATTGTAATAATCTGAAATTTTGCAGACTACTGCACCACAATTAATAATTTTGAAAAATTATAACTTTTGTTACAATATAATTTCGAGAAATTTTCAAACCACGTAGATCCAGGCGTAATGAAGCTGTGCGGCTAGGCGGGTTAAAAGTCGCGTTTGGTTGCGTAATTGTATGACCACTGTCTTTCGTCGTGCTGTGCTCTACAAAAAGTTCCACCTACCTCAGTGCGGCATCTGGTCACCAGCCCGTTTCTCTGAATACGTTGACACTGTGCAGACGATTTTAACAGCAGCGTTGAAGAAAAACGTCAATACTTACGTTTGCAAAGTCCGCCTTAACTCTGGTAGCAAGTTATCCTGTAATATCTTACAACGTTTTTCGGGTGGAGGGCGATTGCTTCGTTTTTTTAGAAAAAGTGTCAAAATTCGGCAACAAGTTCTTTATTTCTTTAGGTTCAAAATTACAGAATCAGCCATCAGCCCGTATTTATTTAAACGACTAATATAAATTTCCTCAGCTCACAGTTCATACAACCCAGTATAAGAAATGTACTTAAGTCCTACCCGAAATATTACGTGATCTACGGTCGATGCTTTGCTACAATATATGAGTTTCACATTCTGTCTTTTTTTCAGTGGATTAGTAAAAAAAACTGCTCGCCAACTTTTCCATAGATGAATATGAAACATGAAACTTCCCGGCAGATTAAAACTGTGTGCCCGACCGAGACTCGAACTCGGGACCTTTGCCTTTCGCGGGCAAGTGCTCTACCATCTGAGCTACCGAAGCACGACTCACGCCCGGTACTCACAGCTTTACTTCTGCCAGTATAAGCCAATTGAAGTTTCATATCAGCTCACACTCCGCTGCAGAGTGAAAATTTCATTCTGGAAATATGAAACATGCCACGTGGAATTCTACAGAGGCCGAAAGTTCGAACGCATTTCTCGTCCCAACTAAACACTTCAGAAAACTCAAATTTCCACAGTCTGTCTGTAAATGAAACTGCTTTCACGGCAATACCATCCGGACGCGAAATACCCCTAACTTCTTCATTTTACTCATAACATAGACGGACACGTCCTACGTGGCCTGTACGTCCAATAACTAGCCAACGACTGAATCCCTGCCGTTCCTTCCACGGCTTATAACTGCTTAATAGAACGCGGGAAATGCTTAACGCTGATTGGTTGTTCAAAATGACCAGCCTATCAAAACAATCCTTCGAGTTCTTTCTCGCGTCAAAACTGTCCAACGCCAATCAGTATTCACATATGCATTTACGTCACTTCATCATCCAAATCTTTATAAAATGTTTAACAAAACCAAACGAAAAGAAATCTAATCTTGAAGTGACTTTAGAAAATCATTACTCTGCAAATGGCAATTCTGGCTGCCTTCTTACAAAAGCAGGTACTCTTGGACATACGTCATCAGCAAGGTAGGGAAATTACAAGTTTCATTGCAACTGCTTGCTTCACACTTTCCCATGACATAGTTACGTAAAGTTTAACATCAGATAATATTCAATCTTTACGTATGTCCCACATATACACTCTTACTCACTCTCATTTATTCATACAACAAATGAAATAGTTATTAAATAAATATTAACCCTTTGTGAATTCTATGTTACTAATATGAAAAATAGTGGACGTTTTTAATTATAAAACATCTAAATAAATTGTTCTGCCATTTAGTGAACTTCAGTAATAACTCCAAATGATGCCAAGAGACAAACTGCTGTGAATACTAACTAACTTTAATCATATAAGTGTCGGTTTTTGGTGTTTTAGGTAATTGTGTCTGAATCTGAAAGTATCTCAGCTAGATAGCTGAGGTTTTAACACAACCTTTCTTTCAATAACAAAGTGCTGTATATTGACTTTTAACAAAACTGAATAATATTTAATACTTAGGGACTTGAATAATCTGTCGCTCGAACTAACACAGGTTCCGCTTCCCACGGCTAGGCTAGCGACAGGTGCGAGTGAGTCACGCTAAGACACCAGCGGCCGTATGTTGCCACCGCCAATGGCTCCAAAGCTACGAGCCCGTACTTCAAAGTAGGTTACTGCAATAAAATGCTATTGCGTATTGTCTCGCGACGTTACAGGTGGTTTCTAAAATCCCATTTTTGGAAGATAAGCTGTCACTATGCGCTGCCAGAATATTTAAATATTAAGTTTTAGATTGTTATTTTACATTTCACATTTATGTCCTTCTTTCCTCTAATTTTACCGTTTCACATAGATATATTATGTTAACTGATAACAATTAGTAACTGATTATTATGATGTAAAATCATTACCTTAGTGATAATCTGTGAACAAATTCTTAAAGCATAGCATTTTTTTACATCTAACACATGAAATGAACGAAATTTCTTCGCAAAATGTACACGACAAACACAATATAAATAAAGTTCAGCAGGATTTTAAGCTGTGAAGGTCACCCTCTAAATTTCCCGATAAGCCTTAGGAGCCAAAGGGAAAAACGTGAACAATTATAGCAGCATGATGGCACCCAAAATTCTGCGTGCGTTACCTGCAGATATTGCTCAACACTGGTTTATGTATGCTACAAGACAATAGAACGCAGAAAGGCACGTGAGGAAGCTAATGGAATTTTACGATTGTTAAGTAGCCCGTTCGAGACGAAAGGAGTCCTTTATTCGAATCGTTGCAACGCAGGTAAACGTAGCACATCGTTACAATGAAAATTTTCTAAAAACGTTCAGTTTTGTGAGATGTGTCATTCCCAAACCAGCAGGGCGAAACGATCAGTACGTTGGATACTATAAATTATGTATACTACCTTCCTCATCAGGCTGTGAGGAAAGAATGACTGAAATTTACAAAATGTAGAATTATTTGATGCTTCAACTCGGAAAAACAGTTCACCATCACTCAATGACATTTTGGACACAGGCTCGAATCCGTTGTGTGAAATATTGTCATCATGAATTTGCTTCAGGATGTTCCAGACGACAATCATTGGAGATGGCACTCAGGTATATTTACAACTGACGTAGAACGAAAAGGATAGAGATACGAGATTCCCCTGGTTTCATGTCGAGAAAAAAGATGCAGTTTGGCAAACTATGATGACGTCATCATTCACAGGTTTAATACACGTTTACAGTTTGGCCTCACATACACCAAGTTTCTCCTTTCCGCAACTTTGCGTGATTTGGCTACAGGACTTAGGGGCACATATCCTACTGCAGCAGAACTTCTGCTTGAAAGTACTTTCGTGGACGACTTTGCCGCCTGTTGCGAGGGCGACAATAATCTGATATCCTTACAAAAGCAGCTGACAAGTCTGCTGAAACAGAAAAAAACTTCCAATGACAAAATGGGATGGTATTTATAATATACTAGAGGTCATATGGAAAATGGATCAGCGAAGAGTTGAAGAACACACAGCAGAGTTAGGCATTGATTGGGACACACAAGTTTTCTATGATTACCGTCCCGTAACCGATAAACTGCAGTATGTACCTGCTAATTAAAGGAAAGTTACTACGCGTGACTGCGAAATTCTATGATTTTCTTGGTATCTTGTCATCAACATCCGCTGTAGAAAAAATTTTTTTTTAGGGTATGTGATGCCTTGGGGAGGGTTCATGGAGCAGTGCTGTACATCAGAATCTCCCAGACTAAAAACACGTTTGTTATTTTCATTTTAAGTAAAAGCAGTGTACCTTTATTAAAATGGTGACACTTCCGCGCCTTGACTAAGTATACGCCTTCCTGAGTTCGCGACTTCTGAGATTTTTTCACCAGTTCTCAGTAATTGACATCGCAAACGCCAGAATGTGGAGCGATCCTATGGTGACTCTGGACTAGATACGGAGACACCGAAATTGCCAGAATACGATTGTCCGTAGAGTAATTGATACCTAAGAGAGTTTGACGCCATTGCAGTGGTGACATTGTCCCATCACATATGATCCTGCAGATCTGGTATTACGTGGAACATCAATGGCCATATACCGGTCTTCTGTACTATGATGGAATGGACCTCCGTGTTAAAGTCAGCCACTTCACATGTGGTCCCTGGAAAAAATCTCTGACGATTCCCTTCCAGAGATGCGAAAGATATCGAACATTCTTTCATTATTAATGCTTTGGTGTGTTCCATTGAGACGTCAAAATATAGAGGATACTGGAAACATTACACATAACGGCATGGATTATTGCCTTTGATCTATAATGTTCGACGCTCAGAAAATGTTAAGAGCAAATTCACTTTCCAAGAGTTAGAATCAGAAAAACGCAGTTGGATGCGGATGGTCCAGCATCATAGCTTCCCTGACAAATACCCAGCTTCCAACGGAATATGAAATTTAATGTTATAACAAGTTCCTTCGTAACGAACTTGTACGACTTGGAAGGCGAGTTCACTTTGCAGAGTCTAAGATACAAGAAAAGCACCCACTACTCATAGAGTATACCCACCCATTCACAAAACTACTCATTCGACAGAGGGATGTACATTTACACCACCTAGGAACTGCTATAGTGCAGTCTGAAATACGTAACGACTTTTGAATCTTCAAGGTAAGAGAAACGGTAAAAATGATCATACGTACGTGTCTCCTTGGAAACTAAACAGAAGTGTCCGCGTATCCGAGGTAGAAGGTCCTCTACCACCTGACTGTATTGAAATCACCAAGCTGTTTTCTGTAACAGGCGTAGATTTCGTAGGTCCACTTTTCGTCAAGCTCGATAACTTGTTTCGTTGCTACAACCTTCTTTTTAGATTTGCTATAACAACAACTCTTCAATTTGAACTAATGTTAAATATGAAAACAAGCAAATGTATGGTGCCTTTCCCATGTTTCCGGCGAGAAGGGGACTGCCAGGGACTATATTTTATGTCGCGCACAGAACTAAAATACCTCACTCACCTCTTCGATAACACGAAGACCTATCAGTACTTGACTCACAAAGGTGTTTCTTTGAAGTTTATTGTACTACTTGCGGCTTGGTGGTGAGCGTACGGTACGAACTGAGAAACACTATCTAAGAAGGATTTTGGAAAACGATAGTAGAGGAAGAAACTTTTAGGACTTTATTGGTAGAAATACACTGAAGATCCAAAGAAACTGGTACACCTGCCTTTTCGTGTAGAGCCACCGCGAGCACGCAGAAGTGCCGCAACACGACGTGGTAGGAACTCGACTAGTGTCTGAACTATTGCTGGAGGGAACTGACACCATCAATCCTGTAGGGAAGTCCATCAATCCTCAAGAGTACGATGGGATGGAGATCTCTTCTACACAGTGCGTTACAAGGCATACCAGATATTCTCAATAATGTTCATGTCTGGGGAGTTTGGTGGCCAGCGGAAGTGTTTAAACTCAGAAGAGTGTTCCTGGTGCCACTCTGTAGCAGCTCTGGACGAGTGGGTTGTCGTATTGTCCTGTTGGAACTGCCCAAGTCCGTCGGAAAGCACAGTGGATATGAATGGATGCAGGTGATCAGACAGTGTGCTTACGTACGTGTCACCTGTCAGAGTCATATCTAGACGTATCAAGAGTCCGATACCACTCCAACTGCGAACACCCACCATATTGAACAGTCCCCTGCTGACATGCAGGGTCCAAGGATTCATGAGGTTTTCTCCACACCAATGAACGTCCATCCGCTCGATACAATTTGAAACGAGTGTCGTCCAACCAGGCAACATATATCCAGTCATCAACAATCGCCTATTATTGTTGGTTTTCATCGTTAGAGCCAATAATAGTATTGTACATTCTACTTTTATTCCATTTATCTTGATTTCAATACTGATGTCGATGTTGACGGGCCCAGGCGAGACGTAAAACTTTGTGCCGTGTAGTCATCAAGGGTACACGAGTGTGCCTTTGGCTCCACAGGCCCGTATCGATGATGTTTTGTTGAATGGTTCGCACACTGACACTTGTTGATAGCCCAGCATTGAAATCTGCAGCAATTTGCGGAAGGATTGCACTCCTGTCAGTTTGAACGATTCTCTTCAGTCGTGATTAGTCCTGTTCTTGCAGGATCTTTCTCTGGCCGCACCGCTGCCAGAGATTTGATATTTTACTCGATTCCTGATATTCACGGTACACTCATGAAATGGTCGCACACGAAAATTCACATTTCATCGCTACCTCTGAGATGCTGTGTCCCACCACTTGTGCACCGACTGTAGCACCACGTTCAAACTGACTTAAGTCTTATAACGTGCCATTGCAGCAGCAATAACCGATGTAACAACTGTGCCAGACACGTTTTGCCCTATACAGGCGTTGCCGACCATATGGCCGTATTCTGCCTATTAACGTATCTCTGCATTTGAATACGCATGCCTACACCAGTTTCTTTGGCGCTTCAGTGTAGATGTCGCCATCAGCTCGCGATCGACCACACGGTGCGACTGGTAAATACTGACACGAAGCCATTTCTGCACTGGAGAACGGTTGACTTCATTAACCTCTGCTCTTGAATCTCGTATACTCAATAATCTTGGATGAGATGCGAACCTAATAGAAAAACTGCAAAATAACTTCATGAAGAGATGGAAGAAACATTATCTCCTCGAGTTGAGGAAAGTTTATGAATACCACCGTCCTCACAGCAAAACTGAGAAATACAGATCTGGCGATATGGTACTCTTTAGCTGACAGTTGAGGCATGTGTGGAAGAGAACTCGCACTATTGAAAGAAGTCCAACGAAATGTGGAATAGGGCGGACCTTAATCCTTCAAACTTTGGTCGGCCGGTGCAGACGGTCACCCAACTTGAGAGTGACTAGGTTGGGGAGGCTGTTGATGACTGAATAAGTTCTCTGTTTGTTATTTATCTCTGTATTATGTATATCTCTGAATAGATACGAAAATAAATCAGTAAGCACTACACGTGGTCTCAAGGATTGTCTGTTTTATTTTCTGTAAAGTTGTCGCACTCAGATCATTCTTGGGGCCAAGAGTTGGCTGAAACCTGAAGTAGAAGACTCTGAGATATTTAGCGAATAATGATACATATATCGAAAAGTGGATCAGACGCCATAGGAGGGGGAGTATTTAATGCAGTTCACGAAAATACTGTCTCTACTGAGGTCAAAATTGGGTGTGACAGTAACGTTATCTGGTCGCGTATTAGAGGTCGAGGTGAAACCATGTTATTTGTTATATGTTTCACCGGCCATCGAATTCTTCTGAGACAGTTCTAGAGTCATTCAAAGAAAGTCTACGGCCAGTTGCACGTAAATACCCAGATCACGCAATAACAGTAGGAGGCGACTCTGACCTATCGAGTGCAGATTGTAACGTCTATAGGTTCATTGCGTGGGGTACAGACAGACAGTCTTGCGAAGTACTTTTGATCACGTATGCTGAAATCATTCTTGAGCAGTTAATCTGATAGCCCACACGCAGTTGAAATTTATTAGACATCGTAGCTACAACTAGGCCGGACCTCAACGAAAGCGTCAATATAGAGGTAGAAATTGATAAGCAAGATGTCATTATAGCAGCTATGGTTACAAAAATTAATAAATTAGTCAAGAAAGTTAGGAGAATGTTTCTTCTAGAAAGAGCAGATAAGAAGTTGTCAGTAACTCACTTAGACAGTGAACTGGAATCACTTAGTTCTAGTGAGACAGACGCAGAAAAATTATCCCCGAAGCTTAAACAGTTTGTAAATCGTAGTCTGGAGAATTATGGTCCTAGTAAGTGGAATAAGGACAGAAATGAGCAACCGTGGTTTAACAACGAAATTCAGAAAATGCTAAGACAACTAAGGCTGTTGCTTCTAATTGTGTCAACAAGAAGTTGCAGTTTTTAAGCAATTTTTTAATTCCATGATAAAATTAAAAAATTGCTTAAAAACTCCAACTTCTTATTGACACCATTAGAAGCAAAGCACTGTATAGTGATGAACCCATCAGCACTAAAACTGAGAGCACAGCCTAAGATCCACAAACCAGAATGTCCTATACGTCCCATTGTGAACTCCATCAATAGTCCAAGCTACAAAATCACCAAGAAACTTAATGATATTATCCGTAAGACGTATTTGAAAATAACTTCTCCATCAAAAACAGTTATGAGCTCATCAATAGTATAAAAGATATCCCCATCCCTGTCACAGCTAAATTTGCATCTCTTGACATAGTCAACCTATACACAAACATACCTGTGAAAGAAACAATTAGTTTAGTAAGAAATAACTTACTCAAACATGGGACAATGGGTAGAGATGAAATCTATGACCTCTTAGAGATCCTGGAGCTTATATTATATCACAACTACTTCCTGTTCAACTACAAGTTTTACATTCAGGAAGATGGATTGGCAATGGGCAGCAGTCTTGCAGGCTTGCTAGCAAACATATATATCAATAACCTTGAAAACAACTTTTTTAGATCCCAAACCCAACTAAAAGATAAGGTGCTTTATTACAAACGCTATGTTGATGACACTATCATTCTGTTCAATGGAACAACAGAAGAAATAGATAATCTAGCCAAAGAACTTAATAAAATACACAATAAAATTCAATTCACAGTAGAACATGAAACACCAGAAGGCATTTACTATCTTGATCTAACAATCTCAAATAAAAATCAAAAGCATAAATTTCAAATTTTCAGAAAACCAACAACCACCAATGTTATCATACACAAATCCTCTTGCCATCCAGACCAACATAAAAAAGCGTTCTTCAGAACAATGGTTAATCGCATGCTTAAAATCTTAATGGACACTAATGAAAGACAAAAAGAAACAGAAATTATTACATAAATTGCCTCAATTTTGCCAACAAAGGCACAATACTTGACCTTCAAACTGAACTGAGGAACAAATTTTTCCTTCAGAACTTTGAAGATCTACTAGTTCAAAACAAGTAACCACTCAACGAACCCTACACTGCCTCTCCACCCCCACCCCCTCCAACGACCTCCCCCCTCCCCCTCCTCACATCCTAACTAGACCGGTGCCAATGTAATATCCTACCACAGAATAAAACCTGTACTATATTTCTAAATGTTAAAGCCCTCTACTGCTAACATAAATCAGTACTTTTATACATGTTACTTCTAGCTGGAACAAACAGAAGCTGCCTTTACCAAAATATTCCAGATCACTTTAATGTTAGAATAAAAATAAGTCAACAGTTAAAGAACTTTTGTTCATGGTTTTTAAATATAAAGTGTACAGCCATACAAACAATTTTAGTCCATTACAATCACTGTAACATTTATACATATACCTTTAGCTAAAATAAACAGAATCTACTCTTGCTAATACCACAGATCATGTTAACATAACAACAGAAATAAGTCAACAGTTCATCTGAAGGTTAGTCATCAATTTAAATTAAAATATAAAGGTCGTAGTCTAACAGACAGCTGCATCTCACTGCAGATACAATAACTCTGTAGCATTGATTCATGGACATTCATGTTAAGGCCAATCACATAATGAAATAAAAATAAAAAATAAACCAAGAAATATAAACGCTATAAACTGCCTGTATAGTACGTAATATACAAATAGAAATAAAATATCAGATCACTTGAAGTTTGTTCTTGTAGTCTTCTTTCTTCTTCTTCGCAGATGGATCACTTAGGACCACGCGTAATCAACATTTGTTGGCCTTCCTTTTCGCCCAGTATTCCTTCATAAACAACGAATGGGCTAGCTTTCGTTGCGTAGACCATGTATGTCGGTTAGATTTTCTCTCTTCTTCCTCAAAACCCCGTATGTTTGTGATTTTTCTGATTTCATTTCTATCATGTAGATTTGGAGACTCTAATTCTCTCAGGTCTTTTTCCGTCTGTTTGTACCAGTTCGGTCTTGTAGTTTTGTTCTTTAAAAATGTATGGATTTTGTGCGTTAACCTGTTTGAGTCCATTCTTTCTAAGTGCCCCATGAATTGGATTCTTCTCATGCACATTGTGTCTGTTATTTTGGATTAATTTTTATTTATTTCTGCATTGGGTTTTGGATAATGTACCCCATCTTTAGTTCTTGGTCCTAGGATTTTCCTCATTATCTTACGTTCATTCACTTCTAATTCCTCTTTTAGTGTTCTGTGTTGAAGGTTTAGTGTCTCAGATGCGTAGAGAGCTTCGAGTCTAATTACTGTTGTAGTGTCGTATTTTGCAGTTCCACGAGAGACTCTTTTTGTTGTAAATGTTTTTTGTTAACTGAAACGCAGTCTCCATTTTCTGGACTCTTGATCTGACAGATTTCTTTTCATTACAATATTCTGCTATCCATTCACCTAAATATTTAAATTCTTTTACTCGAGAGATGTAGTTATTACCAATTTTGAGATCAGAAGGTGCATCTTTGATGTCAGTCATAAATTTTGTTTTTTCAAATGAAATTTGTAATCCTATTTTAGCTGCCTGTTATTGTAATAATTTTAGCTGTTTCTGTGCATCGGCAATGTCTTGTGCGATCAGTGCCATGTCATCAGCAAATGCTAAACAGTCTAATTCTTATGTCTTGGTCCCAGTCTTGTTCTTGTAGTAGTTTATTTATTTATTTTATTTTCTGCTCTCATGTTATCGCCAGTCTGATTAAAATATTTGCCCTTATATGGACCTTAATACATATAAAGAAGAACAAATTACATCTCTGTGCAAAGTAGGCCTATGCTATATCTTTCTTTCAAGATCTTTGTTACAAGCAACAGTTGTAAAGCGCATGCTGGGTGCTGGAAAAGTTTCGCTGTCAGAGTGTAATTAATATAGTTTGTGTGCAATTGTGTGTAGTGATACAACAACTGGACATCAAAATGGAGGCAGACAGATGGACACTAACCAAGAAAAGCTGCCTATACTGTCGCAGTAAGTAAAAAACTAAATTTAAATCCATATCGACAGATAAGTTATAGTCATGGCGATACATTAAAGTGAATTCCATCTTTTTGTCATAGAGCCAGCACCCAGCATTATGCTAGCAATAATGATGTAACTTCTTGAAACCATCTGAAGATGAACCTGAAAAGGTTCGAAAACCGATTCAAGGAATAAAACATAATTATTCCAAAAAGTGACTGGTTGCAGTTTTGTATAACTTATTTATAAAAAGATTTTCATTCTGACGCAAACTGAAAGTGTACTGTTTTAATTGTATTGAAC
The DNA here is from genome assembly GCF_023864345.2 of Schistocerca serialis cubense. Taxonomy (NCBI): domain Eukaryota; kingdom Metazoa; phylum Arthropoda; class Insecta; order Orthoptera; family Acrididae; genus Schistocerca; species Schistocerca serialis. Next base: position 11,615,706 of record NW_026047583.1, read on the forward strand.
TGCTAGTTGACGTGTCCTGGCATGGTAAGCCAGTTCTAAGATAGAACTAGGTTTTATATCTTGTGACATAACTAATGCTCGCAGGGTAACCTAACTGGATGGTTACTGCTGTGGCGTAACAAGTTTGCTACGCCACACTGGGAAGGGAGCCGAAAGAAAGGCACGCGTACACACACGCCGACTGGCGTCAAGTCTGGAACAGGATATCTATTGAATGGTAGCAAGAAAAGTACGTAGCTGCTTTATACTTAACTTTTATTCTTTGATGAATACAGCGTTCTTCTTGAGACATTTATACGATAACTCTCAAACTAGGTAAGGCTAATGGCGCCTTGCTAGGTCGTAGCCATGGACTTAGCAGAAGGCTATTCTAACTGTCTCTCGGCAAATGAGAGGAAGGCTTCGTCCGTATTGTCGCTAGCAATGTCGTCGTACAACTGGGGCGAGTGTAATATCGTATCTCGAGACCTGCCTTGTGGTGGCGCTAGGTCTGCGATCACACAGTGGCGACACGCGGGTCCGACATGTACTAAATGGACCGCGGCCGATTTAAGCTACCACCTAGCAAGTGTGGTGTCTGGCGGTGACACCACAGTTACTAATCTGTAAATGTTGCAACAGTGCAGCATTGGAGTTTATTAACATTTTTAATTTGTTCCTTATAGGAATCACCCGTGTAATGTGGATGTGTCTGGAGTGTATACAGTATGAAACCTACATTAATATATTGAAAAGCAATTAAAAAGGGATACCCAAATAATTGCAAATTATAAGCATGTTAACTGAGCATGTAAAGGGACGCTATTTCGTTCTGTGGTCACTCGATCCACTGCACGTCGTCTTACATCCCGAGGTTCAAAATTACACGTGATTAAAATACTTACGTACGCAGCTACCAGTGCATGACATCTGGAATGGAATGTCCAATAAATTAGTATGATATGGAAAAATTAGAAATTTGTGGTAAGATCTTATGAGACGAAACTGCCGAGGCCATCGGTCCCTAAGCCTACACACTACTTAATCTAACTTAATCTAACTCACGCTAAGGACGACACACATCGACCATGCCCCAGGGAGGACTCGAACCTCCGACGGGGGGAGCCGCGCGGACCGTGGCAAGACGCGCTCAGACCGCGCGGATACTCGGCGCGTCATTATCATATGTGTGGCACACTCACACACTATATATGGTAAAGGGAAAAAATCACAACACCGAAAAGTAATTAAAGCAGAGAACTGAAAGTTCTAGGGAATACATTTGTCATATGGCATGTAAGTGATTAACAACGCAAAACAACAAATTAATGTACGCATGAGATAAGCCACTGCAAAAGTGAAACGCTGGTACATTAATAACCGGTGTACCTTCCATAATATAGAATATAAGCATGAAAACGTACCTGCAGTGTGTTCTACAGGTGCCGATTGTTGGTTTGCGATGTTGAGATCCACGTCTGCTGCACTTGATCCGTAAATATAGGTACGGCTAACGCTGGTTGTGAATGACGCTGCAGTTGTCGTCAATTGGTGGACCACATGTGCTCGGCTGGAGACAGATCTGTCGATCGAGCAGGCCAAGGCAACGCGTCCACATTCCTTAGCGCGTGTTCGGTTACAACAACGGTGTGTGAGCGAGCGTTATCCTGTTGGAAAGCGTCTTTGCAATGCGCTCATGAGTGGCAGCACAACAGGTCGAATCACCACACGGGCTTACAAATTTGCAGTCTTGGTGCGTGGGATAACCACGCGAGTGCTCCTGCTGTCGTTCGAAATCGCACTCCAGATCATAGCTCCAGGTGTAGATCCAGTCTCTCTAGCACAGAGACAGGGTGGTTGCACTGAGCCAGAACCAGCTTTCATCAGGAAACACACCTGACCTCCACCCTGTCCTCCAATGAGCTCCCGTTTAACGCAACTGAAGTCGCTGATGGAGGACGTTAGGGGTCAGTAAAATGCACGATATAGGCTGAGTGGCGCAGAGGCGTCTTTGAAGGAACATCTACATCTACATCTACATTTATACTCCGCAAGCCACCCAACGGTATGTGGCGGAGGGCACTTTACGTGCCACTGTCATTACCTCCCTTTCCTGTTCCAGTCGCGTATGGTTCGCGGGAAGCACGACTGTCTGAAATCCTCCGTGCGCGCTCTAATCTCTCTAATTTTACATTCGTGATCTCCTCGGGAGGTGTAAGTAGGGGGAAGCAATATGTTCGATACCTCATCCAGAAACGCACCCTCTCGAAACCTGGACAGCAAGCTACACCGCGATGCAGAGTCTGCCACTTGAGTTTGCTAAACATCTCCGTAACGCTATCACGGTTACCAAATAACCCTGTGACGAAACGCGCCGCTCTTCTTTGGATTTTCTCTATCTCCTCCGTCAACCCGATCTGGTACAGATCCCACACTGATGAGCAATACTCAAGTATAGGTCGAACGAGTGTTTTGTAAGCCACCTCCTTTGTTGATGGACTACATTTTCTAAGCACTCTCCGAATGAATCTCAACCTGGTACCCGCCTTACCAACAATTAATTTTATATGATCATTCCACTTCAAATCGTTGGGCACGCATACTCCAAGATATTTTACAGAAGTAACTGCTACCAGTGTTTGTTCCGCTATCATATAATCATACAATAAAGGATCCTTCTTTCTATGTATTCGCAATACATTACATTTGTCTATGTTAAGGGACAGTTGCCACCCCCTGCACCAAGTGCCTATCCGCTGCAGATCTTCCTGCATTTCACTACAATTTTATAATGCTGCAACTTCTCTGTATACTACAGCATCATCCGCGAAAAACCGCATGGAACTTCCGACACTATCTACTAGGTCATTTATATATATATCGTGAAAAGCAATGGTCCCATAACACTCCCCTGTGGCACGCCAGAGGTTACCTTAACGTCTGTAGACGTCTCTCCATTGATAACAACATGCTGTGTTCTGTTTGCTAAAAACTCTTCAATCCAGCCACACAGCTGGCCTGATATTCCGTAGGCTCTTACTTTGTTTATCAGGCGACAGTGTGGAACTGTATCGAACGCCTTCCGGAAGTCAAGAAAAATAGCATCTTCCTGGGAGCCTGTATCTAATATTTTCTGGGTCTCATGAACAAATAAAGCAAGTTGGGTCTCACACGATCGCTGTTTCCGGAATCCATGTTGATTCCTACATAGTAGATTCTGGGTTTCCAAAAACGACATGATACGCGAGCAAAAAACATGTTCTAAAATTCTACAACAGATCGACGTCAGAGATATAGGTCTATAGTTTTGCGCATCTGCTCGACGACCCTTCTTGAAGACTGGGACTATCTGTGCTCTTTTCCAATCATTTGGAACCCCCCGTTCCTCTAGAGACTTGCGGTACACGGCTGTTAGAAGGGGGGCAAGTTCTTTCGCGTACTCTGTGTAGAATCGAATTGGTATCCCGTCAGGTCCAGTGGACTTTCCTCTGTTGAGTGATTCCAGTTGCTTTTCTATTCCTTGGACACTTATTTCGATGTCAACCATTTTTCCGTTTGTGCGAGGATTTAGAGAAGGAACTGCAGTGCGGTCTTCCTCTGTGAAATAGCTTTGGAAAAAGGTGTTTAGCATTTTAGCTTTACGCGTGTCATCCTCTGTTTCAATGCCATCATCATCCCGGAGTGTCTGGATATGCTGTTTCGAGCCACTTACTGATTTAACGTAAGACCAGAACTTCCTAGGATTTTCTGTCAAGTCGGTACATAGAATTTTACTTTCGAATTCACTGAACGCTTCACTCATAGCCCTCCTTACGCTAACTTTGACATCGTTTAGCTTCTGTTTGTCTGAGAGGTTTTGGCTGCGTTTAAACTTGGAGTGAAGCTCTCTTTGCTTTCGCAGTAGTTTCCTAACTTTGTTGTTGTACCACGGTGGGTTTTTCCCGTCCCTCACAGTTTTACTCGGCACGTACCTGTCTAAAACGCATTTTACGATTGCCTTGAACTTTTTCCATAAACACTCAACACTGTCAGTGTTGGAACAGAAATTTTCGTTTTGATCTGTTAGGTAGTCTGAAAATTGCCTTCTATTACTCTTGCTAAACAGATAAACCTTCCTCCCTTTTTTTATATTCCTATTAACTTCCATATTCAGGGATGCTGCAACGGCCTTATGATCACTGATTCCCTGTTCTGCGCATACAGAGTCGAAACGTTCGGGTCTGTTTGTTATCAGTAGGCCCAAGATGTTATCTCCACGAGTCGGTTCTCTGTTTAATTGCTCGAGGTAATTTTCAGATAGTGCACTCAGTATAATGTCACTCGATGCTCTGTCCCTATCACCCCTCCTAAACATGTGAGTGTTCCAGTCTATATCTGGTAAATTGAAATGTCCACCTAAGACTATAACATGCTGAGAAAATTTATGTGAAATGTATTCCAAATTTTCTCTCAGTTGTTCTGCCACTAACGCTGCTGAGTCGGGAGGTCGGTAAAAGGTGCCAATTATTAACCTATCTCGGTTGTTGAGTGTAACCTCTACCCATAATAGTTCACAGGAACTATCCACTTCTACTTCAATACAGGATAAACTACTACTAACAGCGACGAACACTCCACCACCGGTTGCATGCAATCTATCCTTTCTAAATACCGTCTGTACCTTTGTAAAAATTTCGGCAGAATTTATCTCTGGCTTCAGCCAGCTTTCTGTACCTATAACGATTTCAGCTTCGGTGCTTTCTATCAGCGCTTGAAGTTCCGGTACTTTACCAACGCAGCTTCGACAGTTGACAATTACAATACCGATTGCTGCTTGGTCCCCGCATGTCCAGACTTTGCCCCGCACCCGTTGAGGCTGTTGCCCTTTCTGTACTTGTCCAAGGCCATCTAACCTAAAAAACCGCCCAGCCCACGCCACACAACCCCTGCTACCCGTGTAGCCGCTTGTTGCGTGTAGTGGACTCCTGACCTATCCAGCGGAACCCGAAACCCCACCACCCTATGGCGCAAGTCGAGGAATCTGCAGCCCACACGGTCGCAGAACCTTCTCAACCTCTGATTCAGACCCTACACTCGGCTGTGTACCTAAGGTCTGCAGTCAGTCCTGTCGACGATGCTGCAGATGGTGAGCTCTGCTTTCATCCCGCTAGCGAGACTGGCAGTCTTCACCAAATCAGATAGCCGCCGGAAGCCAGAGAGGATTTCCTTCGATCCATAGCGACATACATCATTGGTGCCGACATGAGCGACCACCTGCAGATGGGTGCACCCTGTACCCTTCATGGCATCCGGAATGACCCTTTCCACATCTGGCATGACTCCCCCCGGTATGCACACGGAGTGCACATTGGTTTTTTCCCCTCTCTTGCTGCCATTTCCCTAAGGGGCCCCATTACGCGCCTGACGTTGGAGCTCCCAACTACCAGTAAGCCCACCCTCTGCGACCGCCCGGATCTTGCAGACTGAGGGGCAACCTCTGGAACAGGACAAGCAGCCATGTCAGGCCGAAGATCAGTACCAGCCTGAGACAGAGCCTGAAACCGGTTCGTCAGACAAACTGGAGAGGCCTTCCGTTCAGCCCTCCGGAATGTCTTTTGCCCCCTGCCACACCTTGAGACGACCTCCCACTCTACCACAGGTAAGGGATCAGCCTCAATGCGGGCAGTATCCTGGGCAACCACAGTCGTAGTCCGATCGGGGAATGCGTGGGACGAGCTGGCCGTCCGGACCCCCACAGTGATGCTCATTGGCAACAGCCTCAAGCTGTGTGACCGAAGCCAACACTGCCTGAAGCTGGGAGCGAAGGGATGCCAACTCAGCCTGCATCCGAACACAGCAGTTGCAGTCCCTATCCATGCTAAAAACTGTTGTGCAAAGATCGTCTGAACTAATCAACAGAGAGCGCAAACAAATCGACACAAAATTTAAACGGTTATTAAAATACAAGATTGCCTAGTAAATGCAGTAATGCCGCTACTTGCGCACTGCTGACACACTGCGGCGGAAGGAGACTACGCGATTTTACACTATTCAGGTACTAAAACGCGATGCTACAACTCTCAAATACTATAATACGCCAGAAATTTATGAATTAAACAATGGAAGTACCAAAAACACGCAAAGAAATTAAGAATTAAACTATGTAACAAATGAGTGAGCTAGGAGTATACGACTTGCTGCTGCAGCTGCTTATCCAACGGCGGCAGGGAGCACCGATAAGTAACAGTTCCTTGTGTCACCTTCGTACCAACTGCTGCTGAAGTTGCTGCTGCAGATGTAGCATGGTGCGCCAGAGCCATAAGCCGAACACGGTTGTCTTCCCTCTCGACAACGCCACGCGGCCATCCAGCACCCGGTCTTCCCGTGACCACCGCAGTCAGCCATCATGTGCAGTGGCCACATTCTTGCCAAGTCTTCCTGAGCATCAGCGATGAACATCCAGCTTCTCCTAGCCCTATTTCACACCCTCGTTCAAAAACAAAGAAGTGATGACAATGGAATGTTAGTCGCCTTAAAGGCATCAATGATAAACATCGAGTCATCACGTCCAATCTCAATGGCAACTAACGCCCATGACCGTTACAGCGTGTATTCAAAGCAAACCTGAGCAAACCAAACGCAGTCCTGGACGAAACTTCAGGAACACAAGAGTTTCTGGGGCCACGACCCCACGTCCCGAAAGGTTTACCAGCAGCTAAAACTGATTTGCATCCTTACAGTGGCTTTAGTAGCGCCACTCCTAAGCGACTGGCGCGAAATTTAGAATAAATATCATCTTTCAGATGTAGAAACACGCCTACTAACTTTCGTTTATGTCGCAAATTCCTTCTTGGTATTGCCATTTTTTCCGTTTTAATTTAACTTGAGAAAACTAAGTATCTTGGAAACGACCCATCGCACGAAAAACGTGTTCTAGGTTAAAAGTTTCTATTTGTAATGTTGACGTCTATCTCTGGTGCAATTGGCTTTCTCCTAATCGCTCTTCCTACGTGTGAGGGGTCAACTTCATATTTTCAAATGAGAAATCCCATTTTTTAGCACATTCGGATTCTACGCCAAAAAATATGTACGGCTTACTGAAAGGATTGTTTACCATTCGTGGTAGATGGCGCCGTAATCGAAAAATATCATGTGTGCCTGTTTTTGCAGTTAGGAACCGATGCATTTGATTCAACATTTCGTTTACGATGTAAATGTAAACCTGTATGTTCTATTGGTTGATGTTTGTGTTCAATGTTACTTGAGAGTTGCATTTGTGATTGTACAGCACAAATAGTAAGGTTAGGCCTTGAAATTTCTGGCAGGTAAGCTACTTGTATGGTGACGTAGTTTTATGTTCCTGTAGGGTTGGTTTTGGTGAGTACCGATACCATGGGAATGATTGATTTGGGAGACCGCCTGCGAACCCCATCACCAGAGTGACTGATACCGGTGTGTTTCCATCCAATCCCCCTAACTCTCGCACTGGCAACTGTGTTGCTATCGATGGAATACGAACCACATCCTCTGAAATAACGTAAAATGTCCATGAAGTGAACTTGACAGGCTCATGTGCCGTGGATACTCAACGAAATGAGGCAACGCAGTGGTAAGAGGCATGGGGATCCACCGAAATCAAGCATTCCGATGGGAACAGAGAACTATTACATTCACTTCTTTGTTCCGCGATCATGCTAAACTTAGCTTCTAGGCAGACTTTGGAACGGCTAACCGTATTGAACTGCACAAACAAACATGGAACACATGAGTAAATTTCGAACATAAATACGAACTGTTAGAACACAAAGGTTTTCATTTACACCGTAAATGAAATGTATGACCAAGTAATAGCAAAACAGCACACTTCATATTTGTCGATTACAGCGCCGTCTACCACGTATGGGAAACAATGTCTTAAAAAAAACCGCAAGTATTTTTTTGGTTTACAATCCGAATAGGAAATAAAAAGGGGGGAGGGGGGGGGGGGGTTTAATTGGAAATGTAAACTAGATTCCTCACAAACAAGAGAGGTGGTTAGGAGTGGCTAGTTTTAGCACAGACAAATGTCCCCTTTACTAATATTAACTTTTCACCTAGAAATTCTCTAACCAGGTCTTGGTGCTAAATGAATTGTGCTATGCGCAAAATTATATCAGGCGGCTTCATCTTCCGTTCCTTTAGCCCAGTCCATATTCACCTACAAGTTTTCGTTCTCTTCCTTTTCCTGCTGCCGAATTCCAATGACAAAATTTTCGTTTCCCTAATCTATCTGAATAATTTCTTTTATCTCATCGTATATTTCTGCGATTTCTTCACCATCTGCGGAGCTAGTTGGCATATAAATTTGTACTACTGGGGTGGGTGTGGGCTTCGTGTCTATCTTGGTATCTTGCTTACAATAATGCGTTCACTGCACGGTTCGTAGTTGCCTACCAGCGTTCTTATTTTCTTATTTATTATTAAGCTGACTCCTGCATTACCCCTGATTGATTTTGTATCTATAACCATGTATTCAATTGTCCGAAAGTCCTGTTCCACTTGCCAATAATCTTCAATTATTCTCACAATATCTAACTGTAGCCGCTCCATTTCCCTTTTCAGGTTTTCTAACCTACCTCCCCCTACTAAGGGATCTAACGTACCTCTCTCGATCCGTAGAACGCCAGTTTTGTATTTCCTGATGTCGTCATCCACTTGAATAGTCCTCTCCTCAGTATCCGAATGGGGGACTATTTTATTTACTGAATTTTCTACCCAAGGGGATGCCATCATCATTAAACAATACAGTAAAACTCCGTACCCTCGGGAAAAATTACGTATCTAGTTTCCCCTTGCTTTCAGCCTTTAGCAGTACGAGCACTGCAATATCGTTTTGGTTGATATTATAAAGCGAGATCCCTCAGTCATCCAGATTGTAGACTTATAAATTAAAAATCTACAAAACCCATCAAGTGAATTACAAAATAGACTAGCAATGGGGATATTAAGATGTAACAGCATACATTATTCATGAAACAGTAGTTTACGGGTTAAGAAAATACGTCTACCTATTATTCTTACATGTTGACTTTAGTTGCTTGCATCCGAGAGGGGCTACGTAAACATTATACAAAGACGATTGATGGAAGACTGGAAGACTGAACCATATGTTACATAACAATGCCAGAATGAAAAATGCTATCATAGTACAAAAAAGGCAAGGACGGCCTGTGGAGACTTAAAGATGTAAAAGAAGGGAACTAGCTTTTCTACTTGTCTGACACATTCAGAGACATTTAAATCAAAATATCTTGACATACCCGCAATTTTTGCTTGTTAGTATTAGTACACATGCCATGTGCCATGTTAAGTCCAGTAACATCATACATGATATCATATAACATGAAACATGTCATCATGTCTACCAGAATGGCATTTGCCTTGTCGTGCGGTATGATACAACTGGTCATTGAAGTTTAGGATGCATGTATCCCCACTAGGGGATATATCCTATATACTCGTACAAGCAAACACGTATCTTGGATACTTCCTATTGTAGATACATCCCACTCCCTAGAAGCACACAAGTTTGTTCTTACTTCTCTTACCGTACAAGTAACAGGTGGTGGGCTTGGGGTGAAATTGTCCCTTTGAGGAAAAAAAATCAACACCCCCACCCCAAAAATAAGAATAAAATGTTTTTTCATCCCAAACAGTAGCAAATCCAACCCCAGAAATTTTGTCCCTGTAGAAAAACTTTCTCAGAAATTACACGTATGCTCTTCAGGGGTATGGGATTATATACTGCTTAGTATGGCTGACGAATATTCTGGATTTTGGCACAGGATGAGGAACTTTTGCAAGATCAGGTGTACCAACACCTTGCAGTTCAGATAGCTCACTGCCCTGAGGATGTAGGGATAACTCAAAAAAGAGTGAAAATGTCAAAACGTTTCCATTTAAATTTCTTTGAAGCTGGCTGATAATTTTCCTTCTTCTGGTGTTTAGTCTCGCTACGACAACCCTGTGTAAACTAATCCCTGTATCCGCTTTGATGATCGTTATTAGCGGAGGATTATTTGTTACTAAGAGGTCAACAATGTTTTCGCATCCGTTTACTATTGGCATGGGCTCATGAATTAACTGCTCGAAATAATTGTCAGCGAATGCGTTTATCACAGCTTCGGATGATATTTTATGCATGCCTCCGGATTTAAACACGTATTTTCGACAACATATCCATTGTACATTAAAGTCATCACCAACTATAACTGTATGAGTCAGGTATGTGTTCAAAATTAGACTGAAGTTTTCTTTGAACCTATCAGCAATTGTATTAATTCAGTTGGGAGATCTATAAAACGATCCAGTTATTACTTTATTGCAGTTGCTACGAATGACACCCACCCATACTAACTCGCAGGAACTACCTACTTAAAATTCGCTACGAGATGAACTACTTCTAACAGCAACAAACAAAACAACGCTCACTGTGTTTACCTTATCCTTTCGTAATACCGTTAGATTCTTTGCAAATATTACGGCTGAACTTATCTCCGACTTCAGCCAGCTTTCAGTGCCTATGACGATTTGAGCGTCAGTGTTTTCTATTACCACTTGAAGCTCTGGTACTTTCCCAACACAGTTACAAACAATTTACAACTGTTGAACCGATGATTCCTAGAACTACGTTCATCTTGCACATTTTGAGACAGAACCCCTTTTTGTCTTTCCCCGAGACTCTGTAACCCTAAAAACCGCCCAGACCACGCCACACAGCACCTACTACCCGGTAATGCCGCTGACCTATTCAGCGAAGCACGAAACCCAAGCACCCTATGGCGCAAATCGAGGTATCTGCAGCCTACACTGTCACAGTACCGTCTGAGCCTCTGGTTTAGACCCTCCACTCGGTTCTCTACCAGAGGTCCGCCATCGGTCTTGTCGACTATGCTGCAAACGCTGCGCTCTCCTTTCACCTCGCCACCAGGACTAGCAGCTTTTGCCACTCTGTTAGCCGCTCGAAACCAGAGAGAATTTCTATCGTTCCAAAGCGACACACATCAATGCTACCGACTTGAGCCACCACCTGCAGTTCGCTTTAACCTCTCTCTTCACGGCATCCGGAAGGACCCGATTCATTTCTGGAATGACTCTGCCCAGTATGCATACAGAGTGCACACTGGCTTTCTTCCCCTCCTTGCCAGTCACGTCTCTAATAAGCCCCATAACACGTCTAAGATTGGAGGTCCCAATTACCAATAATCCGACACTCTGTGATGGCCAGGATCTTGCAGTAATAACGAAAATTTAACGTTAAAAGTCCATCGCCAGAAAATTTCACATAATTAATTTTGCCACGAAATGTTGCAACAACCACACCGAATTAGCAGTGAGTATGATTGGCTGAAATAAATAGACGAACAGCGAAATATCCTATGCACGACCAAATACTATCAACTTTTCAATCCTGTACGAAAAATGACGAAATTAAGCGTGTTGTGTCCGAAAATAAATTTTCTGTAAGACAGCACGTTAGTGTTTAAGAAAACACAGAAAAACCTTATCTACTGGTTAGAAGTAAGGTGACCTCTTTTCTGACACTTATTTTTGTACCAATTCGTAGGTTAGTTTAACTGTCTGAGGGGTCGTCGACAAAGCTTTAAATGCTCTAGCAAACAATATATATTTTATACAGGGCTGGGCATAATTATGGTTTGTTACATGCTTTATTTTGATGTCCAAAGATTTTTCGAGGGTTGTAAGCCACTTGTGAATAAAATGTAAACGCATTAACAAGGAAATGATAATCAACTGTAATAAAAGTTATTTTAATTATGTCCAAATGCACAGCCAAAAATGAAACGCATTTCTACGAAACACAATTTCACATAAAAGCGCATGATTTTGCGTAAGTGAAAGACGAATGATAAAAGATTTTGGCAAACGTTTCGTACATTTACAGTAAGTCTGAATTTATTATTATCACCTTCAACGGTCTCAGCATGTGCTATTCACATAAAACCGAATTTCACTTGCATTTGTGTGCAAACGTAGACCGCTATATGGTGTCAAGGGATAAACCTTTCACAAAACAATAGGATAGCCGTTAATTACACGATTTTGTCTAACTTCTTACAACATTTGAACCGATTCGCGCAATTTGGGAACATAGAAGTGGCGTGGCGTGCTTAGAAAGGCTCACAGAAACGGGTATTTTGCACATAAAATCCCACTCTATCTAAATTTTTGAAAGCAAGTTTTCAATTTTACCGTAGTAAGGCGTTTTGTATTTGTTTGATTTACTTGAAACCGTTTACGCGCATTCGATTCAAGTAAGTACGAATTTTACGTACTACAATAACCTCGAATCTAAACCATCTTATCTCGATAACGGATCAACATTATTGGATTAAAACAAAATTGTTTTGACTCTATTTATCTACATTTGTGCAGTGTTTGAGCCGTTTTGTATCAGTTTAAAGTATAGAAGCGCCGCGGTTCAGAAACCTCACAGGAAAAGGTGTTTCTTGTACGTAAAATCCAAACGAAGCAAGATTGTTTCGAAACTGTTGAATCTTATCTTGGACGAAGGTCCGACACATGAGTGGACCAAATTTGAACCATCAGTCTCACTCCAGTCAGCAGTTATTTAAGGGCGACTGTTTTTCCTCATCAAATCCGAATGGTTCACATACAAATGGTATCATTAACTGAGCTTTAATTTCAGCCCAATTACAATCTTTTGCGAATGGAATTAATCGATTCATCCATTTTTCCTGAGCGCCAGCTCCGGGTCGTCGATCAAACGCTGCTTATTATACTGTAAAAAAGCCACAGGAAAACCGATGTCAGAACGTCTATAAAAATGGCCGCAGGTCCGGGCGAACGAAAAATATTTCTACTCTATGTTCTTAGGTCAAATAGGAACCTAACACCAAGAGCCCACAAAAAAACAATTTCGTGCGTGGCCTTTTCAACGCTGTAACAATTCATCTCTATTGCTTGTTACTTTAAATGTTTTTACTGTCTATCATACTCCTTCATACCATTTTCGTGATACATTTATTTTCCTCTATTAATCCTCAATTCAATGTCTCTGTTGCGTATGTGCGATCTGTCCCAATTAATATTTTGTAATGATGAAATTTTGAATTTTTACTTTCTACACAATGTTTTCTTTTACACATTTTCACGACTTTGTTGCAGTTACATAGCTTTTGGGACATCTGTTTGTTACTGTTATCAGTTTCTAGGCTTTAGTTAGCGCCTTTCTCTGAAATAGCCCATCTTCCAGGAGTCACAGTGCCCCATCTTCCTGGAGTGACAGTGCTGGGCAACTGCTGCGACGTTTGGAATGTGGGAGGGAGGTGCTGGCGGAAGTAAACCTTGGGAACCGGTAATCGAAACCGGGACCCCGTGATCCAGAGGCAGCAACGCTAGCCACTGGAATAGGAACTGCGGACATCATCAGAAGAGGAAAAATCTGTTTTTCATTGTTGTGAGGCCAGAAATTCCATGAAAAGCAACAAACAATTGGCTTTTACCTGTCACGAGACTGTTCCAAGGTACGTTCAACATGCTGCCCAACGTTTTCTGCACAAGTTGAGATTGAGAAAAAACATGTTCCACAACAGATCAGAATATGTCAGGGGTCACGTTGAGAATGCGTTGGGCAATTTGTGCCTTCAGTTGAGCTACATTCGTAATGGGAGCCCTGAACACAACATCTTTCACAGGTAGAGATTGCAATGAGACTGTGGGGGATGGATTTGAAGATGGGTTTAGGACAGAATACGAGCTAGGTACTAGGAATAACAGAGGAGAAAGACTAACGGAGTTTTTCAATAAATTTTTAGATGCTAATAGCGAATATTGTCTTCAAAACTCACAAGAGGAGGAGGCATACCTGTAATAGGCCAGAATTAGAGGGCGAATTCAGCTGAATTACATTTTTGTAAGTCATAAGTTCCGAAATCAGAAATCAGATACTGAATTGTAGGGCTTACCCAGGAGCAGATATAGATTCAAACCGCAATTTGGTATTGATGGAGAGTTGGCTGAAGATCAAGAAACCATTTAGAAAGACTCAGTGCGTAAGATAGTGGGTTACGGAAGTACTAAGGAATGAAAAGATAGGCTTTGAGTTCTCTGAAGCTATAGATACTGCGAAAAATATATTAGTCAGTAGGCAGTTCAGATGAAGGAAATGGCAGTCATAAACGTTCGAAAGAAAAACGTAAATACACGAAAGGTAACTGCGAAAAAACCATGTCTAACAGGAAATACTTCAGCTGGCCGACGAAAGAAGGAACTACAAAAATGTTCAGGCATGTTCAGGAATATAGAAGTGCAAAACACTTAGGAACTAAATGGGATATCCAGGGAAGCAAAGGCGAAATGACTACATGAAAAATATGAAGCAATCGGACAATAAATTACTGTCGAAAGGACTGACTCAGCATGTAGAAAAGTAAAACGAAGGCATTAACATTAAGAGTGCAATGGAAATTCCTCTACTAAATGAATACGGGAGAACGGATGCGTGGAAAGAGTACATTGAAGGCCTCTGTGAGGGGGAGGACTTGCCTGATGACATCATGGAAAAAGTAAGTAACGGAAGTCGACAGGGAAGGGCATGGAGAAGCAGCATTAGAGTAAGAATTTAAGAGAGTTTTCGATGAGTTGCGGTCACATAATGGAGAGGGGATGGATAACATTCAGTCAGAATTTCTAAAATTATTCGGGGGTGTGGCAACAAAACGACTAGTCACGTTGGTGTGTAGAATAAATGAGACTAGTGATTCACAGTGTGACTTCGGGAAAAATATCAGTCGGCAGAAATGGATGGGTTTGAGTGACTTACAGCGATGGACTAGTGGGTTTGTTTAGGGTAGCTGGTGGGACTCTGAGGTGAGTTGCATGTTAAGAAAAGCCCGAGTACGTTCGCATGACACAATTTTTGGGAAAGTTTTTAAAGGCACTGAAAAAGGTAAACTGAGGGAGCTGGCAACGTGCTTTTCAGTCAGAGTCCTTTAAATAAACAGGAACTTATTCGAATTTTTTGTACTCCCATAGGAGCATTGTTCCACCGGTTGACAGATCCTTGGAATACTCGTAGAAACGGTGTTCGTCTACAGAATGTTCCATGGTCGCTCATTGTACACTGCCATGCGAGTAACGAATCCTAGAACAAACGTTTATCTAACTCCACGCGAGCATGAAGCAAGTCCTGAAAATGAGTAATTTTGCACGGATATGGATACATGATGTTTCGCAGAATTTTATGCACTGGTTTCACAGGCATGTCCAAAGTTCGGGTAATTCCCCGTGCACTCCATGTTTACACACCTCTGCTCGAGCCCCTTGGCAATGCAGAATATTTCATCAGGAATATCGTTATCATTTACTCCAGACCCTTGGCAGACATCGGACCAACAATCTTTTCCATACCCCTGAGTGTCCAGAACTTCTGCAGAGCTGCTGGCGCACAGTCACCGTTCTTGTAAAAGAGCTTTACAAGCAGCTTGCGATCCTGCATTGAGATAGTTACTCTGAGTATATCAGACGCAAACTGAAAAACAGTCGTTTACCATGTGTCTTGTATTTTGCATATTTTCCCCTTTACTGCGACATCTGATGGCAAACCTTTCGTATTTCTTTTCCTGTAGCGTTTCCGCCTTTTTCGATAAAAATCCGTTCAAGTTATAAACAGTTCTGAGAAGTGGTTAGCTGTTTACAGCGTTTTGAAACTGGAACTAAAATTTTTATAACCCTATGATTCGATAACGTTATTTTCCTTTCTAACACCATTATTATAATGAACACCCGCAATCGAGTTAAACAGATTACGAAAATCAATTTTGAGTTATCATTAGTAGGGTCGTGATTTAAAGGTCTTATCCTTATTCACCCCATTACGATCTGAGCAATTGTCGTGTTGTTATCAGGAGGTCGAGCGGAGAGCGAGATTGAGTGATCCTGCAGAACGCCAAGGCGCTAACGAAACGTCATTAAATTAAAATCATTTCTCGGCGGGAATTTTGCAGTCACTCAGTCTTCCTCCCTGTGCTGTCTAGCAGCGAACGTGCCGAGTCCACGCTGATTGAAAGCGCGAGAGGTAGCGCGCCAGTGCCAGGCAAGGAGGAACTTGCCAAACACAGGTCCCGTGTTCCCCGTTGTCAGCGCTGCGGCTACGTCGCAGGAGACTGCGTCCCGCAGCCCGGCGTGGCCGTGGACGTCCTTCAGAGCCTCAGCGTCCTCGACGAGTGGAGCCGCACCGAGGCTCGGTCCCAGGAATCTGCTCGTGCCTGTTGTCGGTTGTCGAGGTGGTGTTTAGGCAGGAGACTCAGCAGCAACACACAGCCGGTAAGGCTGTACTTGTACTGCCCCAGTAGCGGTGACACGGGCGCCCAGCCTAAGCTGAACAGCTCGGAGAGAGGTAGATCGGCTCTTCATCGACGAAAGACAGGCTCCCCCCCACCATTTCCAGTCAGCTACTGTTGTGGTCGGCAGGAAAGCGGATCGTGTATCAGAAGTCCCCTGTGAGGCAAGACGGCTGTAGATTTGCAGCAGTGGACTCCAAGTTACCGGAAGCTTGTAGATGGTAGTTGAATTCACCATAGCATCCTGTAAATTGGGAATGAAGTGGAACTATCACCCTCCCCCTCCCCCTCGCGCATACTGGTGACTGAGATGACTGAATATCCTCTCTTTCCAAGCCTGTAAGCGCTCTCGTCTGCTCTAGTGTTTAACTTCAGGGTTTCAGAGAGTTCCTTTATGTGAACTTTGCATCCCTAAAGGTATTCTTATGACAGTCTGATGAAATGCGCTCGTAGATTGTTTGTACTTTTGGCCTCCAACGTTGACATTCAGTTACAACACTGTTACGAAGCCGGTAGCAGCTGCGGCCCAGTTAGCCGTCTCTGTCGGTTCTTAACAAAATATTATCCGTGCACTACTTACTATTCCACTGTGCAACATACCTAAAAACGCTTAAATCTTTCTTAAAGGTCTCAAAGGGAGCTAGATTGGACTTACACAGAAAAAGTGGGGACTAAAAGGACTTGTTGCTACAAAACATGATTTTTAAATAGAATTTCTGATCCAATACTATGGAAAAAATTCGCAAAAGAGCTTCTGTAAAGTTTGGGAGGTAGGATACGAGGTACTGGCAGAAGTAAAGCTGTGAGGACGGGGCGAGAGTCGTGCTTGGGTAGCTCAGTTGGTAGAGCACTTGCCCGCGAAAGGCAAAGGTCCCGAGTTCGAGTCTCGGTCCGGCACACAGTTTTAATCTGCCAGGAAGTTTCATACGGAGCTGCTGATTCATGATAACGCATGTCCCCACATCGAAAATGTCGTAATGTACAAGTCACGCCAAGGTAAGTGGGAGCCACTTGAACACCCGGCCTGTAGTACTGATCTCATCCCGATGGATTATCACGCCAGAGCTCTCTTAAAATAAGACCTTGACAAATCAGCTGCACCTGTCGGAGGATGTGTATCGGGTAGTTACGGACTTCGTCAACCAGCAGACTTGTTGTTTTAGCTAACAGTTATCTCCAGTCTGATGCGTCGGTGGGATGATTTCCTGAATGGCCACGGCGATTTTTCCTGATCGGCATACCGATTCTAGACTGTACGGCATTTGTGGCAAATGAGCTACTAATTAGTAGCTCATTTGCCACAAAGAACTAGAATGGCCCTGTCAAAAATATAATAACCGTTTCTATGTTAATATGGGAGTCCATTACACTTTCAATTGAAGGAGTCCAAAAACGCTAAAATCAGTCTTACAAAACCCAATAATGCGGGCGCTTGTCATCATCACCAATATTATTTCCAGGGCAGGGTCACAACAATGAGAAAATCGCGCGACGTGACTCTGCCGTTGCTTAGCACCTGTCTGCTTTGAGAGCTCAAGTCATCCGGGCGTGTGTCGGAGTTCTTCGAGAGGAATACAGTGATTACAGAGTTTGCTGTCGTTCTTAGCACTTAGAAGTTAAATAAGGTTTTGAAAGAAGGTTAACTGTTGAAGAGAAGCAGACTTGTGACGAAAAACAATGGAGGTAAGTGACCAATCCATATTCAGCCATTATAACAAGTCCACGCTGAAATCTGATACTGTAGGCAACAATTTCAAAAGCTGCTGCTACTACTGAATGCTGTGTGTGCTAATGAGAGTAAGATACAGCGTGAATCCGAGCATTGTCAAAACCACTTCCAAAGTTTATTCGCGTATTTCCTTAGTATTTTAGCTTGGGAGTCTCCTGTGAATCGTGCATCACTCAGCTTCGACACATATGCTCCGCAAACGCTTTACGGTGTGTGGCACAGAGTGTTTCAGCACTTGTGCCTTCCCTTTTGTATTCGCACGTGGTACAGGGAAGGTCTCCTGTAAACAAACCATCGTAACGAATCCAGTTGTTCCGATTTCCCAGTATTTAACATTTCGTGAGAATATGTTGCCCATCGTTCTTCGACATGTATGCTCTCGAAATTTCTGCAGTACCTTCTTCGTGATGTACAACATCTTGCGGCGTCTGCGACTAGAGTACGTATTTTGAGCATACCGTAACGTTCTCGCGACAACTCGAGAATCCTTCGACGAAACGTACCGACCTTAGTTGAATCTTCTCACTCACTTATATTACTCAAACCAGACAAAGGCTCCAGAGTGATCAGCAATTCTTAAAAATCTGTCGAACAAAATTTTTGTAAGCCACCTCTCTCGTGAATGAATTACAGTAATACTGGCCTGCAATTATGTGCATGTAGCCGACGACCCCTCTTGAATACGGTAATGCCTTGCACTTCTTTTCCAATCGCTTGATACGAGTAATCTGTGTAGAATGTCGCACTGTCTCATGCATCAACAACGTGCTTCCTCTGATGAACGATTTCTGTTGATTTCCTATTTCGTGGTCGCTTGTTTCAAAACTAGCTCTTCGGAATTTTTGCGATGATTCAAAGGAGCAATAATTGTTAAGCTTCGTGGCGTAATATTTTGGGACAGTCAAATACAGCAATTCGACCTTTATTGTATTCTATTTTTGGGCCAGTAGGGCTAACGCAGCAACTAATTAGAAAACTTCGATCCTTTAACCGGACTTGCGATGAACACACACACATTCAGTGGATCTACACTTACGATGCTCTCAGCTTGAGCCTCATGAGACTGACAAAACGAGCAGCGGATACCTCTCCGCTAATCCACGTGAAACTAGCGTAGATGCAGTAATCGAGAGTGCACGCTGCTAAATTTTAACTCCAGTTCAGGTGTGTGCATGTTCCTCAAGCAGTAAATATACGGTCGAAGGAAACAGGTCTGTTAAATGGTTCATCTGCAACCCTCCGACCCTTCGCCATCTTAGATTAATTCTTCGGGATATATACTAAGCAAAACAGATCGCCTTATATCCGTTGTCAATCGAATTAAATTTCTTAGAGAATCAAGAGAGATCGATTTCGATTTGTTTTGCGTTCGTAGCGTGAATGTAAAACTGCAGTAGTAAAACAAGCATCCCAATTAAATAACGTGTTTTGTCACTACGTACGAACCTATTTGTCTGATTACCATTAAGTCCTTTATGCTCAGTACACATGAAGGTGGAAGTGAATTAAAATATGTGGTTAGATACATCTGAAAGGAATTTTAGGAATAAATAGTTAAAAAATAATCCCAGATACGGAATTATTTTCGCTATTGCCTCCCATTATCGCAATTTACTGTTCCACTACTTAGAACCATTCATTATGTGGTACGGAATTGAAGTGTTTCGTAGGACAGCGTTCATACTGAATGTCATTATCACCTTAGCATTAACTTTACCATTGAGGTTTATCTTAACGTTTTATTGAAGTTTACATGTTCATTAAAGTATGTATTACATAAGTTCTCTTAAGCATTTGAAGGTAAAGACACTGCACCGTGCATGTCGCCATGGGATGCACGTATTAATCTTCCTCCATTCCGCAGGATTTTGCATCTAAGTACGAGATATAAGATGACAATTTATATTTTAACAACTTGTTTGCGTGTTTCTGAAACTACTATCTTCAGTATTCTTATTCGGATACAACGATATATCAATGTGGTGTCACCGCCAAACACCACACTTGCTACGTGGTAGCCTTTAAATCGGCCGCGGTCCGTTAGTATACGTCGGACCCGCGTGTCGCCACTATCAGTGATTGCAGACTGAGCGCCGTCACACGACAGGTCTAGAGAAACTTCCTAGCACTCGCCCCAGTTGTACAGCCGACTTTGCTAGCGATGGTTCACTGATAAAATACATTCTCATTTGCCAAGACGATAGTTAGCATAGCCTTCAGCTACGTCATTTGCTACGACCTAGCAAGGCGCCATTATCAATTGCTATTTATCTTGTGATGCATGTACCGTCAGAGCGATGTTCACCAATTATGGATTAAAGTTAAGTATTCCAGCAGCTACGTACTTTTCTTGATGGTATAATTACTTTACCTGTTCCAGAGCTCACGCCAGCCTGCGTGAGCTAAACGCGTGCCTTTCGGCTTCCTCCAAACCCCGTGGATTGGCTCCTGCCAATCCACAACAGACAATGTTCCTCAGTCAGATGCAGTCGCTTGCCCTATTTCAAAGGAAACCTCTCGGCCTGCAAGATCCGGGCACTCACAAAGGGTTGGATCATTGGTAGCTGGGAGGTTCAATGTCAGGCGCGTTATGGAGACCCTTAGGGATATGGCTGCCAAGGAAGGGAAGAAAGCCCGTGTGCATACCCGGTGGGGCCAATCCTGATGTGGAACGGGTCCTTCCGGCTGCCATGAAGAGCACAGGGTGGAGCCAACTGCAGGTGGCTAATAGAAAGTACTGATGTTCTAACCGTTATAGGTACTTAAAATTATGCTTGGGCGACATTTTATGCGAAGAACCTAACGTTGTTCAGAAAGGATAGGCTAAATACAGCTGGCAGTCGCGTGTTTGTTGCTGTTAGAAGCAGTTTATCTTGTACCGAAATGGAAGTAGATAGTTCCTGTGAGTTAGTATGGGTACATGTCATTCTTGACAACCGGATAAAATAATAACTGGATCATTTTACTGACCTCACAGCTGAAATAATACACTTGCTGAAAGGTTGAAACAAAACTTCAGTCTAATTTCAAACACGTACCCGACTCATACTGTTATAGTTGGTGGTGACTTTAACTTGCCCTCGATATGTTGGTGAAAATACGTGTTTAAATCCGAAGGTATCCATGAAACATCATGCGAAATTGTGCTAAACGCATTCTCTGAAAATTCTTTCAAGTCATTAGTTGACCAACCTATTAGAATCCTAAATGATTGTAAAAACACTATTGATCTCTTAGGAGCAAATTATCCTGAGCGAGTAACGAGCATCAAAACGGATACAGCAACACAGGGTTGTTGTAGCGAGCGTAAGTACCGTAACTCCAAAATCCACTAAAAATACTTCTATTCAAAAAACCAGATAAAAATTCGCTTCACTGTTTCCTGAGAGACAATTTCCATTCCTCCTTAATTAACTATGTAACCTGATATAGCTTGAATTCAAACAAATAGTATCGACAGAAATTGAAAGATTTATACCAAACAAATTAAAAAACGACTACACAAACCAGATCGTAACACCGCTGCAGAAAAAACGAAAAAGCATGCCAAACTTAAACGGACGCAAAACACCCAACATTGCCGATCTTTTACAAAAGCTCGAAATTTAGTGCGGATATCAACATGAAATGCTTTTATTACTTACCATAAAGGACCTTTGTCTCGAAACCTGGTAGAATATCCAAAGAGATTTTGCTCGTATGTTATATATGTAGCGAGAAGGCACAATCAGCGCTTTCTTGCGCGATAACAAAGGAAATAATATCGATGACAGTACTAGCAATGCAGATTTGCTAAACAAAGCTCTCCGAAATTCCTTCAACAAAGAAGACGTATGAAATATTTCATAATTTGAATCAAGAACAGCTGCCAACAAGAATAATTTTGCATTAAATTCCCTCGGAGTAGTGAAGCAACTCAAATCATTTAATAAAAGCAAGTTTTACGGTCCGGAATGTATGTGAATTAAGTTCCTATGAGAGTACGCTGATGCAATAGCTTCACAATTAACAATATAAACAGCAGCTCGCTCGTCGAAAGATCCGTACACAAGGACAGGAAAATTTCACAGGTCACACTAATACTCTAGAAAGGCAATAGGAGTAATCCACTAAATTACAGAACCCTAGCATTAACGTCGATATGCACTCGGATTTTGGAACATATATTGTGATCAAACTTTTACCTCGAAGATTTAAAAACATCGTTCTTATGGAACAGAAGTAGCTGTATACTCAAAGATGTGTTGAGTGGAATCTACAAAGGATTTCGTATTGATTCCGTTTTTCTAGATTTCCAGAATGTAACTGGGTGATGTCTTTTGATGCTAGTCAATTGTCAGGATGAGCATTACTGCAAAGGGCATTTGATTCCAAAACATTATTTCAGGATGAAAAACACTAAATAAATTACTTTTCTTCACTTAACAGCACGTGGGCATGGTGGGTTCTTCCTTGGCTCGGGTATGAGGTATAATGAAACAGCATTTTACATAAGATAACTTTTATTGAAGATTTGTACAATGGTTTCCTTACTGGATTGTTCTGGCTGGGAGAGCGGCAGCTGTGTCGTTTGCGAAGCCTCTGCTGTGTGAGCGGCGGCGTCTGATTATGCCTGGCGGTGTGTATCTCGTGTCGCTGTTTCGCCCAGTTGACTGGAGACACGCATCGTGAGGTGGCCCGTTTAATTATTGAGAACGAAGTCGTGAATTGGATGGCGATACCTCGGATGTGGCGTCCCAGTGTTCCTCTACTCTATGCGGCGGCGTGTGTCAGTGTTGTGCGAGGGCCAGCGTCCCGGACTCGAACAACAGACTCCAGCTTGCCAGTCTTCGGCTGTCACATCTTCATCACCAGCTCACAGGTGACTGCTGATGTGAGGCCGTCTCCTTCCCGTCCTCACGAGTCACCCGGGTACGTAAAAATCAGTCTTCAAATACCTTCTGACTTCTGTCTTCTGGCGGCGAGGCTGCTGCTTGCTATTCCGTTACAGCGGCGGACTTGGTGCTTCTGTGTACGATGTAGTCTCTTCCTGCATGACGGTCTTCAGCACCGACTGAACTGTACTGGAACTGAACTCGAACCGAAACTGAACTGCAAACTACTACTCTCTGGCCCACTGCGTCTCGCGTATTTATTCACTTCAGTTCACTAGAGGTGAATGACTTCACGGTCATTGCCTCTTCTTGAAAAGCTTCTCGAAGAATCTTCTTAACGTCGGTCATTGGCTCTTGGAATGTAGGCGAGGGCCTTTGATCACATGTGACAATTGAGAAACACGTGAGCCGGTCGGGTGATGCCCTGACGGCTGAATCTACAGCTTCCGCTTATGTGGGGAGGGCGATGGCTTCTCCTGAACGTGTCGACTTCACGGTCATTGCCTCTGCTGCACTGCGCGCTATTTGCCAGTGTGTAACTCTTCTAAACTAAACTAAGTTTTTCATTTATTTTTTAATTTCTACTTCACTTCACATTGATTTCACTAATTTATTTACCTATCTTAAGTACCACTCAACAAGAAGGCTTTTGACACTGTACTTCACAAGTGGCTTGTAATCAAATAGCGTGCTTACTTGATATGGCCTCACTTATGCAAGTGGATACGTGTTTTTCTGTCAGAGAAGTCACAGTTCGTAGTAGGCCGAGCGAGACTGTGCAGGGGTTGGCTCACTGGACTCACATTCGGGAGGACGACAGTTGAAACTCGCGTTCGGCCATCCATATTTAGATTTTCTGTAATTTCCCTCAATCGTTTCAGGCAAATGTCGGGATGATTCCTTTGAAAGGGCATGGATGATTTCGTTCCCCATCCTTCCCTATATAGGGGACAGAGTTTCACGGACATGATGCGGGATTTGGGATGGGCATCATTAAATCACAAGCGTTTCTCGTTGCGGCGGGACCTTATCGCGACATTTCAGTCACCAGTTTGCTCCTCCGAGTGAAAAAATATTTTGTTGACGCCGGCATACATCGGGAGAAAAGATCATGTTTATAAAATAAGGAAAATTAGAGTTAGTACGGAAAGGTATATTTGTTTGATTTTTCTGCGCAATGCTCCAGAGTGGAATAACAGGGGATTATTGTAAAGGTGGTTCGATGAAGCCTCTGCAAGGGATTTAAGTGTGATTTGCAGAGTATCCATGAAGATGTAGATGTAGATGTATACAACGAAAGTTTGAAAGTGAGGGTCCTAATTTAGACCCTCACCCTCAAACGTTCCACGACGTTATCCCTACAGCAGTAGGTCAGCTCAGAAATCATAAGACGCTGGAGCACCTATCTTTAACGACTTCATTGGTCCTGGTTTTCTTACCTGGTAAGCGCTTTCAGATGCTCCGACACTGTTCTAAGGAGTTCCGGCCTCGGTTTTTAGAGACTGTGGGTGGCACATCCTGCAGTATGAGCATACTGAATGAGTATCCTTGCATTCTGAATATCTCTTCTTGCTCGACAAGATGTGGGTACTTCTCCCTCTATGTCATAATTAGAAAGCTGGATACGTTTTGACAAGGGAAGGTGAAAAAGCTATGTTCTCTCTGTTTCCGGCCTAGACACCGAGAAGAGCACGTGGTTCCAGTGTTTGCTAAAATTAAACATAACGTCAATTCTAGACTGATCAACAGAATTGACCATCGAGCGAGCTCAGCATTGGTCAGGGAGAGAGTACGTGACATATGTGACCGACGTGATGTGACATCCAGAGTGTTGCTGTCTCTACACTATTTTGTACCAAACCTTCTAACCAGACAAGTCTTGGACCGATTTGATGGCATCTTTTGGTCACTAGCGGAGTACACAAGGAGGAAATCAGCGTCCTGTCAACTAGCCAACTTTGAACGTCTTAATAACAAGGCACAGCCGAACGAGGACGCTCACACGGTCATCAACCTGAGTGAGAAAGGATTCGACGCAACCACATTGAAAGTGCTCAGCAAGGCTCTTAATTTCTCAGTTACCCCCATAAATGTTCCTGCGGCGTCCTTCGTTAGTGCAATGGAGCAGGTGGCCCTGAAATTTAGTGCCAATGATGCTGAAGAAGTGCGAGGGGAGATTCGCAGAGCACTCACGAAACATCTCTGGAGATGGGATGTTTTCCCTTAAACAATTCAGGGAAGTGTCAGTGTCGTCGTAACTGCCGTCTGCTTCACGTCTGCCGTGCAGCGAGCTACCTTGATTTAAGTATTAACTGTATTTTTCTTACTTGTCACTTCTTCTTCCGTGTGATTTTGCTTTTAGGAAGCTTTAATTTTCGAGTGCTAGTAACAGTGTTCCATAGATTTCGTGTTTGTTTTGAATACATTCAGAGAGAGTCCCTTTAGTCAGCTGTAGTCTCAGTAGTGCTAGTGTCTTCAATACAGTCCAGAGACAGGTAGTGCTATTTTCATTGTTTTCTACAAGAAGTGGCTAGCAACCACAGTTTAGTCAACAATCAGCCGCCTTTAGTGAATTAGCAGTCTAGTTAAAAGTTGATTAACTCTCTACAGTAAACTGATTTCTTAGGATGGATAGGATATGTGACTGCTGTGTACGGACGCAGGTGGAGCTGGCCACTGTTCGCGAACAGCTGAACGTGTTGATGGCCGCGGTCAGCCGTCTTCAGGCTGCTGCCTCGGAGTGTAGCGGCAGTGGGGAGTCTGGTGCGTCGCATGGTACACCCCAGGTGTTACATGCTTCACCCACTGTCCCTGCTGTCGAGACATCTTCGTGTGTACTGGGCGCTGTTGGGCCACCCTCTCCCCAAGGGGAGTGGCGGGTTCAGCGGCGTTCGCGGCGCACGAGGCGGAGGGTGAATGTGGAGGCTGGCCGTGTGGCATTGCCCGCTCTGCCTGTGAGTGGACATGTGGCTGCTCCTTCAGCAAGGTCCGAGCAGGCACACAGGGGGAGGGGTTTATTAGTTATTGGGAGCTCCAACGTTAGGCGGGTGATAGCGCCCCTTAGGAAAATAGCGGAAAGGTCGGGGAAGAAGGCCAGTGTTCACTCTGTCTGCTTGCCGGGGGGTCTCATCCGAGATGTGGAGGAGGCTCTGCCGGCGGCCATAGAGAGCACTGGGTGCACCCGACTGCAAACTGTTGCTCATGTCGGCACCAATGACTCCTGCCGTCTGGGTTCAGAGGTCATCCTCAGTTCGTACAGGCGGTTGGCGGAACTGGTGAAGGCGGAAAGCCTCGCTCGCGGGGTGGAATCAGAGCTAACTATTTGTTGTATCGTTCCCAGAACCGATCGCGGTCCTCTGGTTTGGAGCCGAGTGGAAGGCTTAAAGCAGAGGCTCAGACGATTCTGCGGAGATCTGGGGTGCTAATTTCTCGACCTCCGCTATCGGGTGGAGAAATGTAGGGTCCCCCTGGATACGTCAGGCGTGCACTACGCGCCGGAAGCGGCTACAAGGGTAGCGGAGTACGTGTGGAGTGCACATGTGGGTTTTTTAGGTTAGAGAATTCCCTCCCTAGACCCGAAAAGACGCCTCCTGAGACG
Source organism: Schistocerca serialis cubense (assembly GCF_023864345.2). Classification (NCBI taxonomy): domain Eukaryota; kingdom Metazoa; phylum Arthropoda; class Insecta; order Orthoptera; family Acrididae; genus Schistocerca; species Schistocerca serialis. The sequence goes on from NW_026047583.1 coordinate 11,642,229, forward strand.
CGGCAAGGTAGGAATAGGCAAAATGCAACAGGGAATAAAAATATTAATGTGCTAATAGTAAACTGCAGGAGCGTCTATAGAAAGGTCCCAGAACTGCTCTCATTAATAAACGGTCACAACGCCCATATAGTACTAGGGACAGAAAGTTGGCTGAAACTAGACGTAAACAGTAATGAAATCCTAAACTCAGATTGGAATGTATACCGCAGAGACAGGCTGGACAGTAAATTGCGAGGCGTGTTTATAGCGATAAGGAGTGCAATAGTATCGAAGGAAATTGACGGAGATCAGAAATGTGAAATAATTTGGGTGAAGGTCACGGTTCAAGCGGGCTCAGACATGGTTCAAATGGCTCTGAGCACTATGGGACTCAACTGCTGAGGTCATTAGTCCCCTAGAACTTAGAACTAGTTAAACCTAACTAACCTAAGGACATCACAAACATCCATGCCCGAGGCAGGATTCGAACTGCGACCGTAGCGGTCTTGCGGTTCCAGACTGCAGCGCCTTTAACCGCACGGCCACTTCGGCCGGCTTCAGACATGGTAATTGGATGTCTCTATAGGCCTCTTGGCTCAGCAGGTGTTGTGGCTGAGCACCTGAAGGATAATTTGGAAAATATTTCGAGTAGATTTCCCCACCATGTTATAGTTCTGGGTGGAGATTTTCATTTGCCGGATATAGACTGGGAGACTCAAACGTTCATGACGGGTGGCAGGGACAAAGAATCCAATAAATTTTTTTAAAGTGCTTTATCTGAAAACTACCTTGAGCAGTTAAACAGAGAACCGACTCGTGGCGATAACGTATTAGACCTTCTAGTGACAAACAGACCGAAGTATTTGAAACAGTTGACGCAGAACAGGGAATCAGCGATCATAAAGCCGTAACTGCATCGATGATTTCAGCCGTAAATAGAAATATTAAAAAAGGTAGGAAGATTTTTCTGTTTATTAAAAGGGACAAAAAGCAGATTACAGAGTACCTGACGGCTCAACACATAAATTTTGTTTCAAGTACAGATAGTGTTGAGGATCAGTGGACAAAGTGCAAAACCATCGTACAATATGCGTTAGATGAGTATGTGCCAAGCAAGATCGTGAGAGATGGAAAAGAGCCACCGTGGCACAACAACCGAGTTAGGAAACTGCTGCGGAAGCAAAGGGAACTCCACAGCAAACATAAACATAGCCAAAGCCTTGCAGACAAACAAAAACTACGCGAAGCGAAACGTAGTGTGAGGAGGGCTATGCGAGAGGCGTTCAATGAATTCGAAAGTAAAGTTCTGTGTACTGACTTGGCAGAAAATCCTAAGAAATTTTGGTCTTATGTCAAAGCGGTAGGTGGATCAAAACAAAATGTCCAGACACTCGGTGACCAAAATGGTACTGAAACAGAAGATGACAGACTAAAGGCCGAAATACTAAATGTCTTTTTCCAAAGCTGTTTCACAGAGGAAGACTGCACTTTGGTTCCTTCTCTAGATTGTCGCACAGATGACAAAATGGTAGATATCGAAATAGACGACAGAGGGATAGAGAAACAATTAAAATCGCTCAAAAGAGGAAAGGCCGCTGGACCTGATGGGATACCAGTTCGATTTTACACAGAGTACGCGAAGGAACTGGCCCCCTTCTTGCAGCGGTGTACCGTAGGTCTCTAGAAGAGCGTAGCGTTCCAAAGGATTGGAAGAGGGCACAGGTCATACCCGTTTTCAAGAAGGGACGTCGAACAGATGTGCAGAACTATAGACCTATATCTCTAACGTCGATCAGTTGTAGAATTTTTGAGCACGTATTATGTTCGAGTATAATGACTTTTATGGAGACTAGAAATCTACTCTGTAGGAATCAGCATGGGCTTCGAAAAAGACGGTCGTGTGAAACCCAGCTCGCTCTATTCGTCCACGAGACTCAGAGGGCCATAGACACGGGTTCACAGGTAGATGCCGTGTTTCTTGACTTCCGCAAGGCCTTCGATACAGTTCCCCACAGTCGTTTAATGAACAAAGTAATAGCATATGGACTATCAGATCAATTTTGTGATTGGATTGAAGAGTTCCTAGATAACAGAACGCAGCATGTCATTCTCAATGGAGAGAAGTCTCCCGAAGTAAGAGTGATTTCAGGTGTGCCGCAGGGGAGTCTCATAGGACCGTTGCTATTCACAATATAAATAAATGACCTTGTGGATGACATCGGAAGTTCACTGAGGCTTTTTGCAGATGATGCTGTGGTGTATCGAGAGGTTGTAACAATGGAAAATTGTACTGAAATGCTGGGGGATCTGCAGCGAATTGACGCATGGTGCAGGGAATGGCAATTGAATCTCAATGTAGACAAGTGTAATGTGCTGCGAATACATAGAAAGATAGTTCCCTAATCATTTAGCTACAAAATAGCATGTCAGCAACTGGAAGCAGTTAATTCCATAAATTATCTGGGAGTACGCATTAGGAGCGATTTAAAATGGAATGATCATATAAAGTTGATCGTCGGTAAAGCAGATGCCAGACTGAGATCATTGGAAGAATCCTAAGGAAATGCAATCCGAAAACAAAGGAAGTAGGGGTTACAGTATGCTTGTTCGCCGACTGCTTCAATATTGCTCAGCAGTGTGGGGTCCGTACCAGGTAGGGTTGATGGAAGAGATAGAGCGTTACGGAGATGATAGACAAACTCCAGTGGAAGACTCTGCAGGAGAGACGCTCAGTAGCTCGGTACGGGATTTTGTTAAAGTTTAGAGAACATACCTTCACCGAAGAGTCAAGCAGTATATTGCTCCCTCCTACGTATAGCTCGTGAAGAGACCATGAGGATAAAATCAGAGAGATTAGAGCCCACACAGAAGCATACCGACAATCCTTCTTTCCACGAACAATACGAGACTGGAATAGAAGGGAGAACCGATAGAGGTACTCAGGGTACCCTCCGCCACACACCGTCAGGTGGCTTGCGGAGTATGGATGTAGATGTAGATGTAGATTTCGATGTAGAAGATGATAGAGTTGCGGTGATACCAGCAGATGAAGGGAAATGCTACCGTCGTCCTACAGAAGGCAGATTATGACAGTGAAGTGCGACAACTTTTGGACGACCCGGTATAAAGACCAGTGGACAGCGACTTCACAAGACAAGGTGGATAAGAAGATCTGGGCTCTTCTAAAGGAAATCTGCCTTCCAGAAAGGATCGTTAAGCAACTAAGAGCAAAAGCACCAGTGACGCCAAGACCTTATGGTCTGCCTAAGGTTTAAAAAACAGGCGTTCCTCTACGTCCAGTAGTCAGCAACACGGGCGCAGCCACCTACCCCACTGCTCAACACCTCCAGAGGATGCTCTCCCCATATGTGGGAAAGTGTGCCCGTCACATTCGTAACTCAGAGGATTTCCTATAACGGCTGAGGCAGTTACAGGTCAAGGTATCTGACATCACGGTCAGTTTCGACATGGTGCCCCTGTTCACCCGCGTAGCACTGAATGATTCACTTGATCTGATAGGGAAACGTTCAACGGTTCTCTGCTACACTTATTGAGACACATATTTACCTCGACTTACCTCCTATACGTGGCTCAATTGTACGTGCAAATGAAAGGGGTGGTAATGGGAAGCCTTCTCTCACCGATGGTGGCCAATCTCCTTATGGAGAGATTTGAAGATGAGGCACATACATCGGCCCCAGATCAACTGCAATGCTTTTTAGGTACATGGAAGACGCCTTTGTTATATGGCATCACGGGAGGGAAAATCTCCACGTTTTCTTGGATCTCTTAGGAGGTCACGCCATCCTAACATTAAATTTATCAAGGAACTGGGGATGGATGGGCTATCCCAATCCTAGGTGTACTAGTCAAGAGGAAGGCAGATGGTATCTTCAATCACATTGCGTAGGCCTACCCCAAACACACTCCGACTTGTAACTGCACGCCAGCGGTTACCACTATCCGACATAGAAAAATAGTTTACTCAGAACTGGTTGAAAAGACACGAATAATTTGGCGACGGAGACAGAACACTTGTAATCTGTGTTCTAGATATGTTCAAAAGGCACCGCGGTCTGTTTATCCATCAGAGGTTCGTTAAGAGGTAAAACATGAAATGAAGAAAGTTGGATATTTGCCATATGTCGGGACGATATCTGCAAAAATCAGTAGAATTCTCCTCGAACATAACATCAAGAGCGTGTTCCATCTACCCACCAAGCTTAAGGCTCTACCAGGGAGTGTGAAGGTTTACGTGGATCTGCAGAAACCAGGCTTTTACCACATACATTTTGAATGTGGGATGGAATATATCGGCCAGACGACTAGTACCGTTGCATAGGTGCAAATAACATCACAGGCACACTATACTGACACAGGAAACCAAGTCAGAGATTGTCGTGCATTGTTTAAAATTCAATCGTTCTGTGAACTATAACGATGCCAAGACTCTAACACATACTTCGAGATATTGGGGCAGCATTAGCAAAGAATCTATTGAGATTAAGGTCACGGAGAGTATTATTAACCGCGACACCAGTTTCCAGTTGAGTTCTGCCTCGAATTCGGGACTCGGTCTCATGAAGTCTCAGCGGGAACAACATGAGGACCCCATGGGACAGAAATATGAAGACGGAATTAGAGAAAACTGTTCGGTGCATGTAGCATAGGACGCACACGGAATGGTACCTCAGACAACAGATCAATACCTGAGGACCCTCTACTGGGTCTCGAGCGACAGTTTGAGCAACAACGGCCTGAAAACAACACTGCAGCCGCCCCTGGTGGGCACGGACCTCGCGCGCAACGCCTGACACGGCACGCAACGGTTACAGAACGTCCTACCAAGATCACAGCTGACAACAACCTGAAGATAAAATGTCTAGCACGACTTGGACGTCGTTCAGAACTGCAACGACGAGATTGACAACGGGTATTGAGCACTGCCTTCGGAACTGCCGCGGCCAGAGGAGAGCACTACAGCCGCTGCTATTGGTAGGTGCATGACGCGGGGCGGGCCGCAGACGGAGCGCCTGGCACAACACAGTCATAAATACCGGACTCGTTCCACACTGGAATCAGTATCAGGCAACACCTGAAGAAGACTGCGAGCCTCGCAGTTGAAATATCGGTACAAGAGAGCGGCGAACAACCGGCAGAAACCCGATAGTCTTGATTTCTTTTCTCTGCACATTATTTCCTACTGGAAAATTTTCTTTAGTTTTCTATACTGCCTGCTCAGTGTACAGACTGAATAACATCGGGGATAAGCTACAACTCTGTCTCACTGCCTTCTCAGCCACTGCTTCCAATTCCCGCCCCTCGACTCTTATAACCGCCGTCTTGGCTTTTGTACAAGTTGTCAATAACCTACTACTCCCTTTATTTTACTCCTGTTACCTTGAAATTTTCCAACAGAGTGTTCCAGTCAGCTTTTCTGCAGGTTTTCCCTACCTCTACAAAAATTGTAAACATAGGTTTGTCTTTCCTTAATCTATCTTCTAAGAGTGGTCGTGGAGTCAGTATTGGGTTGCCTGTTATATCTTTCTAAGGAATCCTAATTAATCCTCCCAGAGGATGATTTTTACAAGCATTTCCATTCTTCTGCAAAGAATTCGCGTTAGTATTTCGCAACCACGTGTAATTAAACTGACAGTTCGGTATTGTTCGCATCCGTCAGCACTTGCTTCAGCGCGGATGCACAAACACGTTCGACTCCCAGCTGGAATCTCGAAGTCGCCAGCAAGAAGGACATGGGAGGGGACTGCAGTTAGGTGACGCCAGGCAGGAATGTGGTACTGCTGGGGGCTACGTGGGGTTTCCTATCGTGGGGTTTCCTACAAGGGTGCAGCAGGTAGCGAAGCTGTCCAGAGCAACCGGTTCCCTAACGAGGTGTTTGGTATTTGAGCCTCCCCCATTGCTTGTCTACCCCAGTCCCTCACCCTAAGTGCAGGTGTTGTCACCGTTTCTTAGACAGTGTCGTCGTCGATCAGCATCAATAATTTCGCAAAGTTAACTTGCTGATTCTGGAGTTTCGTCATATATGTCAAACGAAACTAATTATTTGTATTTGTGGGATCTCATTCACAAAAGTACGCTTCTAACGGTATTTTTAAAGTTCTAATACACAATCTCCTATTTACTGAATTTTTATCTCAACATAACTGAAATTTTACGTACATAAAATGGTCACTCGTACTGTGAAGCTTCCAGAATTTTTGGTGCGGAAGGCATAATGAGGACTCAGACAGCTGGTTGTCCACTTTTCTGCCAGAGACTTTTAAACACGATCATATTTGCTTTTATTGTGCTCCAACAGGAGCATTTTTCAGCTGATTATTATGCAGTTCATTTTATAAAGATGAAATTCCAACTAGAGTAACATTGGTGGAGTCATCTATATTAAGCAACTAAATTTTATCATCTGTAGACATCAAGAACAACACTCTAGTTATCGAGACTTTATGCGCCGCAGCTAACCATAGGGATATATTCTGTAATTTCTTTCAGATGAACACACCCATTGCCGGCCGCGGTGGTCTCGCGGTTCTAGGCGCGCAGTCCGGAACCGTGCGACTGCTAAGGTCGCAGGTTCGAATCCTGCCTCGGGCATGGATGTGTGTGATGTCCTTAGGTTAGTTAGGTTTAAGTAGTTCTAAGTTCTAGGGGACTGATGACCACAGCTGTTAAGTCCCATAGTGCTCAGAGCCATTTGAACCATTTGAGCCAACACGCCCATTGTCGCGTAAATCTTTATTTAATTACTAACTGTAAACCGGGCGTTGCCGGGATAATTATTCATCCCAGTTTTATGTCAGTTCATCCCCTCTTCCCTCATCTCTCTTGTCCATTTAGTCCTATCTCGTCTCTCTTTCCATCTCCTACATCTGCCCCCCTCTCTCACAACACTTCATCCTCCTCTCCATCCATCTTCCCATCTCTGTTCACCTCCTCCTCCGCTTTTTATAATAGTACATCAAATTCACAATAACACCCCTAATTTATGTATTTATTACAGTGTTCCATTAGCCATTCATCACCTACCCCCTTTCTCTGTTTACCTGCTGCTCCCTCTCTCTTTTAATCTGTTTCTTTCACTTCTCTGGATGCACCTCCTCCCCCTCTCCCCGCCCCCATCACGTTCTCCTCTCTCCGTATATCTCGTCCTCCGCCTCCGTCATGCCATCTCCTCTTTCCCTGTCTATGAAAAAATACGTATATCTGCCAACTTTCATGCTGACTGACGAGACGACGTTGAATTTATTTAAAGGCAGACCAACCATCCGCCATACGTTGGTTTGTGTAAATGCCTTCACCACGAAAACATACATACATGAGCCAATTCCCAAGCTGATCAGTCAAATGGTGTGTAATTCTGTTGTAAGGCACCCTCCGCCATACACCGTATGACCTTTCACGTAGACAGTGAGGTTCCTCTTGTTTTGAAGATAAAATGTACAAAATTCCATCAAGATTCGAGCGACACTGTGGCTTTTGTTGAAATCCATAAGCAAAGTACCCTCCACCATGCACTGAACGAAGTTTTATGTAGACAGTGACCTTCCTCTTGGTTTGGGAAATAGGAATTCATTTTTATACACCCCGCTCGCTCTATGCTTTCAGTGTTACGTAAAATAACGTTATACCTTGTAAATTATCACGACACAAAATGAAGATGGTAAGCAATGTGGGACTTCCTTCCGTTTGCGTTTGAAACTCTCGGAGAAATCCTGTGAGGATGGTGGGAGAGAGCAGCAAGGGGAGCCTGGATTTGTTTTGCCGGCCCGGGCCTCTGACAGGTTTAGTGTGCCACTGCTCGTAGGAAACCACCCGGTAGGAAAGCCCACGGTAGGAAAGCCCACGACACACTGCTGGGAGAAGCGCCAAGATTGTCAGCGCGGGTCGGGGTAGCACAGTTGTTAACGTAACTGCCTAGCAAGCAGGAGATTCCGGTCGCGAATACCTGTCCGGCACACATCTTCACTCGCCGTCGCTGACTCTGTATAAATTCCCGTATGCAAATGGTTCAAATGGCTCTGAGCACTATGGGACTCAACTGCTGTGGTCATAAGTCCCCTAGAACTTAGAACTACTTAAACCTAACTAACCTAAGGACAGCACACAACACCCAGCCATCACGAGGCAGAGAAAATCCCTGACCCCGCCGGGAATCGAACCCGGGAACCCGGGCGTGGGAAGCGAGAACGCTACCGCACGACCACGAGATGCGGGCTCCCGTATGCAGCTGACATCAATATTTCCTTCCCTTTCAGTCAGTTTCTCCGCCTTTTCTTCCTATAGGGTGGTGCCCCTCCCCGCCCAAACCGACGTGATGACCAACCAAAAAGTTCTACTGACAGCACCATATAACATATTAGTTTTCGAATCAGGAGTCACAGGATGCGGGCTGTGATGTTGTCCATGCTTCTGGGTAGGATTACTCACTGACATGGTCCATCAGGAGACAGAAAGGACGAAAGCGATAGGAGGGTAGCGGTTTGTAAGGGCAGAGGGGAAGAAAGTGTCAAGGCAAGCACCAAGAGAAAAAAACCTCTGCGACAGTAGGACTGGTAGTAAGGCCAGTAGCGGCTTGCTATCTGCGAGAGTGCATGCAAGGTGAGGTTATGTTAGTGCGAGGTATCGTGCATTGTTACCTTTGTCGTTGCGGGTGCTCGTTGTAGGGCCTGCTGCAGCAGCTGCGTCCCTGTAACAGTTCGAGGTCGTCACACATTAGTGGGCGATCGGCCATAGATCAGCTCACAGTGTAGGGTGTGTGTGTGTGTGGCTGGTTTGCGTGTTGTGTACAGTACGGCTTCCCTACGATTGCCTGTTTTTCGGCGGCTCGAGCATCTGGGGTTGCCAGTAGTAGCTATGTTGCAGGGGCTCGCCAGTACTGTTGTGTTAGCGTGCTATTGCCCATAGATGTTTTATTCCTTGCCAGTAGTGTCTTTGGTCTATTATGTTTCCATCTATTGTTGCGGTCGTAGTTCCCCAGAGAAAGAATAAACAGGTTACGCGAGTGTCTCGTGTTTCTGTAAAGTCGTGTGGAGAGTTTTTGGAATACCTGCAAGACGGTATCTAGCCGATATTCCCGGTGAAGATCCGCGGCGCGTGTGTAACGCGGTGCATTGCTTATGATTCTGAGTACTTTGTTTTGTATGAGCTGCAGACAGCGCAGGTATGTGGGCGGAGCGTATCCCCAGATGGGAGCAGCATAAGTCATCAGAGGTCTAATAAGTGTGATGTACATGGACCTGGACATGTAACGTCTAGAGAAACAAAAACAATATATTATGTAGTAATTAGAGAATTAGATGTATCATATTGTGTCATTGTATAAAATTCTGTATTTTTTTTTTATTATTTATTTCTGAAAACGTCTGCGTCGGCGAGTAATAAAACCGACACAGAAGATAAATGTTAAACAGAGATTAAAAAAGGAACTAGTATATAATACGTGTTGAATATGAATGTCTTTGTCGTCTTAATTTGAAAGTTGTGCGAGTAAGATCACCTGTTGTTGTCGTAGAGAACGCCAATGTAGCATTCTTTTGTCGAGACTAAGCAATGTACGCCATTACGTGTGAATTCACAAAGGTCTGTAATCACTGAGATATTTAAAGGTTTTAATAGAGTTGTTTAAATGAAAACTTGTATTATTTATTGTTAAGCTTGCTTGCATATTATCCCATCCTGTTGAGACATTTTTCAGTTATATAAATATTATCTGTGGTGCTGAGCTGCGTGGAGAACGAAGAGCCGCTGCCGCGGCGTATTTAAACGACTTACAATATAGTCGAGCATACCGCAAGGAAGCGGTAAAATAATAGTAAAATAATATTATTTCTTTTAGCTCCCAGACTGGCAGTGAAGATCAGCAGATTTTATGATGTGTTGCAGATTGACGCGGGCTGCTGATAGGATATAATTTACAGTGCAAATAATTTAATGTACCTTCAGAATCTGATAGGAATCTTGCTGTGCTCCGTTCTGATCTGGCAAACTTTATAGTGACAACGTATTTTTTAATGGGAGTCTCATGTTCTTGGGCTAGTCGTGGTATGAAATAGCATTTTAACGAGAAATAAAATCCACTGCGAACTTGTGTTTTTGAACGATCACACGGACTGTAACATCAGTGCTCATAACAAAGTAATTTCAACTTTTAATCACTATGAAGTAGGGAAGATTTATTGATTCTTAGCATGAGTTGCAGTTACGAAAAATCGTTCCTTAAATTGTAGGCCAGATACAGAACAATAAGACTTCCATATATACATTTTATTCCGCTAAAGGGTAATGATGATAAAGAAAAGCAAAGCACAGCATTATTAACAGATATTTCGCGGCTCTTTTCGTATATGCGATAATAAAAAATGTGAAACTGGCGCCCAACGTGGGGCCCGAATTTGCAGTGGCCACAAAAATTTTATGTATTTTCCTTTCAGTGTCTATTGTTATATATGTATATATATATCTATTTAGTGATAGATGTATGTATGTGTATCATGATTAATGCAATGTATTAATGAATGTGCAACCACTCTTTCATGACAAAACGTACTACTGCAAACGATTCTGAGAAGACGATCCTGATAGTACTGAGAAGCTGTAACGACTACGTAATCCGGGGGCAGCCGAACCCCGAGATAAGATAAACTAAAGGTAAGACTACAGTGTAGTTGTCCTGTTTGTAGAAGTCGAGCTCCAGTGAAGTGATCTCATTTCGCTAGTGGTGTGCATATTGTGCGTAGTTTGATGTTAGTGTTTGTGACAGGACAAAGTTGATGGCAGATAGTAATTTTTAGTGTACAGTTAGTGTAGATAAATTAACGTATTTTGTGTGCAAGGGGCAAAACTGTCAGACTTTGTGGTTTAGTAAGCAATTTATGAATATGGTTAAGTTGCGTAGTCAACGTCCGAGCAATATGGATACTGAGGAACAACAATTAGTTAGTGCAGGAAATGTGGAACCGGGTACCTCAAGTAGTACTAGTACTCTCTTTGAGGATATAACATGTGAGAATGTGGGGGCAGGGGCACAGGAAGTGGTGCCACCGCCCACTAGTCCTCAAGGGGATGTAGAGAAAGAAGTTGTACCACCACCAGAAAAGCAGGAACCAGAGAGTGGTAATCTGCCTGGTGGGTATTCGCTTCAGGCTATATTAGAGCGCGTGCTGAATTACCAGGCAGAATTTGCGCAACAGCAAGTCGAGCGAGACCGCCAGCAAGCTGAGCGAGATCGCCGGCAAGCTGAGCGGGACCAGCAACTTGTGCAATCGTTAGAAAACATGAAAAAAGAGATTGCAGATATGAAACAGAATTATGAGTCGATACCTAAGGCCGTGCAGGAGCTGACTGAACAGGTCAACAACCTGCAAGTAGCAAACACTAACAGGGTAGACGAAATAGGTGTATTAGCCAATCGAGTAGAAAAGCTAGAAATAGATTCCACGCAGCTTGTAGAGCAGAAGTGGAACGAACAAGCAACTAAAATTGAAACAGAATTCAACTCATGGCTAGAAGTGAAGGAGTGTGAGATTGACAAGAACATTAATTCCAAAGTACAAGCAGCCATAGCAAATAGAGGCTCCGAATCGTTCAGTACCGCAGTGAATAGTCAGGTACAGAACGACGTGCAAACCATCAAACAAATACTCAGTGAGGATATTCCGCAGTGGCAAGTGAATATGAACAAACGGATATCCGACCTGGAGAAGGGTTTAGCACAGAGCAGAAAACATTTGGAACAGGAACCTCTGTCGCCAACAGCCCATGGTTTCGGCAACGCACAAACTTATACGCGATACAACAATGGGGAATCTGTAGTCGATAATGCGAAGAGCTGTAGCTTCGGTTCGGAGCACACAGCATATGTCCAAGGAGCAAAACCATGTAGTTCAAAAATATTAGTGGAAGAAAGTTTAATCAAAAATAGACAATTTCAAACGTTTACTACTGAACGGAAATCAGTACACCCAGTAGTATTCATAAAAAGCTTTAAAAATATCTTGCCCAGTGTGTGGAACGAAACACAGAAAATTCAATACGTAATGTCGTACATTCAAGGTGATGCAGCGTTGTGGGCTACAGAAGTAGCAGACAGCTGCATGACATATGAACAGTTCGAAAGGGCATTTCTATCGAAATATTGGTCGCCTTGTATACAAGAGCGGCTAAGAAAAGAAGTATATAATCCCGAACCGTACTCACCTCGTCTGGGGAATTTGAGACGGTATTTTGAAAAATATATAAACAAAACACGCTACTGGGACGAGCCTATATCACCAAGAGACATAATAAGACTACTAAAATCACATTTACCCATTCATATCAAAGAGAAATTAATACACGTACCAGAAAGCGATATGGAAAACTTCCTGTCTGTTCTAGATTCTATAGACTTGATACAGGAAGACGCAAAATCAGCGTGTGATCACTCGCGGAATAATGGGTCAGGATGCAAACATGACAGAAATAGTAGTGCACAAAACCACAACCATGGAAATGGTGGGGGTGGTAACAAGCGGCAAGAACATTCGCAAAATGGTAGTAATGGTAGAGGCCAGAACGGGTATGGACAAACAACTTATAACAAAAGGCGTCGATTTGACGACCGGTACGAATCTGGAATGTCAGGGACCAACCGCTGGAAAAATGCGCGAGGTCAGTGGCAGAGCAATTATAGTGATAGTAATCGAAATTGGCAGCAAAATCAGCGAAGAAGCCCAGAGCGACAGGGTAATGACCGGTATGACAACAATAGACCACCGCCGCAAAACGCGCCTATTGCGCAGCCGTGGCGGCCGACAAATCAGAGTGTACATATAGTGGAGGTCGCGGACAATAGCCTTCCAAGTACTTCACAAGCAACTAATCCAACAAACTGGAATCGGCCTCGATATGCTCTCCATCGATGGCCGAGGGATGGAGTGAGAGCAACACGAGTGATAATAATATACCTGGGATACGTATGCTGCGATACAACGATGGTGTCAGTATGGATAAAGATCTACTGAACGAACCACACGAATGTAAGAAAGATAATAACGAAAATGTGCAAGCTATTATCGAAGCGAAAATCAATGATGTTGCAGTGAATATAATCATCGACACAGGTGCCTCAGTAAGTGTAATGAGTATGGAGTTATTTAAGGCACTGGGAAAAGGACATAGCATTCCGACTTTCCCGGTTAATAATTGTAAGGTGTCTGGAGCCATTGGTGCACAGAGCCAATCAGTTAAGTACCAGGTGCAGGTGGAGATTTGTAAGGAGGGCGAAGCCATAGTGAGCTCGTTCCTCGTTGTTAAAGGATTGAAGGTGGCCTGCATTCTGGGAGTAGATTTTCTCCGTGAGAGGGACGCATTGATCGACCTCTCCTTGGGGAAATTAAGCATAGTTAATAGGGGTAGGAGGATTGAGTTATCTATGATGAAATCGAAGGAGGTACTTGTGCCGTGTTGTAATCGAATCAATATCAAGGGTAGGAACCCTTGGGTACTACACCTTGATGATTTGTCACATGCAGCAGACCTCTATTACCCGAACTTAGAGGATCGAAATTTTGAAACAAATGTTGAGGCATTTCAAACCAAAGTGCAGGAATCTGAAGGTTTAAGCGGTAAACAAAAGGAACAGTTGACGCAGCTGCTATCGGAATACACTATGGTATTTACCGATCGACCAGGAATAGTCAAAGGGTACCACTATCACATAGCGGTGATGCCCCACAAAACATACTGTCGCGCAACTTACTCCATCCCTTGGTCGAGGAGGGAATTAGTAGCTAAAGAGATTCGGAAGATGTTAGAGTGGGATATCATTGAGCCCTCCTTCTCTCCATACAGTAGTCCTCTTGTAGCAGTGGCGAAAGCCAATGGAAAAATCAGGCTAGTGTTAGATGCGAGGGACATTAACAAAATTATCATACCCGTCCGGACTCGCCCTGAGAATTTAGATGAGCAGATACAAAAATTTCATGGAGCACAGTACTTGACCTCGGTCGATCTGAAAAGTTCATATTGGCAAATTCCCCTTACACCGGAATCCAGGAAGTACACAGCTTTCATATTCGGAGGGCGGAGTTACCAATTCAAGGTACTCCCCTTCGGATTGAATGTGAGTGCTGGAGTGTTTATTACTGCACTAGACACGGTACTGGGTCCAGACTTATTAGAAAAAATCACTGTATATGTTGATGATCTGGTAATCGCTACTGCTACTTGGGACGAACATATGGGGAATTGTTGCGTAGAGTACTAGAGAGATTTAAGCAAGCAGGTGTGACAGCAAACCTAGAAAAGTCAAAATTTGGACGAAATAAAATTAAATTTTTAGGCCATCTTATTACACCACTTGGTATACGCCCAGACAACAAAAAACTAGAGGCGATCCGAGAATTTCCAAGCCCCCGCACTAAGAGGCAATTGAAAGCGTTCCTTGGGCTCACGTCTTTTTTCAGAAGGTTCGCGCCCAATCAGTTGTTAAATGACGCGTCGCTACTAAATCTGCTACGAAAAAGTGTGCAGTGGGTTTGGACTGACAAATGTCAACAAGCTTTTGAAGCGATTAAAACCGCCCTACTAAATGCAAATATTTTGCAGCACCCAGATCTGTCAAAAGATTTTTGTCTTGCGACGGATTCATGTTCCTATGGCCTGGGAGCGTGCTTATTTCAGTGGGAGGAAGGAAACGACCCGACAACAATAAAGATTATCGGCTTCGCCAGTAGGACTTTAACTAGCTGCGAGAGAGCCTACTCGGCAACCGAACTGGAAGCACTTGCAGTAGTCTGGGCTTTGAAAACACAGGTGCCTCAGTAAGTGTAATGAGTATGGAGTTATTTAAGGCACTGGGAAAAGGACATAGCATTCCGACTTTCCCGGTTAATAATTGTAAGGTGTCTGGAGCCATTGGTGCACAGAGCCAATCAGTTAAGTACCAGGTGCAGGTGGAGATTTGTAAGGAGGGCGAAGCCATAGTGAGCTCGTTCCTCGTTGTTAAAGGATTGAAGGTGGCCTGCATTCTGGGAGTAGATTTTCTCCGTGAGAGGGACGCATTGATCGACCTCTCCTTGGGGAAATTAAGCATAGTTAATAGGGGTAGGAGGATTGAGTTATCTATGATGAAATCGAAGGAGGTACTTGTGCCGTGTTGTAATCGAATCAATATCAAGGGTAGGAACCCTTGGGTACTACACCTTGATGATTTGTCACATGCAGCAGACCTCTATTACCCGAACTTAGAGGATCGAAATTTTGAAACAAATGTTGAGGCATTTCAAACCAAAGTGCAGGAATCTGAAGGTTTAAGCGGTAAACAAAAGGAACAGTTGACGCAGCTGCTATCGGAATACACTATGGTATTTACCGACCGACCAGGAATAGTCAAAGGGTACCACTATCACATAGAGGTGATGCCCCACAAAACATACTGTCGCGCAACTTACTCCATCCCTTGGTCGAGGAGGGAATTAGTAGCTAAAGAGATTCGGAAGATGTTAGAGTGGGATATCATTGAGCCCTCCTTCTCTCCATACAGTAGTCCTCTTGTAGCAGTGGCGAAAGCCAATGGAAAAATCAGGCTAGTGTTAGATGCGAGGGACATTAACAAAATTATCATACCCGTCCGGACTCGCCCTGAGAATTTAGATGAGCAGATACAAAAATTTCATGGAGCACAGTACTTGACCTCGGTCGATCTGAAAAGTTCATATTGGCAAATTCCCCTTACACCGGAATCCAGGAAGTACACAGCTTTCATATTCGGAGGGCGGAGTTACCAATTCAAGGTACTCCCCTTCGGATTGAATGTGAGTGCTGGAGTGTTTATTACTGCACTAGACACGGTACTGGGTCCAGACTTATTAGAAAAAATCACTGTATATGTTGATGATCTGGTAATCGCTACTGCTACTTGGGACGAACATATGGGGAATTGTTGCGTAGAGTACTAGAGAGATTTAAGCAAGCAGGTGTGACAGCAAACCTAGAAAAGTCAAAATTTGGACGAAATAAAATTAAATTTTAGGCCATCTTATTACACCACTTGGTATACGCCCAGACAACAAAAAACTAGAGGCGATCCGAGAATTTCCAAGCCCCCGCACTAAGAGGCAATTGAAAGCGTTCCTTGGGCTCACGTCTTTTTTCAGAAGGTTCGCGCCCAATCAGTTGTTAAATGACGCGTCGCTACTAAATCTGCTACGAAAAAGTGTGCAGTGGGTTTGGACTGACAAATGTCAACAAGCTTTTGAAGCGATTAAAACCGCCCTACTGAATGCAAATATTTTGCAGCACCCAGATCTGTCAAAAGATTTTTGTCTTGCGACGGATTCATGTTCCTATGGCCTGGGAGCGTGCTTATTTCAGTGGGAGGAAGGAAACGACCCGACAACAATAAAGATTATCGGCTTCGCCAGTAGGACTTTAACTAGCTGCGAGAGAGCCTACTCGGCAACCGAACTGGAAGCACTTGCAGTAGTCTGGGCTTTGAAAAAGTTTAATTATTATTTACAAGGGAAGGAGATTAAAGTGTATAGTGACCACCAGGCGTTAAGTTTTTTGATGTCATGCAAACTATTCCATACCAGACTGAGGAGATGGATGGTTGTCTTACAAGAATACCGGATAAAGATTATGTACATAAAAGGCCAAGATAACGTAATAGCGGATGCTCTGTCGCGACTGCCGGTAGGATTACCGGATTTAGCAGAAATGTTAGAGCAATCCGCGGAGTATAAAGTGCTGTTAGTGCGTGACAATACTTACATGAAGGATTTTTTATATATATGTAAAAACCTGTGCGAATTACAAAGGGCAGATCCGATGTGGAAAAAAATCATTAATAATATTGAAGAGGGTGTTAACAATAGAGATGAGCAAGGTTTTAAAATAGTGAACCATATTTTGTATCATAAACTTAATACGAAAGAAGACTGCTGGGCGGTATGTATACCTAACCAGTCGGTAAAAGCTATGATATGGCACACGCACTTGGCATGGGGCCATGCAGGGATTGGAAAGTGTGCAGAGATCATGGCGAGATACTGCTACTTTCCTCGTATGAAACACCAGATTCAGGCAACAGTTAGAACTTGCGTGATATGTTAAAAAGCAAAACATTATAATAGATCCACTAAGTTTGAATTACATCCCATAGTTCCACTCAGGCCGCTTCAAATAGTATCTGTGGATGTAGCCGGTCCTTATCCCATGGCCAGAGGAGGTATGAAATATATACTGGCCATGTACGATATTTTTTCCAAATACTTGGCAATTTATTGCATAAAATCAGCTACTGCCAAAACCATGGTCAGGCGGATCAGTCAAGAATACTTGCCCCAAGTGGGAAAACCCGAAGCCATAACGACTGATAATGCTTCTTATTTCACGGGTCGAACTTGGAAAAATTACCTACGGGAACAAAACATACAGCATATTCTGGTATCCCGGTTCCATCCCGAAGCCAGTCTAGTTGAAAGAATATTCAGAGAATTGAATAAGTTCCTTAGAATCTACATAGGGAACCGACATACAAAATGGCCAGGGCTAGTACCGAAATTTGTAGAAATACACAATTTAACACCCCATTCAAGTACAGGCTATCCACCGGTAGAGATATTGAAGGGATTTAATGAGACACCGAATGAATGGCTCACGCCTTTGCCGAGACTACCAGT
Organism: Schistocerca serialis cubense; assembly: GCF_023864345.2. Taxonomy (NCBI): domain Eukaryota; kingdom Metazoa; phylum Arthropoda; class Insecta; order Orthoptera; family Acrididae; genus Schistocerca; species Schistocerca serialis. The sequence continues at coordinate 11,659,889 of NW_026047583.1, forward strand.
CAAGGCAGAAACAAGGGAGGAAAAGATGAAAAAGATATGGAACAGACTAACCAGCTGTGCGGCAAAGAGGAAAAGGAAGTACGACCGAGGTGTAACTAACGAACAGAAATATAATGTAGGAGATCTAGTACTTATTCGTAACCACGCTAAATCCTCAGCCACCTTAAAACAGAATAGTAAGTGGCAATTGCTATATTCAGGGCCTTTTGAAGTAATAAGCGTGCCACACGAATGTAGCTATTTGTTAGCACATCCCCATACGGGGAAGATCAAAGGATTGTATCCACGTAAAGATGTGAAGTTATTTATTCAGTGACATATCACATATAAAGAGTAATAGTTGTAAGAAGATTTTAATTGTGTTTTAGAATATAAGTATGTTAGTATTAAGAAAGAAATTTGTGTGTAATGAAACTTGGAGGAAGTGGATTCAGAAAGTAGGCAATAGCTTACACAGGAAAGATTTTGTTTACAGACAATTAGAGCCATTTAAAAATTATAGGCTCATTAAGCAACGAACAATCTTCTTGTTGATAAAGTGAGGATTAATTTCTTGAATCATTATACAAAGGATTAATTTCTTGAACCATTTTCTATGTGTAGTATGTAAGTGCAATTAATGATGCAATCTAATATAGTAAGGTAACTGTTGTAATTGTATTAGGATAAGGAACCCTGAGAGAGAGAGTCTTGACTAGCCAAACATGGACTCTGTAATATGCAACAATTATGTGATGTTTGCTGCCAGTAGTGATATGAGAACGACACTGGAGCATAAGCTAATCAAAAAACAAGCCCGTTCCGTGGAAAATCCGCTTTGTATATAACAATGCTTCAATTGAAGCCTGTGTACATGGTACACGCCCTTGAATATTCATTACGCGATACGCGAATTAAGTCAACCAATGTGGAACCTACACTGTAGTCATATAGGAAAAATCATTAAAAATAATGCTAGTGCTAAATGAAGTATTTATTGATCAATATGCCCAAGTCAAGCTGTCATGCACATGGTAAAATCTGTTTGATAGACGGGTGATAACCAGGCAAGCTACACTGATAAGAAAATTAAAAAAATTCACAAAAGGGCTATATACGCCTAGTAACAATATGAAAAGTGTGTTGTGTGTGATAAGGTAAAAACAAATAGACGCCATGTAGATGAGAGTGAGTATGCGAAGAACAGTTAAAAGGTATTAAAAAATAAACTGTGTGCATAAACACTGGAGGAAAGGACGGAATATTGTGTGTAGCAGGGACAGAAAATGACTGTTGTATCTGCACCAATATATACGTCGATAAGTCTAGTGTTGAGTGACAGACTGTCCTAGTGCAGTGCTCAACGAACAATAGACAGTGTATAAAAACAGTAGTTATTGATCCGTTCGGAGTCGAGTTAAACGAACCTAGCTCGACGGGGACATGTAGTATGTGTGTTTCGAAACATTTTCACGTGTTGAAAGACGCTCTGGCAGTGTACCAACCGTGGAGTGAGTGAAAATGTGTAGTACAATGTGCGTGTGACGAACCTTGAATACCAGTGTCACAATCCCACAAGAAACCTGTTATCACGCCAAACCATCCTGTGCATACCAGTGAAGCGACGGCTTACTGAACAATAATCGCTTTTAACAAGTTGCATCTTCTTCCACAGCTAGTAATCTGTGTCCTTAAAGGCAGTACACCGTTGTGGAATGTTTGTTTCATGCGCTACAACGGGGAGCCATGTGGAGAAGCCGAGACGAGTGCCGTGCCGCCAGCCAGCCGGTCGCGGTAAACCACTGCCACTCACCGACATCGGCGAGTGGTTCGCCGCGGTTCGCGACTGCTTGGGCGCCACGTCAGCACGACGTCGCTGTTACTGAGAGCAGGTCGTCGAACCCAGCGGCCGTCGGCACGCGGCGTTCCAGACGACGCGACTCAACAATTGCTTCGCGCCGCCAGCTCCGTGCAACATTGTTGTCATTCAAATGAACTACCAAATATGTGGTTAATGCACTAATATGAAAACGGTATATTGGACACGAAATGACGTGACAAACATTGTGTGTTTCTTTAGTTACTCGATGCAGACTCAAAGTATTCATCGGTTCAGTGATGTATAGATATAATATGTTTTCGTCATCTTAATGAAGTAAACTTGCACGAATGCTAGAACATTTTAAAACAATTGTCGTGAGTAAGTGCAGAGACGATTCATTATACCAATGTAAAACTGTTTAATGAGTGACTTTCATTGCAATACAGAACACAAATGTGAAAAAGGGTAGAAGGTATATTGGTAACAAAGAGACTAAAAGTTTAACATGTTGTCATAAATAGCCTTCGTTATATGTGAACATTGGATAGAATCTGAACTTTTTGTGATCAAACTGGGTATTAAAACAAACCAGACGAGATGACCATGGCTCCGGCGCAGTTTTCCCAGGTTTTCTGATCGCACGTAGCCCGAATGGGGAAGCCAAATAAATGTAATGACCCTGGGACTAGGTTTATGGTCACCTCGCAAAGTGTAAGAACAGTATAAAAAGTGTAATTAAACCTACAGTGTAAAAGAACTAAGAAGTTTAAAGTGAATGTTCTAACCAAGGTAACAGACAATAACCAAACAGACGTTAGTGGCAGCATATTGCCGAACATTCTTAACGTTAGTCAATTGCTGCCAGGGGGCATTGTACCGTCTAGAGAAACAAAAACAATATATTATGTAATAATTAGAGAATTAGATGTATCATATTGTGTCATTGTATAAAATTCTGTATTTTTTTTTATTATTTATTTCTGAAAACGTCTGCGTCGGCGAGTAATAAAACCGACACAGAAGATAAATGTTAAACAGAGATTAAAAAAGGAACTAGTATATAATACGTGTTGAATATGAATGTCTTTGTCGTCTTAATTTGAAAGTTGTGCGAGTAAGATCTCCTGTTGTTGTAGAGAACGCCAATGTAGCATTCTTTTGTCGAGACTAAGCAATGTACGCCATTACGTGTGAATTCACAAAGGTCTGTAATCACTGAGATATTTAAAGGTTTTAATAGAGTTGTTTAAATGAAAACTTGTATTATTTATTGTTAAGCTTGCTTGCATATTATCCCATCCTGTTGAGACATTTTTCAGTTATATAAATATTATCTGTGGTGCTGAGCTGCGTGGAGAACGAAGAGCCGCTGCCGCGGCGTATTTAAACGACTTACAATATAGTCGAGCATACCGCAAGGAAGCGGTAAAATAATAGTAAAATAATATTATTTCTTTTAGCTCCCAGACTGGCAGTGAAGATCAGCAGATTTTATGATGTGTTGCAGATTGACGCGGGCTGCTGATAGGATATAATTTACAGTGCAAATAATTTAATGTACCTTCAGAATCTGATAGGAATCTTGCTGTGCTCCGTTCTGATCTGGCAAACTTTATAGTGACAACGTATTTTTTAATGAGAGTCTCATGTTCTTGGGCTAGTCGTGGTATGAAATAGCATTTTAACGAGAAATAAAATCCACTGCGAACTTGTGTTTTTGAACGATCACACGGACTGTAACATCAGTGCTCATAACAAAGTAATTTCAACTTTTAATCACTATGAAGTAGGGAAGATATATTGATTCTTAGCATGAGTTGCAGTTACGAAAAATCGTTCCTTAAATTGTAGGCCAGATACAGAACAATAAGACTTCCATATATACATTTTATTCCGCTAAAGGGTAATGATGATAAAGAAAAGCAAAGCACAGCATTATTAACAGACATTTCGCGGCTCTTTTCGTATATGCGATATCAAAAACGCGAAAGACACCCTCCTATTCAGAGTGCTACGCCTGTTAAGCATAGGACAGTTTGAGCCTCGCGTTTGCTTTGTTGGTCCCCCCAGAGTAGTTTCCGGTCCAGATAGCCACCAAGGTATTTGACCTTCTCACGGAAACGTTTTGGGATTGCATTTAGTGTTATTGGGTTGCAGCGTTAATCTTTTCGCAGTAGTTTCGATCTTCTAGTCAACAGAACGGCTTCGCACTTGTCGACGTTTATTCTAACACCCCATTTTACCAACCAAGTGCAGTCTGTAGTCGTGAGTTAATGTTGGACGGTTTCCAGTCTTGCTCGAGGATGGCAGTGTTATCCGCGTAGATTGCCACCATCGTGTTGCGTGTAGCTGGAAGGTCATTACCGTATAGGTTAGGCAGTATGAGCTCTAGGATGCTTCCTTGGGGTACTCCAGAAGCGATACCATGTCGTGTTGACTGTTTGCCCTGCACGTCGGTGTTGAAATTCCTGTCCGCGAGATACGAGTGTATGAGAAGTAAGAGCCCGTCGGGGTACCCTCCGTCGCTGAGTTTGCGTATGAGGCCGTTGTTCCACAGACGGTCAAAGGCCTTTTCGATGTCCAGGAACACTGCCCCAGTTGCTTTGTTTGTGTTGTATCCGTGTGTTACGTATTCGACGCGCAGAACCTTAAACCTTCATACCCCAGAAGGAAGAAATATTAGTCGGCTGGTGCAACGGGTCATCCCACTTGATAATGACCAGGTGGTGAGACTGTTGAGGATTAAATAAATTCTGTATTTGCGATTCATCTCCGTAATACTTATATGTTTGAAAGGAGACGAAAATAAAGCAGTAGATACGACATGTTGTGTCCTCTCAGTTAATACATGATATGTGATTGAGGGTGTTAGATTGTTGCCTTGGCCAACGCGTTCTATAGATTGAAAACGTCTGGTAGTGCGTTGTCGAACGGGTAGCACGCTAGCACTTGCCAGTCACTACCGTGGTTGGACTGTGGCAGTGAGTTGAAGCAGCTCTGGATGATGTGTCCGTATCTCCCCTCTAGGCTCAGTTCAGCACGATGGACGTCCGAATTAAAATTAATATCCCTGAGTGAGGAGGCAGTTGTGTGTATGTCACACTCTGTACACCCCCAGATCACATGCAAATTTAAACGTGTATTCATGCTGCTCTTGCATATACACGCAATGACTACAGCTTCGTTACTGATTAATCTTCCTAGTGTTACGATTTTAATGGCCAGAAGTACACCTTTTCTGGGTGGTTGACTTACCATTAAAAGGATACACTATAGCAGGAATTAGAAAGATAGCTCTAAACTCTGTAACCTCTAGATGAAAAGTGTTGGTTTTATCATTCGTGTTATGTGTTCTTAAGACTGTATCTTCTTATGTCAGAGGAACGCTTATCAATGGTCATTTAATTTCTCGTAATACACTTGTCTCGTAATATACGTATACATCTATCAGTATTCCTGCAACATTTCCTCATAGAAAAATTAAAGACCAGGTTAAAACGTCGAGTAGATGACCTTATCTTCGGAGAAATATCACAATCACGAATTGAACAATGTTGGTTAACGGAGTGAACTGTGAACCTCTTCAGTGGGCCCCGCCAGGCATTGACCTCAGTCGTTGTAAGGTACCAAACAGAGGAGCATAACGAGGGTGGTCGGACGAGTGTGTGAACCCTTGTTATCCTGAATGTGACAAAACTGTCCTCTTCGTCCCTTTTCTTGAATAATGCTGACTCACAAGTTCAACAGAAACACTCCAATTAATTAATTAATCATTCCGCACAAGTAGTAAGGTCTCGATAATTGCTAATTATCTTGCTGTTGCAATTCTAATGGCCAGCGAGGTTACGTTACTAGTCGCGATTGCGTCAGATGAGCTAGGTACAATGAGTCCGTGTCTCAACTCACGTACAATGCGTTACTGCCGGTTTTTCTTCAGTTTATAAACCATTAATGGATCGCACGGAGTAAAGCATTTAATTCCCTGTTTCAAAGAATGCCTGTGAAAGTACGACATTGAGACATTACACGTGTCGACTCATTTTTCTAGCTGGCTTCACAAATGGCACACGAGTTTTGTAAATTAGTGAGCTGTGGGGTGAGTCAAACGATCAGCAGAAGCGATGTATTCCTGACGTGTGGCATTAGCTAGCAACAGTTGGCTGCCAGGAGCCACTGTGCTGTTTCGAGGGTCCGCAGTTGCGATTTCCTCTGCGGAACTTCTTAGACCGTGCTATCCACGTCTCACAACGCACTCAACCTGTAAACTACCTGGAAGTAACTTGTACTCGCTCTCCCTTCAATATTCCAATACCCTTTACATGTTAACCACTTCTAGATACCAGATCCCCTTTGTTGTCACAGCTAAATCTATAAACTGTCAGGTCTTCTCATTTTACCCGCGACATTCTACCGGCCCATATTCATTCAAGCAGTTCATCCAGCTTTGATCGCTCCTATGCAGTATGAGGCAGACATGTAGTGAATGGAGCTTACTTATTTATAAATATCACTTTTCTTCTAGTACACACAGTGAGATTATTATTCACTTGTACTGAATTGCTAGTTAAAATATCCGGGCATGGTCAGCCAACTGTAAGGCAGCATTAGATATTATGTTACGTGATACGATTAATGTTAGCAGGATAGGCCAACTGAAAGGTCACTGACATGGAAAAGAACAACGTTGCATCTGCGAATAATGGTCCTTATAGGAATCACATGTGCAGTGCATATGTGTCTGTAGTCTGTTTAGCAATCAGTCCAATATTAATATACTGAAGATCAAACAAAACAAGATACGCCAATGATAGCGAATTTTAATCATACAAACTGAACACTTCGAAATGCCTGGCTATGTATTTATTCTAGTGTTCTGTTAGTCCACTCCTCCTCCACTTATGTGTCCACTTTCTCTGCACCTGTCTCCGTCCATCTCAGATTCCTCCCCCCACCATTTTTCAACGCATCTCCTCCTTCCCCCTCTTCATGTCCACATTATTCACCCCATCACTCTTTCCGTATCCTCCCGCTTGTCTTTTCACCCATCTTCCACGCCCTCAATCTCATCCTCTCCGTTTGTCTGCCCTTCTCGTCCTCTAACTATGTCCTGGTACTCCTTACCCCTCACTGTTTCTCCATCTCCTCTTCCTCCACCCTCCTCTCTCCGTGAGCACTCCTCAATAGTAGGTGATTCCTAGGCCCACAATATTTTTTTCGAGATAATATATAAGTAACATGTGTACGAAGTTTAGTTGACATTGGATTTAGGAGCAGTTTTTACTTGCAGCTTGTGTCACATACATTTCAAATATATTTAACATATTTGATACAAATTGGTACCCGTATTTGACTTGTACCCCTACTGGGTTTCACCCCGCAGTTTCCTTTTCACGAAGTTCAATGTTTTGACGTATTATCTTCTGAACAATGAGTCGTACTATGATATAATGTTCCAGATTCATTCAACGGTATTTGTGCGCAGTGTCCGCAAAGTGTGTTGGGAGTAGAGTTGGTTCTGTAGTAGCAATAAACTAAAACGTCATGCTTTTCACGCACGTCAGTGTATATGACGTCATATTTCCAAACTATGTGTCGTACAATGGTATATTTTGCAAGTTCAGTCGGTGGTATGTGAATACTGTACGCGATATGTGTCACGAATGGAGTTGCTATCAAAAAAGCCGTAAATTGAAATGTAATTCTCGATGCAGCTGTAAGGGATAAACATTGAAATTACGTATAGAGTTTGTTCCAACTGATTAAGTGCTCTCACTCTGAAATGTTGAATGAATAAATTCCAGATATTTGTCAGTCGTGGGCTACGCTACTTTTTCACCTGCACCCCCACCTCTCTGATTGGTATGTGGTTCTTACACATCACAGCGCTTCTTTTCAGACAGTGCGAAGTTTGAATCAAATCGATCCAGTGGTTTAATAGCGGATGTGGAATATAGGCAACGATACAATTATCCGTTTTTATAAAATATATGGAGTAATTCTGCCCAAAAGGACGGGTTATTTCATTCTGTACCAAGGAAATGTACTGTATGTGGTCACTAGGTGCGCTGCTCGTCTAATTACACTGAGAACTTAAAAATTACATGTGATTAAATTACTTAGCTTCACAGCAACTAATGAATGACTTCTGGACAGAAATTTTCATTACATTACTGTCATATGGATAGCACACACACACACACACACACACACACACACACACACACACACATCTGCATGCCCATAAGTGTGTGTACGTGTTTGTGTGTGTGTGTGGGTTTCCTTGCTCCGAAAAGTGTCTGCTCTAAAATGCAAATGTCTAAACTTGACAACCAGCTCAGAACACTCGGAGTCACCTGGTGCCGAGTCATCAGATCACCATGGAATACCGCAAGTGCTGACTCATGAACTACAGTTTCATAATTTCCTCCTTTGCTCCGCATTCGGCACCAACAGTTTAGAGGAAACCCCACTTCGTCAAAGCGTAAACACATCTCCATTAACCCGTCCTATTGCCATTTATCTTAGATCAAATTTGGGACGGTAGTTTAAATCATCATCTTTTTTCGTTGGGTCTTGAGGTAGCTGAGCGTTGGTGAGTGTACGTACGTTCTTTCTTGCGTGGCGCCACCCGAATGTCACGTCGAAGGAACTGATACCTTCTGAACCAGCCTAGTGTGGTTCACGCCATTTCATAGGGATTGTTGGTGGATCTTGTAGCGCTTCATACATGGGAGAGCAGGTTTACCTTAGCTGCTTTCCTCCTTAGATATTTCGGAGCAATGTAAAATAGGACAGCTAATACGGAATGGAAGCAATAGGGTTATGGATACATGTGATAACTGGTGAGCGAAGGAAACGGGAATAAAACCGCTGGGAAAGCTATTCACACTGGGTAGAGGGCAGTTTTAGTTTCTCTTTATATGACCCGTAAAAGTTTACAAACAATGGGAAGACCACCATTTGTAATTCGAAGGGAATACAGTGAATGATTATTTTTAGAGTAATTCAATTATCTGGCACAATCGCATTTATTCCTAACGAAGTAACCGGTTTCGGCCGACACCGGCCTCCAGTGATACTAAAATATAGGCTGTGCTTCCGTTCCACGACTGCGGAAACCATGTTGTCAGTGGTGGGACGTAACCACGCACTGTATTTTATGACCTGAGGATTGCAAATGTCAGCCAAAACAGGTCATTTTGTTAGATATAAATGTGATTGTGCTGATGATTTTATTATTCTAATTATAAAAACAAGTCTGACGTGTATGGTAGACTGCATCCTGGTTCATATGAGTCGTCAATAAAGTGACTGAATTCATCACGTGTGAAAGAAACGTCGGAAGCAGACTGAAGTTTACGCAGAAAATTTTAATAGTACTGTGTTCCATACTTGCAAGGGCACAATGCGACCCCATCGATTAAAGCAGCATGTGGACTTGCCTAGACGTTCGTCCTGTCAGCTCCTAAATTTCACCACAAGAGTTAGAAAGCAGAAACTGCATATTTCAATCACGTTTCTGCCAAGGCTTGGTTTGCCACCACACCAAAAACCCTGAAAAAGTTTTATGTAGCCCAGCCACAGGTCAGCTCAGAGAGAACTGTGTGAATTCTGCCATTGAACGACACGTGCACACATCTCTGGTCATTTCATTGCTTATACGAACTCACGGTAAGAAAGGAGTCCCAATAAAAGCAACTTTTCAGCAGTATTCAGTTTCTGCTAGATGATCCTATTCACACTTCCAGCTCAACGTTTCTTCCGTCATTTACAGCATTACTTACCACCTCACGTCTTTCCGTTAACTTCCACACAGACATGTTTGACCGCCTGTTCGCCATATGATGGCTGTCTAAACGGAAAGACACGAAGCGCATAGTGAATTTCCGATGTGCTAGCCATACCTTTCATAGTTATTTCCATATTCAGATGTCGTACATGAAGCTCACTCGAGCATATTAAATTTCACACTCTTCTTTCGTTAGAGACGAGCTGAGGACCATGTTTAGCAAACTAAATCTGCGTTACGCTTTCTTTCTTCTCTCCTGCTCTGCATTTTCTTAAATGTCTTTTTCGAACAGTTTTGTCCTAGAAATCTTGCCAACTTTCAGTTTCGCGTGAGTATGATGCGTATAGACGTTTGGGTGAATTATGTGGAAGAGGTGTATGGTGTACAAGCTGATAACATCAGATTGAATTTGGAAGATGAAGGGGAAGAAAACGAAAAAAAACGAAGCCCTAACATATTGAAATGTGTTTCGGAGAAAGTGAAACAGGAGCTCCGGGAAATGAAACCATTGGGCTGTAGCAAAATACCATCTGAGACACTAAAAATCTTAGGTGTAAATTCGATAGCCACATTGACTGTGGTAGTAAACAGAATTTATGACATCGGAATCTAGTATCAAGATTTACTTAAGTCTATTCTACTACATTTACCAAAATAGTACTATACAAAAGAATACAAAGAACATAAGACAATTAGTTTTATCTGTCCAGTAACAAAGGCTTTAACGAGAGTCATCCTACAGAGAATCGAAAGGAAAATTGAGGAAAATAGTGGGGACAACCAGGTTAGGTTCAACAAGTGTAAAAGAACAAGAGGTGCTATAGGTTGTATGAGGATGATAAGATAAACAATGACAGAAATGAACAAGGTGGTGTATATTTGCATTGTCGACTGGAAGAAGACTTCCGGTATTGTCAGCTGGAGTACACGGCTGATATTTTTGAAAGAAGTGGAAGGTGGAAGGATGGAAGGTTAATATAGGAGACGTGTACGGAGCAAAAGGTGATAGTATAGGCAATCTGGTGTCGGAATAGATGTTGCATGGGGGCTTAATTAAATATAATGCATGCAAATACTTTTTAATTTTTTAGTCGCTGTCTGTCCGATTACGAAGTCTCGTAACCGGTTGGCCCTGTCTGGTATAGTGCGCAATCTGACTGCATAGAACAACAACAACGAATGAAAGAAAACTTCCGTTAACACAATTAATTAATTAAGTCCCCAGCAACTATAAAACCTACGAAGCAACAAAACACAAGTGTAGCTGTTCTGTGTGTGGAAGTGTGATTCAACGTACACATCTGGCACGGTTCTTCCTCGATAAGACCAGCTATTTTAAACACCATTTGTACTGAAGTAATAAAAAAAAACCAGAAATACTATAATTGCACATAGAAACTAGAAATACAGACTAATACAAGAATACGAGCCAGATGCTTTGTTGACTGAACCTGTGACCAAGAGGCATTATTGTTTAAGACATTTGAAATAAAAATAAAAAAATGAATTTTTTTACCTTCATATATATTGACGAAAAGCACATTACAGCATCCCTAATCCAACAACATCTGGTGTCTAGCCCATCAAAACAATACTACAAGTTCTGAACAAGCACTCTCCATGGGAACTTCTCAACAACGACTCACCACTGCTACATCTCAACAAGCACTCTCCACCACGACTTCTCGATAAGAACTGCCAGTGGAAGCGGTTGAATAATACTCTTTGGCGCAATCTCTGGCGCTGTGGCTCAGTGTAGCCACCTTTCATATGCCCCTCCTCCACGGGCCAGAATTTGATGGTATTTTTGCCAGCATTGGTGGTGAAAATGCCACCAAATTCGTCCAAAAAATACAGACAAAAATTAAAAAGTAATATTAATAAAAAAATATCACATAATTAAATAAATTTTGGCTTTGCACTGACCTTTCAATAACCTAATATATAAAATACAGTAAGGAATACAAATGCTTGCATACATGTGATTTTACATAATAGTTTACATAAGTATTATTCAATCAATGGCACCAGAAATGACGAACTGGTGCAGATAAGAATCTCATAACATTTCATAAACAGTAAACACACAAAAAAACAGTTTTTACAAATATTCACATAAAATCTTGTCAATATATCAATAAACAAATAGTTGACAGTTCCAGCAGTAGCACACAGCAATGATCAACAGGTGCAAATAGCAGTCTCATAACATTTCATCAGCAGTATTTAAACAGCTTCAACAGTGGCACCCAAAAATCGCGAGTAGGCGCAGACACCAACAAGTGACATTATCTCAGTAGAAGCAGTCCATTAATGGTACCCAGTAATGTTGAGCAGGTGCAGACACCAACAAGTGACATTATTTCAGCAGAAGCAGTCCATCAGTGGCACCCAGTAACGTTGAGCAGGTGCAGACACCAACAAGTGACATTATCTCAGTAGAAGCAGTCCATCAGTGGCACCCAGTAATGTTGAGGAGGTGCAGACACCAACAAGTGATATTATCTCAGTAGAAGCAGTCCATCAGTGGCACCCAGTAATGTTGAACAGGTGCAGACACCAACAAGTGACATCATTTGAGTAGAAACAGTTCCACCAGTGGCACCCAGCAATGTTGAATAGGTGCAAGCACGAACAACAGTTTGAAGGCACACACAATTGCTTTTACAAAAGTATTATCAATGCTCTTACACTAAACATACAAATTATAATAAACACACAAATGATATCAGATAATTGTCATATTAAATATTACAAATACTCAAATATCAGTAAACCTATAATATTTATGGGTGTCAGTGCAATCCACAACAAACAAGTAACATAATATTTAGGAGATAGGTCGGTACGAATTATTTGGGATTAGGAAAGGAAAACACACAAAACACACTCACTCATCTTTCATCCACATTAAGTGCTACTGTGTAATTGAATAGTGTTAACTGTGTAAATGCAATTCTGTCAAAGATTTGATGTTCGACATGTGTATCAAGTAGTACTGGCAGCAGTGTATAACAGTCAATATTAGTTAGTCAACGTCATAGTCATCATGTCAAGACCAATGTTTGCCAAGCCAGATCAAAACGTACGATTGCTGAGCAACTGTCAGTGTGCCAAGATATGCAATTACTTCCTCTCTCCAAAAAAAAAAAAAAAAAAAAAAATATATATATATATATACTGCTTAGTGATTTAACAAAGTGTGTGTGTAGACAATCTTCTCTCCACTTGAGTGTTCTAGTCTGCCATCTTCATCCTGCTTGTTGCATATAAACCAACAAAAAACTATGCTCCTCACTTACTTTACCTCTTATCCATCAAAACTCCAATAATCATTATCATCACATAATCTTAATACTTCAATAATACCTCTTTCGTAGATACATATAAACCTTATCATCAATATCATTTACCTTACCTCTTGTCCACAAAAACTCCAATAATCATCAACTTCACACACTCTCAATACCTCAGTAATACCTCTTCAATACGTCGACACATATAAACCTTATCGCCAACATCATTTCACTTCCATAACAACTCTTTCCTCTAGTCAGTCTCCTCGAACAAGTACAGACAAAATCCTAGTGCAGACTTCAATTCATCATCCCATACAATCCGAAGGCACAACGTCCACACACAACCTCTGTGTAATCCATCTGACCCAAATCTTCTACTCGTTATGAATTATAAAATACATTTTGGTTACCTTGTCCATCATTAAATAGAAGAAATGCATACATGACCTCTAACAGCCTTTAGTTCGAAGAACTTTCAGCAAGTAAGTACGATTACGGAGTGTGAATGATAATAATATTTCACAGTGTGTACACCACTTTAAGAATCATGGCAAAACAGAAGCAAACATGTGGAGTATTTCTTGTGTCAAGTGTCACTTGCTATTTCAATTGCTCACGAAGAATGCAGTGTAATAACTGTCAATGGTCTAAACCTAGTGTTATTATGTCATGTCGTTAGCTTCCTTCCTATTAGCATAAATTTATACAGCTTCCATAAAACCTCCAGCTCATGTGACTTCTATGAAGTTTCTTGTACTAATGTCGTTCGTCGAATTATAGCAGTTCATTTTCTTATCTTAAAAATATAAGGCACTGAGCGTAAGTAAAACATGCAATAGCGAGTAAATATACCAGTAGAGAACAGAATGTCAACAAGTGGATGCAGCACAATTCCTACAACGAGGTTCTGCCAAGCAAACAATCTATATTTAATACCATAGTGTGACCTAAACTCTATGTTCGTACACAGTATATCAGCATTTCTATATACCAAATTAAAGAGTAGTTATGACAACAAACAGAAATGTATAAATATGCAATCCATACGCAAAGCAGGAAATATATATCTTACATAATAAACAGGTCATTAGCGTCATATCAGCATAAACAAATAAATGTTCATATTTAATCTTAACAAGTAAACATGAAGGCGCAAACAGATAAATCACAAAGTATAACCTACATACATAACCATATCAGCACAATTAATCAGGTGACAACTATAATTTAAATAAATAAGCACCGCAGGCACATATTAAAAAAATATAACATCAGTGAAAAAGCAGAGCAGCCAGGCGATGCATAATACACACAAGTAACAACCCTGTTCATTAATAAGAAAGTTGTCAAAATCAGCAAATGTACGAAAGCACGTCGCTTAACAAGTAAATTCATAGAACTAAAAAAATTTAGCACAAAGTATGAATCACGTAATCGGGAGCAGCAAATTACGTCTAAACTACGTACTTAAGTGGAAATATTATACCTGAAAAATAAACTCAATTAATAGTTACCTATTTAGTTTATTAGTTTCTTCTTCGAAATTACATGCTTCTTGAAAATTTTCTCGGTAGCAAGTCCTCTTAACGTCGGACACACACAGATTTTACCTGAAGGTCTTAAATATTTTATACAACCGTATCCTGAAAAATACTGAACGTTAATAACATAATTTATCAAGTCATTAGAGCTTTATACTGAATTTAATCAGAGAAATTAGACTGTGTATTTGTTTACGGCTGTCAGTGCATTCATTTAGCCGGCCGAAGTGGCCGTGCGGTTAAAGGCGCTGCAGTCTGGAACCGCAAGACCGCTACGGTCGCAGGTTCGAATCCTGCCTCGGGCATGGATGTTTGTGATGTCCTTAGGTTAGTTAGGTTTAACTAGTTCTAAGTTCTAGGGGACTAATGACCTCAGCAGTTGAGTCCCATAGTGCTCAGAGCCATTTGAACCATTTTTGTCAGTGCATTCGACTGAGCGCTCGATCAGCTGTAGGTACGCGTGACGTAGGAAGTAATTGTTTACGGTCAACGACTGCCTTGTGCGGCGCGCAGACTTGACTGTTGCTTTGAGTATGTGCCGCCGCCAGAACACGGCGCGGTATGCTTGTACTCTCCGTGTGTTTACGTATAACTGTTAGTTTTTCGAAAGTATGTCATTCCACAAAAATTTTAACGTTTGATATATGATGTATTCCTTTAGAGCGTCGAGATTTAAGAGTTTCTACTTCGACAGTGTTATCATGAATAATTTTGCGAACTCTATATGGACCGTTATAAAGCAGAAAAAATTTGCGACACAAGCCTTTTCCTTTGTGAGACAAACGATGAGATTTAATTAACACCTTTTGACCAACTGGCAAGGTTTTTAAACGACCAGGACGCTTATTCCCTCTTCTAGCAGCCGCAGACGCAATATTTCGTAGAGCCAGGTTGACAACTTCAAAATGCCGCAGTTTCCGTGTAGGTGGAAAAGGAACGATTTCAGAAATGCGATTTGTCGGTGCTTTATTTTTTAATATCAATATAGGCGGTAAAGAAGTTGAATCATTAGGGAGATCATTCAGAATGTTTTGAAAAATATGAAGATACTGATCCCAAGTTCTGTGATTCTGATGACAATAAAGTCGACACAATTTATTGATTTCCTTCATCCATCGCTCTGAAGCGTTAGATTGAGGGTGAAAAAGTGATATGAAAATTGGTTTAATCTTACGACGCCGTAGAGTACGAAGCCAAATTTTAGAGCGAAATTGTGATCCATTATCTGATATAACCTTATCAACATGACCCACGTCTTTAAGAAAATATTTGATGAAAGCTTTAGATACTGAACGAGCTGTCGCTTTGCGTAAAGGTGTAAAACACACATATTTTGATGTCAATTCCACTGCTACCAAAATGTACGCAAAACCATTAGTAGAACGAACCACTGGACCAAACAAATCGACTGCAGCCATCTCCTTTAATTTCGCTGGAATGATAGGAAACAACGGTGCTCTGTGAGAAATAGTTGGCGGCTTAGCCTTTTGACATAATTTGCATTTGGCAAGAACAGATCGAATACGTTTTTCCGTATTACTGAAGTAGCAATTTTCTCGTAATTTATGAAAGCATTTTCTGGGACCAAAGTGTGCATAACTGAAATGTGTGTGCCAAATCAATTTATTAACCCACTCATCAGGAATGCAAACTAACCAAACACAGTTGTCAACCGATTTTCGTTTAAGAAGAACTTTCCAGACAGTTCGCAAAAACGAGGTGTGGCCAAATTGTCCAATCTAACAAAGCGTCTAAGGAAATTACAGACACCAAGGAAACTACGAACATCACGTTTTGTAGTAGGAACAGCATAAATACGAATAGCGTCTAGCTTCTCTGGATCAGGAAGAATACCTTCTGTAGAAATAATATGACCAAGAAATTTCACCTGAGAACGACCAAATTCAAATTTTTCCAAGTTCACTGTAATGCCAACTCTTAAAAAAATACGTAATAACGAATACAAAATTTTGTTGTGCTCACTCCAAGAACGTTCAGCAATAAGAATATCGTCAACATATGAAGTAATATCGACACGAAGATAAACAGGTAAAATTTCGTTTAAACTACGAATGAATGCTGCTAGAGATACAGTAAGTCCAAATGGTAGTTTCTGAAATCACTTTTGGGTAAAATAGTCATATCCGGTTATTCTTTACCTACGCTCTAGATAGATTGACAGTTGAAGAGTTATTTTGATACATACAAAGAATAGTAAAAGAGTGGGCAGCAGTGCAGAAAGCTAAAAGGGAAATAGCACTACTACAGCTCGGGGCCCTGTGCACGCTACAGCACATATTCACTTAGTGTAGCGAATCCCCTGAGGACAGATTATTCGCGTCTTTTCGCGCATCGATTTCTACGATTTGCACTTGTCTCTCTGAAGTTCTGTCACGTGGAGGATACCAATTAGGTCCCTCCTGTCTGTTACATGTAAATTCTTGGTTGTGTCTGTTATTAAAATTTCTGTTTTCCTGGCTATCTACACGAAAACTTCTTGCGTAATTTCGACTGTCACTTTTGAAATTATTGGTGTATCTACTACCCTGGTTATTTCTGTAGTAAGAATTTCTATTATTGTATGACTAATTTCTGTCTTGATGATACCGATTACTGTTTCCGTATGATTGATCATTCCGGTAGGAATTACCGTTGTTATAATTGTCTGTGTAATTTCTGTTAGAACGCCTGTTATTGTCATAAGGCTGGTATCTATTGTCCTGTCTGTTTCGTCTGTCATTCTGAAAATTACCCATATAACGTCCGTTCCGATCACTATCCCTTTTCTCTGAAAATCTATTGTGATTGCCGTTACTGAAAAAATTACAAGAAGTCCCGTCGTCATTGTCATACTCAAGTTCTTGTAGCAAAGTCTTAAAAGTATCAATGTCGTCTTTACATCTTCCGGCTAAAGCAATTTGTCTTATGGATTGTGGCAGCTTAGTTAAACAAATGCGAATTAATTCAGTCGGGCTATAAGGGCTGGAAAGGAACTGATTCTTTCGAATCATGTCTTCAAAGTATTCTGCTGGCGTGCGGAACTCAGACTGTTTAAAATTACGGTGCATGATAAGACTGTGTTTGACTCTGTCTTGCGTGTTTTCGGACCAATATGCCGATAGAAATGCATGATAAAAATCATTTAGATTATTACAATCTCTAATAAGTGCGCGCATCCGCGTCGCCGGTTCGTTTTCTAAATATCCACACATAAATTCCAGTTTGTGACTTAGTGGCCAATTTGGTGGAAGTGCGTACATAAATTGATCTAACCACGAACATGGATGGATGTCGTTCTTAGAATTGCGAAAGATCTTAAATTTCCAAACAGTTAAGAAGTGTTTATAGTCAAAGTTTTCTCCTCGTGGCGACAAAGACCTACCGCATCTGTCCCAGTCAGAATTTCGATTATTGTCAAGTTCGCGCGGCTGGCGCTCTCTTGTTGCTTCTCGTAAATGAAATAAATTACTTTCTTCAAACCTCCCGGCTATCTGTGATTGTAAATTTCTTCTGCTGTCTTTTCCTACGATTTCGCCTTCAATTTGTTTGACTTGCTTTTGTAATGCCTCAAATCCCCTTTTGACGCGTTCATTAAATTTTCCCTGATTTTCAACATGCTTATTCATGTTCTGGTACTCTTCGGTTTCTGCAAATGGCATCATCATCTGAATATCTGTCTCCATTTAAACTAAGACTTGTCAATTTATCTGCAATCTCCTCAACTCTTTCCGAAAGGTCACCTATTTGTTCTTTCTGTTTATTTACGTCTTTCGTAAGAGTCGCGACTCGGGTTTCAGTATTGACACATTTAGTAGTTAACTGTTCATATTGTTGTGTTAGGTTATTTATTCTGTCATTTGGTACGGATTCCTCGATTCTCTCAAATATTTCTTCCTTATCGTGTGCACGTTGTAAATTTAACTCTGAAAATTTTTGTACTGTCACGTGATCTCTTTCTTCCTGTTCTCTAACCTGTTCCTTTTGTCTAATCTCTACCGCAAATAATCTATTATTGTGAGAATTCAAAATCGGTTGTACTTCTTCTCTAATTTCTTTCTTTAATTCATCTTTCATGTTTTTGAAACATGTCCCTATTCGTGAGTCTAACAGTGTTCCCATTGTTCTCATCTCAGTTCTAATTGCTCCTATTTGTGACCCCACTCAGTCTAACCGTGTTTCCATTGTTCCTATACCAGTTGTAATTGTTCCTATTTGTAATCCCACTGAGTCTAACCGTGTTTCCATTGTTCCCATACCAGTTGTAATTGTTCCTATCTCTGTTTTAATTGTTTCTATTTGTGATCCCAGTGAGTCTAACTGTGATCCCATTGTTCCCACATGTGATCCCAAATTTAATATAGCACCCATCAACTGCTCCATGTTAATTGGTTCGAAATTCTTTTCACCCCTAACATTTCCCGCAAAACCAACTTCTTTCGTCATAGCTGTAAAGCTATCTGTGTTCGATACTATTTCAGAATCTATCGTTAATCTCGTATTCTGTGAATTTTCTGAAATTTTGAAATGGTTCCGGACTATTTTCCCGACTTATTAAATTGTTTTCCACTTCATTATTCATCATACTGTTCTCCTGTGTCGGCGAGTTCGCCATGTTAACAACTTCGTCATTCTCACTATTCATCAATTTTTGCCTTTTTCATCGATCGCGTAGTCATTTACAAAACATACAAAACTCGTCACTATACGAAAATTACACACAATGACACTTTATCACCAACAATACCATTCATACGAAATGCTTCCCTCAAACACGATTAACGAACAATTGAAATCTTCATAATTGCACAAAATTGTCAAACCCGTATACAAGACAACAAAAATTAAATTCTGCAAAAAAATACCATTAGAAGAATGACAATTACCAAATCTACACATGCAATATAGACTACAATTACTGAACTACAAATTACTACAACAATACAACTGTCTGCTATTTTTACAATCAGAAAAATTCCAAGGGACGATCCGAAGCAACGGTCGCCACGTGCATGGGGGCTTAATTAAATATAATGCATGCAAATACTTTTTAATTTTTTAGTTGCTGTCTGTCCGATTACGAAGTCTCGTAACCGGTTGGCCCTGTCTGGTATAGTACGTAATCTGACTGCATAGAACAACAACAACGAATGAAAGAAAACTTCCGTTAACACAATTAATTAATTAAGTCCCCAGCAACTATAAAACCTACGAAGCAACAAAACACAAGTGTAGCTGTTCTGTGTGTGGAAGTGTGATTCAACGTACACATCTGGCACGGTTCTTCCTCAATAAGACCAGATATTTTAAATACCATTTATACTGAAGTAATTAAAAAAAACAGAAATACTATAATTGCACATAGAAACCATAAATACAGTCTAATACAAGAATACGAGCCAGATGCTTTGTTGACTGAACCTGTGACCAAGAGGCATTATTGTTTAAGACATTTGAAATAAAAATTTAAAAAAAGGAATTTTTTTACCTTCATATATATTGACGAAAAGCACATTACAGCATCCCTAATCCAACAACATCTGGTGTCTAGCCCATCAAAACAATATTACAAGTTCTGAACAAGCACTCTCCATGGGAACTTCTCAACAACGACTCACCACTGCTACATCTCAACAAGCACTCTCCACCACGACTTCTCGATAAGAACTGCCAGTGGAAGCGGCTGAATAATACTCTTTGGCGCAATCTCTAGCGCTGTGGCTCAGTGTAGCCACCTTTCAATGTGCACTGAAAAAGTTGTAAGGCAAAGATGCTCACTGTCACGGAAGCTATTTAACATATGTGGAGAAAAACTGTTAGATAGGGCCATAGAGGATACAAAAGGCATTGTAATTAGAAGAGAAAGGAGAATGACTATAAAATAAGCGGAAGGGCCAGCAGTGCTGGCGGAATGAAAAGAGAAGCTACAGAAAATGTTGAAGAGTATTGCAGGAAGGAGCAAAGAGTATAGGATGAAGATAAATACTGGAAAGAGGAAGTGCTGAGAACAGGAATGAAGGAAGCTCCAGTAAACGTATTCTCAGAGAGAAAAAAGAGAGAACGAGTAAGAGTCTTTCTACACGTGAAAGTTTATTTATCACGGAACTGAAGTTGTACGGACGAAATGAGGAGGAAAATATCTATAGGAAAGAGAGCGTTAGGAAAAGTGAAGCAGTTAGTAACATCTAGAGGACTTCCAACGCAGTTGAGGAAAGGATTTGCTCAATATTGTGTCTGGATTGTAGTGTATACAGCAGTCATGGATGGTTAAAAAGAAAGAAAAAATATTAGAAAGTTTCGAAATGTAGCTATGGAGAAGAATTGTGAAACCGACTTTAGAATGAAGAAGTTTTACAGAAAATAGGTGATGAAAGAAAATTTATTGAAGGAATCTGAAAATAATGCATAGCAGTGGCCTGCAACAAAGAATTACACAGGGAAAAGTGGAAGGAATTAGAGGAAGATGTAGGAAGAGAATAGGAATGACAAATGACATTTGAAGATGACGGACGTAGAAACAGATGATGCTCAGAACAGTACAGATTTGAAATCTGAAACATCACAGGTACTCTAAAGAAATTGAATAAGAAGCAGCACACTAGCTTCCTGCACAAGAAGCTGATACAGTCTCTAATCGAATTCGCGCGGCAAAGTAACGACCTTGGGCTGGTACACGGATCAGCCTGACGGTGTGTTTTAGGTGGTTTCCACGCTCGTTTAGACGAACGATATGCTGGTACCCAAATTCCGTATCACATGACGTAACACATAAGCTGTTCAAATACGATAACATACAGAACAAAGTTTACGCGATTCACAGACAAATGGCGCACATTGCTTTCCTCCCTTACGATACTGTGGCAACTGTGGCATCAGGAAGAGCAGTCGTCCACAGAGTTAAATAATTAAAAAAAATAAAAGTCGTCGAATAGGGGACTCCGTAGTAGATGGCAATCAATGGTGGGGGAATAAGAGAAAGAAAGAAGCTGTTCAGTTGTTCTTATAAGCTTACTCTCTATACGCACCCACAGAACGTTAGTCTTCTTTTCCTAATTTAGTCCATAATTATTTCTGCATAATTGTATACTTTTGTATTACATGTTACTTTAAATGATTTTACTTTTTGTAACACCCTTTCTTTCCATTTCCCTCATTTCTTTATTTTCCTTTATTGATTTTTAGCTCAGTGTTTCTGTTGCATATCGGCACTATGGCCAACTCAATCTTCGGTAGTGGGGAGTTTTTGAACATTTGCTTTCTAGACAATGTTTTGTTATGTACGAGTTTTGTTAAGTAGATTACTAAGTCCATCTTCGTTAATCGTATTCTGGTAGCATTCTTTCTCTTCCATTGGTCCGAATACCTTCTCCTATATATCAAAATTTGCTTGTTCTTCATGTACCCATACTAGGTGCTTAATTTTGATGATGCAATAGTGAATTTTATCATTGTATTATTCAAAGACATTTGTAGACAATCATTCTGCTGATTTAATTACTCTTACTTATTTTAATTTTACCTCTACGATCGTGGAGGTATGTATGGTATATGCAACTAAATGAAGGCAGTTTGTTTATTGCCACACGCATTTCGCTCCTATTATTTGGGAAGCATCATCAGTGGCAGGAAATACATTTTTTGTATACATACAATAAACATATTATATGATGGATATAATATGCTGCTATATTACATTTTGTCGTGTTTTTATCTTGCTTTTTAGGCTAGTAATAACTTCTGTAGCATAAGATGCGTATTGTGAATGTATCGTTCGGTGTTACTTACGATTTCCAGCTGTGTTAACACATATGTGTGGTCCTGGAGATGTATTTGTTAGTTTCCGTACTCCAGCTGGCCGATTTCTGGCGTTCCACATTTGTCACATCGCATGTTTCACTTTCAATTTGCATTTGAAGATCAACATATGTGCGGTTTATGGTACGACTATGTAGCGTTGCCAACTGTTGTTGTGTGTTTGTCTGTCTTTTGTTTCATGTTTTCATTTGTTCTCTCTCTCACTCTCTCTCTCTCTCTCTCTCTCTGTGTGTGTGCGTGTGCGTGCGTGTGTGTGTGTGTGTGTGTGTGTGTGTGTGTGTGTGTGTGTGTGTGTGGGTGTGGGTGTGTGCGCGCCCGGGGGATGGGTGGCGTGTGTGTGTATTCTGCTGTGTGTAAATGTAATATTTTAAGATAGATATGAGATTACATGTGTGTATGTATTTTTCTGTGTGTACTGTAATTTTTTATAGTAAATATATGTGTGTGTGTGGTTTGCTGTGTGTAAATGTATTACTATTATTTTTAATAAGTATGAGTTCATGTTTCTCTGTGTGTGTGTGTCGTGGGAGGGGGGGGGGAGGTGAGGGGCAGGATATTCATTAATTATTTATCCTGAATACATTTCGGTTTGTTATTGTTTTGGTGGCTAGTATGATCATAGAGTTATGGTTTATATGGATTTGGTCGTTGAATACCTTCTCTTCCATTCCAATGGCTCATTGTATGTGATAGTTTTCTTGCAATGTCAGGAGCTTTCTGTTGTGATTATTCACTCTGATAGCTGTCATGTCACAGTCCATGTTGTGTAAATGTATTATTATTATTCTTAATAAATCTGAGTACATGTTTCTGTATGTGTGTGTGTGTGTGTGTGTGTGTGTGTGTGTGTGTGTGTGTGTGTGTGTGTGCGCGCGTGGGGTGGGGTGTGGGGGAGAGAGAGAGAGAGAGAGAGATAGAGAGAGAGAGAGAGAGGTGAGGGAAGGATATTCATTAATCATGTACCCTGGTTGCATCTCTGTTTGTTATAGTTTTGGTGGCTACCATGATGAGAGAGTTATGGTTTATATGGATTTGGTCGCTAAGTACCGTCTCTTCTATTGGAATGGCTCATTTTATGTGATAGTTTTCTTGCAATGTCAGGAGCTTTGCGTTGTAGATATTCACTCTGATAACTGTCATGTCACATTCCATGTTGGATGGTTGTTGTCCATGTTTTATAAGGTGTCTAGCGAAGGTAGAATGGCTATCTTCATGTTTTAAATTTCTTATGTGTTCTTTATATCTAGCTTTGAAGTTCCTGCTTGTCATCCCCAGATGTATTGATTTACATTCTTGGCACTATAGCTGGTATATACCTGATCCTTGGTATTTATCTGGTTTGTCTGTTGTTTGTAAATGTTACTGGAGTGTGTTTCTTGTTCTGTAAGCTCTTTGTAATCCCTGTTTTCGTAGTATATTTGCTATCTTGTGTGTTGCTTTTGTGATTGTATGTAAGGGTGTACCATGATTTTTGTTATTAATGTCATAGGTGTCATTGTTTTGTGTTTCTGTGTGTAATGTAATGTACGTGGGTCTCTGTGCTCTCTGCGTGTCTTGATTTCTCTTTAGCTGTGTTTTAATTTTTTTATAGCGTTATTGTATTATATGGGTGCTGTAATCATTGTTTGTGGCTATGAGTTGTACTGTTTGTAATTCTTTTTCATAGTTTTCTTTGCTGTGTGGGTTGTTATTTAGTCTGTATAACATGTGTCGTAGGGCAGCTAATTTTTGATTCAGCGGGTTGTTGTATGAAGGAGGTATAAATGTCTGTGGCTGTTGGCTTTCTGAAGAAGTCAAATGTGTGTTTATTATTCTCTCTCTTTATTGTTATACCCAAATACAGCTATTGCTACTACGCCTTGGTTGGCGATTGTTGTTTCGGATGGTATTTTTTGGTTGGTTGAATTTTGAAACTGATTCTTCAAAACTGTTGTATATGCACGCAATATTAATTTTAGTTTTTATTATTTTATGCCATTTGTCTGCTGCTTGAGTTTATGCGGAACGCCAGTTACCTCTCTCTTTGCGAAGCTCTTCATAGCAGAGGGGTACTTCCACGAAACGTCTTCAATTATCTGTCGTACATATTCCTTGTTCTGTCTTCCCCTACAGTTTTGAACCTCTATAGATCCGTCTAGTGTCAAGAAAACTATTTCCTGGTGTCTCAACACACGTTCTATCAATGTGTCTCTTCTTATGGCCTCTGTTTTCCACATATTCCTGTCCGGACGCCTTCTGCAGAGAAACTCTTCATCCCAGAATGAAAATTTCACTTTTCAGTGGAGTGTGCGCTGATATGAAACTTCCTGTCAGATTAAAACAGTGTGCCGGACCGAGATTCGAACTCGGGACCTTTGCCTTTCGCGGGAAGTGCTGACGATCTTTTTTAAATTTCAGATTGACTTGGTATTTTCATGAAAATGAGACAACCATAGTCTAATCATGATTTAATATCAGCTGCAAAAAGCAAATCAACAAATTAGTTCAAGCACAAACAATTATTAAATTCTAAAGGGGAAGACTAGCCCATTATCACACCCTTCTTGTCAGATTTTTATATACACGTGGAAGAGAAAAAGTGACAAAGCAGAGCTACAAGGGAGGGGACTCAAGCTCTGGGGAGAAACAGGGATCACAGGGGAGCTTAACCAACATCCGGACGGTTAAACGCGAGAAAAAGCATATTCGCAAAAAGCGTTCGGAATCGCGGCAACTGCTGTTGTCAGATAATGGTGAAAAACGCGGGGATCTGTGTCATTCCCAGCTTCAACGACATTGTGAACATAGTAATCCAAGAGCCAGACAATCATGTTTGTTTTCGTCTGAAGGAAAGGAGAAAAGGAAATGTCCGGATGTAGGAGAATGTCGTCTGGGAAAGCAGTTTCAGGCCCTCGAGTAAGGGAAAGCTAATTGACGGCGGAAGCAGAGCCAATGATCCCGTCTGCAAACAACAAGCCTGTGAAGTAAGGCGTCAGTCTGATGACATTCCTCGCACTGATCAGTCTGACGAAGGCCAATACCAAAAAGACGATCACCAGTAGGTATCAGACTGCGAATGGCCTTGTACCACGTTGAAGCCATCTCCATCCGAAATACAGGAAGACTAAGATGACAGCAGATGGTTTTCCAACACGTTAATGGGGAAGCAAGTAGAACAAAAGAAAGGGAAAATGGTGCACCCCAACAAAGTGACAGCATGCTCGTATTAATGTGCGTCATAGAAAGTATGTCAGCACCGATAATTAGACAATATTCACGAATGTTCCGTAATTTAGTATTAATCCGTCCAACATCAACAGGAGGGGTCAGACAGACTGGCCGGAGGCGGAAAAGTAAACGAGAGGTAACTGAATGCAGAGCCCCCCGCGTACAGGTTAAAACATTGCGGCAGGCAAATAAGAGGGATGTCTTCAGTTTGATATCGGAAAGAGCGAATCCTCCAAGCTTTCGAGGCCTGGCCACTACTTCGTACCGGACACGAAAGATATGGCGGCGCCACAGGAATCGACCAGACACCTGTTTCAGTCTGCGGGCCATCATCGCGGGAAGCGGGAAGATCTGCGCAACTTAATACAGTTTACTGAAGACATAGGTTTCTAAAACCCGTACCTTGTGAAGGAGGCTAAGCGAACGGCATTCACGTTCAGCGATCGCCCCATGAACACGACTCGCAACCTCACGCCGATTTAGTGTCGTCATTTTGATCTGATTGCGATCCACTAAGATCCCTAAGGTCTTGGCGATTGACGACTTTCGCCCAAGGAATGACGACATTATTGAAGCCTCTCAACAGTAGGAACGTTCATTTACGATCATTATTGTGAGCACCAGCAAGACGACAAAATGAATCCAAGGTATCTTTAAGCCTCGGTATGTCCTCGACACGTCGTACTAAAACCATGACGTCATCGGCGTATACACGGACCGAAAAAGTTCCCCCAATATAGTCCTGCCACGTAATTGCATGTTGAGGCGGCGAAGTAAGGGCTGTAAGAACAAGACAAAAAGGGACATGGGTAAGGGGCTTCCCCGGGGTAAAGCCCGTCTGATCGATATCCGGGGGGGGGGGGGGGGGGTAGGGTGACCATTCACAATCACCGAGACCCTGATACCGGTAAAAAGGCGAGTTAGGACCTGTCGAGGATCATTATTAAAGCCGACAGTGGTGAGCGCTCTCGTTAGAAAAGCATGGCTGACACGATCAAGCGCTTTTTACAAATTAAGAAAAAGGAAAGCTCATGGGATATTAGCGAGGGCGGCCACCGAAATTACATCGCGACATTCGAGAACAGAAGTCAGTATCGTGCGTCCAGGCACATAGCTTTGGTGGGTGGCAATAATAGTATCAAGCATCTTAGAGAGACGGATATTAATTGCTCGAGCGACGATTTTATAATTGGAGTTCAGGAGAGTAATAGGACGGAGGGAATCAAAATCTGTGGTTTTCGGAGGAGCACCAGTTTACCTTCCTGAAAAGGAGCAGGAAGTGAGACTCACCGCATCACTTAATTTACCATTGACGTTAAGGTGTCACCAATGAGTGGCCAAAACTGAACATAAAACTCCTTAGGAATACAGCCTAATCCAGGCGACTTGCCGGACTGAGTTCCGGTAACAACATCATATATATGGTCCTTGTGAAAGGGACGCAGAAAAGCGTCATTTAATTGAGGAGCGACGACGCGATGCAGCAAGGATGTAAAGTCATCGAGAGAGTTTTCAGCCGGGACACGGGTCTAATACAGATCAGTAAAACAGGTGTAAGTAAAGTCGGAAAAGTCACGGTGAGAGGTGAACATGCGGACGTCAGCGGTCGTGAGGGAAGCAAGGCACACACGTTTCCGGCGCGCCAGTAAACGCACTAGATGGTATAGTCGCGTCAATTCGTCCTGTAAAAGGGGACGTGGTTGAGACTTCATCCGCAGTCCCACCATTTGAATGCGTTTGAGCTGCAGCAATTTGGCCTTGATGCACTGTATATCAGTAACCCGTAGAGGAGCATGCGTAGCGCTATCGTACAGTTGACGTAAGACTGAGTAGTAAAACTCTTGCGTTCGTCGATCGTCTGCCACCTTCGCAGCTCCAAAACGCATGAGAGCCCTGCGGATTAGTGGTTTAACATGCAGTCTCCACCATGCCCCAATAGACGAGTACCGGTCCATAGTACGAGAACAACGAACCCCTACGTCCTCCAGGACTACACCAAGAGAGGTATCCTGCAAATAGGCTATACTGAGCAGCCAGTGAGGACGAAACAATTTAACCGGTTGCCGCTCGTAATTAAACGTGACGGCTACGGCTCAGTGATCAGTAAAACAGGCTGGTATCACAGTAACACCCAGAAGTTGCCCACACAAGGAGTCGAACAGGTAAAAGCGATCGAGGCGACTGCTAGACGTGGGAGTAAACCCATCTGAGCTACCCAAGCATGACACACGACCCTGTCGTCACAGCTTTAATTCCGCCAGTACCTCGTCTCCTACCTTTCAAACTTCGGTCATACTTGGGTAGCTCAGACGGTAGAGCACTTACCCGTGAAATGCAAAAGTCTGAGTTAGAGTCTCTGTCCGGCACACAGGTATGATCCGCCAGGACGTTTCAACTCTTTATTACTTATCTCAACAGTCCAGGTAATTCTCAGCGCCATTTTGTAACAGCACATGACAAACGCTTCGATAATCATGTTATGCGGTTTCCCCACAATCCTTGACTACTTCCATACAATGCTGTATGCCAGACACATACTCAAAGAAATTTTTTCATTAGTTGTTAAGGCCAATGTGCGATACTACTGGGCTTCTTTTGACCAGGAAGGCCTTCATTCTTCGAATTCATGAGCCAATTTTTATTTTGAGCTTATCGGTGCTCTCCTTTCTCCCACCCCTAATTGCTTTCTAATCTCCCTGGTTTACTCTGTAACTACTGTGTGTGCTCTTTAGACTGTTGATTCCATTCAACAGGTCTTGCAATTCTACCTAACTTTCAATGAGGGTAGCAATGTCATCAAAAAATCCTCTCATTGATATCTTTCACTTTAAATTCAAATCCAACTCATGAATTTCTCTTGTACACCCCTGATAGTTTCTAAGACGTACAGGCTGAACCATAGGCTCCTGTCTAATTAGAGCTCTCCGATTTTGGTTCTCATTTGCTTCGTTCCCTCTTGCTTCTTGTACATATTTTATATTATCCGTATTTTCCTACAGGCTACACATTTCCTGTAAATTTTGATCATGTGGTACCATTTTACATTGCCGAACACTTAGTCTGTTGTCTTTTGTCTTAATGTTCCATAAATCTTGCTTCAATTATCAATCACTGTGTCAGGACTGCTTGCTCGTGTCCATCTGCATCAAAGGCAAATCCAGAAGCAGATCCAGATCATTCTCTCTCATTCCTCTCTGTATTATTCTTATCACCAATGTGGATGCATCAGCTGTTAAGCTGACTATGCGAGAGTCCTGCATCATACTATAGTAGCATTTGTTTCATATACGTATGTACTTCAGTCGTGCGTAATAGGTGGAACATTGTGGACCTCTTGGCTACTTGCGTCCGTTGCGCCATAACAAGAGCCAGGTTTGTTGGATAGTTCAACTTTAAACCGGTCCGAACTTAAGCTCCAGAGTTTCGAAGACTGTGACTGATTCCAGTGACGGATAACGAATCTCGTGATCAAAGCACCTCATAACTTTTCATCCATTTAACGGCATTAATTATCTTTATTCTTTGTGGTCAGTCTTTGCGACATACGATCATCACCTACACTACCTGTGGATAAATACAGGTGTTCGAAAGCAAGTGTCATATATTCCAAACTGACGCAGTATTGTCCAAATCAGCAAGGAAATTTTCCGTAGTCACACATGGAGCTAGACTCTATAAGTAGGGCGGCATGTGATTTTATCGGATCATGACATCCTTCTCTGTTAAGCACACTCTCTTTCAAATACACCTGCCTCTGTCCCGATGGCGTTACATGCGTTGGTCACACGCTCCTGTTACGTTCGCACTTTGTCGATGGACTGGGCATACACCGATGACCTTAAATGCCTCCGCAGCCAGAAATCCGGCACATTCGTCTCTGGTGAATGATGGGGACATGATACCGGACCTATTCGGCGAGGATATCGCCTAAGAAACGGTGCGGTATGGTGCCCCGCTGTACACAGTTCTGCAATAGGACTGGTAATCGGTTATACAAAGCACTTGTTCACCTGTTTGGGTAAGAGTCTCGCTCAATGATTCTGTCACCTGCAACTGCTGTGCATTAACTGATGCTGAAGCAATCATGACCCCAGAAAGCCACGTTTGCAGCAACCCTCACGACCGTACCGCCGTAATTTACTGTGCCATCACGTGAGAATGCGGCCCTATATGTAAATATACGGAGACTGTGAACTGCGGATATTTAACGATCTATATCTAAATATGTTCTTGTTTCCGAGCACGTCATTATTTTCTTCTTTCAGTTTTGAATAAAACTACATCATGCAAGAATATCTGAAACTTTTTGAAATAGCATGCATCAGTTAACACCTACATAGTGAGAAAAATCCCGATGGTATATAATTACAGGTTGAGTCAGCTTCCGAACTATTTGTTAAGTCGGTCAAGATCTCTGTCTGCAGAAGACTCTTTTACAGATTTTCTTTCTGCTGAAACGTCTAAATGAGTGAGCATAAAACTTGTTCTACAGATCTACAACAGACGGACGTTGTCAGTAGCGCCGTATTATCATGTGAATCTGCCCGGCGACTTCTCCTGAACACTGGATTGACCTACGGTTCTTTTCCCATCGCTTGGTACCGTCAGTTGCTCCAGCTACCTAGTTACTCCAGCGACCTATAATAAACTGGTAATCGAAGGGGTGTAACTTCTTTGAGAGACTCTGTAGAATGTCCCAACTTCTTATCCGACCTTGATGCGTTTCCTCTGGCAAGGGATTTCAGTTGATTTCCTATATCCTGAATACTTGTCTCAAAACTAACACTTCCACGTTTGTGCATTGACTGAAAGTAGCATCCGAATTACGATCTTTTGTGATTTTCGGGAAATCGAATTCAGCAATATGGTCTTCTCTTATCGTCTTGCATTTCTGTGCCAGTATGGCGAACGAAGTGACTGATATTCCGATTATTTAAGCGGATTTGCAATCAACTTACGCATCTTCAGTGGAGTACAACTTGCAGTAGTCACAGTATGAGCTCGTTGAGTTCCACCAAACTGCCAATGCGAGCAACGTGTACTGTTTGTGCTAGTTCATGTAAAACTGTTTCCACAAGTCCACAGTGCAGATACAGTAATCGAGAATGCACGTTGCTAAATTTTAACTCCATCTCATGTGTGTGCACGTTTCTGCAAACAGCATTAAACATACATACCAAGCAAATACGTCAGTTAAATGTCTCATCCGGAACTCTCCCACCTAACGCCATCGTAGATAAGTTCTTCGCCTTACGTCTATCCAAATAGATCGCCTTATGTAGTTAAATAAACAGGTTCCTCTGGATCTACGAACCAACTTGCCTTATTATCGTAAGTGATTCGGTTCATTCCACAAGAAGATGGAAAAGAATACAAATACGTTGTCAGATGCATGTGAGAAGAACGTTAAGAATAAGTAAATAAAAAAAAACACCGTTGTTGTATCATCATCACTATTCCCTGACAGTGTCAGTAGTTTTCCACTACTTACGACCATACGTAGTGGGAGACAGAAGTGAAATAGTCCGTAGTAAGAACGTTCATACTAGCTGTGATTGTCGGCTTAGCATTATCATTCACGTGAAGTATTTCGGAACGTGTTATAGTTATTTACAGGTTCAGGAAAATATGTCACATATGTTTTTTTAGGCGTTTGAAGACAATACCTTGCAACATGCGTAGCCGAACTACATCGTCGTCGGCTCTATGTGATGATCCTCCCCCCTTTCATAGCATTTTAGCACTAACACCCAAACTTCCAGATGTGAAACAGATCAATACCAAACGTTGTGTGTCGATAGAGTATCAACCTGCTATTCTCGGTGGTATTAATGAGAGAAAAGGAAAATAAATAAACTATGTTCGTTGCACCCCCTACGGTTTCCTTGGTTCCTGGATAACGGTATATGGTGGCCAGCAAAAATAACATTGCTACAAACACCGAAACGTCCTTTTACATGTCAGGAATATGTTATCCCTTATAACAATTTCACGCGGAAACTGTTTTTTTAAAAAAATCGCCCTCATATATTCCAAACTGACTTCGAACTCGGGAAGTTTAACACGAGAAGCTAACGCCTTGCCCACTTACCTACAACAGCTCTCTGTGCCGTTTTATCACATATATGCTTCTCCTATACTCGATTGTGCCGGTGTTCCTTTTGATTATCGTTTATGAATGTTCTATTGGACGACAGCACCCAGCACGAACTAAATCGGTGTTTTCGTTGGTACTCTATTGACACACAATGTTTGGTACCGATCTGAGTGTCTGATATCGGAGGTTTGGGAGTAAGTATGAGCAATAACGACACAATTTAGATTTTCTAACTTGTATTTGCGTGTTGCCGAGTTTACAATCTTCAGTGTGCTATTTTGGATGCAGTGATAGATCAATAACAAGAAAGGCGCAACTGAAATATAGTTATGTAAATGTGCTTAGGTGTGATGTGCATATAAATTACAAGATCTATGCCCACACAAAAAGAGCTGAAAGACCACAGAATTTCCTCATTCTGCGACTGGAGCAAATTGAGAACTGGTGTAACACGGATAAGGACATACAGTAAACGCAACTAGAACTTATTTTTTGAGTCTCAAATATTTGATGACGATGGATTCATAATTGAATTACTCAGTGAAAGAAACTGATTAGGGTTACTGCTGCTAGGGTACGTCTAGTACCTCAGGGAGACAACATGAACTCAGGGAAGTTGGATGGATATCGATGATAACCAGTTTTACCCTATGAGGCATTACCTTTATTCTTTGCTTTTCAACTCTAAATAAAACAGTGAATGTTTTTGGTAGGCTGAACGGAGGAATTAAGATTATGCAAACTTGATTCTATATCCAAGCTATCGATTAAGGATCCAAAAAGTTGCCAACTGATTAAAGGAATTTTTAGAACCGCGCTCAAATTTTATCCTACTTTGTGATTTACTAGATAAGTCGAAACGAAAATTTGCTTTTGACGTCTCGTCGACGTTCGGATCGGACAAAGGTGTACCAATAAACGGATCATAACCTTTTCAGGTGAACCATTCCGGCACCTGCTCGAAGTGGACTGAGAAAATGAATAAAATTCAGGTGAAAACGTTGAATGAGGATCTCAGCACCTCGAGATGTATGAAACTCCAGCGCGTTAACCACTTCGCCAACAAGGCCTTCTCTTCTTTCTCAGCCATAACTCAAAGAATACTTTGTATCTCATTAAGACATCAGATGTAGGCTGCTAGGCGCTGCTAGGCGCTGCTAGGCATTAGATACATTTGATGCGCCGCTTTCCATTCCCTCTTGGGGTCGTTAATCTAACGACAATCCTGTTAGTCCTCTCATATTAACTCTCAACTCGACTTTAATCAACTGGGGAGCAGAGGAAGTAAAGTATGGAGTTATATGAAGAAGGCATAGGTAGGACAGCGAACACACACACACACCCACACACACACACACACACACAGCCATTACTTTGTTGCATTTTTATTAATTTTATTATTACTACATTATTTCGCTTAGGTTTACTGAGCCATACTGCAAACTGCGTGGTCCAAATGTCAACTCGTATATGCAGAGAAAACATAGTACAAATAATGTATACAATGGTTTTAAATTAATTTGCTGTTTCAGATATGTTCAATACTTAGAGCTAAGGAATCTTCACATATCAAACGTAGTCAGAAAACACGAAGTACTATTCAAGAGAGAATGAAATGCGTACACACAGAGATTAACAATAGTATTCACTTATAAATAACAAACCATATTTCGTACAACCACACTATTATTTCGTGTAAAGCAAATAAGGGCTTTCTTGAATGACACCTAAGGCTGGCTGCCGCATTATAAAATCAATTTCATTCAGTATTTCGGCGATCCAGTTGTTCCCCATCCTTATCAGAACCCCTGCTGCTGAGTCCTGTTGAAACCTGATGCCAAGGTTGCAGGTCTTCGTAGTATACAGGCCTCTGAGGAGACTTTCGATTCTGATTACTCCGGGAAAGCCTAAAATTCCAAACTGGAGCTTTATTTATTCTCCTCGGTTCTGAGCTTGGGTTTTGCGACCGAAAATTTTGTATTGGTTGTCAATTAAATGTTCTGGGACTAAATAAGTCTAAAATAACAAATTTTAAAAAAATTCTTATGAAGCATAAAAGTATTAGGGCAAGTAGACTCATATATGCTACATCATTCATCAAACTCGTTTTACATCATAAAAATGACATATTTTCACTGATTATCTTTAGATATTTTATTTGTAATCTGACAACTGAAATATATAAACATTTTTACGTCAGTACTGCAAAATGTTAGTTAGTTATTATGTCATAAAATACTATCAGAAAATTGTTCACTCCAGAGCCTTCAGAAAGAACGTTGGACGTTGTTATGTCACGCCAAGTATATTATATTGATTGCTGCATTAAAATTCAAACAAACGCAGATACATGGCAATGTTTTGCAACACAGTCATCAAAGCTCTGTAAGCAAGACTCGAAATGTTTTAACAGTCGCTCACTTTCTCGACTATAGAAACCCGTTTCTGGCCACGCAGCCATTGTAGAACAGCTGTGTAAATACTAAGATGGTATCTATTCTTTCGGACATGTCCGAAAGAACAGATACCATCTTAGTATATATATAGTTAAGGCTCACCGGCCACTTGACCATCTTCTTCTGTGCGAATGCACAAACAGTTCCCGAACTCTTACGGGAATCGCCAACGCGCCGCGAGTAATGAGTATAATGGGCGGGGGCACTACGAATGTAGTGCGCGACAATACGTTGAGAATGTGGGTTTCGCGGGAAGCAGTTTTTATAGTCAATGCAGTCCAAAAGTACAGAAATTACCCCTATTTCTTAAAACCAAGCTAACGCTGCGATAAACATGTTTCTTCAGTCAACCTACTGGGAGCTTGCAGAAACGAAAGTACGTGATGGACAGAAAGCACGTGGTGTGAAGTACAAGACACAATCGAGGACAGCGAATTTACTTACATTTCTGAGCTACAAGAAAATAAAATTAGTATGTAGCGTAAACGCATCAGAAGGAGTGGGGAAGATATTTGAGGATCACTATGAGATAACAAAACATGAGCACTTGTTGGAATGGGAATCATCAATTTCAGAAGGTTTTGCACTATAGAGTTTTGATGTATTTCCAAGTACTTGTAGGTAAACAGATGGTAACTTGCGTCTCCTTCTTTCTTGTGTGTTCTGACACTCGTAGAAACGGATATCCCTGACACCTACCAAATGTAAGTGGTTAGGATGAACTTATGGTTCATAGGAATAAGTGCCAAGATAGTTTTCAGCTTCCTGCTAGGCTGAAAGTCTCGAAGACAGAAGAACCTTCTAATTACTGGCTGGATCGCAGTGTCGCCCACAGCTGGAAATCTGAGGATGGTTGAACGACGTTCACCGCACATCCAGAATCATTGGAATTCTTCGCCAGCTTTAAGTCTCCTAAGCCAGCCATACATGATCTGAGGCCCATTGGAATGAAATTCTCATGCCTTTTTGTTTATTTGTCAATGCTTATAGTAAAATTTCAAGTACCTGAATATTCACCTTACTGTTACACTCTAGTCTGAATAGAATGGAACACGCTTTTTGATTGCTAGACTACAGCAGGTTCTGGAGCCGCACATAAATACCTAATGTCAGAGCTTTTCGAATCGCTGCCACTTCTGCAGAAAAATATTAACAAGGTGGCGGCAGACGGAGTTCTTAGGAATACTTCAGCTTCGGGAGAAGTAATACGCATCTTTCTGCTGAAGTCTCATGAAATTAAAAGCAATCAATATAAAAGTGAACAAAGTGCGTCAGTAAAGTTTAAAGTAGGCAATGAAACTGGAACTCATTGTGCCAAAGCAATTTTTCATCGTACTGTAAATAGTGACTACCGAAATTTTACGTCTGATAGCGGAATGGATTTCTAAGTTGGTCTATGGATTTATCTGTTTGGACCTAACTGTAGATACCGTGCACAGAGCCTAATGCTTTCACTAGCAGAGGGCAAACACTCCTCATTTCCAATGCAGACCTTGTGTGTGGAATACACCCTCATTTGTCGCGGGAGCATGATTAATCTGTATTGGGCTGCTGCCCTACTTGGCTATTAAAATATCTCTCCAAGTACTGACGTCGTCATGCAGCAGGGCTTCGACAACTTCTCCTAGGAAGACATTCTTGTAAGTTGGTCGCAGTTCTCCAAGGCCCACAAGCCTGCACCCGAATTGTACTAAGTCAAACTGATGAAGTGCACCTTTCGCAACGGTGTGGTACAACGATCATTCTAATCGATGATGCAGCGGACGAAGACAGACTTACAGTGGTCAGACCGTCAAGTTCCAGCTGCAGGTCTCATTGCGTTAATGTTGCCTCTTTTCGTGGTTACATAGTGGGCTGATGACAACTGTAGAAAATTTCTTAGTCAAACTGTTAGGTCGTTGGAAATCATACAGTCATTGAAGGTGTAAATGGCTCTGCTTGACATTAGGCATAGAGATTTGGTCTTTAAGTGTAGAAGAAAAGCGATAAATCATTTGCATACTGGAGAGATTTAACATCTGGTGTAATGATGTCCTTCATATCTCGTGTGTGTATTAAAAACAGAGCAGCGCGCTGATCTGAGCGTTTAGGGAGTCCTCTTGAGTTTGTATGAGTAATTTCTTTTTTATTGTTACACACTTGGTACCGCGCTTTGGAAAGATATGAACACAAAACAAAATAAGTCTTTGAAGAGCTCTTTCAGTAAACGCCGACAAGCCGACAACGGGATAGGTATGTAGGAAGTTGGACTTCCAGGCACCGATTTAGATTAGGGAACTGGAACCATTATTTGAACTGTTCAGGGAGGTAGCAGACTCTAATTCAGATGTCGAAAGGTTCGTAGAAAAGTCGTGAAGGGACGATTTGTCACGAGAGCAGAGGACAGTGAGCATAACACATTCCAAGGACTGAATTCGTAGAGGACTTCCGTATATAATTTATCTCTTTCATCTGAGACGGGGGTCTTAGGAAACGATCATATGCGATGGCTGCTGGGGAGAATTTATCCAGTTAAGGGGTTTTCACAATTTTTAAAACATGTTAGTTCGAGCATTTACATCCAAGTTTCACGGGTAATCTTCCACAGACGAGAAGATTTTAACCTTCTTATGTTCTAGACGACGTTCGGCAGTCACTGGTGAGTATTCCGTATTCCACCGTACCACGGAGTTCTTAATATGTAGTTAAGTTAAATGTGGCTTTTGATACTAGAATTCTTTCGCATTTAATACTCTAAAGAATGTGTAGTAAGATACTTACACTGCGTCGGTCTCTGGTAAACTTACTTCAGCAACTGTATTATTACTTTTTGAAACAGTACCAGTTTTTGTTATTTATGCTTCGCAGCTTGTGGTCGTGCGGTAGCGTTCTCGCTTCCCGCGCCCGGGTTCCCGGGTTCGATTCCCGGCGGGATCAGGGATTTTCTCTGCTTCGTGATGACTGGGTGTTGTGTGATGTCCTTAGGTTAGTTAGATTTAAGTAGTTATAAGTTCTAGGGGACTGATGACCATAGATGTTAAGTCCCATAATGCTCAGAGCCATTTGAACCATTTTTTAATGACTTTTAGGAAGGAATTCCAC
Source organism: Schistocerca serialis cubense (assembly GCF_023864345.2). Lineage (NCBI taxonomy): Eukaryota > Metazoa > Arthropoda > Insecta > Orthoptera > Acrididae > Schistocerca > Schistocerca serialis. Next base: position 11,696,972 of record NW_026047583.1, read on the forward strand.
GTCTCTTGCTGTCGCTTCCATCGTCCAAGTAGCAGGAAAAGTTACCTTATTCTGATTTTTAATGCAATATCCAATATTGACCGAGTACAAATATTCACTTTTGGTGGCAAGAAATACGTGAGCCACTATTGTGGCGAGAAACTCCAGGGCAGGAGAGCCGTCGTTGAGGACTATGTGGTGACTGCCTTCCATTACATCAGGTGAGCTCTGTCCTGGGTCTCTTGTACACGAATTTCTCTAGAAAGAAAGTAATTCCTGCCGCAGCAGGACAGCGGCACCCCCTTTAGAGTCGAGTCTGCCTGACCTAATAAGAAAGTACCTTCTACAGGTGATACGCCTATATAGTTTGGATCACGTTTCGGAAATCGAAGCAGCACACACATTTTTTAGATGGATTTCTTGTAGCAGGCTGTCTCTGTTGTCTACGGCTAACCGAATATGCCACTGAAGGACCATGACTGGAAATAATGCTTAGAGTTAAAATTCTTACGTCTCTCATGTCTAACTCTGCTCGGGTAAGGAAATATACCTCACTTGTTAATATGAAACTCCAGATATTATCTCGGAGTTAACTGCAGCTGCCATTCGTCGTGGACGTCCTGAACACTGACACTGTGTTACGGCTTGGTAATATGGAATTCCAGTTCGCCTGTGATAAATGAAGCAGGAGGATACTGAGTGAGCCTCCATTGTATCTCATAACTGCTCACTTGATGTAACGTAAAACTAATTCAGAAACACATGCATACCCGCACTGTTCGATATTGCACTTCACCACAGTCCCACTGAACGTGAAGCATTGATCGAAGTATGCAGTTCATTTTTTCTCAACGTTTGGAATAAATACGTCTATTAACGCAGATTTTACAGTTTCACGACATTATTCCAAGAGGCAAGGGTCAAATCCTTGTCAGTGCACAAAAAAACCTCAACTATCTGATTGCTGTGTAGTCCGCGTTTGAGGCGGCGTCATCGTTGTCTTAATGTATAGGCACTGGTTTACGCGTATAGTGATTTTGTTTTGGCTTCTTAGGTGCTACGCAGCACATTGTGCTGTTCGTATCTTCCCTGCAGGAAGAAAACGTTGAAAACGAAGAAAACGAGGGAAGCGACACCTTATGTGGAGCGCTACACAAGTAGAAGAGAGTGGAAGAAAGACCTTGATGCTGGAATAATGGATCTGAACATGGTGAGCAACTCCAAGACGTATCAAAAACGGCACAGCGATGTTATAGCATTATTGAAATTAGTAGCAATGCTTACTCTAGTAGCAAACTCTGTTCTTTTAACTTCCCAGTTTTTTTCAATATTCCAACTATTTGTTTTACTTTTCTGCTTTATATTATATCTTAAATTAGACCTTACAAACATACACTCATTTTCGGTGTCTACGTCTAATTCTGGAGAACAGTTGTTAGACTTTATTTGATATCTTTACGCTCTCAATGTTAATATAAAATCGATGAGATGGCTGTCATTATCACATTGGCTTTCCAGGTGCAGTGTTTTATTTTATGCACTTGAAAGATTATGATTGTTGTATCATGTTATGTTCATCTGAACACTCAAGTAGACGCTGTCCTTGATCGTTGGTGGTTCACTGTCCAAATCTCATTGCCCTCATCCATGCACGATCATTTCCAATGAAGAGTTTCAGATCTCACCTTAAGATAATTTTACGCCTTTATGAAGCAACTATATTTTCATAGCTAATGAACATATATTTAAATGAGGAGCGTAGTATTATATAGTCGAAATATTTGTCTTATAACAGGACAAATACTAACAATTAAATAAATCCGTATAAATCAAATAGTGGGTGTATTATTAATAATTGCAAATCATACAATGTATGTTCGCTTTCATTATTAATTTCTACAGCAGTATTATCATAAACATACGTTTTGAATATATTTGGCTTCAGTTGCCCATGAACTTTGCTTCATACGGGCTTTACACATACACTGATCAGACAGAACATATGACGACCTATCTAATAGCCGGTATGTCTACCTTTGGCACGGATAACAGCGCTGTCACGTCGTGGCAAGGAAGCAGTGACACCTTGATAGGTCGCTGGAGTTCATCTGCACACACGAGTCACCCAATTCCCGTAAATTCTGGGAAGGGGAGCGATAAGCTCTGAAGCCACGTTCGGTCACATCCCACGTGTGTTCGGTAGGGTACAGATCTGGCGGGTTGGGGTGTTCGTGAAACCATTCCACCACACTCCTGGTCTCGTGACATGGTGCATTATCTTGCTGGAAATCCCACAGCTGTCAGGAAACGTAATCGTCATAATGGGATGTACTTGGTCTCCAAACAGTGTACTCCCTGCCGTTAAGGTGCCTTGCAGAAGCTAGACTGTAACCACGGATGCTCACGTGAGTGTTCTCCAGAGCATAATGGAGCCGCCGCCATCTTGTCTCCATCCCACAGTACAGGTGTCAAGGCGCTGTTAACCTGGAAGACGATGGATTGGCGCCCTCCCATCGGCAATATGAAGAATCTGTTGGGATTCATCGGACCATGAAACGCTCTGCCACTGTGCCAATCTTGTGACGATGCTCACGTGCCCATTTGAGTCGTAGCTGCGGAAGTCAAATGCTAACATTGGCGCACGGATGCGTCGACGGTTGTGGAGGCCATTCGTTAGGTGTGTTCGGTGCTCTATGTACTCAGATACACTTGAACTGTGCGCAGCCTTAAAGTCAGATCTTAGTTTCGTCACAGTTCGCCACCTGTCCTGGTTTTGCAGTCTGACTTCTGTAATGAGTTGTTGCCGCCCAACCCCACGACGTGAGGACATGGTTTTACCTTGGTTTCGCTGCATCTTGAAGTCATTCACCACAGCACTTCTCGAAAACTCGGTAAGTCGTGCAGTTCCCGGCACGGTCATGCCGAGCCTCTGGGCCATCACAATCTGACCTCAGCCCAACGTAGATAGACCGCGCGCCTTCCCCATTCTACAAAAGAACAACATTGTCACTGATAGTACATGCACAGGCGTGTGTCAGACTAGCAGTCATTCCTTGCCGTGTGACGCCGCTATTGACTGGACGTGTTTATATGTATAGTAGGTCTGTGGTCATAATGTTCTGACTGATCAGTGTATGTGACTTCTGCTGTGGTAAGAAGTAAATATAAAACCGTCACCTACGCAATACCATAACTCCATGATATTTTTAGGTCATCAGACTTTCTGCTTTTTCATATTGCTTCATTCGGTAATATTCTTATGACTGTGAACCTGTTATACCCATCACAGATTATTGTCCGCTTATTTTATTGTATTCTTTACATACACTCACACTTGTCCACTCCATATGTCTTTTAAAGATTGAACTACACAATTTTCTTTTCGCATGAATGGAGTCATACTAACTTATCAAAATTTCTGGTCACTCTGCGGTATTATAATCTTTTCGTTCTATCTCCGACCGTTTGTCTACTTTCGTTGCTCTCTTAAAGTTAACTTTTAAAGAACAACATATTTGACCTAAGCGAATTATGATTTGCTTATTTTAGTACGATATTAGTTAAGTTTTGAGAGTCAGTTGCCGTTTCTTATATATTTATTGGCTGAGTACACGGGGGCGCCCGAGTATCTATTTCTCCCAGTTTACTATTAGAAAGGAAGAAATACACACGATTTCTGTTTCCTCTCTTCCATCTGCTAACTCACACACTCTCCCTCTCCAATTGACCACTACGTCACCATCTTCCTCATGCACACTTCCCAAGCGCCCCTTCCCTCTGTCTGTCTACTTCTACCACTTCTCTCTTCCCATCTCCTCTTTCCACCTCTCTCTGGCCAGTCTTGCTCCGTTCATTTCCTCCTCCCACACTATGTTCTTGTACTCTCTCTGTTCATCTTTTTCTCAAAATATCTTCTGTCCAGTGCGCCTGTCTCTCTTCTCTCACTTCCATCTCTTCTTCCCCCCACTCTCTCCGTCTCCTCTGCCATGTCTCGATGTCCACCTCTTCCTTTCCCTCTCCGACTGTCTCTCTCCTCGTCGCTTCTCTCTCGTATACCGCCTGGGACACATTCTGACACACACAGAAACACAGCAGTGTAACCCATAACACGCGAATAACCGTACTCCATGCTTTCAGTATTTGACCTGAGAATGAGAGCACTCAGTGTCTTTCAAATTTCTCTCGTTGACAACTCCAGGAAATGAAGAAAGGAAATTAGTTTGCCGTTTCTACATTTTCGCTGTTCGCACAGCATCAAGTTTTAATTTATTACTTCTGTAACACTGTGTACGAGACACCTCTTTGCTGGCTGTATTCACAATACCACAGAGTCTACCATTGTTGTACCACATATAACTGAGGAGACATGATATGAAAGACAAAGAAGCGTGAAATACGGACACATCATGCATTAATTATTAATCTATTGGTTCTTTACTATGAACTGCATTCGCAACGCTTGTCACAAACATATCCACAAACCCCGTAGAGCGTACTTAGAAAATTATTTATTTGTACGTCATATATAATTCAGGAGATTTGATGTCATAAATAGTGAGCTGTGAGGAAATGAATCTGCAAGACGAACTTCGTTAGAGATACAGGCAAAATATATCTACAAACACACGGTAAATATGGAGTCTGCAAGAAAAATTTATACACGCTTTAAGGAACAAAAAGTATTACTTATGTGTTATTTTATATTTAATAGTTATCACACATGTTTTAGAACCTACAGTTTCGCACATTGTTATTTTAATTGTTCAAAATGTTACCGTTGGCGGCTATACACATACCAGAACGACGAACGGTCGCCGCAACTACATCGCTGCATATGTCGCTGTAATGTCCTGGCGAAGTTCCTCCAGTGTGCGTGGCTTACGTCGATAGGCGTTATCTTACACAGTTCCCCACAAGTAAAAGTCCATAGGTGTTAGACCTGGTGACCGTGTAGGGAACTCAATGGGCCCTCTTCGTCTAGTCCAATGCCCCGGGAAATTATCATCCAGGAAAGCTCGTGTGCCTAGGTGGTAGTGTGGTGGCGCCCCGTCCTGATGGTAGAAGACCTCTTCAAGAGCTCCATAAAGAGCACGCATACCTGCAAAAATTTATCTGTGTAAAATTTCCAGGTGCATTTCTCCAGTGACAGTAACATCAAAGAAAGAGAGTTCTACTAAGCCCCTGGTTGATTGTCCACACCACAAATGGACCCCTGGTAGATTGAGCGCTTTATCCACATAAAACACGCGGATTTTCCGCTGTCCAGCACACACTGTCATGCAGATTCTCAGTTCCATTAAGCTGAAATTGCGTCTCCTCACTCCACACTACCTTCGTCACAAATTGTTCGTCATCCTTACCATTTGCTGATACCATTCGCAAAATTGCATTCGGCGATCAGGATCGTCATCGTAAATCGCGTTCAGTAATCGTGGAACGTAAACTTTCAACTTTGCAGCTTTCAGGATTCTTTGTACATTTATACTGCTAACCCTCACTTCACGTGCGCGTTGCGTAGCAGACTTCCTAGTAGAATTTACAAAATAATTTCCAACACGAGTGCCTACGATACAGGACTTGTAGTAGCTTTACGCTGTCTTCCTGATCTTCCTTTATAAATATCACAAATCGTTCCATGCAATTCACACTTGTCAATGATGCATTTAATTGTTAGGCGGGTTGGCGGTTCCCTTTTCGAGCTCCCGCCTGCACTGACGTTGCACTTCAACGGCATCATCAAACCTGAAAAATCACTTCACTATACATTTTCGTTGCTAGAACGTCAAGCGTGCTCCGGCCATCTTGTTTTCTCAATTCCAAGATAAAAGTACTAACACCTGTTGAGCCAAAGATCCTACTGCAACACACTAGTAACTCAAATCGAACGACATTATCGATATCTCGATAGAGCCTGACAAAGAGTGTATACATTTTTCTGGCGGACTCTGTATTTTAAGTATATGTGAAACATAGTTGTCATGTCCATACACTGTCAAAAACACTGCAAAAATCTCATCCCATATGTTTAACACATTTGGTACACATATTCGTTACGATCTGGGAAAAATATATTGTGAGATGAGAATCACCAGCCTCCAGTACTTGTGGGAGTGATAACAGGGACAGACAAGGGGACAGGAGGGTGTGGATATACAGTGAGGGAAAAGGAGGAGATCGAAACAGATAGTGAGAGGAGGTGACAAACAAGTGGTGGAGGAGGAAATGGACAGAGAGAAGCGAGAGGAGGAGATGGACAGCGAAAAGAAAGAGGAAGAGAATGACTGACAGGGACAGAAGAGAAGGGCGGAGAAAGGGGAGAAGAGGGTGGTCAGAGAGAGGGGGAGCCAGAAATGGATTGAACAGGGGAAGAGGAGGAGACGGTCAAACAGAATGGGGGAGGGAATGATGGGAAGAAGGAGTAAGAGGGAGGGGGTACGAGGAAGTGGAAGTAGAGGGGGGAGCAGGAGAGCGACAATAGGGAAAGGAGTGCATAGAGGTGGATCACAGAGAAAGGATGAGCAGATGGAAGGAGACAATGGTTCAAATGGCTCTGAGCACTATGGGATTTCACATCTGAGGTCATCAGTCCCCTAGAACTTAGAACAACTTAAACCTAACTAACCTAAAGACAACACACATATCCATGCCCGAAGCAGGATTCGAACCGACTGAAGCGCCTAGAACCGCTCGGCCACAGCGTGCGGCGGAAGGAGAGACTAGTGAGAAGTAGAAACATGGAGAGAGTGGTGGGAGGAGACGGAGTGAAGAGCACGAGAAGATGGACAGAGAGTTGTGAGTACACAACGCACAACGAATAATGCGTCCAAGAAAATGACAGCTAGACGAACGTTGATCGTAAAAGGAAGGAGAATGGTTCTGCGATTCCATATGCTTGGTTACAAGTCCCCTACATTCTTTCTCTGGAAACCGTTATGGAGGATAATTACGATTACCTTAATAATAATAGCCCAAGTGACCCGTTGAGACAAGTGTGATCCTGTAAGCAAATTGTTTATTTGCACAGATTGTATGAAAACGTAGCGAAAATGAACCGTATAGGATAAATCGTGAAAAATATTGCTGCGCTTCATTAGAGAGGACCAGAGGTGGCGAATGTTTCACGGTACATTTTCTTGTCAAGATATTGTGTGGACCAAGCGGCATCCTACACCTATTACACGTAATCAGAAACTGAATCTAAGTAAAGGCACCATGATATGAACACGTTAGTGTCTGATGGCAAACTGTAACCAGAATTGTGGAATTTTGTTTTTCGACTCACGACAGCAGTAAGCTCCTTCGAGGGTGAATTCTTTAATGAATGAATGGGACATTGGGTGAATTACTTTCTGTCTCAGGTTAAGCCAGACCTCATTGACGACCCTGAAAGCAGCTGAAGGCGTTGCTTGCAGTAGTAATTATTTTATCACTGTTTGAGCTGAGCTTAACGATAGAAGTGTGATTCAAGAATGGAGACAGACAGGAAATGTTTTAGATCATATGCTCTTTCCTAGCTACACGTATCACATAGTGTGTTGGAAATCTCGACCCACGACGTCTGAAGATGGCGAACCAGTACAATAAAAAGTTTGTCGGCTTAATCCCCTGATGAAAGCCTTACCTATGTCTCAGACACGCATTCTGAGTTACCAGTTTCAACATCAAAAGCGTAAACCGTGCAAAAGAGTCACTGTTTCGGAATTGTCATGCTCTACTCAAAGGCAATACACAGGATATTTCGTCACAAAAAGAACACTGACTTTGTCAGTCAATACGTATCCCCAAATAGTCTTGTACTATAACCATAATATCATCGTCAATGCGTCAGCATAAGTGCTGTTAAGGAGCCGTAGCACGAGTGACAGTTAAGATTACTCCCTTAAAGAATACCATTGGTGCATGGTAGAACACTGATTATTGGAAACCCTGTGGAAATCGAAAGTATTACCGAATGATGACCCCTGGGTCCGATCTAATGGCTAATTGTTCGTCTGGTTTGCATTAGAGCGCTCCTTGAATTTATTAGTAGGGAAAATTTGATTCAAAGCATTGGCGCTTACGAACACTTGCTTGTTTTTCCATTTGATAACACTGCTATATTATTCGTTGGAGAAATACGGCCTTTGCTGCATCAAGGCGGAGGTTCTGGATCTATAAACATACAAGAACAATTGCCAATGAAACTTAGATGTTACCAAAAAACTGGAAACCATTTAGGCCATAGAAAGATATTTTGCAACGGTAGGTCAAGTTTGTTTACTTAGGCAGGTACCTAAACGAAACAATTGCCCTATAATAAAACAATAATTAAAAAGAATAACGATGTACATAGGGAGTAATATTATGGGTGTGAATCATTAAAGAAAAAAAGATATAGTTACTTTAGAGCAACTATACAATTTTAGAAACTATTACACCTTGCGATGAATCTGAATTATTGTATGTGGCTAAATTTATTCCATCTAATAATTTATCAGGACACCTAATTTATATGATATTAACAAGGTATTACATTAATTAATTTAATTCAGCAGATGATTTAGGGTAGTATTATTATCATAACTTTACATTTTCTTTTCCAAGTTTCATGTTTATACTTGCATGCAAAATTTACTATGTACTTAGTGTTCACATCTATGCATACACATGTACTGCTGTAATTGGTAAACAAAACATCATCATAGACGTTATACACAACCTGGGCCAAAGTTAATCAATTATGGCTAGGGAACATGAGTCTCTTGACTGGTTTCATTCTTCTTCATGGGCTAATCTTTTTATATCAGTATGTTTACCACACTGTATTGGCAAAATCTGCTTAATATCTTGTACAATTAGCACCTACACAAAAGTTTTGGTTTCAAGTGGTCGTTCACTAGTTCAGGATTTCTCAGCAGCAATCCCATTAACCTGCGTCCAATACTGTTGAGCATGTTCCATTAAAGGCTTACCTCACCTTTTCACCCTTGTACCTCTCATTTCTCTACTTTATTTGATTTCTTAATTTATAACCTCTCCCTATAACACTACGTTACACATTCTTCAGACTTTACACTTACCAACTGCCTCTGTGATATAAAATCCATTCAAGTGTGGTAAGTCGAATCTCTAGAGTATTCCTATGCGTTATATATATGCAATACTACATGAGTCAGTAATACAAAAACAAAACACCCACAGTTTATGGAGTACGGACGCTTCAGAGAGAGAAGGGAGCCAGAATATCCGTCCATCTTCGAGACCTTTCCCTGTCAACCGACTCCAGGATCTGCCCCTCGCATCAAGAAAGAAGAGAATAGTAAGGACGATACTCGGAAGGACGGCCGTGCAGAGGTGAGCAAACATCAGTACTACTGGGTATACATCGCAGAATCAGTCACTCTCCCAGACAGCTCTCTCATTTTTACACGTGGGACTAGGTAAGGAATTCACTTTGTTATAATCCATTAATACAAAATAGCAGTGGTTACAATATCCTAAAATAAATGTAACATACAACGAAATGATATTGCTGTGGAAAGTAAACGTCCATTATAAAATTACAAGGACATGGAATATACCACTCGTTTGAAACACAAGCTAAAAACGCATGTTAACAGTCGATTCAGTCTTACATGGTTTCCCATGTGCATTCGACATGCTACCTCAAGTGTCCAGTACAGGATGTACGACCATACGGAGTGTTAGCTTCAATACTTGTTCATGAAACTAAGTGTTGCTATGAACTGCAGTGGTCATATGTTGTCGGTAATAAGACGCGGACAAAAATCTGGTGTTTATACACTTTACACACCTTCACATTCTTCCCCTTTCAGGTGCGGGGTTCATTATTCCTAGATGCCTTATCATTATTCGTGTCAACCAACCTTTCTTTTGTTAAGTGTGGCCCATTAAAACATTTTCTGTACCCTTTTCATTCGCATGCCTCTCACTTCCCTATCTCTATTTGATATATTATTTTTTGACAAACGCCTATAGCATCGCATTTCACATTCGTTATTAGACACAATTATGGTCTGCTAACTTAATATACCATCTGTTTAACAAAGCTAAGTCAGTTGCCTAAAGTTTCCTTCTGTTAGATATATGGCATCCTAGCTGAATAAGCAATAGTAAAACCAAACCATCTACAGGGCCATGCTGTTGGGCGCGTCAAGAAGAGAAAGGCAGCCGAAGAAATACCACCGTCTGATGACCGCGAGCGCAAACAAACTGAACAGTGCCGCAGTCGCCGCAAGAGACGTGAGAATAAACTGGTCGCAGCGCCGCAGGAGGGCCCTCCTGGGGTAAGTCAGCGTCATTACTGCCGTGGAGAGCAGACAGGGAGAGGCGGACAGACAGGTTGAGAGCTAAGAAACAACAGGTCATTCTTAAACTACACTCATTGCAGAATCAGCCACTTTGCCAGATCATGTCTATCGAGAATTTCTGATGCTCCAGAGATGCCTCCTCGACTATAAATTCCGGAAGGATAGTTTAAGGGATTCACTTTATTACAGTCAAATGATAGACTGGTTACAAGATAATTATGTAAATCTTGGGTCGTACGGATAGTTATTGTGGGACAGTAAGGCCCAGTGTAAAATATCCACGGGTTACGATTATAACACTTGTGTGAAACACAGCAGCTTCAAACAGCTTCATGAGCACAAATTATAGATCTGCAGCTGTGCAAGTCACAACTGGCCAGTGACTACTGGCAGTCGGAGACACATTCGTCCATCAGTATCGCAGATTTGATGTAATGGTGTAAGACTCGCGAACGGCATCCAGTGTCGACGAATTCATTATAGATGTAGTTCGGAGTGTGGAATGACGGGGAATGAAACAGTTTGACTCATTTTAAACGCAGGTATGCCGATAACCGTTTTATGTGATTTATGTATACACGGAGAACCGCAATTCGATTGGCCGACGTGAATTTAACTGATCACAAATAATGGCGCCAGGACCTATCACATCAAAGAGAAAACCGCCTTGTACGTAAACATACAGGTATAAGTGATATTAGACCAGACTGTTAACGGAACTGAACACTTCAGTAGGATACCCTCGTATGAAACCACAGGCTGAATATCAATGACGCCCCATATACCATCAGTGGCACTTGTGCGACAGTAGGGAACCAATAAAGCACTCGAAATCAATTACAACAGTTCGGCGATTTATGCCTGCAAGAAAGTGATGACTCATCTGACGTACATGGTAGAAGCGAAGTGACTACCTTAACATAGCAGAAAACTTGGTAACAATTAGTCGAAGTTAAGCAGACTTCCAATAGATTCCAACTGTATTAATGAAATCCTCTGTGACTGACACAAATGGCATACCGAGAACAACTTAAATTTCTTAAAACAGCCCTGAGACATGAAGAGCATCAGTGCAGTCTTTTCTGGTTTATTATAATTACATCAAAAATTATTCACGTGATGAGATAAGCGTGAGTTTGCAACTAATTAACTTAGCCAGACTATTTGTGTGAAATAGTAGTAATAACAGCACACACGACGTCAATGGTACAACTCGCAAAAATGTGTTACTGCCGCTCACTGGAGCGAATCAGAGATGGTCCAGGATCCTTGGTGCAGGTTCTGATAGGATTACTCCGAAGACGAAACCAGATGTATCCCATCTGTATGTCTGCGATCAACTCAATAACTGAAGTTTTAGCACGTAAAGATATTAATTAAGAGCAAGGACAATGCACACAGATATGAAGGGCTCTAATATGACAGGTGCTGATAAAATTGTGCTGCGTTAATACTCTTACAGCAGATATAGGGGCTCTAATACTATACAGGAACATCGCGAAAATCTATTACGTGTCACTAAATCCTTTCAGCATAACGAGCAATGTTTTATCAGGGCAACTGACATATAGGTAATTAATAACTCCACGTGATTCACTTTTAATTGAAAGTAACACTTTTCTTTGGCACAAGATTCTGCATAATAATGTAAAAATAAATTAGATTTTCGTTAGTAAGCTCCATTTGTGAGGTTACGACGAAGCTATCGACATACCACTCTGGAAGTCAGAAGTATCTGCATCGGGTGACCTTACCGATTAACAAATTGCTTCCTATAGGATCACAGGCGTTTAGTTAAAGGTGTTGGGCAAGGCCAAAATTAATAAATTGAATTCATTTAACAAATTTTGGTCCCATCGGCGTTATAAGAATATAAATAGGGGGTTTATGATACTACTTAATGAAACAGTGGTCACTATAGGGCTTTATATATTACACTTCGCTACAGACGTCATGTTAAACATAAGCGCACACGAACAGAAAACTATTATGATCATTAAGTACACTACTGGCCATTAAAATTGCTACACCACGAAGATGACGTGCTACAGACGCGAAATTTAACCTACAGGAAGAAGATGCTGTGATATGGAAATGATTAGCTTTTCAGAGCATTCACACAAGGTTGGCGCCTGTGGCGACACTTACAACCTGCTGACATGAGGAAAGTTTCCAACCGATTTCTCATACACAAACAGCAGTTGACCGGCGTTGCCTGGTGAAACGTTGTTGTGATGCCTCGTGTAAGGAGGAGAAATGCGTACCATCACGTTTCCGACTTTGATAAAGATCGGATTGTAGTCTATCGCGACTGCGGTTTATCATATCGCGACATTGCTGCTCGCGTTGGTCGAGATCCTATGACTGTTAGCAGAATATGGAATCGGTGGGTTCAGGAGGGTAATACGGAATGCCGTGCTGGATACCAACGGCCTTGTATCACTAGCAGTCGAGATGACAGGCATCTTATTCGCATGGCTGTAACGGATCGTGCAGCCACGTCTCGATCCCTGAGTCAACAGATAGGGACGTTTGCAAGAAAACAACCATCTGCAGGAACAGTTCGACGACGTTTGCAGCAGCATGGACTATCGGCTCGGAGACCATGGCTGCGGTTACCCTTAACGGTGCATCACAGACAGGAGCGCCTGCGATGATGTACTCAACGACGAACCTGGATGCACGAATGGCCAAACGCCATTTTTTCGGACGAATTCATGTTCTGTTTACAGCATCATGATCGTCGCATCCATGTTTGGCGACACCGCGGTGAACGCACATTGGAACCGTGTATTCGTCATCGCCATACTGGCGTATCACCCGGCGTGATGGTATGGTGTGCCATTGGTTACACGTCTCGGTGACCACTTGTTCGCATTGACGGCACTTTGAACAGTGGACGTTACATTTCAGATGTGTTACGACCCTTGGCTCTACCCTTCATTCGATCCCTGCGAAACACTACATTTCAGCAGCATAATGCACGACCACATGTTGCAGGTCCTGTACGGGCCTTTCTGGATACAGAAAATGTTCGACTGCTGCCCTGGCCAGCACATTCTCCAGATCTGTCACCAATTGAAAACGTCTGGTCAATGGTGGCCGAGCAACTGGCTCGTCACAATATGCCAATGACTACTCTTGATGAACTGTCGTATCGTCTTGAAGCTGCATGGGCAGCTGTACCTGTACACGCAATCCAAGCTCTCCTTGACTCAGTGCCCAGGCGTATCAAGGTCATTATTACGGCCAGAGGTGGTTGTTCTGGGTACCGATTTCTCAGGATCTATGCACCCAAATTGCGTGAAAATGTAATCGCATGTCAGTTCTAGTATAATATATTTGTCCAATGAATACTTGTTTATCATCTGCATTTCTTTTTGGTATAGCAATTTTAATAGCCAGTAGTGTATTAACTTACTTTATACTGAAACTAAAATACCCATACCTTGGCAAAGACTGGTTAATTAGTTTGGGAAAACAACCACGTTCGCAATAGTTGCACAGTGCTTCCCGAATATTAATCATATATGAAAGAAGTACAGAAATAGTCGTGCCTGCACCAATTGCCTTGACTGAGTACATGTTGTGTTCGAGATTACCAGTAAACTCAACTGAACAGTGGAAGTCGTAATGTCAGTCGGAAATTGTTACATACACCCTTCAGCTTAGTTAGCGAACGCCGCTGTCGCTCACCACACTTACCGTTACTCGTGGCCGCGGGCGGCTGCCGTAGTGGCTGCCGCACTCTGTCATCTGACCTGTACTGAAGACTGCTCTCCCTGAGAGCCGAAACTCTATGTGCCTTTCTCAACTGATGTGTCCGCTGGTGAGTCAATGATGGAAGTTTGTTCTACAGAGCGCTCTCAATAAGTATCAAAGTATCAGAAATTTTATTTACTTTTCGTAGTGTGCGTTCAGCCAATCAGGCGTTCTCCATGTAGACGCATGTGAGTTCTGTTCTTCCGCTCCAGAATTTATTTGCATTATCCTATGTCAGTGCTCGCACGTTTCTTAGCAGAGTCAACAAAATTTCAGTTAGCTTCGCAGCAGCCTGTCATCTCATAAGATCCAGATGGTCTTTCGTCCCACTCCAGCCTTACCTTTTCACCGTTGTGGACCTAGCAGTTCCCATAACATGGGGACACAGCTTGTAGCTGCTAACTCAGGATATGCCCCCTCTGCGCCAGTGGGCACGCCAAGTTAAAACGTACACATCAGCCTTCCATCGTTTAGGATGCAGACACGGACAGTGCCTCTGCCGTGGAGCTCACGCCACGTGCTCTGTACTGTGGCCTGACACCGACACACGCTCCCTTCTTCTGGCGGTCTGCCTTCAAGCACGCAGTCTGTACGATTCCCCGCTACTCATTTAAACAATCGCCCAGATTCAGGAAATAATATGGGAATCTAGTGTCAGATACGAATATCGCTGACGTCAGTTTCAACAAAAACTCTCATTTCTTGCTGGGAATTGATTTAGGTTCGTTGGGTTAGTGAAGTTAACGGAGTTTGACTATGGCACCAGACAGGGTTTACGAAAACCCTGGTTTAAGATACATGCTACTTTACTGTGTATTTGGCATTCATAAGTTTGTGCTGTAATGTGGTAAGTAGTAAAGAAAAAACCCTCTCGAACGTTACCTACAAAACAGGCCACGGAAAATGTCTCATGTGGTTACATCTATCAGTTAAGAGGCTGGTTTCATTCTTCTGTGTGAGCTAAACTCATTACGTGAAATGGTTCAAATGGCTCTGAGCACTATGAGACTTATCTTCTGAGGTCTTCAGTCCCCTAGAACTTAGAACTACTTAAACCTAACTAACCTAAGGACATCACACACATCCATGCCCGAGGAAGGATTCGAACGTGCGACCGTAGCGGTCGCGGGGCTCCAGACTGAAGCGCCTAGAACCGCTCGACTACGGAGGCGGCCTCTTTATGTCTTATCGCACGTTATGCACTGCTTCGGTAGTAAATTGTTTCTTATATTCCAATCTAGGCACATCGTCTCAGCTTTTTCTATCAAGTGCCTGCGTAACTATTCATGGATGGGATAGAAATAGTCGTGACAACCTACCACTAATCATCGACCTTTCATTCTTGTATCGCACAGTTCTCTAACTTATTTAGTAACTTAGTTTTTAACTGACGTTTTCTTATAGCCTTCATTTAAGGGCTGCTAATTTAACATATAATCTGTTTAAGAATGTTAAGCGAAGTAGCTAAAGCTTCATCTATGATTGATATATGCCATCCTAGCTGAGTAAGTAACCATAAGATCAAACTACCCACAGGTCAACGTTATTGGGCCTTCAAAGTGAATAAGGTCGTGGAAGATAATCCACCACGTAAGGATCAAGACAGCGATCTGACTACTCAAAGAGAGATTTGCCCCAAGGAACGAGATGTAACACTGGTCGACGCGCCGCAGGAGGGCCCCATAAGTCGACATTGTTTCTAACATTGAGAGTAAGCGTGTGAGAGCGATGAGGAAACAGCTGAGTCTCTGATTGTATACACTGCAGAATTAGCCACTTAGACAGGTGATATCAGTCGAGATAATCTCATGGTGTGCACACATCTCCATTACTTCAAAATGCAGTTGTCCCTCAGTATTAACAGACTGATTCACGATATTAGAATCCAATAATATAGCAACCGTTGGTTCGAAGACACCAAATGTAAATATAAAGTACTACTCATGGAATGTAAGGTTCCGTTGTAAAACTGTCACAGGCTCGGCAAATATTGCTCGTGTTACAGACGCTAGCCTACAACGATTGTGAGTCCGCCAACTGTAGAACTCCGTCGTGACGGGTCTCAACGGCCCGATGGCTGCTACCAGTCGAAGACACATCCGTTTGGCAGTACTGCACGTACCAGGCAGTGCTGTAAGATCAGCAGCTGAACTTCAGTTTGCGACAAAGTCGTAATCGAGTTAGTGCAACTTATGGAATTTTCTGTGGAATACCATTTATGTTTGGCTTGTCTCTTACAGAGACGTAAGACTTCGGAAAATATCCTACTGAATCATAGCTGAAAAATTATACGGTTGCTAGTGAGGGTACGAACGTCTGGCTACAGTGCGATTGCTGCCGTTGTCATTTGCTATCAAGGATAGCGGAAGTTCTTTAGATGCTGCTGTGTAGTGCAAATCTCGGCCACAGTAGCATACACTCGTCTGGTCAGTCACACCTTCAACAGTCACATTAGCGCCAAGAAATATCACAATAAAAAGCAAAACTTCCTATGTACTTATATACTAGAGTGTCCATTTCATTTTCATTGAAAAAGGGGACATTTAAAGTAAATTAGAGAAAAACCTGGGACAATGAAGAAAAAGAAACGGGACATAAATATTGTATAGACTAAATTTAATACACATGCAAGTTTACCTTTACAACGTGCACTCCGATGATCCCAAATCACTTTTTACAATTATTCTGCCACACTATCACCGCACTTTTCACTTTCATGTACTTTATCAAGAAGTGCAGTTTCGTTTGAAATTGTATCATAAAAGCCAGTACACGATACACCATTAAAGTGTGTTTTGACAATGAGCAAGGCCCTCACTGTTTCAGCTTTCATTCTGTTTTTTTTCATCTGACCACAAAAAGTTCACTAATGAAAACACACGTTCCACAGCAGCATTTGACTCAGGAATTGCCACACAAAACTCCACCAAATGAATTATGTTTTTCATGTTAATGTTTTTACTTTTGAAATAAGCAAATATTTTACACCAGGTTGCCCTAACACTTTCTTTGTTTCCTTCTTCACTTTTTATGAAGTTCTGTGCACATGAGAATTCATCGAATAGTTCGTCTTCATCAACAGGAAAATTTGGTACAATACTTTTAACAAAAACACAACAGTCCTGAATATCCTTCCACTGTAGCTGCTCTTTCTCAGTATTAACCCAGTCAAACGCTTTAAAAGGTGTGAGAAATGGTAAACACCATTCTTTAATATACTCAATGCAAGAGTCATAGAAGATGTCAGCATAAATATGAAATAGTTCTGCAGTAATTTCACCCTCTTCTTCCAACTTTCTTAGAGACTCATGTACAAAGGATGTGAGAAATCTTTCAGATTTTCTACATTGTAATTTGCTCAATAATTTGTTTATTTCTTGATAAACTTTCACTATTGTGATTTCTTGTTTCTCAATGTATTTAATTGTTGTGGAGAAAGTTTTTAGCTGGCTGACAAGAAAATGTAGAAGAACAATAGACACAGGGTCATCAAAGAATTGTTCAAGGATAACAGGACACTTATCAAGGGAAATGAAATATGATTTCAAAGGAGGAAATATCTCTACAATTCTTTCCAATGCTGGTAGCAGAGATAGCCACCTTGTCTTGCTGTGCCCAAGTACAGTTTTGTATTCAGTTTCAGTAAACTTACGGAATGACTTCAGAGATTCAACTCTTACTGTGTATATGTGGAAATGCTGGTAGATGTTGTTCACAATTAATTGGCAGTCGATGGGTAGGCAATCTGAGCCAGTTTGTAAGGAATTGTGCACCACATGTGCTGGACAGCCAACACCTATTATATTATTCACTGTGTTCTGTTGCAGTTTATACAACAAATTGTTCTTTACTTTCCTCTGCTTACCACCAAAGTTGGTGTTAGTGTTGTCTGCAGAAACTGCAATCACCTTTCCCTCAAGATCATATTTCTTTAAAACCTCCAGCACATAATTCTGAAGTAAATCTGAAGTTTCTCCAGCTAAATTAACCAATTCGAGCACTTTCACCGTGATGCCATGTTCAGAGTGGAAATACCTGATAAGGAGAGGAACCAGCTTCAAATCCAGATGACTCGATGTATCAATCATTACAGAAATGAATCGAGCACTTTTCAGTTCATTTAAAACCTGCTGAGCTGCATACGGTGCAATAACATTTGAAATGATTGGATTATATTTTGTGTGTCCACATGTGAATTTAGGATTGAAAATTTTTTTAACAACTGCTGTAGTACAGTCCATTGACTTTAAGCTATGGTTATGCATTGCACTGTGGTATGCAAACGTAGCTTCTTGTGCTGCCAACTGCCTATCCATTTCTGTTACTGATTTTAAGTTTACATAGTAGTCACCCACGCATTAATTTGCTCTTTTCGTTTGATCACTCATGCGATGTTTCCTCGTCTTAATGTGATTCACAATGTCAGACCTTCCACCATGACCAATAGAAAATTTTGGTCTCCACTACCAGTGATAAAAGGAAACTCGCTTTTTATATTGCTTTTAAAATTACACTTTCGTTTTGGCATAACAGTTATTGCACAGTGCAAAAAATTAACAGTGCGGTGACGAAAGCCAGAGAGCAAGTATCAGTGGTGTAGAGTATCTCTGGACCGGAAAGACGGATTCAGTGGATCGATTTAGAAGAGAAGAATCTTCGTTATTATTCGTAGCCCATAGTGCGTTCAAAATTACTTGCGACTTTTGACAATTCGGTACATGCTTGGGGTATCCTGAAAGTCATCACACACTTCCTAGCTTAAATAATTGCGCAGTTAATAGCAAGTCAAACAACCAGTAGCGTAAAATACTCTAGCCTAGCGGAATCATAAAAAAACGGGACTTTTGAGCGTCCCCAAAAAAACTTTCTGGACAGCGGGACATTTTGGTAAAAAACGGGACTGTCTCGGGAAAAACGGGACGAATGGACACCCTATTATATACAAATAAGTACAAGTAGGCAATCCTCTTAGTGGAGCAGAGCACTTCTGCGTGCTACGCAAGAGTCAGTGGATATGAAACCAGCAGCTGGGAATACTTGACGCCAGGAATACCACCAAAGAACACGTGAAACGGTAGAGGACGGGTAATGCAGTCATAACAATTACAACACTTCAACGATTGTTGCCCTGAAGAAGGTTATTATATCCCATCTAACACGCATGTTTGAAATGGTATAATTACTACATCTAGTACGTTCGCTTGATAACGGTACTTTGGTATGATCTCTTGAAACAATTGAGTAGGATATATTCGGCCTCATAAACATTCCATCTGTGTAAATAAATGATCGTCTCACCTAAAGAACATAGTCATCTCTCTTCCAACACTTCTCACACAATGAGAGCACAGTTCGATGCAATTTCGTGGGATTGCTCTTTTACGACACTTCTTCGAACACTGAAACAAACGTGATCTTGTAAAAGGATTGTCAGTACATACTATCAATATAACTTGATAAGAAGTGCAGTGGCCGAGGTTATGAGGAAGTATTACTGTCTCTCATTGAGGCGAATAATAGGTTTCCCACGTATATCCATGCAGGTTCTGCTACAAATACTATGCCCACATTAGTTTTCAACACCATGATACTTAGTTTTTGGAACCAAAAAGATAATTAACAGGGTATTACCACATCCTTAATGGATGTTAGTCTATAAAGTGGACTACTGAGGTCGGTGACATGGAGTGCCTGGCAGTAGGTGGCAGCACAATGCACCTAAAATGGAAAATGTATGTTTCTGGGGGTGTCCGGATGCTTCTGACCACACAGTCTAGGTGCATTTCTCTCCTCACATTTAGCACAGGCTAATTACTCAAACATGTACCCATTTCCGAACATTTAAAGCGTCTTGCCACTAACTGTTCCACTTTCAAAACTTATCATGATCTCCTTCTTCTTCTTTGGTCTTTAACTATCAGGTTGGCTATCAGCAGCTTGCCAAGCATTTCCGTCTCCGGCCTTTGTCTTGAGTGCAGTATAGGTGGAGGAACTTGTGTCGTCCATGATACGGTTGATGTATACTAGACTAGCTTTGTCTTTTGTGTTCTTCCTTTCTGCTGTCCTTTCAGCAACACCTTTAATGAAACCATAATATCTCAGCATATGGCTGACACATGTGGCGTTCGATAAGTTTTAGGAGACATAGCTGCACGTTATCTACCATGCAGTGCTTCAGTTCACTTAATACGTTCTTTTCACAGAAAATCTTGAGACTGCTACGATAGAACCACATCTCGAAGGCTATCAGTGAGGTATGATCAGTATTCAGAGACGCGACAGGAACGGTCATTTGAAGCAAAAGAGACTAGTAAACATGAACTCTACTCGTAGCTTAAGATCTGTAAGCACATGTTTTGTGGAAGAGATGTGTTCCACAACAATGAATCAGCACAAGAGCCCAAAGTCTGAAAGTGAGCACTTTACAGCCCATATTTACAGGAAATTTGTTTCGTGATTAGGGCCATACTTACGCCCCTCAAAATATAGAAGGCCAAGAGATTTTGTTACACTATCGAAGAAGAAGTGCTCATTGCTGCATTTTAGAACCCATGTTTAGTAGACGTTTAAGGTTCGAATGATCGTTTCGGTCATACACCAGAATACTGACAATTCCTCCTACGACACTCTGCTGCATTCCTGGCTCTTGCTTAGTCTTGTCTCAGGTATTAGCCGTAACCCGAGTACTGTTTCCCGTGTGCCTAAAGCTGCTCTAAAGCGAAATTGATATTCCGTATCTTGTACACCTATCCTTTCTTCAGTCCGAGTTACAATGATAGAGGTCAAGATCTGAGTGGTTTGTGTTATTAAACTGAGGGTGTAATATTGTTCACATTTGTTTGCAGATACATTCTTTTGTGTTGGCGCTGTAACTATTCTTCGAAGTCTGTTCGGTGTTCCCTGGTTTCGTATGTAATTTGTATGAAATAGAACAGTTCCTCATGTAGCTGTTGTTAAGCAGCCTTGACGAGTTCTGCCGGTTTATCACCATCTTCAGCGGCTTTCCCATGTTTTAGCTGCTTGACTACGAGATAAAACTGATCACGTGGGGAACAAACTCCCTCCTCTTCCGGACTGCTTGCCTCAGCGTTCTCCAGTTCCTTATCTTCACTATTTCTTGCATACGGCTTTTCAAGGCATTAGTTCCACCATTCTAGTACATCTTTATGATCATAGAACAAGAACCAGATGAGGGCGTAGCAGGTAGCTTGAAATATATTAAAGGGTTACGAAAATATAATCCACTTATTGAAACAGATATAACACGTTCACGTAGTGGCAGAGTGAAAATATCCCGATGTTACACCAAACATCGTGCGCAACATAAAACAAAAAATTACAATAGAAGTATTATCAAATGGCATGACAATAACAGTCTAGAATAATCAGTTACAGAAGATTAGAAAAAGAAAGTGTGCTGAATGTTAGAAGGGTAATGAAGCTATTGAATGTGGAGTTATAGGAACTGCTGTTTTATTACTTACAGTGAGTTAATAAGTGGTACCAGAATGCACCACGACAGAATTGTTTTCGCGTGAGGGTATATCCATGGAGTCTAGGCCCCTCTTCATCAATGAATAACATCAATACGGCTGTTTTCCCTTGGTTAGTAAGTTCCAGGCAACTGTTAGAAAATCTTCACGTGGTGGTGTTGTTGATGATGCGGTCTCCCGTTTGAAGTATGATGAGATGCAGGTTCCCACGGTAGTCTATACTGTGAGAGGCTCTTCGCTTCTCCATAAGTGCAGCAGCCGCCATTCATTTCAGTCTGCTTACTGTGTTCAAGTCATCTTCTACCTATACAAATCTTACAACCCTTCCACCTCCTCTCCCCAGTCACCCTCTCGCATCACCCAGTTAACAACATAAGATCCTATGTATCCGCACGATGCATACCAGAAACTGATCCCAGCTATCAGCGAATTGTGTGATAAAAGACTTTTTCCTCCATTTCGATTCATTTCCTCCTCGCAAGTTACTCGCTGTACCCAGTTTATCTTCAGTACTCTCCTGGAGAAATATATCAAAACTATATATTCCATTCTTTCTGAACTGTCTATCTTCATGCGTTCCACCCATGTACATGGCTACACTATAGACAAATACCTCGAGAAGACTACCTAGATCTGAAATTTATATTATAGGTTAACTAATTTCTGCTTTTCAGAAACGTCTTTCTTGCTATTGACGTCCTGATGTTTACATGTCCTTTACTTTGCTAATAATCTGTTACTTTTGCCCAAACAACAAAGCTCAGTTTACTCCTCTCACTGTCATTTGTCAATATTTTTCCATCTTCAACTCCTAATTCAATTCTACCGCATTTTACTATCCTACTTTTACTTTTGCTAGTATTCATTGATAATTTATTTTCAAGACATTACTCATTTTGTTCATCTGATAATCAAAGGAAATTGGTGTGTCTTACAGAACTGTAATGTCATGAACTCAACTTAAAGTTTTATTTTTTCTCCCTGAGCTTCAATCCCCATACCTAATTTCTGACTACTTTCCGTACTGATTGCTGAATTGCTAGGTTACAAACGTATCTCACTCCCGTCCTAGCTGCTGTATGCCTGCGAGATCCTGAAACCTTTATAATTGCATTTTGTTTTATGCACAAGTTTTGGACCACATCACTCCCCGTATTTTATCCCAGTGACCCTCAAAAATGGAATTCCTACCGATTTACTTTTGCCTTGCAGCAGTCTGTCTTCAGAGTCCTAAGGTCGGAAATGACTTACTCGTCCCCATACTTCCGCGAAACCTCCGCTACCAATGTCTTCATTAATTCGTATTAGGTTTTTCGTGACTATTCCGTTAACTTTGAAACTTGTGAGCATTTGGTCTGTCTTGGTATGGGATTATTACATTTTTTGAAAGTCTGAGTGTATTTCGCCTGCTTAGGATGTTTTACATATCACGTGGAACACCTTTTTCAGGTTCCCTACCAGTGAACTGAACAATTTTGAAACACTGTAGTGTACGCCAAGAGTCTTTCTTCGAACTGGTTCTTTACTGCTGTGAGAAACTCTTTTTAGTGTACCATATTTCACTTCGAATCTTCATCCACTTCCATTTTTAAGTTGGTTTACTTTGTAGGACCAATTCATACGTTAAATCCAGCTTTCAGACCTCCGTCCGCTTGCCAGCTAAGCGTTTGATATTTATGCATCTGAATCTCTGTCCTCTAACGGTTTCCATAATTTTCCCATGTATGGTATCTAACTTTCCGATTGTTACACACGCTTCTATTGTTTCACATTTCTTCTGCATCCAGCCTTGTTTTCCCGTTTTCAGATTAGTGCAAAACTTATTATTACGTGTGCGTATTCACGTTTGAGGCTTCACTTCCTGTATTTCTTTTTTAATTTTTTTCTTTAAACAGTTAAAAGCAGCAGCTGGTGAATTAGGCAAGAATTATATTGGAAATAATATTTTTGCCCATTTATTTCTCTACTGCCCTCTCTATTTCATGTGTTCAAGTTTTCCATTCGTCTTGTAATGCAATGCTTCCCATTGCTCAGTGGGTTTTGGACTTACCTCGGACCATTTTTCCAGATTTCAATCTTTATGCAGCTTCTTCAATTTCAATTAGCCGTTTATATCCAACAAAGTATGGATATAGGCCATAACTGCTCCTGGAAAGAAAAACGAGTTTAAAATCTGCTTTTCAAATCTCTATATTGTTAATGAACAATCTGAGAGGCTTTTAAAAGATAGGGAATAAGAGCAAATGGGGAATTCTGCGTCATTTGCGAATCCCCAAACCACATAACGCCTGTAACTGAGACAGTTCTTCGTCGGATGGTAGTATCATTTTCTGAGTCTATACTAGCACTACTGAAGTCGAAAAAGCCGACATACATAAAATTTGTATCCCGTACTTCAGTTGACGTATACGGGTCAACTGAAGTACCGGATACTGGTGCTAGCTAGACGAAAACAGCGACATGTGTAACATTGATGTGATTTACCCATATTGGTCAGCTGAAGTACAGAATACACATGTTATAATTGTCGTTATTTACATTCGCTAATACTAATTAGTCTCATATTCTTCAGTTGACCTATATAGCTCAACTGAAGAATGGGATACAATTTTGACTGCTATTGGTTTTCTTGACGTCGATAGCAAAACTGTGATAAATTTCAGTCGATGCTATTAGTATCGAAACCAAAAAAAATTGTATACCATACTTCATTTGACCTACATCGGTCAACAGGTAGCCAATTTTCCGTATGTAGATTTCCCCTATATAGGTCAACTGAAGAATGGGATGCAAGTATCATGTATGCTTCGATAGTAATACTATCTACGTAAGAACATAATGTTAGTAGTAGCGGAGACGAAATAAACAACACCTTTAAAATTTGTATTCCGTACTTCACTTGACCTATACAGTTCAACTAAAGAATAGGATACCAATGCTAACGAAAACGAAGAAATCGACGTTCGTTAAATTCGTATCCCATACTGCAATTAAACTATACATATCGACTGAATTTCGAGATACAACTCATATATATGTCAGCTACTTCTATCCTTTTTTTCCTTTATTTTTTACAGAAGTACCAGGACTCAAAAAAGCGATATCCTTAACATTATGGTCGAAATATTACTCGACGTTATATACTCGTATGTCTACCACCAGTTTCTCTCTCCTGCATTCCTTAGTTTATGAACACTTGTCTCAGCTGTTACTTCTGTGTAGTATATCATCTCTGGAAATTTCTGACGCCATTGGCCAGAGTGGACGGGTTGCATCCCGTTCTCCAGTTGGCCTGAGACTTTTTAGTTACAGACATGCTGCCAGTATGAGAATCTTAGCGCTACTTTATTGTGAAGTCGGTGATAATGGAAGACCCTCTTTCCCATACCATACACAAGTTATCAGCTTCTAATGCCTGTACAGTAATAATATTCCAATATCTTACTTACTACCTGTTAAACATTATCACTACTATTCAAATTCTGAATTTCTTTTGACTCTGAAGTAAAACACTGATGCTCCAAACAAACCGCAATTTCTGAAGACTCTTACCAATTACTATTATTTCATAATGTAAGTGCTAGTGTATAATGTTGTTTCTCGTTTAACCAAGCACCTAACACTATCTTGGTTGCCTAGGAGGACGGTGCCAAGATGGATCAAGAGGAGGAGAGAGTAGCTGAGTGTCTCGTGGATGCTGTCAAGATGGAACAAACCTGTCAAGATTTAGAGCAGGAGGAACATAAGAGTCTCATGGGTGCTGCCAAGATGAGTGAAGCACGTGGAGAGATTGAGGAAGGGGCAGATGATGGTCTCGTGGGTGCTGCTGAGACTGACCCAGTGTGTGGAGATGAGGAGGAAGGGGCAGCTGAGAGTCTCGTGAATGATGTCAGGATAGAAGAAGCCCATCAAGATTTACAGGAGGAGGCAGCTGAGAGTGTCATGCGTGCTGCCAAGATGGGTGAAGCTTGTGGAGACATTGAAGAAGAGGAAGATGAGGGTCTCGGGTATGCTGCTGAGATTGGCGCAGCATGTGGAGGAGGAAGAGGCATCTAAGGGCCTCGTAAATGCTGTCATGATGGAACAAGCCTGTAGAGATTTAGAGGAGGAGTCAGCCGAGGGTCTCATGGGTGCTGCCAAGATGGATGCAAACTGTGAAGATGAGGAGGAGGGGTCAGCTGAGGCTCTCGTGAACGTTGATAAGACGGAACAAGCCCCTAGAGATCTAGGGGAGAATGCAGCCGAGAGTGTCATGGGTGATGCCAAGATGGATGAAGTCCATGTAGTGGTGGAGGGGGCAACTGAGAGACCCTGTAACCAACCCTTGCGTGCCGCTTGCACCCACTGAAAAAATGTTCGTTTGTTCCTTTAAGTTGTTGTTTGTGTTCAGATTTTGTTCTGTTTGTTTTTGGTTTCGTTTGTCGTTCTCAGTTTAGCTTTTTGCTGTGTTCATTTAATGTTGGTTGTGTTTATTCATTTTTCAATTTTCATTAACAATCCTTGGTTTACTTAAAACAAAAAAATAAATTTTACGTATTTGACTAACTGTTGTCTTGTTTTTTAGTGTACATCTGCAACAATAATAGTTGCCGAACTGAAAGTACGTTTCATTTTCAGTTTATTCTGTAGGTCACTCTCTCTCTGTCGTTTCAATGAAATCAACAATAGACTAAACCAAGGGTTTAGGCTAAGGCATTTATGAAGCTCATTTCAGTGACACTGAAAGGTCTGTGATATATACACGATAATAGTCATCAGTAAGAGCTACATTCACTTCTGTATTGCAAACATCACATAATGCCGATTTACGTAGTATGATTTTATAGTTGTTGCAGATGGTTAGGTAACCAGCCGTAATATCGTTTGTCCGATGTCTCTGATGACTCTGGGTAGGATCATGGCCTGGACAATTCTCCGCACTTGTGACCAATTTCTGTGAGTGTATTTCATGGCTGCAACACGTGTGGGAGAATACTGCAGAGACTTCTGTAATCAGTTCTCCCCTATGTAGCTAACTTCTTTTTCGTAGAAGCGTATATCCGTCAATCTGAGAGTTGACAGATTTGCTACATTTTGTTTGTGATCCTCCCTGCTTCTCCACTGAGTTTCTTTGTAGCTTGTTTAAAAATACTGTCATGACATGCCGGAATATACAAACTGTAGTCGAGCTGCCATAGTCTCATTATTTTCTGGTATGATTATGCGCTAATGATTCATGCGCAATAATTGGGTTGTTTCAGTTTTCCTCTCGTTTTAACTCGGGGAAATCCCTGGAGAGGAGAAATAGAGTAGGAGTGGTGCTGTGGGGACAAGTCCAAATTAGAGCACGTGTCCTTCTCTGACCAGCTTCTCATCTGCGTAGCACGGTAATATGATACGCTATAACGTGAAATAAATGTATCGTATGCCACTCAACTTAATTATGCCACTTATTCCTATCCTCAATGACTATTCTTGCACTATGTGCTAATCAGTAGTATGTCAAAGGACCCAATTACTTACGGCTAA
Source organism: Schistocerca serialis cubense (assembly GCF_023864345.2). Classification (NCBI taxonomy): domain Eukaryota; kingdom Metazoa; phylum Arthropoda; class Insecta; order Orthoptera; family Acrididae; genus Schistocerca; species Schistocerca serialis. Next base: position 11,724,024 of record NW_026047583.1, read on the forward strand.
TGGGCTATGAAAGTGTGTGAGAAGCAGAGATTTTTTCCGTATGCTACACCAACGTGCATTATTTGAAAGCAAGTGTGTGGTGGGAAAACAAAGCATACAACTTTGTAAGTACACACAGTAGGTGCAGGCCGTGGTGTACCATCTCAGTATGCTAAATGGTCTCATTATTATTTAGTTTAGTGCAATGGATATGGAAGGGAAGTGTCCTCAGTAACTAATTGGTCGGGTTTATAGCTGGGCCGTAATACAACCACTTTAAAAGTCTTAAGAAATCAATTGGGGTAGCATATGCAAACCAGAAATTACGGGCAATCAGAACGGAAGACTGAATATGCGGGACGCTTGCAATGCTTAGCCGGCGAGAAGCAAAAATTACAGATATCACAGGCTAGGCTTGAAGACAATGTCCAAACTTTAACCACCCGCGTGGATAATGTGGAGATAGATGCACGGAGAAGTATTGATGCATATTTGGAAGTGCAAGCTCAAAAAGTCGAAAAAGAATTTAATGAATGGCTAGAAGTAAAGGATCGCGAGATATCTGCGAAGATTGAAAGCGACGTAAAAACAGCTGTAGCACAAGCGACTGCGGCCGCGAGTGTAAATACTAACGCTAGCGCTGCCGCACTACACGCTGAATTAACACAGATCAAAGCCCGTGTGACAGCGGAGTTGCCGAATTGGCAACAGGAGGTCGCGCGGAGACTGTCTGCGTTGGAAAGCAATGTAAACAGTGGCGGACAGATAATGAATCCGACTCCGCCTACTGATTACTATAATAACGCTGACGGTAGGCAGGGTGCGAGTGCGCAACCGCAACCTAATGGGAATTACGGGCACGAACAATATGCGATACCGTGCAGCGCACATCACGAGGTAATGAGTGCCACAGAATGAAGCAATCAGATGTGCAAAAAGGAGGACAACGTGATAAAACACAGGACATTCCAATCCTTCAATAGCGAAAAACGAAATGTCCTCCCTGTGGTATTTATTAAGAGCTTCAGGAATGTGTTTCCCAGGACATGGACGGAAAGACAAAGAATACAGTTCGTGGTCTCCTTTATTCAAGGTGACGTGGCACTGTGGGCCACCGACGAGTCCGAAAGATGTCTAACGATGCAACAGTTTGAAGGTTCTTTCTTGCAAAAATTCTGGTCCGATAGCGTCCAAGAAAGACTACGCAAGGAGTTGTACAATCCTAAGATGGGAACGTTATGCAAATATTTTGAAAAGTATATAAACAAAACCAGGTACTGGGACGAGCCCATGTCCGATCGTGACATAATCAGATTAATAAAAATGAAGTTGTACAGCGAAATTAAAAGATATTTTATCAATGTGCCCGAATATGATATAGAACAATTCATGGAAATAGTGGATTCTGTTGACTTATTGATCGAAGACATGAAAACCGAAAAGAAGTGGAACCATGAAGGCTGTAATCAACAAAAAGCCGATTACAATGGCAGCTACAGTAACGGTAGTAACTTAGTACCAAATGGTAACGGGAATGGGCAAGATCACCGGCAACAGAATCGAGGCACAAACAATGGCAATGGTTATAACGGCAACGGCTATAATCGTCAAAATCGGAAGAGACTTCATGATGGACGCATGACTAATGGATATAGTGGTAACCGCAATCCGCAATGGCGGAACAACCGAAACCAGTGGCGTGGTTGTAATGAACCGACACCACAGTGGCAACAAAACACAGCGCCACAATGGAACGCCAACCCAGGTCCATCACAGAACATGTCAGGAAGTTACAACCGACCACCACCAAACCAGAGCCATACATAATATCAAAATACGCCATCGGGGAGGCAGGGCGGCCAACCCAACAGTAGCAACAACAACAACCAGAACCACAATGTGAGGTTAGTGGAAGTGACAGACAACTGTCAGCCCACTAATGCTCATCCGTAAAACTAAAAAAAAAAAAAAAAGAGCCACAATACGCTCTCCGTTGTTGGCTGCAGGAAGGTGTAGTGAGGGGACATTCACGGATGACAGCCATCAACTTTGTATGCTGAGATACAATGAGGGAATAAAAACAGAAGAGGAACTTGTAGACATACCGCAGGAATGTAACCGAACCGACAAAAGTGTTGTGCAGACTATATTGCAAGCAGATATATAGGGAGCACCAATACAGATAATAGTCGATACCGGTGCGTCAACCAAAGTCATGAGTGCAAATTTTTACAAATACTTGAGTCAAAATAATAGAATACCAGTATTGACAGTGGAGAATTGTCGTGTAACAGGTGCAATAGGTGCACAATCTCATATCATAAAGCACCAGGTGCAAGAAGTGTTTACGGTAGGAAATGAAGCAATGAAAAGCTCGTTCCTAGTAGTTAAGGGATTAGGTGTTGCTTGCATCCTGGGGATGGAATTTTTACGCCAGAGGGACGCAAAAATCGACCTCTTGTGCGGAGAAGTAAGCGTTATGAATGAGGGTAGACGTGTAATTTTGCCATTATTGAGGACACGGGAAATGAAGGGTAAATGTTGCCGGAGCTTTCAGTCTAGATTCGAAGGAATACAGGTAATGAATTTATATTCTTACTTAAGTACAAGGCAAGCATATTATAAAGAGTTTATTACTGAAGACAGAGAGGAAAAAAGGAAACTGATAGCCATGAAAGTCATGGATTCAGAACATTTGACTGAAGCACAACAAAACGAATCGACTCAGCTACTTAAAGATTGTGAGAATGTGTTTTCGGAAAATCCCCGGTGTTATCGAGGACTACACCTATAACATCGAAGTGGTACCTCACGATACTTTCTGTCACGCAAACTACACCATCCCGTGGTCACAGAAGGAGGCAGTTCGGAAGGAAATAAGAAAAATGCTGGATTGGGGGATAATTGAACCATCTCTGTCCCCGTACAGCAGTCCGCTCGTGGGAGCAGCGAAAGCGGACGGCAGTATACGTCTTGTGCTTGATGCGCGCGATATTAACAAAATAATTGTACCTGTCAGAACGCGACCAGAAAACCTGGATGAACAGATACAGAAGTTTTATGGAGTTCAATATCTGACCTCTGTCGATATGTGTTCGTCGTATTGGCAAATCCCACTAACTGAATCATCAGGAAAGTACACTGCCTTGTGTTTGCTGGGAGAAGTTACCAATGAAAAGTTTTACCATTTGGATTAAATGTTAGTGCAGGTTTCTTCATTGCAGCGCTCGATACAGTATTAGGACCAGATTTGTTGGACCGAGTAACGTCGTATGTCGATGACTTATTAATAGCTACTCCCGAGTGGGAAAGCCACATGGACACGCTGAGATGCGTACTAAAAAGATTTTCTGATGTGGGCGTTGTTGTGGATTGGCAGGAGAGCCAACCCACGAAGTTTAGAGGAAGCCGAAAGGCACGCGTGTAAGCTCACGCAGGCTGGCGTGAGGTCTGGAACAGGACAAGGAAATTAGAACTTAGAAAAACGGACGCAGATGGTGGAATACTTAACTTTAATCCATTAATGTTGAACGTAGCTCTTGTCTGTACATTATTTACAATATCAATAGTAACTGAACATGGCGCCTTCCTAGGTCGTAGCAAATGACGTAGCTGAAGGCTATGCTAACTATCGTCTCGGCAAATGAGAGCGTATTTTGTCAGTGAACCATCGCTAGCAAAGTCGGTTGTACAACTGGAGCGAGTGCTGGGAAGTGTCTCTAGACCTGCCGTGTGGCGGCGCTCGGTCTGCAATCACTGATAGTAGCGACACGCGAGTCCGACGTATACTAACGGACCGCGGCCGATTTAAAGGCTACCACCTATCAAGTGTGGTGTCTGGCGGTGACACCACAGGCGTAACCGCAAACCTCGCAAAATCCAAATTTGGCAGGGAGAAAATAAAATTTCTTGTTCATGTAATATCACCTACAGGTATTGTGCCCGATCCGAAGAAACTGGCAGCAGTTGAGAAGTTGCCCCCTCCTAGAACCAAGAAGCAGTTAAAGGCATTTCTGGGTCTAGTGTCTTTTTCAAACGATTCGTACTTGACCAGCTTTTAAATGATGATACCCTGTTAAACTTGTTGAGAAAGAATACTCGCTGGATATGGAATGAACTGTGCCAACAGTCATTTAAGCAAATACGACAAGCCCTTCTAAATGCTAATCCAGTGTCACATCCTGACATGTCAAAGGAATTTTGCCTTGCTACAGACGCTTCCACTGTTAGACTAGGCCCTTGTTTATTCCAAATCGATGAAGAAGGTGGAAACAAGAACGTAAGAATAATCGGTTTCGCAAGCCGAGTGTTGTCAAGTTGTGAGCGATCATATACAGTCACAGAACTCGAAACACTAGCAGTAGTATGGGCCATGAAGAAGTTCAGATATTATGTGTACGGAAAAAAATGTAAAAATTTTCTGTGATCATCAGGCCTTAAGTTTTTTGCTGACATGCAAGTTAATGCACGACAGGTTGACTAGGTGGGAATATCAATTTCAAATAATGTATATAAAAGGTTGTGACAACATAGTACCTGATCCTTTGTCACGGTTGCCGCAAGCTCTGCCTGAGCTAACAACAATACTAGAACAGGCAACAGAGTACAAAATTTTAGTCATGATAGACACTACTTCTCGCAAAAAGTTCCTGCAGCCGTGGAAGCAACTGCCTAGTTTACCGGACGAAGATCTCGCCTTGGGAAAAGTCAAACAAGAACTCCTAGCTTCGGGTGGAAATCAGATAGGTAGCCATTATTCTGTGCAAAATGGGGTATTATATTACCGGAAGGATGTTAACAAGGACTTGTGGTGCATCTGTGTACCGGAAGTATGTATCAGTGATTTAATCTGGCACGTGCACCTTTCGTGGGGACAAGTGGGCATTGAAAAATGTAGAGCACTTCTCGCAAGACAATGTCATTTTAAGAATATGAAAAGAATAATTCAGAATGTTGTAAGGACTTGTGTAGTTTGTAAAAGAACGAAACCTACAAATCTGCCAACTGTAAGTGAATTGCACCCTGTTGTTCCTAACAAACCATTACGACTAGTTTCTGTTGACATTCTAGGGCCACTACCCACTGGCAGAGGTGGTGTGAAATATATATTTGCTGTATATGATGCCTCTTCCAAATTTATAAAATTGTATCCTGTAAAAGCTTCAACGGCCACACCCCTCATTCTGAATTTACGAACAGATTATTTTGTTAATGTTGGCAAACCACGGATCATTGTTGTTGTTGTGGTCTTCAGTCCTGAGACTGGTTTGATGCAGCTCTCCATGCTACTCTATCCTGTGCAAGCTTCTTCATCTCCCAGTACCTACTGCAACCTACATCTTTCAGAATCTGCTTAGTGTATTCATCTCTTGGTCTCCCTCTACGATTTTTACCCTCCACGGTGCCCTCCAATGCTAAATTTGTGATCCCTTGATGCCTCAGAACATGTCGTACCAACCGATCCCTTCTTCTAGTCAAGTTATGCCACAAACTTCTCTTCTCCCCAATTCTATTCAATACCTCCTCATTAGTTACGTGATCTACCCACCCTATCTTCAGCATTCTTCTGTAGCACCACATTTCCAAAGCTTCTATTCTCTTCTTGTCCAAACTAGTTATCGTCCATGTTTCACTTCCATACAAGGCTGCACTCCATACAAATACTTTCAGAAATGACTTCCTGACACTTAAGTCTATACTCGATGTTAACAAATTTCTCTTGTTCAGAAACGCTTTTCTTGCCATTGCCAGTCTACATTTTATATCCTCTCTACTTTGACCATCATCAGTTATTTTACTCCCTAAATAGCAAAACTCCTTTACTACTTTAAGTGTCTCATTTCCTAATCTAATTCCCTCAGCATCACCCGACTTAATTTGACTACATTCCATTATCCTCGTTTTGCTTTTGTTGATGTTCATCTTATGTCCTCCATTCAAGACACTGTCCATTCCGTTCAACTGCTCTTCCAAGTCCTTTGCTGTCTCTGACAGAATTACAATGTCATCGGCGAACCTCAAAGTTTTTACTTCTTCTCCATGAATTTTAATATCTACTCCGAATTTTTCTTTTGTTTGCTTCACTGCTTGCTCAATATACAGATTGAATAACATCGGGGAGAGGCTACAACCCTGTCTCACTCCTTTCCCAACCACTGCTTCTCTTTCATGCCCCTCGACTCTTATAACTGCCATTTGGTTTCTGTACAAATTGTAAATAGCCTTTCGCTCCCTGTATTTTACCCCTGCCACCTTCAGAATTTGAAAGAGAGTATTCCTGTTAACATTGTCAAAAGCTATCTCTAAGTCTACAAATGCTAGAAACGTAGGTTTGCCTTTTCTTAATCTTTCTTGTAAGATAAGTCGTAAGGTTAGTATTGCCTCACATGTTCCAACATTTCTACGGAATCCAAACTGATCTTCCCCGAGGTCCGCTTCTACCAGTTTTTCCATTCGTCTGTAAAGAATTCGCGTTAATATTTTGCAGCTGTGACTTATTAAACTGATAGTTTGGAAATTTTCACATCTGTCAACACCTGCTTTCTTTGGGATTGGAATTATTATATTCTTCTTGAAGTCTGAGGGTATTTCGCCTGTCTCATACATCTTGCTCACCAGATGGTAGAGTTTTATCGTGACTGGCTCTCCCAAGGCCATCAGTAGTTCTAATGGAATGTTGTCTACTCCCGGGGCCTTGTTTCGACTCAGGTCTTTCAGTGCTCTGTCACACTCTTCACGCAGTATAATATCTCCCATTTCGTCTTCATCTACATCCTCTTCAATTTCCATAATATTGTCCTCAAGTACATCGCCCTTGTATAAACCCTCTATATACTCCTTCCACCTTTCTGCCTTCCCTTCTTTGCTTAGAACTGGGTTGCCATCTGAGCTCTTGATATTCATACAAGTGGTTCTCTTCTCTCCAAAGGTCTCTTTAATTTTCCTGTAGGCAGTATCTATCTTACCCCTAGTGAGACAAGCCTCTACATCCTTACATTTGTCCTCTACCCATCCCTGCTTAGCCATTTTGCACTTCCTGTCGATCTCATTTTTGAGACATTTGTATTCCTTTTTGCCGGCTTCATTTACTGCATTTTTATATTTTCTCCTTTCATCAATTAAATTCAATATTTCATCTGTTACCCAAGGATTTCTATTAGCCCTCGTCGTTTTACCTACTTGATCGTCTGCTGCCTTCACTTCTTCATCCCTCAGAGCTACCCATTCTTCTTCTACTGTATTTCTTTCCCCATTCCTGTTAATTGTTCCCTTATGCTCTCCCTGAAACTCTCTACAACCTCTGGTTCTTTCAGTTTATCCAGGTCCCATCTCCTTAAATTCCCACCTTTTTGCAGTTTCTTCAGCATCAATCTGCAGTTCATAACCAATACATTGTGGTCAGAATCCACATCTGCCCCTTGAAATGTCTTACAATTTAAAACCTGGTTCCTAAATCTCTGTCATACCATTATATAATCTATCTGATACCTTTTAGTATCTCCAGGATTCTTCCAGGTATACAACCTTCTTTTATGATTCTTGAACCAAGTGTTAGCTATGATTATGTTATGCTCTGTGCAAAATTCTACAAGGCGGGTTCCTCTCTCATTTCTTCCCCCCAATCCATATTCACCTACTATGTTTCCTTCTCTCTCTTTTCCTACTGACGAATTCCAGTCACCCATGACTATTAAATTTTCGTCTTCCTTCACAACCTGAATAATTTCTTTTATCTCGTCATACATTTCATCAATTTCTTCATCATCTGCAGAGCTAGTTGGCATATTAACTTGTACTACTGTAGTAGGCATGGGCTTTGTGTCTATCTTGGCCACTATAGTGCGTTCACTATGCTGTTTGTAGTAGCTAACCCGCACTCCTATTTTTTTATTCATTACTAAACCTACTCCTGCATTACCCCTATTTGATTTTGTATTTATAACCCTGTAATCACCTGACCAAGAGTCTTGTTCCTCCTGCCACCGAACTTCACTAATTCCCACTATATTTAACTTTAACCTATCCATTTCCCTTTTTAAACTTTATAACCTACCTGCCCGATTAAGGGATCTGACATTCCACGCTCCGATCCGTAGAACGCCAGTTTTCTTTCTCCTGATAACGACGTCCTCTTGAGTAGTCCCCGCCCAGAGATCCGAATGGGGGACTATTTTACCTCCGGAATATTTTACCCAAGAGGACGCCATCATCATTTAATCATACAGTAAAGCTGCATGTCCTCGGGAAAAATCACGGCTGTAGTTTCCCCTTGCCTTCAGCCGTTCGCAGTAACACCACAGCAAGGCCGTTTTGGTTAATGTTACAAGGCCAGATCAGTCAATCATCCAGACTGTTGACCCTGCAACTACTGAAAAGGCTGCTGCCCCTCTTCAGGAACCACATGTTTGTCTGGCCTCTCAACAGATATCCCTCCGTTGTGGTTGCACTACGGTACGGCCATATGTATCCTTGAGGCACGCAACCCTCCCCACCAACGGCAAGGTCCATGGTTCATGGGATCATATTATCCGATAATGCCACCTATTTTACTGGTCTCAAATGGAAAACGTTTCTACAAGAGCAAGGTATTAAACACATTTTTGTAGCTCGATTTCACCCTGAGGGCAGTCTTGCAGAGCGTGCCTTTAAAGAGTTGAACAGGTTCATGAGAACTTACATCCCGAATCGCCACACCAAGTTGGCAAAATACGTTTTGACTTTTGAGGAACTCCACAAGAGATTGCCACATTCTGCCACCGGTTATACTCCACTAGAAGTCATGTTGGGAAAGAATGAAACCGACAGCTAGCTGTCACCATTACCGACTGTACCACGACAAGTTTTACCTCACGAACAGATTATAGCTGAGACTTTAAATAATTTAACGAGGTGCGCGGAGCGCCGAAAGGAGAAGCATGACAAGAAGATAAAGAAGGTAACAGTGTATCAACCAGGTGACTTGGTGCTAATAATGACTCATCCCCAGTAATCTCTGTTAGCGAAAAAGAATAAGAAATGGCAACCGGTGTATGCCGGGCCCTACAAAATCATAGACATACCACATGGATGTAGCTATTGGTTGGATGACGTAGAATCGGAAGAGATCAGAGGACTCTATCCATACAAAGACATAAAGAAGTTCGCTCAGTAGAGCAACGTTTATATATGTGAGTAGTAGGTTAAGTTTAGAGTGCATTTTTTTCTGTGTGTAAATGTTCAGATTTTAGTGTCACATTTAAAGACAATGAGGCACACAAGATTAGTGTGATTCAATATTGTGGATGTTAAGGAATAACAGTATTTTTAAGTAATTGCATTTTGAAAGAAAAATGAACATAGAATACTTTACAAATTTCATTTTTAAAAATGCTTTAAAAATATTAAAAAAAGAGAAATTCAACAGCATGTAATGATGAAAGAATTTTTCATGAGTGTGTCATGAATATTTTTGAACTGTAGTAGTAATGAAACTTATGAAAATTCAATATTATAGTGTATATGTTGTTCCATGTATTTATGTCTATACCGATCCTGAAGTATGCTCAATCATAATTTACTTAACAATATGAGTGCAGCGTGTACTTCACCCAAGGTACATCATGTGTTGTGGACAAGGTAAAAAGCAAATCAGTAAACGCGACTACCGGTAAGCACTGTTAAAATATACTGCCATCTGCTGAGGCAGAGATCTGCACGAATTTATCGTTTAAACAAAAGTCTCAAATCTAATACTAATCTAGGAACTTGCACGCTAGGCCTAGATTACAAAATGTGTAAAATAATGCGAGAGGCAAAGTTTTGTAAAGTAGAGCCTGGCTCTGGAGGGCAAGTACGAAATGAGTAGGCAGACATACATGGAGACTTATCTCAGATGAGACGGAAATACAATAGTATAGTCAAAAGTCTGAAGGCAAGTACGACTCTGTAAGTGGAAAATGGAAATAGGTAATTAACGCGAGAGACTGGCAAAATACAGCACAACCCAAAACCCAGTTCAGACTGAATGGTTCAAATGGCTCCGAGCACTATGCGACTTAACTTCTGAGGTCATCAGTCACCTAGAACTCAGAACTAATTAAACCTAACTAACATAAGGACATCACACACATCCATGCCCGAGGCAGGATTGGAACCTGCGACCGTAGCGGTCGCTCGGTTCCAGACTGTAGCTCCCAGAACCGCACGGCCACTCCGGCCGGCTCAGACTGAATGAAATAATTAGTGTTTGTGAACTAATCGAAACAGTTACTTTAAGCAGTGTGAAAAACTGTGAAGGTGAAACTGTGATAAGGACAGTGAAGTGCTGTATTGAGCGTTCAACAGCGGTGAAGACGCCAAACGCCAATATTACCCACGAAAAACTGTGAATTTGTTTATAAATGTGAACTGTTAACGTGAAGTGAACCCACAGTCAATATTTTTGTGACAGACTGTAATTTCAGTGAGTACAATAATGGGAGATTGGAATGCGATGCGTGGACTGTTGCAAAACAGCGACAGCAGAAACGGCGAATGTTTATGCTAAGCTCGTATTGGGACACTCACCAGTGCCTGCGAGTGCGGAGAAAACATAAATAATTTTATCAAGACAAAAACTGACGTGTAATGGGAACAGTATCGCATCAAAACTGCATTCACGTGAGAAGATCCATGTCATGTATTCTGCAGGATAATGCTGGCTTGACACTCGGAAACTGGCGAAAACGTAACAACTGCCGCACTAATAAATGCTTCTTTACCACTAGCGTAACCATCTGCAGCGGGAGGGAAATATTACGTTGGTTGCGTGTGTTTCCTGTACTACGTCGGAGATGCGTAGCAGAGCTGACTCCTGCCAAGAAGCGCGGGGAGCGGATATCATCCCACTCCGCCACGCCCGGGCGAGACAGAAGCGCATCGCCAACCGTGCAGCCGATCAGCTGATTCTTACCTTCCGCGGCGGCGAGAGACACGCTGGCGTCGAGCGGGCGCTGACCTCTCCGCAGCCGCCGCGAACTCCGAGCACCGAACACACCAACCGGCGCCGTCGCGAGCTAAACGTCGCGGCGTAGATCATCAACGACACCGCAATCAATAAAGACGATATATAAATTGTTATAACGACCTTATATCTGTGCATAGTGCAACGAAAATTGTTCGTAACGTATGCACATCCTGTACTACAATGACATTCCAGAAACAAATAAGTGAAAGTAACCAAAGCAGTTAGTCTGTCGCTCCGCCGAGGTTTGCCCCAGGGTTTCCCTAGGGACGCGCCAAATGGGGCGCGAACAGTTGACACCCCTGGGACTGCTAAAATTACAGACTAAATCGTGATTGTATACCTTTGAACACTGCAGAAGCTGCAACCCCAAGAAAAATCAGCCAAAATGAATGTACCAACATAACTATCAAACTAATTGTATTCCATGTCCTTTTCTTGTGTACATGACTGTATACGTAACCAAAAGTGTATCATATTGTTATGTAAATAACTTCGACTGTATTACTTTGTGTGCAAGAAACATCATTAAGAACAATGACTAAAATATACGATGTGACACATGTAGACTGTGAAAGAAAAATCTGCGTGTGGACACTGTGGACATGAAACAGGAAATATTTATTTAAAAAAACACGAACATTTTTTGTGACATAAACATTTCGGGGGGCAATATAGCGTCCCCAGTGCTATATTACGAAAAGACTTAAAAAACGGTATTTATAGAGAAGAGACATTTAAAAATTGAATTATATATATATATATATATATATATATATATATATATATATATATAATGATGTACCCGTAAAATAATAATTTCGCTGTGTAAGTTTCAAGTGCAAAGAAATGTAACAAAATGATCTAAAGAGACGACAAGATATGCTCTTTTGTTAATTTTTTTAGTCGTTTTCACTTCTTCTCTTGTCTTGGTTGTGTGTAGACGGACATCTTGCGTGTGCTCGCAAATGTAAGCATATTTGTGATAATTAAGCATATAATATATTCATTTAATATTATTGTGCACTTTTAATTTGTAAGAGGTGATCCAGATTTCATGTCCGCCTTCCGTGAATTAACCTGCATTCAAGTAATTTACAGTTCAGCAATCGCAGCGGCCGATGCTGCCAACGGCGACATTAAGTGGCGATATTAACTTATAAAAAATTAGTGGAAGCGAAAACTCGACCGCTATTAACATAATATTCATTTTTCTCCACAGCCGCACGAAGTTGCAGAAAATACGTAGCTTTAAGATTCTTATTTTCAGTACCATAGCCGAGAGCCAGAGCCAGGACTCCGACTACAATACAATGGTTAACGGAGGTAAGAAAAAATACTCTCGCGCCTGTGTGGGCCGTAATTGTAATTAATAACTAAAGATCTTTTGTTTTAAAGTGAGCTGACTAGCCGAGGAAATTAATATGAAAAGTTTGTCACATTGTTCAGCTTATATTCTCATGTTATAAGATTCAGCGAGTCTAACGTTCATTAACGTAACAAATAATTTAAGATTAATATTGTTAAAAAGGAGAACTTCACAAAAGCATTTAATCGCAAATCAAAATGGAATGAAATATAATTTTTATTAAGGCCCACCACGCAAGTCGGCAACAATCAGTAATAGTAATAATAATAATATATTAAATTACGACGGCCGACGGACGCGAGATACACTAGTGCACTCTAACACTAACTTGGATCAGTAGTTGTGTCATGTGTGTTTATGATGCTATAGAACAATTTTCTACATACTTCGACAAATAATACAAACACTCCTTGACTTCTTCAATACATGGTACAAAGTTCGAACTAAGATAATTCGTTAACATGTAACTTATGTCAGCAGTGCCAAATGCAAGTCATGTGTACGCCACAGCTGCCAGAAGAGGCCCGACTTGGTTGCCTCCTTCTCAGTACGGCTTCAGACACTGCTGTCCCACCTACCACACGCGCAGTACCCTGCCAGCCCAGCAGTCAGTGGGTTTACTTCTAGGGACTGTGACGGAGAATGCCGTGGTTACTCGCGAGGCCATCCTGTCGCATCTGGTGCGCCGCATTCTGCCTCAGTCTTTGTATCGTGCACTTGTTCACGTTTATTATTTCTAAGAACTGTGAAGTGGCAGATTCATTGGTTTCAGTCACATCTGAAACTATACCATTTATGAAACCTCCAATATGATTAGTGATGACTAAAGCTTGGGAGTTCGTTTTGCGGTGGGGGGCCGGCAAGAGTGGCCGAGCGGTTCTAGGCGCTACAGTCTGGAGCCGCGCGACCACTACCGTCGCAGGTTCGAATCCTGCCTCGGGCATGGATGTGTGTGATGTCCTTAGGTTACTTAGGTTTAAGTAGTTCTGCGTGCTAGAGGACTGATGACCTCAGAAGTTAAGTACCATAGTGCTCAGGGCCTTTTGAACCAAAGACAAGTTACGATCTTTCCTTACACTGAAACCCAAGACCAGAAACATAATCAATAAAGGTCGGCATCTACCTCCTTAAAGTGTCAAAAACTGTTTGAATATAGCAAACGGTAAACGGATACGGGTCCCTGAAAGATGTTAGAGGAACTTTACATGAAGATGTCAGGTACTAGCCGCTTCAAATATTAAACTAATTTCAGTTAAAGGAGATAAAACTGGCGCTATCCCCATTTAATGACTAAAAACAATTAATACAGAAAAATCAGCAAATAGATGCCGGTATCTAGCCCCTTCAAGTATTAATGTAATTTCAATATGCGGAATGTAAAGTGGCAACTAGACTTTTCAGTGACAAAAAGAGTTTAATCAAGAAAAACCGGCAAGCTTGTGCCGCGAGCTAGACCTGTCAAATATTAAACAGATTGCACTGTAGGAGAGATAAATTGGTCGCTAGCCGTCATTTGATCTGACGTGATTTTAAAACAATTAACGGGTCTAAAAGTATCACTGGTAATAAAACAGCCAGAGAGCCATCAGAAACTTATATCAGCTCACCTTACCAACACAGTGCCACAAGTGCCGGAATTACTCAGCCAGTTAACAGCCGTCCAAAGCACAAGGGTGGTGCCTGGCATTGGAACGTCGCTACTGCCCACAGCAAAATGACAGAGAGGTGAACAGACCATAGGAAAACAGTGTAAGTCACATTAAGATAATTTTTTCAGGACAGCAATTTTAAACTATCAAGATTAGTAAAAATACACAATTAAAATGTCAAATTTAATAATGGTAGAGGATGTACAGTCGTGCTCAATAGTATCCGAATGAACTGAATTGCATATCGCCTGATTATCATGCAACCCGCATAACGCAGATGTCTAGCAGGTCCTCTAATCGCTCCTCGGGATAGTCGTTGGACTATTGAAAATGGTTCCAACAAGTCACCACTAGAAAACACTGCTCTGTATCGCAATAACTCAAGATGAAAAGTAATACCACGATACTACAAATATCAGGGAACACCTTACCACAGATAAAACTGTCCTTAAGGCTTGTAAGCTCACATTTGTTACAATAAATGACATACCTGAAATGTTACCACTCTCATCATTACGTCAGATAGGTAATGCACGTAGTAAGATCGTCGTAGTCATGATTTCTTCTTCAGAGAAACATACCGTTCTTATTATTTAACAGAAAATGATATTAAAAATTTAAGTTATTCACGAGCAGCTAGTTGAGAATATCTATGAATTTCAAATGACACGACGAACCGTCTCGTTATGCATATGGATTCAAACCCAGGTCATGCAGACTAAGCAAAGATTTCGTGACTGACGGAAACTAATAGTCATTCCTGACTAGGCACACAGAGAGTGATATACCTCGATTTTAGATAGTATCAGTTAGGAAATATCAACTTTAAATTACAAAACGAAATCATTTTTAACGTACTCGAATTCTACCCAGCAACTGTTGTTCGTGTTAACGAATTACGAGAGATGTTAAATATTACTTCTTCACAAGTGACTTACTTAAAATGCCGTGAGGTAAAGCTTTCTGTTGGACAGGGATTCGATATCAGATTTTCACGGCAGTAGCTAGATGTTTTAACTGAAATGACGAGATCAAACATTAATTTTTACGTTCCGAGGACTCCAACCCGGCACCTATCGCTGTTATATTCTAGAGAAAACGAACGTTAAATACGGGTTTGTTACACCAGCAGTGACATATGAGCATGTTTGAACTAGAAATAGTATGACGAAGAGTTCAGTGCTGACTGGTAATCGAACCATAAATATTTTGTTGTTGACTACACACAGAGAGACGTCAGCTACCGAATTGTTCTCCACCAGCAGCTCGGAATAACATCCTTGATCTTACAGTGATCTCGTAAATAGTTCTGTCTCACTGGGAGTCAAAAACGTCAGATATCGTTACTGTTGACAACGAATGGAAATACATTAAAAATAAAAATTATTATCGACCAGCAGATAGGTGTTCTCATTTTAGAGCTTCATAATACATCATGAAAACTTTAATGCCGGGCCAGGATTCAAACTCATTCACGCGCAACATGTGGAGATGCTGAAGGATCTACAGTTTTGAACAAACAACAAATTGTAGTCGTGCTGTATTGTCACGAAGAAGTCAAATTCCGCGTTGAGGGCGGTCTGAGTTGCAGTTCATGTAACTGCCACCTACACAGAACTGTCAACACAGTAGGATGCAGAAATTTAAATGGGAAGTGGTCCTTTCCACTTGAGCTACTCTATTACGCTAGTGTCGCGAGTTCGAATACATTCACTGCTGCATTTCTTAAAACGCAATTCTGATGTCTGCTGAGGTTATCAATCTAATGGAACTTTGAACATAATTCCCTTCACTTCTAAACCCAAAATAGCCGCATGTGGATAAAGGGCTAACTTCTGCAACATTTTGTTCTTTTCAGGTTTAATAGACGGCCAGGCAGCAGATGCAACTCCAAACTTTTGTATTAAGTATGGGGAGAGCGCATCGTGCCAAAATACATCAGAAAAATATTTCCTACATTAGCTCTCGTGTGATAGTGGCATTTTATTCTTCTTAAAACCTTGTTTGGTAGCCATAACTCACAGCAAGTTTCCTACATGCATGTAATCAATAAACTGCATGTGTATAGTCAGACAGTTATAGATAACATAAGAGAATTCACATATATCGTTGAAGATTAACTTGTCTCTCATGTTTACTATTGTTTTAACAACACTGAAAGAAACCTTACGAAAACTGCGCACTATGGCATTTTATAAACAAAGTTATGTAATCCTGGAAACCCAAAATTTGCTTCTCAGTAGCGGAATGAGGCGTTACCTGTTGTGCAGCATTGTATGTTTTTCACCATTGCACTATGAGCCGAAAGTATTTTCTTACGATTTCCTTATCGATATTTGATCTTACTGCTTGTAGATCTTTCACAGGAGGGCTAAAAACTTCACAGTCAGTGTTACTACAACCGGGAAGCATAACAGATGGTTTTTCACAAGTCAGTACATTACCACAGAGCTAGTGAAGAAATATGTGCCTTCATTTCCTATTACGAGGCCAATAGGAGCTAGAACTCGTAAACTGCTGTTTGAAGGGCGAGATTAGTTGCGATTTCAGAGTACTATGACTTTCGTGGACTAAAAACCGTAGATTTACAATGTTTTGTTACACCTCAAGCAATAATAACTCAGATTATTCAATGGAAATTACTGGAAAACAGTGAACTTTGAGGTTTAATTCCATGCGCACCAGGAAGTAACTCGTCGATCACAGAGTTGCCAAACATACCTAGCCTTGTTGCCAAATCTCAGTTACAGTACCAACAGGAAGAGGACGAACAGATGTGTGCCTACAGTGGGCTGGGAAGTGAAGACAGCTGGCGTCTCAAAGAAGCTGCTGCCACGGGCTGGAATACGTAATGCGTCTGATTCGCATTTCTGTAACTAGTTTTAGCGACTGGAGTAGAGTTACTAATAATACTTTGAACTGACTGCAAACTAAGCATCATAAATCAGTAACTCTCATAGTTGTTTTTATATTCCTTTCGTAAGTTTACTCAAAACTAAGAAATTCATTCATGATCATTTTCGTGCCTGGCCGATAGTCGAGCACAACAAGCAAATAAAATTAAAAAAAGAATGTGTGTGTGTGTGTGTGTGTGTGTGTGTGTGTGTGTGTGTGTGTGTGTGTGTGTGTCACAAGTGTGAGAGAGACATAAATATAAAAAAGAATGAGAGAGAGAAAAAAAGTAGTTGTAAAGCAATTGAAACATGGTATGTAAAGAAACCTTTCATTAAAATGACACGTTCCACATTATTACGAAGTGTCGTATTCATGATCTGTGGAACAAGTACTAATGTAATCGGATCTAATCTAATTTAATCATATCATGCTGCTGACTAGCCGTGAAGAGTCAGGAATTACCGAAATTTTCGCCAATATCAGTAACCAAATCTAAGCTTGAAAATAAAAGACGACAGTTTTTGTAATAAAACAGGACTCGAATCAAGACTCTTTCGTCCTTCTTAACTAACCACGAAAGATGTCTAATATACTCCCATTCAGATGCAACAAGGTGTGCATGCTTTTTAAGATAAAGTGCATGATGAGAAGTTCTGTGATGGAGATACGAATCCAACTCATACTCAGATTGTTAATTAAGTAAAATGAAATGTTACGTATCGGTTTTTCTTACAGGCTGCTAGGTGTTTGAATCTAAAATAAGGATACAAATTTTTGTGCCTGAGCGACAATCGAACCGCATACCTACCGTCCTTCTGTATCATCCACGAATATAGCTTAAGTATCAATTGCTTAGTGATCAACAGTAAGATGTGTGCGTGTCTGACCAGAAATAACGACGCCTATAGTGATTGTTGACAACACATGAACAGACATTAAAAATGCACATTAATTTTCACTAGCAGGCTGGTTTGCACGTGAAAATGAAATTATGAATATTTTTGTACTGAATCAGAATTCGGAGCCACATACTTACCTTTGGAAGAGACCTAGGGAAGAGTGCAGTCTTGAGAAAAGGAACGAAATCATTGAAATATACTGTTCCGAGAGATTCAGATCCTCAAAAGAGGAGATACGAAATCGAATCACAGTCCAGCACCAAATGTTTCAACGTCTCTAGTTCAATCAAGTACAAATACAATAAGAGCCCTGTTCCTTTAAATGGCTATCGGTTCATCAAATAAAATAAAATTTTCTAATGTAAGTAAGTTTAGTGGCGACAGTATTTCTGTTTACCATGACTTCCGCCTATGTCATCATCGAAAATAAACTGGCTCTGCCCAGTTGGTAATGAAGGAACTTGATGTGCGGAATCTGGATTATAACGTCTTTCTCTTGAGGTTGCCAGAGGTAAAGTAAATCTGTTTGTGCGTCTCAAAAGTAAAAGCGTGAACCCACGCGTAGCACCTGTGATAGTTCGATCCACCAGACCATTGTGGCCACATTTTCTAGCCCCAGGAGTGTGCTGTAACGGATGATGTGCTTAGCTTACAAAATTGGTCACGGTGGAATAAATGGTTCAGCAGAAGAAAGCTTCTGACGCGGATATTATGCTATTCTTATGTCAGCAGGATGTAAAGAATCTTCTAGGCATCATAGCCTGGATGTGAAGCCATTTTGAAATTTACACTAATTCAACAAATTTTTTAGTTCGAGAAAATCCACTGTGAAGTGTGAAGTTACCGGATAATTCGATTATTACCGTCATTATTACTATCATTTTCTTCACACCGCTGCTGGAACACATGTGCTTGAATATAACTTAAAGCCTTTTGGTGATTATAGAACAGGTGCCCAAGAACAGGTTCTTTCCCTGTCTACAGAATCCTTTTCATGTTAATATCAAACATGAGCAATTACTCGTAGATTACTTTATAACTAAAGTAATTCATGATGTCGTTGCTTGATAACAAAAACGCACTGCCCTTCTTTATTTACTTGCACCTAGAAATGGCTGTCGAATACTGCCAAACCAAAAGGCAAGGGATCTAACTGCCTTCCGATGTATGTCGCTGTGAGTTCTTCCATATGATTTGGTCGACGTGACCTGTTTCAAGTTGTGTATGACAGAGAATGTTTTAGAAAATCAGTTGTTTTCCTTTGCAATAAACAGAAAGATTTTCATTCTAAGCTATGCAAGTTCAAACTTTTCTCAATATTGGTTCAAATTTAATATTCGCTTGTATAATGTAGGGAAGAATTTCACAGTTGCTAGTCCCACATTCGACTCATTGACCTTACACTTAGTCGCTGACGATAAATTCTAGCTCAGAGTGACGCCAGTTTAAGTAACATAATGTAGCAAAGACTGTTTGGAATCGCCCTTTCTCACCGGAAAATAGGCCGTCCACTCATTGGGCTCCATAAGTACACTGTAACACTGCGTGTATGTAATGCATACGGATTGTAGAATTTAGAAGTGCTCTCCCTTCTACTTCTGTATACAATATGAATGAGCTAAACGGGCCGTTTCTCATTACAGGCCCTGGGCAGTGCATCATCATACTGACAACAGTAATGTGCTTACACTGACAACCTCACTGTTCGTTTTACCTGATTTTGTAATCATTTAAATAAAACAACATGACCTTCCAGTGGGAGACTTTTCGTCCCCCTTTTCCTTCTGTGAAATTTGTCAGTAAGCTTTGTTCCTTCCAAACAGCGAAATGCGGCAGAGTACGGCCGGTAAACGATTCAAAAACCACGATTTAGTGCCGTTAAGACGATTTCTTTAAACATTGTCGTAGCTGAAGGAATTTAGTTTCTTCTTAAATCGCCTTATGCAGCAACGTTCACAGATATTTCAAATTCGAAAAGCCCTTTATTCAGGTACGAAGGCTGTAAAACAAACTTCTCACAGTTTGTGTCAGGTTGATGTTTTCGGCTGATAGCGCTGCGTAAGTATTTTGTCCAAGAGGTATCACAAGTAGTGTTCCTACAGCTGTGGGAATCATTGGTTGAAATCGATTTTAACACCAGTGGGTACAGTACTGCTAAATATCCAAAATGATAATCAACCTTAGGCTCAGTTCGTCCACAAACTGAGGCGTATTTATAATATTGAAGCTAGACTGTGTATCCTTGTCTTCCTTGAGTGGGCATTGGAAGGCGTTTACACACACACGTACACAATACTATCAATATTTTGAACGCTATAATTAATATTGCTGTCATAAACTGATATTTTGTAAATTCTTCTGGGTCTTGGGCGTGAAATATGTGTTGTAGATACAGTCTTAGACAAAAACATTGACCGCTGAGTCGTTCACGTAAGGTGGACAATACAGTCGAGCTCCCCTCAGAAATCTATGTCCGGCAATATACTCGATCTGGCAACATTGTAGACTGAGGCACTTCCCGGAGGAATTCTTGACAGCAGTCTGAGTACATCACCCTTGACTACGACCATATTCTTGAGGTAAAACGCGAGACTAGCTAATATGACGTCTGGCAACTGAAAGCACACGTCGACAAAGTTTTTATCGCATCTTTCTTCTCGGTGCTGAAGCTATGAGTGTAATTCAAGCGAATATACAATATTTTTCGCTTTCTGTCACATCGGTAATGACAGTTATGTTCAACAATATTTTAGCGAGAGATTTCTTGGCTGACCATCTGCCTCTGTACACTGCATGCGTCTCAGTTCTCTGGGACCCGTTTGCTGCCTACCGGCGGGGGCTGAAGCACTGCGCTGTCTCGCCTTCTCCGACAACGTCTGCTCCACTCCTCACTCTCGACGGTGTAGCATGCACTAATGTTGTTGAGTGGTGACCCATAAAGTCTGTCTACGATTCGTGTGTCACACTCGATAGCAACGGAAGCACAAAACCGTTTTTATTTGATGAGTATTTTATTACACTAGTATGCAATACACCAATGTGGCACAGAATTAATTTCATTGTTCCTGATCCAGTGTGCTACAATTAAAGCGTCACATCCTGTTATTCTTCCTTTCACAGGAGATTCTTCAAATAATTTGTTTTTGTCTTGGATTCATATGTGTTAGTCAATGCACAGAGAGTAAATGCAGTGTAAAGTGTTTGGTTTCTTTCTTTGATTCCCTATGGTAAATGAATGCGAAACATTGTGTCAATAC
The DNA here is from genome assembly GCF_023864345.2 of Schistocerca serialis cubense. Classification (NCBI taxonomy): domain Eukaryota; kingdom Metazoa; phylum Arthropoda; class Insecta; order Orthoptera; family Acrididae; genus Schistocerca; species Schistocerca serialis. The sequence continues at coordinate 11,745,053 of NW_026047583.1, forward strand.
CTTTCAGAACCTGTTGTATAGCTACTCAGGCAAATTGCTTGTTTTCAGGTTCATACATTAATTAATGGAGAAGTGAACGTTCTTCAAAAGTGTTATTTAAAATATTCAATTGGATTTAAGGCGACAAAATTGCACATATTTGAAGCTACCCAAAGAAAAAGTAAGTTGCTAGAGCCTCTGTTAGCAAATGTCTGCAGAAAGTTCCTAATTGCTGCTGTGGAAATTTAGTATACAGGCCCTGTAGTAATCAAGAGGTTCATTTCCTTCATACTTATCATCCTGGCATGTGAGTCCTAAGTGAAGAACAACAATGAAATTCGTACCGTTGATGGTCGATTCGAATTTCTTCAGAGACGCTTGAATTGTGAAGCGGCTTGGCAGTCATAAAGCAGAGATCTATGACCATTAACACAACTTACTGAGTCGAGCTACCAAGAGGACTTGATGTGTGAGGGTTTTCCTCAGATTTCGTTAAGGAATTTTTTCTGGGAATTCGCAGCTCCATTAAATAAATCAGAAAAGGAAGTTCGCACATGCTGGCCCCTACCACGGTTAGAACTGACGACTAATTGAACTGATGTGACACGAGAAACGGGCGGTACCATGCGGCTACGGACACACTGCTGCCAGCATGCCACTCTCGTAATGATATTGCTCGCTCAGCCTCATAACGCATCGTGAAAGATAATAAAATTTGTCACCTACGTAAAGAATACCATTTCTTTAGCCAAAAAATTGAATTTTCATTCTCAGCGTCTTAGTTTACGTGAGGATTATATAGCACGAATCATTCAAATGGAAAGGGAATATCAAGTGAATTTAGCAAGTCAGTTCAGTACCATACACGGAAGTGATTGCACTGTCACAGTGTTGCCAAATGTTTGTGACGATGTTGCCAATTCTCAGCTGTGGTAGGACCAGCACATAGATGCATTTGACTGAAACATAGCCATGACCAAGATTGTAACTGGGGTCGATAGCATCGTCGTCTACCAGCTTGAAAACTCGAAGGATGACAGTGCTCGGATAGTTACTTACGTTTACTGGTATCAAAGCTACAGCATGTAAACACAGGAACGTTAATAACCCAGAGATCATTAACTCTGGAACCCATAGTAAAGTAAAGCAGTCATCAGTCGGAAGATTGGTTTGGACACCACAGTGATTTAATAGGCATGGTCTTGTTGGAGGCCATATGGCATTGCTTTCCTCCCACGTTTGAGTTGTCTTACCTAGCCAGTTAATAGGGAAACCTACTGTTTAACGAGGCTTTCAGACCACAGTGCAGCTCGGAATTTTTCACATAATCAAACACTGCCCGAGGCGAAGTATGTGTAAAATGGCACATAAAAATTGTGGTGTTGACCAGGGATCGAACCTGAGAACTTCGTATTCCTAGTCTTGCTCTTTACCACTTTTTTTTTATTTTTTTCTCAATGCCTACTTTATTTGTCTATTTATTTTAAAAAAAGGAAAAAGGATTTTGGAAGGTTTGTTTTTCTGCTTTATTTTTATTTTCATTTTACTTTATTTTTATACAAATATATAAAAGGAAAGCCGCTCCTCTTATGCTACATAAACAGAATAATAGGAAGTCGTCCCGTTACGATAAAGGATGCTCCATACTTAAGCCCACTGCGAATTTTTCGATGACTGTCGTCTCGTTGCTGTGTTGTTTCAGTTGTTTGTTCAATCTCATAAAAAAAGGAACTGGGAAGAAGTACTATGGTTCTCATTTCATCAATAATCCAGCTGTAAGGCGGATTATCGAATGCGCTCCAAAGAAAATTAGAAAAATATTGCCTATATTTAGGGTTTTTGACGTTCGCAAAATGTCGTTCGTTGAGGTAATACCAAAAATCGGGTACTGTCCTTTCGCCATTACCGAACAGGTAGTGAACAGCGTGGCCGCTAATCCACGTAATAGAGTTCGTTTTTGCTCTCTGGAAATACATCTCATCGGGCAAAAGAAGTGACCGGGCAGTTATCCTGTCGGGAGTATTGCGTGTGAGAAAAGCCAATATCTGACGCACCAAATACCAAACGTCCTTTGCCGACCCGCATTCGAAACGATGTTCATACGGGTCAATCACTTGGCATGTGGCGCACAAGGGTGAATCGGCGAGGTGGATGTGATGTAGGCGGGTCTGGCACAACTGTTTCCCATTAACAGTTACGTACCATGCAGACTGCATGTCAGTATCAAGGGTGGTGGCATTCACTGCGTGCCACACAGTGGCACAGTCAATCACATTCGACGTCCTGTTCATTTGCATGGAAGCATATATCGCCCTCGTCATCATCAAGCGTGTGGGTAGTAGTGCGGTGCGGATGTAGTTTATTTCAAGGAAGAATTGGCTAATGTAGAAGAAAGGTGCTAGGATGTCCGATATCATCACAGGGGGTGCCAGTGAGATTGGTCGTAAGGCCTCCAGTAAGAGACTTGTGAGGCACGTCGGACTTCGTCGCCACAGTTGCAGGTAACACCTGCTGTGTTCTGAACATGACAAAGGCCTTCGCTGTGTTCTGAACATGACAAAGACCTAAACCCCCTCTGCTCCTCGGGAAGGTTAGGGACTTGTAACGAATCTTAAATAACATGCCCGTAATAACAAAGGATCCCAAAACCGCCAACATGCGGTGAGCCAGAGTAGGTGGTATCGGGAGTATCTGTGCAAAATGGGGGATACGTGACGCCAAATAGACGTTAGCATGTCGTGTCCGTTGCAGGAGGTCTAGATGTCTCAGACGGTGGTCACTTATTCCTGCTCTCATCTGATTCAATAAACGCCTGTAGTTAAGGGCTGTTTAACGCTTCATGTCAGATGTGAATTCAATGCCAATACAGCGGATTGTGTCACTGATTCGTAGCGTCGGGTAGAAAATAGACAGGGCGTGCGATTTGTGGGGATTGAGATTGCTCCCCTATGCCGCGCCGTAGGTCTCCACCCACGCCAGTACTGCACAAACATCGTCATTACTGCGAAGAAGGAGTACCATATCATCCCCATAGGCAGTGCAGCAAAAAGTGTGTCCACCAAGGTACATCCCAGTCACGCGTTGCCGGAGGCCTCAGAGGAGTGGTTCCAAGACGAGGGTGTACAATATCGCCGAAACAGGGCAGCCTTGTCGCACCGATCGCTGGATCTGTATCGGCGGCTTGAGACGGCCATTATATAACACCTTGGAGGTCGCGCCGCGTAGGAGACGCATTAGTACCTTAACTATGATGTCCGGATACCCAATGTGTCGCAGTACCTCCATCAAAAATGTGTGGTCGACTCTGTCAAAGCCCTGGCTAAAGTCGAGTGAGGCCAAAACTCCTGCCAGTTGGCGAGCTTTGGCTAGCGCGATGATATCTCGATATCGGCACAGTGCAGTGCGAATATTATGGTCCTGCGACGCAATACATTGTACCAATCGCTTTAGGCGTGCCGCCAGAAGCCGGATGAAAATCTTCAAATCACTGTTGAGTAAAGCCAAGGGGCGATAATCACTGATCCTGGATCCGCCTCGTGGTTTGTGTATGGGCACAATCAGTCCTTCTAGGAAAGCCCCAGGGATCTGCGTCATGGGAGACGTAAGATCGCGGCAAATATCAGTCCATGCTGGTGCCAGCCATTGTTGATATGTCCGGTAAAATTCCAGAAGAAGGCCATCAGGTCCCGGAGACCTGTATTGCTTGAATGATTTCCTCCTCCGTTACATCTGCAGTCAATATCCGCTGCTGCTGTCGGAGAGATCGTGGCATAAGTGAGTTGAGAAAATCGGCGATCACCTCTGGGGGATATCGATGTTCCGAGTGCAGCCTAGTGTAGTGAGCATGAAGGGCGTTTCCTGTATCGCGCTGGGTATCAAGGCGTCGTCCGTCTTCCGTCGTGATAGCTTGGATCAGAGTCCTGCGTCGGCGCCGTCGTTCTGAAATGACGTGATACATGGACTGTTCCTCCTGGGCCACTGTGTCTTGAGTGCATGTACTGACGTTCGCACCCTCAAGGTGGCAACGTGTTAATCTGATAATCTGTGCTTTGGCACGGTCCACTGTCACCTGCCATGCACGTGAGTACGGCAATGTTGTACATTCCATTAAGATGCTGTAGTAAAAGTCCATGGTGTGTCTCTTCCATGCTGCAACATCTCGGCCCTAGCCTATCAAGATCTTCCGGAGGGCCGGTTTGGTGCAGAGTAACCACCACGACAGTGTAGACCGGTAGGTTCCACGCCGGCGGCTACAGGAATCCCACATGTTCTCTATAAGGCGGCGGCATTCCTGAGAGGCTAGGTGAGTGACGTTCAACTTCCAAGGCCCACAGCTGTGCCATACCTTCTGACGGCCGAGGGTAATGGCGCAGATGTAGGCCTAGTGGTCAGAAAACGCTGTGGGCCAAACTTCGGCAGCTCTCGCCCCCACAGCTATGAAGCGCGAGATGTAAATTCGGTCGATACGGCTGGAGGAATGGCTAGTGTAGTGAGTAAATCCGGACCGATCGCCACAAACATGTTCCCACGAGTCCACCAATTGAAGATTATTTATAATTGTCGCAAGTTCTTTGCAGGGAGAATGATGTGGTAACTGATCCTTAGGTGCTTGGCTACAGCTGAAGTCTATCCGAATATCAAGGCATCCTGACGGCCCATGAAGAGGGGCGTGATTGTATGAGCGAAAAAGGTGGATAGTTCGCGACGCCGACCAGATCCTGACGGTGCGTAGATGTTAATAAGTTTGACTCGTTGGATAGTAAGAGCCATGCCTCTGGCGTCAGGGAGATACTCGACATCTTCTGCGGATACAGCTTCGCGGAGGAGGATCGCCACACCACTGCCATTGTCCGACGCATGTGAGACCCAAGTCTTGTAGCCATAGGGTTCCTTGAATTCTGCGACATGCACCTATACACCTCTTGAAGGAGCGCAATGTCGATGTCTGCTGCGTTGAGCATAACCTGTAGCATCGCTAGTTTATGTCGGGCACGTATGTTGTTGATGTTAATCGTTGCTAGACGATATGTTTGGTCAGCCAGGTCGGCAACTGGGATATTTAGGAGGCCAGGTGTGGGCGACCCACAGAGGCTGACGATACAGCCATAGTCACTGTGGTTGGTCGGTGCTGGGTACAGCCGAGGGAGCATCTCTGCCCTCGGCATCCTCTTGGTGCTGTGGCTCATCCTCGACATCATCCGCCCAAGAATCAGATGCAGCAATTGGTAACTGTTGTCTAGTGCCGTCAGTAGAGAGCTCACGCGCATGTTCAGTAGCAGAAGTGGTGTTGTCAGACCGAGGCTCTGGAACTCTATTCGCTGTAGAATCGTGACGGGAAGGGTGAGTTGTGGTGGTAGAGTCCTGAGTGTCGCCCGACGCCGGATATTCGTCCGGGTCACACATCCGAAGCAGGCAATCATCGGATGGCGTATGGCGCCGTTTCTTGCGTTTTCGAGGGGTCCGTTGTTTTCGGACATGTTGTTCTGTGTCAGAGTGCGGGTGACAATCATCTGATGCGGTTTCCATTGGTAGGAAGGCAGGGGTCGGGACAATTTCCGTTTCTGCTTCCACCTTCTCTTTAGTCTCGTCTCGGTGGAACAATTGATCACCGTCTTGAGGCAGGTCTGCCGATGACGTCGTAGGGGGGGATATGCTGTCCGCCACACTGTCATCGACCACTGACTGCAATACGGTGTTACGATCCTGGGCAGGAACAGCTGTTGCGGTTGCAGCCGCTGCGTACGTGATGGGGAGTGAAGTAGGCGTCGCCGGGGATGGAACTTCACCAACCGGTGTCTGGGTCAGTCGGCGTTGAATGCAGGCCGAACGGACATGTCCTTCCTGGCCACAGCCGGCGCAAGTACGCGGTTGTCCGTCGTACATGACAATGGGTCTGCAGACGCCAATTACTAAATAGGATGGCACATGCTTCGTCAGTTCAATCTTAATTTGTCGCAATCCCTTTAAGACGGGGTACGTCTCAGACGTTTGCCATTTTTCAGCCAAGTGACTTAGCACGTTGCCGTACGGTTTGAAAGCTGTCATCACAACATCTGGCGGGACTTCCAATGGCAGCTCGAAGACCCTCAAAATGCGAAGGCCTAATCCAGCGTGGTCGATCGTGACAGTTCCTATGTGGCCATGAGTGTGTCGGCGCACAACATCAGTGGACGCCTTTTCATTGATCACCTTGTGTTATGGAATAGTGGATCCCAATGATGTCTTGAGGTGCAATTGAAGTTCTTCCCGGATGAAACGTTCAATGTCAAGTGCTCGATGTCTTGCGTAGTCCGCTTGAAATGTGATCTTAATTGTGGACTTGCGGTACGAGTGCGCCATGGCATTACCGAGACACGGACGCGTGACACTCGCCGCACCGGAAGGTAAACAAGGAAACACACGGGGACACAGGCACGACGACCTTGCCCCACAGCTGTCTGCTCTTTACCACTTTGCCACCACGTAGCCACCACTGTGGCTTTTGCTTGGCCTTAACATTAAGAATCTCTCGTTTGTGCCTTGGCACTTGCGTGTCCCTCCACCAAAGTAAATAGAACTGAATTGAATGTAGTACCTCCAAGTTGGCATAAACAGAAATGGAGAAAAATTAAACAACATAAATGGTCTCTCTTTGATGCCTTAATCTTCATTGCCATTATGCGTCTTATGAGAAAAAACGTACTCTTCATCGAAATAAACACCTGCGTCTTGTTATGCAAATATTTGCGATTTATTTTACATTAAAGTTTTACTAAGAATATTAAAATAGGAGACGTTTTCCTTTTGTTCACAGCATGTTAATCACTGAAGAGAAGTTGAGCTGAAATTAAACAATATGTGCTTTAAACAAAGTCTTCTTCCTGTTAACACAGTAGGGTCAGTACCGCGTCCAGTCCCGTCCTCTTCTACAAATGCATTTAATCGCCAGGGAACAGAGGCAACAAGCTTTTCTGATGCATCTGTCACTCTGTGACATCTCTTCCCCACAGCGTGAACTGCTTCCGACAACGCTGCCTTGGATGTTGATGCAGGTCTTTTCCTCCTAATAATTTTTTCCATTTCTGCCCACACGTGCTCTATGGGATTGAGGTCAGCAGCTTTTGGAGGCCAGTCTAACAGCTCAACGTCTCCTTTCATCTGAAACCAGTGTCTTACTCGATTGGCTGTATGAATTGGGGAAAGGTCATGTTGGAAAATGATTCTACCTCCAGGAAATCGCTGGCGAACAGAAGGAAGTATGATTTCTTCCAGTATTTCGCACTAATAAGCACTACAAAGCGGACGCTCAAGTTCCCACAGCACGCCGCAACCATTTGCTGATATCCAGCCCCAAACTGTGACAGACGTCCGGCGACGCCTTTGCCCCTGTTGGACATATTTACGGTCGTATCTCGTTAAACTTAGTCGATACACATGGACAGAGCTATTTGGATCAGTTGAAAATACCTTCTCGTCGGTAAACATAACTCGGTCCCAGTCCGAAAGCGGCTTCATCCTACAGGCCAGTGCGAAATTTAACCTGGCAGTCCTGTGTTGCTCGTTCAGCATTTCCTTAACAGCCGTTTTCCGTTCATATCATCCATCCTCGTTGAGCCGATGACGTATCGTCGACCTGCTCACTGTTAGCTGTAGGATGTTATTAATTTCTCTGGCACTCCTGAAAGGGTCCTCAACACTGCAGCGGAGTATACTCCTGTCTTCATTCTTTGTGGTGCTCCGTAGGCGTCCAGAGTGACGACGAAGGTTTACGTGGCCTTCACGCTCCATCCTCTTCACCCAGAGATGAATAGTGGATTTGCTGTATCCCAGAACACGGGAAATGGCACTGATACAGTAACTGTCTTCATAAAGCGCAACGATACGACCTTTATCAAACTCACTGAGCTGTGACATGTCGCCCTGACAGAAGTAAGAACCGACTCACAAGGCAACAGGAAACGAAGTGGCACACAGGACGCAGAGCACTCGCACGAGCACCGACGTCAAATTCGTTCCCGATTTCAAGCTTTCAATACTGTGACACGCGGATTATATTCACGATTTCACTGGAACGTTTAGAGCAATATCATTAAATCAATGCTATTGCAGACGATCCAGTTACAACTGATAGGTGTGTTGGGTTTATGGGTACATCAGCCAAAATCACTAGTCTCAAATTTTTATGAGCTGTGTTAGATGACAATTCATACCTGTCAACCAAAATTCAGGTAAACAGAAATATGTTTTAGTCGTAACTATTATTTCGAAGGAACGAACATGTTTTAGTACGGAAGACTAAAGTAAACTGTGGCGTTCAGTGTATTCGAGGTATTGCATACATTGCTGTATGTCACTTAGAACGCTCGTTGTGGAGATCAGGGGGAAACAGTCTCCACAAACATCCGATTTGCAAATAAGTTTCACAAGGAGAGGGTCTGACAAGTGCGCTACCGATTTTTGTCAAATATTGCATGGATTTTCTAGCTTTGTGCTATATACTCCCTAGCATCTGAAAAAATCGAGGACAAAGTTGAGGACGGACAATCGTATTTTGATTGCTGTACACCGAAAGAGCGTCTACAAATAAAACATATCATTAGTACGTTAGAGCTTCCAGCCGTTACATGGTGGCGAAGTGGAAAAGAGCAAGACTAAGACTACAATGGTCTCGGGTGAACCTTGATCAGTACCACGATTTTCATGTGCCACTGTACACTTATTTCACCTCGTGCAGTGTTTGTTGATGTGAAAAATGCCGAGTTGCACTGTGGTCCGAAAGCCTCGTTAAACTATAGGTTCCACTATTAACTAGTAAGGTAAGTCAACTCAAAGGACGGAGGATAGCAACGGCATACCACCTCCAACAAGACCGCGCCTATTAAAGCACTGTGGTGTCCAAACCAGTCTTCCGACTGATGACTGCTTTACTTTACTATGGGTTTCAAAGCAAATGATCTCTGGGATATTAACATTTTTGTGTTTTAATGTAGTAATTTTGATACCAGTAAACGTAAGTAACCGGCCGAGCACTATCACCGTTCGATTTGTCAAGGTGGTAGACGACGGTGCTGTCGAACCCAGTTACGATTCTTGGTCATGGCTATGTTTCAGTCGAATGCCTCTATGTGCTGGTCCTACCACAGCTGAGAGTTGGCAACATCGTCACAAACATTTGGCAACACTGTGACAGTGCAATCACTTCCGTGTATGATACTGAACTGACTTGCTAAATTCACTTGATATTCCATTTCCATTTGAATGATTCGTGCTATATAATCCTCACGTAAACTAAGACGCTGAGAATGAAAATTCAATTTTTTTGGTTGAAGAAATTCTATTCTTTACGTAAGTGACAAATTTTATTATCTTTCACTATGCGTTATGAGGCTAAGCGACCAATACCATGATGAGTGAAGGGTGTTGGCAGTTGTGTGTCCGTAGCCCCATGGTACCGCCCGTGTCTCGTGTCACAGTTATAACTGTGGTAGGGGTCAGCATGTGCAAGCCCTTTTTCTGATTTATTTAATGGAGCTGCTAATTTACAGAAAAAATTCTGTTAGGTTGATAATCATTTTGAATATTTAGCAGTACTGTACCCATCGGTCTTAAACTCATTTTCAACCAATGATACCTACAGCTACAGGAACACTACTTGCATACCTCTTAGACAAAATACTAAGGCAGTGCTATCAGACGAAAAGATCAACCTGACACAAACTGTGAGAAGTTTGTTTTACAACCTTCGTACCGGGATAAAGAGCTTTTCCTATTTGAGTTGTCTGTGAACGTTGCTGCATAAGGCGATTTAAGAAGAAATTTAATTCCTTCAGCTACGACAATGTTTAAACAAATCGTCTTAACGGCGCTAAATCGTGGTTTGTGAATCGTTTACCGACCGTCCTCTGCCGCATTTCGCTGGTTGGAAGGCAAAAAGCTCACTGACAAATTACACAGAAGGAAAAGGGGGACGAAACGTCTCCCACTGGAAGGTCTTGTTGTTTTATTTAAATGATTACAAAATCAGGTAAAACGAACAGTGAGGTTGTCAGTATAAGCACATTACTGTTGTCAGTATGATGTTGCGCTGCACAGGGCCTGTAATGACAAAGGTCCCGTTTACGTCAGGCATATTGTATACAGAAGTAGAAGAGAGAGCACCACTAAAGTCTACAATCCGTATGCATTGCATACACTCAGAAATTACTGTTACAGTGTACTTATGGAATCCAAGGAGTGAACTGCCTATTTTCCGGTGAGAAAGAGCAATGGCAAACAGTAGTCGCTACATTATGTTACTTAAACTGACGTCACTCTGAAATATAATTTATGGTCAGCGACTAAGTGTAAGGTCAATGAGTCAGATGCGGGTTTTGCAACTGTGAAATACTTTCCTACATTATAGAAGCGAATATTAAATTTGAACTAATATTGCGAAAAGTTTGAACTTGCATAGCTTATGTAAATTTTTCTGTTTATTGCAAAGGAAAACAATTGATTTTCTAAAACATTATCTGTCATACACAACTTGAAACAGGTCACGTCGACCAAATCACATGGAAAAACTGACAGCGACGTATATCGGAAGGCAGTAAGATCCCTTGGCTTTTTGTTTGGCAGTATTCGACAGCCATTTCTAGGCTCAAGTAAATGAAGAAAGGCAGCGCGCTTATGTTATCAAGTAACGTCTTCAACAGTTACTTTAGTTTTAATGTAATCTACTAGTAGTTGCTGATGTTTGATATTAACATGAAAAGGATTCCGTAGACAGGGAAAGAACCTGTTCTTGGGCAACTGCTTCTATAATCACCAAAAGGCATTAAATGATCTTCAAGCAAATGTGTTCCATGAGCGGTATGAAGCAAATGATAGTAATAATGACGGTAATAATCGAATTTTCCGGTAATTCCACACTTCACAGTTGATTTTCTCGAAGTAAGAAACTTGCTGAATTAGTGAAAATTTCAAATTGGCTTCACATCGAGGCTATGATACATAGAAGAGTCTTTACATCCTACTGACATGAGAATAGCATAATATCCGCGTCAGAAGCTTGCTTCTACCTAACCATTCAATAGACTCGCATTTTTTCCACCGTGACTAATTTTGTATGCTATGCACATATTCCTTTACAGCACACTCCTTGGGCTGGGAAATGTGGCCACAATGCCCTGGGGAACGAACTATCACAGGTGCAACGCGTGGGTTCAGGCTTTTACTTTTGAGACGCACAAACAGATTTACTTTACCTATGGTACCCTCAAGAGAAAGACTATATAATCCAGAATCCGCATAAAACATCACGTTCGTTCATTACCAACTGGGCAGATGCTGTTTACGTTGGGAAATGACATAGGTGGATGTCATGATAAACAGAAATACTGTCCCCTCTAAACTTACTTACATTTTTATTTTGTTTCATGAACCGATAGCCATTTAAAGGAACAGGGCTCTTATTTTATTTGTACTTGATTGAAATAGAGACGTTGAAAAATTGGGTGCTGTTCTGTGATTCGAATTCGTATCTCCTCTTCTGAGGATCTGAATATCTCGGAACAGTATAGTTGAATAATTTCGTTCCTTTTCCCAACACTGCAGTCTTCTCTAGGTCTCCTCCAAAGGTAATTATGTGGGTCCGAATCCTGATACAGTACAAAAAATTCATAATATCATTCTCACGTGGAAACCAGCCTGCTAGTGAAAATTAATGGGCATTTTTAATGTCTGTTCATGTGTTGTCAACAATCGCAATAGGCGTCGTTATATCTCGTCAAACACGAACACATCTTACTGTTGATGACTAAGCAATTAATACTTAAGCTATATTCGTGGATGATAAAGAAGGATGGTAGGTGTGCGGTTTGATTGTCGCTCAGGCACAAAAATTTGTATCCTTATTTTAGATTCAAACACCTAGCAGCTGGTAAGAAAAACCGATACGTAACATTTCATTTTACTTAATTAACAATCCGATTATGAGCTGGATTCGTATCTCCATCACAGAACTTCTCATCATGCACTTCACCTTAAAAAGCATGTTCACTTTGTTACTTCTGAATGGAAGTATATAAGACATCTTTCGTGGAGTCCCGGTTTATTACAAAAACTGTCGTCTTTTATTTTCAAGCTTAGATTTGGTTACTGATATTGGCGAAAATTTCGGTAATTCCTGACTCTTCATGGCTAGTCAGCAATATGATATGATTAAATTAGATTGGATCTGATTAGATTAATACTTGTTCCATAGATCATGAATATAACATTTCGTAATGATGTGGGACGTGTCATTATAATGAAAGGTTTCTTTACATACCATGTTTAATTTTCTTTACAACTAATTTTTACTCTCTCTCCCTCATACTTTTTTATATTTATGTCTCTCTCTCTCTCTCTCTTGTCACACACACACACACACACACACACACACACACACACACACATTCTTTTTTTAATTTTATATGTTTGTTGTGCTCGACTATCAGCCAGGCACGAAAATGACCATGAATGAATTTCTTAGTTTTGAGTACAGCTATGAAAGGAATATAAAAACAATTATCAGAGTTACTGATCATGATGCTTAGTTTGCAGTCCGTTCTGAGTATTATTAGTAACTCTACTCCAGTCCCTAAAACTAGCTACAGATATGCGAATGAGATGCATTACGTATTCCAGCCCGTGGCAGCAGCATCTTTGAGACGCCAGCTATGGTCACTTCCCAGCCCGTTGTAGGCACACATCTGTTCGTCCTCTTCCTGTTGGTACTGTAACTGAGATTTGGCAACAAGGCTAGGTATGTTTGGCAACTCTGTGATCGACGAGTTACTTACTGGTGTGCACGGAATTAAGCCTCAAAGTTCACTTGAGTTTTCCAGTCATTTCCATTGAATAATCTGAGTTATTATTGCTTGAAGTGTAACACAACATTGTAAATTTACGGTTTTCAGTCCACGAAAGTCATAGTACTCTGAAATCGCAACTAATCTCGCCTTTTAAATAGCGGTTTACGAGTTCTAGCCAGTATTGGCCTCGTAAGAGGAAGTGAAGGAACATATTTCTTAGCTAGCTCTGTGCTAATGTACTGACTTGTGGAAAACCATCTGTTATGCTTCCCAGTTCTAGTCACACTGACTGTGAAGTTTTTATCCCTCCTGTGAAAGATCTACTAGCAGCCAGCTCAAACATCGATAAGGAAATCGTAAGAAAATACTTTCGGCTCATAGTGCAATGGTGAAAAACATACAATGCTGCACAACAGGTAACGCCTCATTCCGCTACTGAGAAGCAAATTTTCGGTTTCCAGGATTACATAACTTTGTTTATGAAATGCCACAGTGCGCAGTTTTGGTAAGGTTTCTTTTAGTGTTGTTAAAACAATAGTAAACATGAGAGACAAATTAATCATCAACGATATATGCGGATTCTCTGATGTTATCTATAACTGTCTGACAATACACATGCAGTTTATTGATTTCATGCATATAGAAAACTTGTTCTGAGTTAAGGCTGTCAAACAAGGTTTGAAGAAGAATAAAATGCTACTACCACACGACAGCTAATGCAGGAAATACTTTTCTGACGTATTTTGGCACGTTGCGCTCGCCCCATACTTAATACAAAAGTTTGGAGTTGCATCTGCTGCCTGGCCGACTATTAAACCTGAAAAGAACAAAATGTCGCAGAAGTTAGCCCTTTATCCACATGCGGCTATTTTCGGTTTAGAAGTGAAGGGAATTATGTTCAAAGTTCCATTAGATTGATCACTTCAGCAGACATCAGAACTGCGTTTTAAGAAATGCGGCAGTGAATATATTTGAACTCGCGACAGTTACCATGACGCTACCAGCTGACACATAGCTACAGCAGCTCCCGAAGTCAACAACAATTCCTCCAGAACTTCTGCAGTCCTCAGTGCTCTGAGATAATGCATATGGACGGATCTAGACTTCTGAGAGACAGACAGTTACACCTTTTCTCTTGCACTGCACGACGTTATCGACAAACAAATAGCGTAATACAGTAGCTCGAGTGGAAAGGAACACTTCCCATTTACATTTCTCCATTCTACAGTGTTGGCAGTTCAGTTACACGATTTTATTTCGGCGATCACAAGATAGAGTCGAATGTATGCACTGGGTAGCCGAGGCAACTGGCTCATGGCGATTTGGTCAGCGAAGTAATGAATGTACTGAACATGCTGCAAACCACTACAGGGAGCCTGTGTGTCAGAATTCTAATCCAATGTGGCGCAACGGCGTTGCGATAGAAAAATGAGTCACCGAGAAGAGGATTTGGTGGTCTGTTGGATTGATGATAGGTTGATAAACTTATGGTCTGGGATTGATTCCAAGTTCCGCCGATGATTTTGGACAGGCTACGCTAAGTGATGAAGGTATAGTGGCATTGTGGTCTGAAATTCACGTAAAACATGATATTCCTTCTCTGCCAAGTAGACGTTAGGTTCAAAATGGTTCAAATAGCTCTGAGCACTAGAGGACTTACCATCTATGGTCATCAGTCCCCTAGAACTTAGAACTACTTAAACGTAAGTAACCTAAGGACATCACACAACACCCAGTCATCACGAGGCAGAAAAAATCCCTGACCCCGCCGGGAATCGAATCCGGGAACCCTGGTAGACGTTGTGTTGAACCACAATAGAGCCAGGAGTGGCGACATGTAGAAACTCACGTCAGCCTGGCCGAGATGAGGGAATACGGTGTGGTCGTAAGGCCCCAGTACTATCGCGCCATGCCATTGTGTGGCGCGAAGGAGGCGTCGGCCACTGGCGTTGGTAATGCGGGAGTTCCATTGCGTGTGTTTGGCGTTAAGGTCGCCCGGAATTAAAATCTTCCCCTCGCAACGCCAATAGAGCATCGAAGTCAGCCTCCTGGACCAGTCCCCTCGGCGGCCTGTAGGCCGCAACGAATGTGATGACCCCTGCCGTAGTGGTACCAGCCACCGCAATGGCTTCCACAGCGGCGAGGGGCGGAAGCTGCACTTCGTGGTGTTTCAGGGAAGCCTCGATGTAAACGACAGTCCCTCCGCCATGGGTCAACCTGGCCACCTTGACATGTATCCCAGCCTTGAGGAAGGTCTCGCACACGAGGCAAATATCGATTGCCCCCTTGCTATGGGAACAAGCTATTCGCGTTAAAAGCGCAGACGGTGAGGCCACGGATATGGTGATTATCCACGATGGGGTTGAGGAACGACGCCTACCTGGAGTTCCGCCGTGACCGCGGTGACGAGCACCGGGTGTTGCTCCAGAAGCTGGCTCAACGACCGCAGAAGTGATCGGAGCTCAGCTGCTTCTGAAGCAGTGGAGGCGGCGGGGGCCACTGCGGCGGCCTCCGCCACAGGGGCGGCTGACGGGGGCCGCTCTGTAGGTGTCGACTGCCGCGGAGCGACAGTTTCGGGCCGCAACTGCGGCGCAGCGCGAGCTGCTTGCCGCTGCCGCGGCGGACTCTCGGTGGCAGTCTGTTGCGCAGCGGCGAGTTTGGCACGCCCCGGCCGCCGGCTACGCCAGAGCGGGTGGGCAACCCGCGCATCAGGCGCGGCCGCGGGTATAGCCGCCCTCTCGGGCGAAGCCGTGGACGGCGCAGTCTGCTGCTCTCTCTCCCTCTCTCTCTCTCTCTCTCTCTCTCTCTCTCTCTCTCCGACGGGTTGGTCAGAGCGCTGGGAGGGGGCAGGTAACCCGCTCTCGGTGGCGGCAGCGAAGCTGGTGGAAGAGTGCACCTTACGAGAAGGAGCACCCTTGTTTCGCTGCTAGTTCCGCCCCTCTCGAAAGCCGAACAGCATCTATAACAGGGAACATACGGTCCGCCGCAGTTGCCGCAAGTCGGCTTGTCCCCGCGGGTAAGGCCGCAAGATTTGCTCTCGTGCTGCCCCGTGCACTTGACGCAGCGGGGAGGCATGGAGCAGTATCTGGAGACGTGGTCCAGCCGCTGGCAGGAGAAACACTGAACCCTTTTGCCTTTGGCCCGGAGTGATCGACCTCAACCTTGACGCGGCCGACCAACTGCAGCTGGAAAGTCTTCCGACTTTCCAGGTTGTCGACTAGGACAACCTTGTACAGCGGCATGTCGTGGTGGGTACGAGGGGACTTCATGAAGGCTGTGGACCTGACGCCGAAGCCCGTATCGTCCAGTTCCTCACGGAGGCAGTCCGCGCCAAACTTGAGGGGAAGGTGGCGGAATACCACCTTCAGAAGTTTGAGCGGCTCGGAGGGGTGGGTGTAGCAATGGAGGCCGTCCTTGCAGATGGCGTCCATCATCGCCCGGTACTCCTCGCGTGTCGCGACCGTGACCTTGTATAGGTCACGGCCGCCATTCTTGATAGTAGTGGACGTGGCCACCCTCTCGAGCTTCTGTTGCAGGTCCTTATACACGCCGTCCCATTGGACGACGATAGGCGGCGGGGGCGGCGGGGGCGGCACCAGAGGCGCCTCGCCGTCCTCCATCTCGTCGACGTTTGCCCCTGCAAACGTGCTAGTTGTCGGCAGCGGCTGGGGTGGCTGCAGTACGGCAGCCTTGGCGGTGTGCCGCCGAGGTGGGGCGACAAAGCCGTCCTCATCAGGCTGCCGGGAGACAGCATTGGGCCGCTGCGGCCTCTTCGAAGGTCGCGCCCTGGCGGCACTCTGGGAAGAGCCCGCTACAGTCCTCCCAGCGGGAGCCTCTGGGTGCCTTCTTCCGCGGCCTCGCGGAGTCGGAGGTCGAGGAGTGAGTATCCGAATCGTTACTAGTCATAGCCCGGCGCTTCCTGGGCGCTCGGGCTTGGTCAGAGTCGGTATCGCGACACTCTGCCACGGCAAGGTTCGTGTCTGGGAGGTCATTGGCCTCCTTGTCGGTGGCCTCTGGTGCTGTCTTTGCGCCCGTCCAAACCGCAGGGATGCCCCCAGCGCAGGACGGCGCGTCGACTAGCGAAGCAACGGGTTCTTCTCGTGTCAACGGGGCCAGTGGAGCAACCGGGGGAACATCGACCGCTCGAGTAACCGATTCCAGTGGCGCAACTCCCTTCGAGGCCGCCGTCGCCGGGACCGCAAAATCTTCCAGCGCGACCGGCGAGGCTCTCGGTGGCACACCCGACTCTTGCTGCCCCGAGCTCGGTAGTGCAGCAGCCTTCAGGATATTGCAGAAGGTCAGTAAGGCCGCCTTGTCGTCATCTCGACCGGGGTAATAGCCCCCGTGAACAAGCATTTTCATAATAATGAACGCTCGGTCACAAGAGCGCGTGTCATCAGTGGAAGAGCAAACCTGGTCTTGGTCAGTGGTCGGAAGCTGGTTCGTCATAGGTGGGGGGCCGGACGGGGCCGCCGACGGGTTCAACTGAGCCGCCTGAGCTGGCCCCACCCGCCACAGCCTTCGCGTGGAGACACTGCCCTCCCCCTCGCAACGGCACCTCGGCCACGAGCGGCCGAGCCTGGCAGGAGCGGCGCTTGTATTCTCCTCCTGTAGAGGCCGCCGCTGTCGTGGTGCGCTCCTAATTAGCGCACCATTGGTCGACGTCGTGTCACCGCCTTCTCTTGCGTTCTTCAGCTCCGTTCTGGCGCTTGCTGTTACGCCAGAACATTGTGCAGAAGGAAACACGGAACTTCGAAAATGTTCACGTTACGTGCCGAAAGCTCGGCCATCAGAATACTCATTTATCAAAATTTTGACGATATCAGTACTTTTTTAATCAATGCGCATGTTTTAACCTAGACGAATCTAATTATGGCTAGATGAAACAATTCCTGGTCTCAGCACAGCGTAGAAAGACAAGTTCTTTCACAAAGGTTTGAAAAGAATAGAAAATCCAGTGCCTATGTGGTGAATGAAATACCAACTTGCTTAACGTGATGGCCAATTAAACGCAGTTTATAAACGGAAACTGCAAAACTGAACTGTAATCGCAGAAAGGCACTCTCCCGTGGCATTTTGTGTCTGACCTACATATACGTCGACAACCCAACACTTCTCGCCAGATGCTTAGTAAAGAAAAAATAGTCATCTCTGATGCAGAATTGTCGTATAAGAGGATCTTTAATATCACTCAAGGACTTCACACACACACAAACCCAACGCTGCTTTCATATATTGCTTACTCTGTGGTTTGATTGCGTGTTTACAATTTCAGCAAGATTAAAATAAATCTAGTTATTCATTACTAATGTAACATGAGGTTTTATTTAATAACTGCTTTTCCTGGCTAGCGATCGTTATTTTCTTAAAGAAATCTCTTCTTGGGAACGTGTAGCAATGTTGTCTGTCAAGCAGTGTAAATGGAAGTAAGTTCACGCACAAAAGTAATCATATACATACCAGCAAACAAGCTATATGTATGATATGTAAGCTGAACTAAACAAGAGTATCGATTTTTACTGTTTTCAGTGCTATTGCATAAGTCTCTTTACTAGTTGCAGATCGTTTATGGAATTTAACGCTGCTGGTATTCGAGGTGGCAACACTTTTCTTTAAGCAAAATGAACAGATTTGTCACACAATACAACACAACACTAATGTATTTTTTCGTGTCATAAACGTCTTTACGAAATAACCGGTCTTCATACAGCAGCATATAAGAATTTGTATTACGTAAGGTGCTGTTTCTTTTCATAGAAATTCACAATATTTAGAGATTATTCACAGTCTAACTGGAATTTGTTACCTCAGATTTAGTTCTGAGCCCCCAACACACAATTATTATCGCTATTATGATCAACAACATTTATGTCTATATAGGAAGTCAATTTAAAACTACCGCTGCAATATTTCACTAATATGGCGGCCAATGTAAGAGAATCACTTATTGATTCTGCTCCAACCCTTGGTTTGCTACTAACAAATAATATATATTAAATCTTTTTGTACCTTCACTATATGCATTAACATTTGAAAATATTTGTTACTGTTAATCGCATATTATTCAGCATTTACCAATATACTGCGCAGTAGATCAATAGCGCTAATGGTTCCGCTCCTTTGTAGCTGATCAGAAAAATCAGCATTTACATAGGACGAGAATCACAACGAAATAAAACTCCAAAAAAAGATTTATTTCAATGACACATAAAATCTATTTTTCAAATATTAAATTGGCAACATAATATAGTTTTTTACAGGCCTCTGTGTTTCCAGACATCCGTCACATCCTATCAGTACAACAGTTCGAAGAAGAAGAAGGATTATTCTAGAAGAATCATGGATAACAAAAGATTGAGATTTCCATTATCTTTTTGCATGGGTATCGTCTGAGATATAGTTTTTTACATAATACTTAATTATGTCGTTGACAATAATTATTTTTTTTATTTACGACGAAGTCCTTTTTATTACTATCACGAGAATGTTCATTCACTTTCCACACACAATTCTGTCGTGAATATTGCTCTGAATAAAATGTAGGCGTGGATATTACAACTCTCCCAGTCTTGTCAAAATGTACGAGGAGCAGTCAATAAGTAATGAAAGGCCTTTTCTTGCTCCACCATTTTGCTTAAAAAAATGCATATTTTGTTGCGAGCCATCGTGGCATATTCCTGCTTCACACCCTCCAGTTTCATGGAATTCCGATAGGTGGTGGCGCTGTACGTGGCCTTCAAAATGGCGCCCGTAGCGGAGGTGCGTTACAAGCAGACAGCTGTCACTGAGTTTCTATTGGAGGAAAACTGGAGTATCGCAGATATTCAGGCAGCTTGCAGAATGTCTACGGAGACCTGGCAGTGAACAAAATCACGGTGAGTCGCCGGGCGAGGCGTCTGCCGTCGTCGCAACGAGGCTCGCCGGCCGGCCGCACACAGCTGTCACTCCTGCAGTGCTGCAGTGTGTGGACTCTCTCTCTCTCTCTCTCTCTCTCTCTCTCTCCAAGTGATCGATGAGTCACAGTCAAACGCCATGTTGCACAACTGTGTGCCTCTGTCGGTAGTGGTGAGTCGCTCATAGTTGTGTGCTGATATTTCGCACCTTCAGACTTCCATCTGCTTGTTCAATGAAGGATGCACTCTGCGTGAAGCAGTACGTGGGTGATGGTGAGCTTACTGATATAGCGAGGCGGTGGCTCTGACGTTGGCCAGTAGAATGGTACCGTGCGAGACTACAGGTCCTCCCAGTAAGGTGGCATAAGGCTGTCGCACTGAACGGAGGTGATGCTGAAAAATAGGATTTTGTAGGCAAAGCCTGTGGGGAATAGTATGGCGTATTTGAATGCGTAATAATACCAACACGCCTTCAGGAAAAAAAATGGTTGTGTTACTTACTGAACGCCCCTCAGGTATATAGTCGGTTTCGACGGTACACAATTTTACATTGTAAGAAAGGACACCTTCCTCTTTCACAGCCTTGTACAGAAAAGAAAGAATACGAAGGCTCTGCTTTCCTTCGAAATTTGTAAAAGCATGTCTAACGTCTGCGCTCTTTTTCTCGTGGTTGGCTTAGGTTATTCACGTCCTAAAGAACTCAAGTAGAGAAACTACCGTACAAGACGCTGCCGTGAAAGTCGATCACTAGGTTCTGCGATAACAACACAAGTTCGTCGCCAATAACCGACATGTAAGTATCTGAAGATTAGCAATGTGCAAATATAACAGACAACTGTTATTTTGATACGACACGTCAAAAGGAATCGAGGAATGCCAGTTTCGAAATGGAGGAAGAGTGGAGGGTTAAAAGTACATCAAATTGATGTAAATTGTGGTTCAAATTCATGTAAACTGCGGTAGTTCCGCAGAGGTGAAGAGCTTTACACAGAATAGACTAGTGCAGAGCACTGCACGAAGCAGCCTTCGACTAATCTCCACAACGACACAGACATGTGTAACGCAAAATTAATTACAGTTGGTAATCAGCTGGGAAAGCTGACGATTGAGAGAAGTATTATTCGCAAAATCGAACAAAATTAAGGCTGCGCTCTCTGTTTGCTCTGTTGTCCTCAGTACGTGAAGCAAATTTTTTGATAACCTTTACCACAAATTTGATATTTCGGCTCACTTCCCATTGCACTGAATTTCAACGCAAGACCATCCACACGTGATGATGCAAGAACTTTGGATCTGAACCTCTGAACCTCATGCAGCTGTTTTTTAGTGTTTAACAGAGCGATCTGACCAATGACCGCAGGCGACGAGTCGTGTGAATACGATATAATAGCATGAGTATACTATAATAACAGGACAGCTTAATTCCCTCTTAATTTTGATGAGTGTGTCATATCCATCCAGAAAAAAGCAAAATTTGCTTCTGGTCCCTTTTTCTTAGTTTTGTAAATTTTAAGAAATATTCTATCATTCGGAAAATAGCTTTGATGTCATCCGTCCATTTCTTGAGCATCCAAATGCTGTGTTTGGTGGGACTCCTCCTTCTAAGGCGTCATTCATGCTACCGCGCTGAATTATTAATACAGACGGTATGAATTCGCCTGTTGCATTCACATTATAGAAACATGTCGTTTGAAGAGCCCATTCTCCCCTTGCGATTGCACCCATTTGGTGTTTGGATTTTACAGCCTTAGACGGTTTTTGAACGTGAATAATGGGATTCCATACACTTTATGTATTCGGTCAGTAGTAAACTTAACATTCATCTACTATTTCCACATATTTATCAAAAACTCTTTAGCACCCTCTTGGTTAAAGTACTTTCCTTCGTGCGATCGACATTTCTTCGCAATCTCGCAAGGACAATCTTTCATAAACCTGTAATACCATTTTATACTTGATGTATTATTTTTCGTTGTTGAAGCGATGTGGTTGATGACATTTTTCAGCCGGTTGACAGAAAAGGTTCCTTCATTCATTAATAGTTACTCCAAAGAAAGTGGATTCTAAATTAATTATATGCTGCACCAGTACATCTTCCAACTCGTAACATTACGTCTTCCAAATTTTGATGATTTAATTAAATCGTTCCAATGTTATATCCTTTATATGCTTCATTAAAGCCAATTTCATGCTTTCGATATTTCAGTAAAGCTTCCTCCATATCCTCTTGCTTCCACTTATTGTACGCTCTCTTCGTCATATCGATCAGGTGAAAAAAACACTTTTTAGGTGATATGTGATTTCTATCAACGCCTACGTTGCACCGGTACGATTAGTGAATTCTACACAACTTCGAGTAATGCAGTGAGGACTCAACCGTTTTAAACCAGAACTACAAGTAAAACCTTAAAGTCTACTGCTGTTTGATTATGCTTGAATGAATAGCAGAGTACCACGAAAATAGACGTGAAACGAAACAGTAACTGTATCATCATATTCTTCTCTAATTGCTGACAAATGAACGAGGGAATATAACAAAATAGTCAAACAAACTCCCTTGTTAACAATCTTTCTGTCACGACTGCCAGCGACCCATGCACATTTATTTGCTCACTCTACAGTTATTAGTTCAATTTTACGCCTCTTCACATCGCATTTTATAAACTTGGTCTCATTAAGATTGTTGTTGTTGTTGTGGTCTTCAGTCCTGTGACTGGTTTGATGCAGCTCTCCATGCTACTCTATCCTGTGCAAGCTTCTTCATCTCCCAGTACCTACTGCAACCTACATCCTTCTGAATCTGCTTAGTGTATTCATCTCTTGGTCTCCCTGTACGATTTTTACCCTCCGCGCAGCCCTCCAATACTAAATGGGTGATCCCTTGATACCTCAGAACATGTCCTACCAACCGATCCATCCTTCTAGTCAAGTTGTGCCACAAACTTCTCTTCTCTCCAATCCTATTGAATACCTCCTCATTAGTTATGTGATCTACAGATCTAACCTTCAGCATTCTTCTGTAGCACCACATTTCGAAAGCTTCTATTCTCTTCTTGTCTAAACTATTTATCGTCCATGTTTCACATCCATACATGGCTACACTCCATACAAATACTTACTGACACTTAAATCAATACTGGATGTTAACAAATTTCTCTTGTTCAGAAACGCTTTCCTTGCCATTGCCAGTCTACATTTTATATCCTCTCTACTTCGACCGTCATGAGTTATTTTTCTCCCCAAATAGCAAAACTCCTTTACTACTTCAAGTGTTTCATTTCCTAATCTAATTCCCTCAGCATCACCCGACTTAATTCGACTACATTCCATTATCCACGTTTTGCTTAAGCCTTCCATATCCAGGAAATAATTAATGGACGCACCACCTATACCTTCCGTGTGCATGACTTCTACGCCGCCATTTACGACCGTTACATCCAGCTAACTAACACACTAAAATCATTGGACTAATCTTCGATTGGCAGCTAACGTGGGAATGTGCTGGCGTACGCCTTCGCCAGATCAGCGGTCGGCACCAGGAGGCATTGCATAGCAGGCATTGAACTAGACACGCGTATGACAAGAAAAGGCGAAGACACGGCCCCAGGCTATGTGCCGATAACACCCGCTGGGCAGCGTGCATATAGGCTGCCCCCGTCGACTCAGATGTCTCAATCGCTCGTTACCTCAGTACGTCGCATTGGAACTGAGTTCACGTTGGACTTCGATACGTCGCACTATGCTCTAGTCTCCCACAGTGATGGTCGTCGCCTCGCACTTTAGCTGTGAGTGAATGTTACTCATTGTATATAGCTGTGTCACGGACACAGACAAGATTCAAGAATTAGTACGTGTTATTTGATTGCTGTGAACCACAGAACTTAAGATTGGATATCATTGAAGTTAAGTATTCAGTTTGTTCCTGTAATAAAGTGTATTTTAACCACGTGTGCATTGTAGTGAGAGGCAACTGGCCACCCACATATCATACCACACTGAGGGTATTGACTTAATTAATTAGTGAATCAATGTGATAGAGTGTAGGGCCTCTTTCCAAGACATCCAGAGCCCAGTATTTGCGGAAGGCCTGAGAGTTTCCCTAGCACCCACTACATCGGTCAGGACAAAAGAGGGTTTAATGTGGCACACAATAGTTGGTACATGGACTAGGTTCACTTAAGAGAGAGAAACATACAGACAGAGAGGGAGAGATTTGGAATTTCCCAGCAGTGGTGTGTAACGGAAATTGAGTCTCATATCAGAGGGTTTCCGCGGCCTGAAGTTTTGTCCAGCGAGTTAGCATGGCTTCTGGTCTGTGCGGCCCAGCAAATAGGCCTGGCAGTGAGGCACCAACACTGGCTTTGATGCGCAGCCCCTGACGGCGGGTTCGATGTGCACGGATGCCTCACGGTCCAGATGTTGATGCGGCTACTACCAAGGGACTCATGACGCTTACTGTCTAACGCTGCAGCTGTGTAGAATGAGTTTTTTTTGCAGAAGAAAGTAACTACAATGTAATTAGGTTGTGGTGAAATGGAAAACCACTTAACAGTACAATAAGTTAATGAATATTATAAATTTGGCAACCGTGGAGAGTAGGAAGAAAAGTGACCAATACCTTAAGGGAGGGGGAGGGGTGACTCGGAAAACCACTTTGCAGAACAGTAGGTTAAGTTGGGTTATAAATGTGACAACCACGGTGAGTGGTGTGCTGTGCCCATTTCACCTTAAATTAAACTGGCTAGAATTCAGGGTGGAGTGGTGCCCCAAATCCATCTCGAACATTTTTGGTAACATTGCATACTGGGTTGATATCGCCATTACCGTACTACTTATACAGTGTCTCTCGCTCCTCTGCACGTTCTGAAACGCATCTGCCACGCTATTGGGGCGAGGCTTAGCGCAGACACTGAGACACCGCTATCGTTCTTCCCAGTACTATCACGTGCTGCAGCAGTTGTTTTGTGTAGCTCCGGGACACGTCGGCACTAGAGCCCCCCCCCCCCCCCCCCCCCCAGGGAGAACAGTACCGCGGTGGCCTTCCGGTACGAGACGCGCCTGCAGGTCTGCGCCCACACTCTGTCCGGCCCGCTCGCACCTGCGCTGTGCCTGGCCTCATCCTGGACAGAAACGGCCGCTCAGCACCGGCGCTGCCTGGACCGCGGGCGCCGTCTCGGCCCTCGCGCGGCCATCCGCCTCCCACTGAACCGCGAGCTGATGTCCTCGGTGTCTACAGGCTGAGTGCAGCGGTGGGGCGCGGCCCGGAACACAACGACAGATACGTTTTATTCCTGCGAGCAAAGCCTCTGCATTTGCGCGCGCACACACACACACACACACACACACACACACACACACACACACACACACAACTCGCAGTGTCTGTGGTAGACTTCTGTTTCAAGACTGAATATCTGGCTAGTAGAAGAGCGTAAACGAGAAACACGCCCAAGTCAGGGCCTCCATCTTCTTGTCAACTGGAGAAACACGAGGAGTTCGAGTACCTGTGCCGGGATCATGCCACACGCGCACATTCCTGCATTTTTGTGAGAATGAGTTACGAAGAGTGACGGTGCAGTGTAGGTGTCACCTTAAGATGTTCATTTTGAACGAAACCAGTTCTGACGCTATAAAAGTACTTGAAGCACACCTGAGGTAGTGTTTACTAAATTTATATTATTGAATTCTAGAGTGGGAAATTATTAAGAAATGTAAATGCCTTTTCTTTCAGCTTACGAGGTAGGTTGGTCGCAGACCGAGATATCGTTTTACAGGGCTGCGCTCACAGAGCTATCGCTGAACTAATTTTTTTTTTCAGGGACACACAACGACTTAGCTTTCAGTAAGACAAGATACAGAGTGTTACTTATTCACTAAGCAATTTAATTCGTGTATCACTTATCACAGTTCAGGGTTTCATTCAATTAAGTCATGGATAGCTTTCAAATATTACAACAACGTTTCATGTGTAAACTTTATCAAATGATAATAACATAAAACATTTGCAAACCACTGCCCCACAGTACAAGAGGCGATTTGCAAACCTCTGTCCCACGGTACAAGAGACAAGCACATTACCTCCACATCTGCACCATTACCCAGCAACTCACACTTAACTGCCAGAGCAAACATATGACCATTTTCAGACTATTTCTTACTGTTCCACTCTCAAACAGCACGTGGGAAAAATGAGCACCTAAATCTGTCCTTGCAACCTCTGATTTCCCTTGTTTTGTTACTATCGTTATATCACCCTGGTCTAATTCCAGCCCCACCCCACCGTGCACGATATCGGCTATCGTTGTGTAGTCACAACCCATTACAAGCACAGTACTCGCAATACGTGTCTGAAAGATCTACTTCTTCAACCCACGCTCCCAGTCCAGCTGTGCGCCTCTGAGAGGAATACAGCTTGTACACGATCTTTTCCTACGGCTCATTCCCTTTCCATTGGAATTTCATAGCCGGAGCTTGTCATTGATCTCCAGTCGACGTACAGCAGCTTCAGTGTCAGTAACATCATCAACATCACGCCTCTAAATTACCATCAGCATCACAATCATACATCGTCACACCAACGTATCTCGTTCCAGTTCATAAAACTTGGAATTTTTATGGTCCTTTTCCTTTAAGATTGTTGTAGTTATTACCTATACGAATGAAGAACAGATACATCAGTGCAGCCAGCTCACCCCAAACAGCCCGCATCTCGTGGTCGTGCGGTAGCGTTCTCGCTTCCCATGTCCGGGTTCCCGGGTTCGATTCCCGGCGGGGTCATGGATTTTCTCTGCCTCGTGATGGCTGGGTGTTGTGTGCTGTCCATAAGTTAGTTAGGTTTAAGTAGTTCGAAGTTCTAGGGGACTGACGACCGTAGCAGTTAAGTCCCATAGTGCTCAGAGCCATTTGAACCATTTTTTTTTCACCCCAAATAGCAGCGAAATTGTGAAAATGAAAAAAGGGTATTTGTGATTTTTAATTGTTGTCACTGAGAATACTCAAACGTAAAATGCAAATAAAAAATTTCTGCGGTAAGTGATAATTAGCATAACCGTATTAAACAATTACATAAAGGCAATTCACATCAAGCCATCAGCAACGATCTGAGGTGAACTTGCACTGTCTGCTTCGTATTTCGTCCAGTGGGCTTCTTTGTCTAAGAATCATGATGTACTTACAAACTGGGAGAATATCAGTTTGTCACATAGTCTAGAGTAACTCTGCAGGCATTCAGTGGCGGCTTGCGTGTAGGCACTGTGCAAATGTAGCACCTGCTATTTCCTTCCACTTCATATTATCAGTAGTGTTTAATACAATGAATTCTTTATTTATACTTGTGCAATGTACACTACTGGACATTAAAATTGCTACACCATTAAGATGACGTGCTACAAACGCGAAATTTAACCGACAGGAAGAAGATGCTGTGATATGCAAATGATAAACTTTTCAGAGCATTCACACAAGGTTGGCGTCAGTGGCGACACCTACAACGTGCTGACATGAGGAAAGTTTCCAAAAGATTTCTCATACACAAACAGTAGTTGACCGGCATTGCCTGGTGAAACGTTGTTGTGATGCCTCGTGTAAGGAGAAGAAATGCGTACCATCACGTTTCCGACTTTGATAAAGGTCGGATTGTAGGCTATGTTGATTGCGGTTTATCGTATCGCGACATTGCAGCCCGCGTTGGTCGAGATCCAATGACCGTTAGCAGAATATGAAATCGGTGGGTTCAGGAGGGTAATACGGAACGCCGTGCGGGATCCCAACGGCCACGTATCACTAGCAGTCGAGATGACAGGCATCTTATCCGCATGGCTGTAACGGATCGTGCAGCCACGTCTCGATCCAGTTACGTTTGCAAGACAATAACCATCTGAACGAATAGTTCGATGACGTTTGCAGCAGCATGGACCATCAGCTCGGATGCCAAAGCTGCTGTTATCCTTGACGCTGCATCACAGACAGGAGCGCCTGCGATGGTGTACTCAATGATGAACCTGGGTGCACGAAAGGCAAAACGACATTTTTTCGGATGCATCCAGCTTCTGTTTACAGCATCATGATGGTCGCATCAGTGTTTGGCGACATCGCGGCGAGCGATCATTGTAAGAATGTATTCGTCATCGCCATACTGGCTTATCACCCAGCGTGATGGTATGGGGTGCCACTGGTTACACGTTTCGGTCAACTCTTGTTCCCATTGACGGCACTTTGAACAGTGCACGTTACATTTCAGATGTGTTACGACCCGTGGCTCTACCCTTCATTCAATCCCTGCGAAACCCTACATTGCAGCAGGATAATGCGCGATCGCGTGTTGGAGGTCCTGTACGGGCCTTTCTGGATACAGAAAATGTTCGACTGCTGCCCTGACCAGCACATTCCCCATATCTAAAAAATGGTTCAAATGGCTCTGAGCACTATGGGACTCAACTGCTGAGGTCATTAGTTCCCTAGAACTTAGAACTAGTTAAACCTAACTAACCTAAGGACATCACAAACATCCATGCCCGAGGCAGGATTCGAACCTGCGACCGTACCGGTCTTGCGGTTCCAGACTGCAGCGCCTTTAACCGCACGGCCACTTCGGCCGGCCCATTCCCCATATCTCTCACCAATTGAAAACGTCTGGTCAACGGAGGCCGAGCAACTGGCTCGTCACAATACGCCAGTCACTACTCTTGGTGAACTGTGGTATCGTGTTGAAGCTGCACGGGTAGCTGTACCTGTACACGCCATCCAAGCTCTGTTTCACTCAATGCCCAGGCGTATCTAGGCCGTAATTACGGCCAGAGGCGGTTGTTCTAGGTACGGATTTCTCTGGATCTATGCATCCAAATTGCGTGAAAATGTAATGACATGTCAGTTCTAGTATAATATATTTGTCCAATGAATACCCGCTCATCATCTGCATTTCTTCTTGGTGTAGCAATCTTAATGGCCAGTAGCGTATTAAGAAATGTAAATGCCTTTTCTTTCAGCTTACAAGGTAGGTTGGTCGCAGACCGAGATTTCGTTTTACCGGACTGCGCTCACAGAGCAATCGCTGCAGTCATGGTTTTTTTTTCAGGGACACAGAACGACTTAGCTTTCAGTAAGACAAGATACAGAGTGTTACTTATTCACTAAGCAATTTAATTCGTGTATCACTTATCACAGTTCAGGGTTTCATTCAATTAAGTCATGGATAGCTTTCAAATATTACAACAACGTTTCATGTGTAAACTTTATCTAATGATAATAAGATAAAACATTTGCAAACCACTGCCCCACAGTACAAGAAGCGATTTGCAAACCTCTGTCCCACACTACAAGAGACAAGCACATAACTCCACATCTGCACTATTACCCTTCAAATCACACTTAACTGCCAGAGGAAACATATGACCACTTTCAGACTATTTCTTGACCGTTCCACTCTCAAACAGCACGTTGGAAAAATGAGCACCTAAATCTGTCCTTGCAACATCTCATTTCCCTTGTTATGTTACTATCGTTATGTCACCCATTGTAGAAGGGAGTCAACAAAATATTTTGGCACTGAGACGAGAGTGTAAGCGATAGCAACATTGAGAAATTATCTGGCCACAACCAGAAACGCTTTTGTTTCGATTACTTCCACCCCATCTCGCTTAACATATCCGTAAAACACCATACCCTACTTCATCGTACTAGAAATGGACGCCTATTTCTTTCAACTGTTCTAATGTTTTTTCTCAGTCCTATTACACTGGTGTATAAGCCGCGAGGACGAAATAACTTTTGCATTATATGTCACTGCGAAGAAACATACCTCTATGAAACTTGGACCATAAGTAGATATTAATGCTAATGTGTAGTGATCAAGGCAACTGAAATAAATACCCAATAAGGCAAACAGAAACGACACTTTCCGATGGAATGTTAAATATCCCTTCTGCCTTAT
This sequence comes from Schistocerca serialis cubense, assembly GCF_023864345.2. Lineage (NCBI taxonomy): Eukaryota > Metazoa > Arthropoda > Insecta > Orthoptera > Acrididae > Schistocerca > Schistocerca serialis. The sequence goes on from NW_026047583.1 coordinate 11,774,668, forward strand.
TTGATCTCACTTCCAGAGACCTTTCAAATTCTGACTGTGATGCTGGACCCTCTATGTCTCCTCCATGGACTCCAGTTTCTTCTTCTATCACAGTAACCGATAAGTCCCCTTCTTCACAGAGACCTTCAATGTGCACTTTCCTTATGTATATGTACATGTCTAATGATAAGTGTATGTATTTAGTACACCTTTAATTCTGTTCTTTATTTTATATTTAAGTGTAAATAAAATGTAATGTATTCTCTACTTGTTGTAATGTTTTACATCACATCGTTTCTACACAGTTTATATGTAAAGAATGCCTTTCGCTCGTAGGAAAAGATTTATCTGTGGATAATTTTATTAAGGAGAAAGTGACAAATGAATACTAGTCAGTCGATACTGCACGTACGGGACGTATCATTTTAGTAGCAAAAGAAGTGGAACAGCTGGAGTGTAAGTTACAAATTTCATAAATAATTTTTAAAATAATGATCGAACAAATTGTAAACTTGCTTATTTGTTGATGCAAAATCATGTAACGTGACCCATGGCTTTGACGGTCTACAGAATGTAAACATAGTTGGGGTAGTTAGCTATCAAAGTTTGTGCGTTGCACCAATAGCGAGCGAGTAGCCTTGCTTCTATTGGTCAGAGCCCGAAAGCTAACGACGGAGGCCATATTTTACCACATACCACAATCAAATACGTAAATCTGTTTAATGGAACCACTGAGCACATATATGTAAACACACCCCTCCAAAAGGTACGTAAAAAATGCAATAATAACTATAACAAAATAGAAGAGAAAGCTAGAGCTGGTAAATGACAATGACTAGCATTAATATTGGTATCAGAAATGTCACCACTGATTGGAAACAATCTTAACCGAAACTACGTGTATTTAAAGAATGAGGAAAGGTGGCGAAAATTCATTACAAGAATACAAAATTACCATTTGATAACATGGAGAGAGACAGCGCTATCTGTTGCAGCTTATCTGTACGAGGCCGGTGGGTTGCTACATCAACGACAGCTCGTTGGCTGTCGCGGTGTAGTTAAAGCACTGCCACCAGTTGTGTACTGCAGTGGTTACATCCTCTTGGTTATCATGTGACTCTCCTGACAGTATTGTTATCCTCTGCCGTATTCCTTTGCTTACAGTCTTCCAGGACAAATTGTTGCTGCATAGATCCACGATCGAATGTGTGCCACCGTAACGTTCAGTACACAGATGATTCTTTTTATTATTGTTCTGTACACAGTTTTGATGTGGTGTAAAATGCACTTTAACTCACCATTTCCTAAGTTAAAGTCCGTCTGTTTTTAGCATGCATACCATCTTTGTAAGTTCACAATTTAACGAGCCAGTTTCACATATATGAAACACTTCAAATGTTTCCAAAAAGACCGTTAATGTTTTAACATGTGCAGGACTTCATTAAATTGTAAATATAACAAGAATTTAAGTTGTGTAACTCCATTAGAAGCAAACGATTTTGTTCCAATGGTGATGACTTCTGTCCACTCGTGTATGCGTGGTCACTGCTGTTTATAGTACCCCACGAAGCTCGCAGTATTCAGTTTAACATCTTCTTTCATAAAGTTCACATTAATGTCCAGCCGAAATGTGTGTGAAACACAAGAACCCATCCACAAGTTTTGCGTGTGCTTCTACCTGAAGCGGTACTATCACGTTACGCAGCGCGCCCCTGTGTACACGTCACAGAACACACACATTGACTCTCTCTGCTTGACAACTGCTATCGATATTTCTCATGCATAACAGTTCGTATAACAGCTCTGTATATTGTTTTTAGTTTTGCATGCTGCATATAACAGAAGCATTACAAGTCAGATCAGAAAGAAGTTCAAATGTTTGCATTCTCCATTAATAGTTGATTCGTGTAGCAAAATGAATAAAGTAAAACACGGTTACATTTCATACTGCAGAACAAAAAAGAATTCTAAACCATCAAAGATGTATCACATATAGCGTCAAAAGAAGATAATGAAAATAAAGAAGAAAAAATTTATCATTTGCAATTAGAAAAATCTTAAGCCGAGCTGCTAAACACTCGCTTCAGACCGACTGTGTTGCAGGTACTGAAAGAACGGTACTCATGTCTGTAAGGTAAGGGATCGCAGAGGTCCAGGAAATGACGCGACCAAGAGTTTCAGACGTATGTCTATCGAAGAATGAAGTTGAAACAGTCAAGAAAGATTATTATTTGTTTTCGGTGACCCGAATTTAGCAGCATAACAATCTTCAGACCAAACTGTAGTCGGTAAAGTGGCAGTGTTGGTAGCATTGGTGAAATAATACTGTATGCTAGGTATCAGTCAATTGTCTAAAGTAAACAAGGTTGGACTAAGGACTGCTCATGACACAGGTGCTCGAAGGATAACTTACCACCAACTCCATGCAGTGACACACATGGCGTGAATATGAGTTAACTTTCCACCAAGGCAAACAAATTTGAAGTGTAGTGGACGGTCTTCAAATTTTCTCGTTTTATTTAAAATTAAAAGAGTAATGTTTTTGCCTGCAACTAGCTCCTAAGCGTATTCGTGGATAAGCCAGGCTGACATAAAATTCCCGAAGAGGGGCAGCAGTACTTTTCAGTACTTATGTAGACAAAACTACGAAAAACTGACTGATCCAGCCTTATATCATTTTAAAACTTGCCTGCTACACCGATACTGCGAAGAGCTGAAAGCAGTCCTAAACTGCAGGCGTTATACTTCTCAAGGCCTCGCAGCTCTCCTGCACCGCACAGTTACGGTATCCTGCTGAGTGGAATGTTGTCCCCAATAAGAAAGTCAGGCCAGGAACTGATCAGAGCGATGTTGACACATGAAGCAACAAATCTGTCGCTCTACGGTGTGGAGCGTAGACAGTTAGTGTGGTGTCACCGCCAGACACCACATTTGCTAGGTGGTAGCCTTTAAATCGGCCGCGGTCCATTAGTATACGTCGGACCCGCGTGTCGCCACTGTCAGTAATTGCAGACCGAGCGCCACCACACGGCAGGTCTAGAGAGACGTCCTGGCACTCGCCCCAGTTGTACAGCCGACGTTCATAGGAATGGTTCACTGACAATAACGCTCTCATTTGACGAGACGATAGTTAGCATAGCCTTCAGCTACATTTGCTACGACCTAGCAAGGCGCCGTATTCAATTGATATTTACTATGTGAAGCATGTACCATCAAGAGCGATGTTCTACAAATGTGGATTAAATTTAAGTATTACAAAATTTTCGTACTTTATTGCAATTCTCAAGACATTGTCCTGTTCCAGACCTCACGCAAATCTGCGTGAGCTTAACGCGTGCCTTTCGGCCACTTCCGAGTGGCGTGGCTGTCTTGCTACGCCACTACAAATTGGATCCCATCCTCGTCGCCAGGACGTCTCTATAGACCTGCCGTGTGGTGGCGCTCGGTCTGTAATTACTGACAGTGGCGACACGCGGGTCCGACGTATACTAATGGACCGCGGCCGATTTAAAGGCTACCACCTAGCAAGTGTGGTGTCTGGCGGTGACACCACAGTTAGTTGCCTCAATCATGAAGGTAGCTTAGAGAATTTGGAAAGAGAAACGAGATGAGTGAATCTGGATGGCCGGAAGAACAGGATTCCTTGTCTAGTGTTATTAACACACAATCATTAGGGATAGTGAAGGAGAATATCTAAGAATGAATAAGAAACTAGAAACGCGTGTTAATTATTACCAACAGCACAGTGAACGCATTATGGTAGCCAAGATAGACCCAAAGCCACCACTCACCACGGCAATACAGAAATACTAGTCCAGTAGCTCCGCAGACTGAGAAACCAAAATATTCAGTACCTAGTGTGAGAAAAGAATTTGAAATGGTGGACTTTATTTCGATAGTAGGAAACGAAAGGGAAGGACTAAATAATAGGGAAACATGGTCTAGGGTGAAAGGAAACGAGAGGCATCTGGTGGAATTTGGACTGAGATCAATTTAATCATTTCGAAATAAGACTTTGCATGTGGAAAATACCACGAGGCACCGAATCTATTGGTAGCTCACATAACTTTAGGATAGATTTTAAGAAACTAGATTTTAAACCGCAAAATTTTTCAGTTGACAGATTTTGTCTTCAAATGGGTTCGAATGGCTCTGATCACTATGCGACTTAACTTTTGAGGTCATCAGTCGCCTAGAACTTAGAAGTAATTAAACCTAACTAATCTAAGGACATCACACACATCCATGCCCGAGGCAGGACCGTAGCGGTCGCTCGGTTCCAGACTGTAGCGCCTAGAACCGCACGGCCATTCCGGCCGGCATTTAGTCTTCAACTACAGTTTATTAGTCATCAAATATACAATAAATTTGAAGGAATTAAAATGAATTAGATAATACAGGAGATGGAGAAGTTCAAACAACCATTACTTGTAAGTTCCAAGGGAGCATCGTGAAGTAATAAAATGAAATAGTGGAGAGTGTTGTGTCCTGCCCACTCGCCGGATACAGGGTGCCTAGGAAGCCTGCCTTCTCGGATCGCTAAACAACAACTCAAGCAAATCGTACTAGTGAAGTTTATTGCAGTAAGATAAATCACAATACTTAGCTTTGATAATTGTTCAATGAGACGTCGCAAGCAAAGAGCGGCATGAAACATAAGCATTCTCTTCAGTAGACACAATTCGTAGCACAAGAGAGGGAATACTGTTTTTAAGTCACTGCTGCAGAAGTCGTAGGCCACCTGGACTCCGACTCGGGCCGCGGCTCTTGTATCCTCTTGGTGCAGATGGCGCCACTCTCTCGCTGTAGTTCTACAGAGGGGTCGGTCAGCGTCCTGTTGGCTGGCGTCGCCTCGCAGCCCTCTCTGCTGTAACTTCCTGGCCGACGTGTCGGCGCTTGACGTTACGCCGGAACAGAAACGTTTATAATAAGTGAAGAACTGGTACTTTCAAAGATGGATTAGTGAAGGTTGCAAGGAAAAAAATTGAGCAAAAAGGCAAGTCCCATCAAAAATCTTTGTGACACAGTTGCCAAATTGAATGATGGAAGGAGACAATAAAAAAATCGTCAACTTAGAAAGAGAGTAAAGTGCAAGTGCCTAAAAACACCGAAAAAATAAAGCTGCTATGGCTAGCGGACAACAGGAAACATAGTTGCCGCTTAGGGGAAATTATCGAAACCTTTGAAGAAAACACAGGCAGCTGCAGACTGATCGCGCAGTGCGATGACAAGGCAGTAAACCAAAAGAAACGATGGCTGAAGGGTGAAAGGAATACGTAGAAGGGTTTCATAGAGGACGTATAACTACATTACGAAACGAGAAAAGTGAGAAGATGAAATTGGGATTGTCGGCGCAATAGTGCTAGAAGAATTAAAAAATAAAGTGTGTGAAATCTTATGGGACTTAACTGCTAAGGTCATCGTTCCCTAAGCAACACACTACTTAATCTAAATTATCCTAAGGACAATCACACACACGCATGCCCAAGGGAGGACTCGAACCTCCGCCGGGAGCAGCCACACACTCCATGACTGCAGCGCCTGAGACCGCTCGGCTAATCCCGCGCGGCCAAGAACTTTAGTACATAAGTCTAAACCACGCAGCTGGGATAAACGAAATTCCTCCAGAATTATTAAGCTCCTTCAGAGAACAAAACACAAGAGAAATGTTCTACATGATTTACAAGACCTGTAAGACAGGAGGAATATTCTCAGAGTTCTAGTTGCATGTAAGAACTCCAATTTCAAAGAACGTCGGAGCTGCGTAGAACTGTATGCATTGCCGTTTCAGTATCTTGATCGCTGAACAGGCGTCTCCTTTTTCAGGAAACAGGATACTCGCTGCAGTATTCCACTAATGCAAGTGTACAGAAACAGTGTATTCTACCTCTGTTTCTGTTTCCCAATTGAAAAACTGAAGAATGAAATTTTCTGCTGTTACATTTGTGCAGGAACTCAGTCTCATTGAATTTTTTAAATAACATCATATTCACTCTACTGTTTATTTCATTTTCCACGATTGCAATTTCCATCATTTTCAAGTAGATAAAGGTGCTGAAGACACAACAGTGGCCAGCATTAATAAAACGAGTGAAAAGCTGTGAATCTCTAAGACCTTGTCCTACGCGAGCGACAGGAGCGAGCGACAGCGCGCTACAGCTGCTGGTGACAAAACACAACCGCAAAGTAGTTACGGAAGGGTCCTACGTAAGCGACATTTGTATCGCTGCATGTCTCGCGCTGCAACTGGCGACGTTTGAATTCAAATGTGTTTGAATCTTGTCGCTGCAGCACGTGCGACACAGAGAGACAGCCACGTGTCTTCTCGGCAAAGCAGTGGAGCGGACGCGACGGCAGCTATGAATTACTCAACATCCGATTTTAAGAAAACTATTCCGTGAAAAAATTTGATTCTTCCGCAACCTATAGCTTCATATCTTTAAACGATAAAGGTCTGATTTATTTTCGTTATTCGTCATAGTTACTGTGCTGCACAAAATTGAGTACGTGGCTGCACGAAATTCTTAAGAATTTGCAAATCACATTGTGTCGACTTTCCGTATAGTTCATTTAAGGGCATACATTATTGCGTAGGAAATGTAACCGATATAACTAAATTGTATTTAAAGTTGATACCGGAATGATCTCTCTTTTCATTCTTGAGATATTGGTTGTTATATCCGCTGACGGGTCGCTCACGGCGCGTCCGAACCTTTCCTGCGTTTCTGGAATCAAGTGGTCCTAAAAATCGTCGTATCTCATAAAAGGTTCAAGATATCGAAACGACGAATTATGGAAATGTCAGCACGGAGAAGGGACTACTTTCTCATATGATTAACACTCGATACGTTTTTTTAAACGCGTGAGCAGAGCGAAAACAAGACTTCCTCTAACTTACACCATGAGGTTTTGTCCAAATTATCATAGCCAAACAAAGGGAGGGAAACAGGTAAACGGGACATCAAAGTGGCCAGCGTGAGGTCTAGTTTTGCATGAAAATATTTAACTGCTTGAAAGTAATCAAGGTAATTAACGAAAACTTAATTAAGAAGCTAAGGAAAAATTAGAATATTCGACGGAAAGCTGCTGTATATAAAGTGTCAAAATTTACATCTGTTCAAGACCTACCTATTTTGCACTTAAAAAGATACATTGGTGCGATATTTAAATATCAAAAAGGTTTCTTTCAAATCAAATACGTTGGGAAGGTAAATGAGGAGTCAGTAAGATCATGCTTACAGAATAAAACTTGAAATTAAAAAATGAAAGGAATCAGTCAAATATTTTATGAAATGATTTGTGTATAAGAAATAAGTAGATAAGAGAAACGGTCTACGTGCCTTCAAATGCTCTAAATCATGAACAGAAAATGAGGTGCACCAAACGTTTCCCTAATATTTTTTATTTCATACTTTTAGACAAATCATTACAAAAAAGTTTGACTTTCTTTTCAAAAATTTTCTAAGCTTTACTTTTACAAACCATTTACAGTAATTGAAATGCTTGGCCTTCACATTGACTGCTGATGAATTACGTTCGCAACATCAAATATCAGTAACATTTCATGGTTAATTGTAATTTATTAGGAATTAAATGTGTTTGATATACTGGGATTGGTGTGAAAACTAAGTTCTTTGGCAAGACCTTAAAAATATACTTAGCGATGCAGTGTAAACAGTATACGTAAAAGTTAGTATACAGAATTGTAACTGAGTCAGTAAACATATGAGAACGCCTCGAAATCGAACCCAGGACCTCTGGCTGATACTTAATCATCAACTGCGTACGCTACCCCTACACCACAGTTAGCTTTTGCCCAGAGGTATCAGTATACTTATGGTTGTATTTAGCGTTGTTAGCCATGCAGTAGTCATTCGTCCGCATTTATTGGCTGTTAAAAGTTGTTGATCATCTAAAAAACATTCGTATTTAATTTATGGATGAGATAGTGGAATGATCCTCTGCTCATACATGTGTACTCGAAGAATTTGTCTGGTGATCTTCGTAGTTGATGATATTTATGAAATTCTCCTTAGAGATTCCTCCCTTTGTAAATTTCATGCACTACATTCCTTTTCGCTTTATTTTCTTAAGTAAACCTAATTTTGTAGCCTTACTCCCCACCTACAGTATTCTACAGGTTGGGACGCCGTTTTATAGAAACAACTGGTTGGCTCAAAGCAGCCACCTCGTAGCACGACATGGTCGTTCGCACGCAGGACGTGCATAATTTCGCCCCATGCTGCTACATGTTGCCGGAGTGTCGCGTATCCAGAAGTCGCTCACTGTCGCTCGTTCCTGTCGCTCATGTAGGACACGGCGTAAGCCTCATGTCATCATTTGTCGCAGACACCATAGGTATGTAACGAATGGGATTCAGTCTCTTGAAACTAGATTTCAGCTTGCTGCATATGTCACTGGCAAAGAGTTTTGATCCCACCCATTATATGCTGTTTGACAGTGTACATTATTGCCATGTGCAGTTAGCTTTAACCTGGTTTCAAGAGTTAAAACTTCGTCCGTTACTTACCATAGATCGGCATTTGCTAACAACATCTGTAGTAAGCACGTTTCTGGTTTCAAGAGTTTCAGTCCATTTCTTACCGTAGCATGGTGTTTGTGGATATGAAATGTAGGCTGGCAATAGCGATAACAATTTCCCGAAGAAAGAGGGAATTATTTTAATATCAAATATAATTTGAATCTTACAGAGTATCGTTTTACATGGTGTTACAACTTGGATGATAAACATCAGAAACAGGGAATAGACAAGAGTAAAACTGTAATGCATGACTGTCTTGGAGACACCGAGGGGTTGGCTGAGCTGCCTAATTGGGAAGTACCTGCTTCACTCACATGCATTGGTAACTTTCCTTCGCGAAGTGTGGAACTTGTGTGTTAAGTGTTTCTCTCGAATACAGGTGGTGTGGTTTTAAAATATGTGTGTATGTAGCACTGGATCATATCTGTGTTGTATGACGACATGAGAAAGCCTACCATACAAGCCGCACCTATGTCCAGATAACGCGCGGAGATTCCGCGCTGTTTGAGGCGCCATGTCACGAATTGTACAGCCCCTCCTATTGGAGGTTTGAGTCATCCATCGGGCATGTGTGTGTGTTGTTCTTAGTATAAATTTGCTTAAGTAGCATGTAAGCCTGGGGACCGATGACCCCAGCAGTTTAGTCCCTTAGGAATTCACACACACACAATGTCCCCATGAGACACACAGATCCCCATGAAGAGTGTCACGTGCCCTTACTTCATGAGACACTGGAAAGAGGTTTGGAATTTAATTCACAACACTGGCGAAAAACCTGGTGTCCAAGAACTGCACGACAACACTGGTCCTGTCTGTGCCATTGAAAACTCCATCCGCCTAAATTTTGTATATAATGGTGCAAGAAAAAGGATGTCGGTAGATCTCCTAAATTCATATGATCCGATGCAGACTGTGCTTTTTCCAGCTGGGGTACAGGGGAACAGTAGCACAGCCATAGACAATATTTTTATTCATTCTTCATTACTGGATGGGCATTTTGTTAGTAAAAGCGTGAATGGCCTTTCAGACTATGATGCACTAATTTTAACACTAAAAGGCTTTTGTACTCAAACCAATGTCATATTTAATAACAAACAATGCAGGAAAGTTAATCCAACAGCAATAGAGAATTTCTTAAACCTTGTCAAGGAACAAGAGTGGCAGGATGTTTACAGTACCGATAACATAGATGGTAAATCTAACACATTTCTCATGCTTTTTGAGAGTTTCTTTCCATTAGAACGTTCTAAATAGGGTACTAGCAGTAATAGGAATCCTGCGTGGCTGAATAGTGGGATAAGGATATCTTGTAGAACAAAGAAGGAATTATATCAAAATGTTAGAAGTAGTCACAATCAAGCTACAGTAGCCCATTACAAACAGTATTGTAAGATGCTTAAAAATGTTATTAGGAAGGCAAAGAGTATGTGGTATTCAAATAGAATAGCTAATTCACAGGATAAAATTAAAACCATATAGTCAGTTACGAAGGGAGTGTCTGGTCAGCAGCACAAGGTCGACGATATAAAGTCAGTTCGCAGTAAAAATATTTCTGTTACTGATAAATCAGATATATGTAAAGTATTTAACAATAATTTTCTGAGCATTGCTGGTGAATTAAATAAAAATTTAGTTTCCACAGGAAATCATTTAACTTTCTTGGCAAATGCCTTTCCGAGACTGAGGGAGTTTGAGTCAATGATTAAATCACTGAAGACTAAGGACTCTCATGGTCATGATAGGGTGTCTAGCAGAATATTAAAGTACTGTGCTGCACATGTTAGTCCTGTATTTAGCCATATTTGTAATTTTTCCTTTAGGAAGGGTCAATTTCCTGAGCGATTTAAGTACTCAGTAGTAAAGATGCTTTATAAAAAGGACAAAGAGATAATGTAGATAATTTTAGACCTATTTCTATGCCATCAGTGTTTGCAAAAGTTATTGAAAAGGCTGTGTATGTAAGGATAATTGATCATTTTAGATCACAGGATTTGCTATCAAATGTACAGTTCGGCTTCAGAACTCGTTTAACAACTGAAAATTCTATATTCTCTTTTCTCTGTGAGGTACTGGATGGGCTAAACAAAAGGTTTCGAATGCTTGGCATATTTTTTGATTTAACTAAGGCATTTGATTGTCCATCACAAAATATTGCTTCAGACGTTGGACCATTATGGAATACAGGGAGTAGCTCACAATTGGCTCACCTCTTACTTTAGCAACAGGCAGCAAAAGGTCATTATTCACAATGTTGATAACAGCTGTGATGTGGGGTCTGAGTGGGATTCTGTCAAGTGGGGGTTGCCCCAGGGATCAGTGTTGGAGCCACTCCTGTTCTTTATTTGTATAAATGATATGCCCTCTAGTATTATGGGTAACTCTAAAATATTTCTGTTTGCTCTTGACACCAGCTTGGTAGTAAAGGATGTTGTGTGCAACATTGGCTCGGTTTCAAATAGTGCAGTACATGACCTACGTTCATGGCTTGTAGAAAATAAACTAACGCTAAGTCACAGTAAGACTCAGTTTTACAATTTCTGACACACAATTCAACAAAACCTGACGTTTTAATTTCACAGAACGGGCATATGATTAGTGAAACTGAACAGTTCAAATCTCCAGGTGTTCCGATAGATGGTAAGCTGTCGTGGAAAGCCCAAATTCAGGATCTTGTGCAACGACTTAATACTGCCATTTTTACTGTTCGAATGGTATCAGAAATGAGTGATCGTTCGACACGAACATTAGTCTATGTTGCTTATTTCCATTTGCTTAGGTCATATGGTATTATATTTTGGGGTAACTCTTCCCATTCTAAAATGATATTTTGGGCTCAGAAACGGGCAGTTCGGGCAATAAGTGGTGTAAGTTTACGAACCTTTTGTCGACGCTTTCATTAGTCTGGGTATTTTGACATTGGCCTCTCAATATAAACATTCCTTACTGTCATTTCTTGTTAACAATATTAGCTTATTCCCAAGAATATGCAGCTTTCATTCGGTTAATACTCAGCAGAGACCAAACCTGCATTTGCATCGGACTTCCTTAACACTTCTGCAAAAAGGTGTGCAGAATACTGCTGCATCCATTTTCAATTGGCTACCACTCGAATTCAAAAATCTTAGCAGTAATCCACGCACTTTCAAATCGAAACTGAAGAGTTTCCTCATGGGTCACTCCTATTCGGTCTAGGAGTTTCTTGAAAAAGCTAGCTGATCCTTATTGTATTGCTGATTGCGTTTACTTAAACTTATTGTCTAACTTTTTTGCGATCATAAACATATATTTTTATCTGTTATTACTTTTATGTTGTAATTTCATGTACTGACACGTTTCATTACCTTGGAGATTTGCTCCTCTATTTCGTCCCACGGAACTTGACGTGTAAATAAATAAATAAATAAATGGTTACCAACCATGATTGAACACAACCGCACAGGAGTGCATAAGCGACTCAATCCACGTTGGCGAGGTGGGAGAACAGATGGCTCCGTAACATACTGGTACAAATTATAGAAATTTAGAGGAGTTACTTATTAACGTGGTTATGAATCGAATTGTGAGGACAGGGCTGCAGCATCAGATCTGTGACATCGGGTAAACAGTTAATCTGATAATGGAACATAGAGATTGAGGTTAGAAATAGTAGACCCTCACCGCGAATTGCGTACAGTAAATTTGTTCAAATTAATGTTGAAGTAGATAAGAAATGAACTGCAGAACGTAGACTAGGTTACAGTGTAATGTCAAAGCAGTATCGGGACAGCTGCTTACAAAAACAATGGTTTAGTTAGTTTTACTGTATATCTGTAAAATACAGATTTTTTTTAAAGTGTAGAACTCCCATGTGTAAAACAGCATCTACGTTTTTAATCACTTTACAAGTGAGTTGATGTGCTCATTATTAGACTTTAAGCATATAAGCGAGAGAAAGTTTAGAAAATGTTTGGAATTATGTTTAAAGCTGGTTGGGTGTCGCTGAGTGCTCTCATTATGAGATACTGCAAGAGTATAGTCTGGGCAATTTGCGCTCCATTTGAAGGATAAACCAGCTTTCCTCACATCTCAGTGTTTCTCGCATGATTTGTCCTGAGCTGCGCACCGTACAGTGATATAATTATGGAGCTACATTCAGTCGTATATGTGGATACTGTCTGTGAATAGAGTTTGTAGTAAATACGTAATGAACTAAAACGTCATGCCTGATGCGTCAGTCTTACTACATGAACAGCAAAAATGCAATGAGTGATAAATTTTTGTCCTACCATTATTTGTGGTGGGCTCAGCAAAAAAGAATTCCATAAATGTTTGAAGTGCTGTGGTAATTGTGTTGGAACGTGCCAAGTGCGTTCATGCTCATATACTGAATGAATCTATTCTTGGTATTTGCTCGCGATCTGTTATGCCATCCCAAGACGAATACACAGTTTCTCGGTCTACCCGACGGGAGGCCCTCGTCACACGACATTTCATTTCATTTCATTTCTAACCGTAATACACTCATGTTCATAAATGAAAGATAATGCTGATACATGGTGAAACAACTCTCTGGTGGGCAGTTTGCGGGTTTAAATCACCTCGCAGAATGACCATGTAGTGCATTTGACCTACGGTCTGCGGGGCGGTGGGTGGAAATTTTTCTGTTGCTGCCGTTCAAAACACAGGCTCTCTAACTATAATGTTGGCAACCAGAAAGTGATTAGCAAAAATGTGATGCCTATAACTAAAGTTCACTCTGCCCACTCTTATGGAGAAATAGAGTTGTATGATCATTGAAGTTGCATGGGGGCTTAATTAAATATAATGCAAATAATTTTAATTTTTGTGGCTGTCTGTCCAGTTACGCAGTTTCGTAACCGGTTGGTCCTGACTAGTATTAGTACGCAATCTGACTGCATAGAATAGCAACAAAGAATGAAAGAAAACTTCCGGTAACACAATTAATTAATTAAGTCCCCAGCAACTATAAAAGCTACGAAACAACAAAGCACAAGTGTAACTGTTCTGTGTGTGGAAGTGTGATTCAGCGTACACATCTGGCACGATTCTTCCTGAATACGACAAGATGCTTTAAACGCCATTTACAATGAAGTAATTAAAAAAAAACAGAAATACTATAATTGCATATAGAAACCAGAATTACACTCTAATACATGAAAACAAGCCAGATGCTTTGTTGACTGAACCTGTGACCAAGAGACATTGTTAGTTAGGACACTTGAAATAAAAAAAAATTCTTTACCTTCATATATATTGACGAAACATACACTCTGATCATTACAACATCCGCAATCGAACGGCATCGGCTGTCTAGCCCATCAGAACAACTGCACACAACATGCTCACAACTAGTCACGGCTACATCAGAACTCCTGCTGCCCACGGCAACTTCTCAACAAGCACTCCCCACGACAACTTCTCAACAAGCACAGCCAGTGGAGGCGGCGGAATAATACTCTTTGGCGCAATCTCTGGCGCTGTGATTCAGTGTAGCCACCTTTCAAAGTTCATTACGCTGAGGACTGAGGATGATGTCTGGGATTCATAGAAAATGCAGTTTGCTATAAGAAGTTTCACTATATTCTGAAAACGACACAGCATAAAGTTCCAGAAAAAAGTTTACCCAAGCAATGCTACTGTTAGCTCTTATAGTATCAGAGCTGTTCAGAGTCTATTGCACGGATCCTATTATTCCTAGATAATGAAAGTGTTCAATAATCGTTATCAGTGTAAATGTTCAAAGTGAATGCTCACCAAAAAATTTGATGTTAATACTCATCAAACGCCACGCTAGTAATGGTACAAGGTATGCCCTGCGGCGATACGTGAAAATACGACATACACAAACTGAGAATAAATCACTCTGGTCGTTCCACAATTAACACTTTACCACAATGCGAACTCATTGTTACGTGCATACCGAGTTTCGTAATACAGCATCCAAGGCTGTTCCTTGCAACTGCACAGACGCGACGTGGCTTCCAACATGGAGTGCGCGTTGGTACGAATCTAGAAGAGAGCTGGGGCCTGACTCGAGCTCGCAGCGCTCTTATTTATACAGCCACGGTGCGGACCGCCGAAGGCATAGCCGACAAAATTTGACTTCCTGACCAGCCGCCGGGGCTAGTAGAGCACCACTTCAAGTTACTAAATAATCAATTGCCTCATTCGCTGCAGGCCGATGAAGCTCTCAATTTAATTCTGCAATCACCACTCATGTAAGTATCTATAATAAAATTCTGATGTGGCTAGGTTAAATACTTTTGGCGTGAGAATTATTTTAGTTGCACTGCATGCAATAGATGAGCTCTGAACGTGCCCTTTGGAGAGACGCTACAGCTACAATTTTATAGCTACCTTTTGGAAACTTCTCACATCTTTGTTATTATAGCGTGTCTACATTCAACCTAAATTTAAACATCCTAGCTTTGTCTAATCACTTACTTCATCTATCTTGCTTCCGTACTTTTAGGACACAAAAACAGAAAATCATGAATTTCAATCAAAATATTATTTTGTGAGATCCAGCATGGTGTTTCCATAATTTACAATGAGAAAGGAATCCCTATATAAATTTTGAAGTTTCTAGCTCCATCCTGTTGCACTGATGTTTTTTACGTAAAACATCCAAATTTCGAAATCTGTTAGAGTTACTAAACTGAAACTTAACAACTTATCATTTTATCATCACTTCTGACATTCTATTAACTTTTCAGATTATGTACTTTACTTTTAAGGTATTGCACAACATTTGTGACATCATAGCTAGTTACAGTGGACTTGGCTGGCACACAATGGAAAACATATGAGTTCTATATGGCATGGGTAGACGGATTCCCTACAGGTCGCACAGTGGCGCTGGCAGCAGTCCACACACACTGAGGTGTGCTGCTGCATGTCAGAGTACGGTGCAGCGAGTAAGCGTACAGAAGTTTTCAGACACGCTCATGGTGACTGTGTGTTGAAAATGGCTCAAAGAACACATACTGATGACGTTGAGGGATAGAATACTACGGCGACTGGAGGCTGGTCAAACACAGCAGGTCACAGCACGGGCCCTCCGTGTGCCACAAAGTGTGATCTCAAGATTATGGCTACGATTCCAGCAGACAGGAAACGTTTTCAGGCGCTACATTACGGAATGTCCACAGTGTACAACCCCACAATAAGACCGATATCTCACCACCAGTGCCCGCAGATGGTGACCGGGTACTGCAAGTAGCCTTGCTAGGGACCTTACTGTAGGCATTGCAACAGTTGCATTCAGACACACAGTCTACTGACGATTGAACAGACACCTGGAGACCTGCAAGGTGCATTCCACTGACCCCTGGTCACAGGAGAGCCCATAAAGCCTGGTGTCAAGAACACAGTACACGGTCACTGGAACAGTGGTCCCATGTTATGTTCATCTGGCGTGAACCAGGAACCAGATACCAACCCCTTATTGTCCTTGAAAAGGACCTGTATGGACGTCGTGGTTTGATGGTGTGGGATGGGAATATGATTGGTGCATGTACACCCCCGCATGTCTTTGACAGAGGAACTGCAGCAGGTCAGGTGTATCTGAACGTCATTTTGCACCAATATGTCTGCCTTTTCAGGGGTGCAGTGGGTCCCACCTCCTGATGGATGATAACGCACGGCCCCACCCAGCTGCCATTGTGGAGGAGTACCTTGAAACAAAAGGTATCAGACAAATGGAGCAACCTGCCTGTTCTCCAGACCTAAACCGCATCGAGCACGTCTGGGATACTCCTGGTCGATGTATCGCTGCACGTCTACAAACCCCCACGACACTCGAGGAGCTCCGACAGGCACTGATGCAAAAATGGGAGGCTATAACCCAGCAGCTGCTCGATCACCTGATCCAGAGTGTGCCAACTCGTTGTGCGGCCTGTGTACGTGTGCATGGTGATCATATCCCATACTGATGTCCGGGTACATGCGCAGGAAACAGTGGCGCTTTGTAGCAAATGTGTTCCGGGACGGTTTTCTCAACTTATCACCAATATTGTGGACTTTCAGATCTGTGTCGTGTGTGTTGCCTATGTGCCTATGCTATTAGCGCCAGTTTTTTGGAGTGCCACGTTGTGTGGCAGCACATTCTGCAATTATCCTTAATTTATGAGCAAGAGTGTACTTGTCTTAGTGTGTTTGACCTGCAACGTAAGATTATACGTCTTAACGACAAATTGTGACAACATTTAAAATTTTTATTTTCCGTCAGTAATTGTAGGAAACATTGAAAATAAAATTTTTGTTGGTCGTGGAAACCGTTAAATAGGATTCCTGCAAGTGGGGCCGGTTTACTGTGCACCGTGTTTGTCAATTGGTATTATACAGTACAACCGAATTAAAGGAGGGGAAGACGTTTTGGGTAACAGTTTCTTTAGTTAGCCCATGAACCTCTAAGATGTACTGCAGTACTTTATCTTCTAATAACAGCAAGTACTTTTAAAAAGTTTTGAAGATCAAACGAATTCAAAAAATTTCGTATGTTCTTTATGAAAGTAAGAATTACCTTTTAAGGATTACATTACGTTCGTATACAATGCGCTGTACGTAATACAGTTGTTTGTTGCATGCGAACTACTCATTTAAAAATGTCGGTAATTTTTGTTTGTTTCTTGTGCCTCTGCCACGTTTTCGAGCATCAATGTCCCGCCATCGTTTCATTAGAAGGACAAACAGCTGCCGTTGACACAATGCATTGCTCGAAAAATCTTGGAGAAACCTGCTATAAAAACAAAACATATACCGTGATTTCTGTGTTATAGTATACCAAGTAGGTTTTTGAAAGATAAATTATTAATACAGACCTACCACCAGTACTCGAAAACCATCGCCGGTGTCACTCTGTCTTTCACATTATCTACTTCGCCTGTGCGATCGCGTCAGTTGTTTCACTGGAACACTGTTTCCACAGTTTCTTGGTCCGATATTTCTTGTGAATCGTCCGCCACTACCCATTCATCTACATCGCAAGTATGCATGTCTCCTTACCCGCGAATTCTCCTTACAATATCTGTCAAGTTCTCAAAATTTTACGAATCATTTTCTTCATACCAATCATACAACTTTCTACAGCACCTGTGAAGAATTTCTGCTTTGACATTATCAGGCCTACATTCACCAATAAATTATATATTTCATATTTACATCCCTCATCGCTTCATTCACACTGTTGTTTTGCATGTCAGTATTTTGCTGGATCGTTCTCACAAACAGCTCCAGGTAGCGCCATTTAAATGCTGTTATGCTTTGGGCCAGTGACAGATAGAGACGTAACACTTGGGGCAAGAAAAACACAACAATATCGCAACTTTTTAAATCGCAACGACATGTAGGCACATTGAGAATTCATGCGATGTCTTTGTTAAGCAGACCTTTTTAGTTATAACTTTTCAACTTTCGCTACGAACTGATCACTAAACCATCTGGCAATGAGTTCACAAGTTACCCAAAAATACCGTTGATCAAGAATACCTTCCCGAAACACATTAGGGGCAGTCTACGTGTGCCGGAAGCGTTTCTTTTTTCATTTTGTGTCATGAAGCAGACGTTTCATTTGAGGGAGCTGAAAGGTTTTCGAGACAACATCTTGAAATTAACTCCCGTTTCAGGCCATTGTAAAATCTAAAATATTTGCTTAGTATAGCCTTGGGTGAAATCTCCAAATTCTGTTTTGAATACATATCGCGTCCGGGTCTGCAAATAACTTTAGTCCACACACATTCTATTGCGGAATGCCATATCTGTTTCTAAAGCCGATTAACCACCCACCGCTCGAAGAAAAATCTTTTCTTTCCTCGCCTAGCAACAGCCAATATTTTAGCTTCTTTTTTCAGTTTCAAGCCGGAAAAGGCTCTCTTTTGCTCGGAAGTGTTCACTGTTTTTCCTGTTGGATTTTCCACAGTTTACTCTACAAATTTAGATCACGACTTGACCCATTCTGAATCGACAGAAGCACCAACTCTGTAATTAGCTGCAACGTTTTCAGTAAAATTCCTTTCTCAGCTTCATGGGTAGTAGCTAGCTGGTCGGCGAAAGTAATCACAACATGCTCCCGTTTAGTCGCCATAGCACAAAAATGCTTACTCAATGGAAAGAAACAGCCACTCGAATGCACTATTTTTGGCATCGTAGCTTTGCTTAGACAGGTGAGTCTGTGGGTGGGATGACAACTCCATGTCAGCGTTCACATCTCCCCGCTAACCAGCACACCCTCGCCTCGAATCTCCGTCCAGTACATGTTCCTTTTCTCCTTATTATTTGAAATTTTTCGGTAGTTTGCAGAGGTTTCGGTCAACTACGATTTTACTATAAATGGCTCGTCTAGACTCGCTTTTCCTTCACGTGGTCTGCTCGCAACCCATAATCTCTGTTGATTTGCTTTCAGAAGTCTGACGCCAAGGAATGAATAACCTAACGATCAGCGCTAACGCTCAGTTCTGTGCCAGCTAAAGTAACCAATACTGTAGACGTGACACCATTTACTGTTATTTATATCGCTTTGCTGCTGCAGTAGGCAATTCAGTGACACTGTACCGCTGGACCAGACACGCCCGATCCTTTACAGTGTCCAGATTTCACGGTATTTAGGGACAAGACCGGACACCTGACATGAGTACGGCAGAGCAGGTTTGCTGAACTATGTTTGCAGTGTCGGTTCTTAGCTAAAATAGTGAGGGAGCTGCTCCAGAAAATTTTTAGCCTAAGTTTAGATGTGATGTAAACAGAAACGAACGTGTATAAAAACAGAATTTTCAGAAACTTGATAGAATCCTAAAATTACAGAATCAAATATTTTTACTCACTTGAACCTAAATTGCTACAGTTCGAGCCTGATCTAAGCGTTTAAAAATTAAACCATTTCTTCTTTTTTTAATTTGTGCAAAAATATGAAAAATTTGTTCCTTATTCTCTGGATGATGACGGCTGAGAACGTTTTTCTCCATTGAAAGCGCTTTAAGCGCATTTAGTCTTTTCGAATTCATAGCGATTTTTCGTAAAATTAGTGTTTTATCAGCGTTGAAATTCAGCATTCTGCCTCTCATGTAGTTATGGGAACTGTTAACAACACTTTCTATAAGTTTCGTAACTTCACAAACAACATCTGCCAGATTGTTTTTCAAGGTAAATATCAGCAGCTCAGTTAATCTGCAATATTTGCGAATATCATACTCACAATAGAATACTTTTTGCTCAACTTCAAGCTTTTCTTTGTCATTCTAGAGATAAGCTGCAGCGGTCAGTGCTACGTCTTCTATACGTTGTTCATTCTTGAATCTGATGAAGCATTCCTTGTTGAACAATTTAGCATCTACTGTGTGCTCATTGGAAGAGTATTTGTGCATTATCTCACACTTCCCTTGCTTTTGGCATGGGTGTATTTGAAGGATTCTCACAGAACTTCGACTTTATTAATCCTCAAATGAAACTAAACTAAACTCCGCCCCAGCAGGCCGTGAAGGTCCACCCGTCCCGACCAGTCGTCGTGTCATCCTCAGCCCACAGGCGTCATTGGATGCGGATATGGAGGGGCACTGGGTCAGCACACCGCTCTCCCGAACGTATGTCACTTCACGAGACCGGAGCCGCTATTTCTCAATCAAGTAGCTCCTCAGGGCAGAGTGCACCCCGCTTGCCAACAGCGTCAGGCAGATCGGATGGTCACCCATCCAAGTGCTAGCCCAGCCCAGCAGCGCTTAACTTCGGTGATGTGGCAGGAACCGGCGTTACCTCTGCGGCAAGGCAGTCGGCAAATCCTAAAAAAAAAACACTTATGAAATTTGTTATATGTGCTTTACCTTTAAATACACTAGTTTCTTGAGAGTGCATTTGGTTGCAAATTATTTCAGCATGAGGTATAATTTCATTAGAATAACCAAAACTTGAAATTAACATCGTTCAGGTATTTTAAATTACTGTTGCCTCTGCAGTGGTTTGATCTGAATTTGTTATTGACTGAATGACTTTTTAAAGGTCACATATTTTCATGAACCCTGTGGTTTATGGTCACAGACTTTATTTCTTGGGGATACAGGGCCATGGTTAAAGTTTTCTTTCTCGCAAAAGAATTGAAAGAAAAGTAATCGGAAAGAACAGCTGGAAACAGAGTTATAATCTGATTCAACAATTTATCACATTCAATAAAATGAATCACCGTTTTTAAGCACAACACAGCTGGATTAGAAAAGAAGACTGTCCGTCTCCCAGCAGCAGTCACCTCGTCAGATTCGGCACTGCCGGAGAGACAGTGTTGTGTCTCCCTCTCCCTCGCGGCACCGACTGTGACAGCTTCCTGTGCGCGCATGCGCCCAACAACCGAAAACCACACTGCTCGAAGTGTGAAGCGGAATTCCACGCGAGGTTTTTTGTATCTTTTTCATAAATTGATGGATGTCTTCTGACATTAAGCATAATGATTACAATCTGAAGGAGAAAATATCGCAACACCAAAAAGTAATCAATCTAGGGAAATGAAATTTCGGAGATGTTTTTGTCTAGGGAAGACTTTTAAGTGATCGACATTGCAAGATCACAGATTAATGTAATTTTGAAATGTTGGTACAGTAATGAACGGTGTAACCCCCACAGTGTTGAATGCAAGCGTGCAAACGTGCATGCACTGTGCTGTACAGGTCCCGGATATCAGTTTGTGGGTTGGAGTTCCACGCCTGTTGCTCTCGGTCGGTCAGTACAGGAGCGGTTAATACTGTTTGTGGATGACGCTGGAGTTGTCGTCAGATGATGTCCCACGTGTGCTGGATTGCAGACAGATCTGGTGATCGAGAAGGTCAAAGCAACGCGTCCAGACTCTGTACAGTATGTTGGGTTACAGCAGCGGTTGTGGGCTAGCGTTATCCTGTTGGAAACCACCACTGGAATGCTGTGCATGAATGGCGGTACAACAACGACTCGTTGTCACAGTACTGACATATGAATTTGCAGTCAGGGCGCACGGGATCACCACAAGAGTGCTCCTGCTGTCACACGAAACCGCGCCCCAGACCACAGCTCCAGGTGTAGGTCAGGTGTGTCCAGCACGCAAACAGGTTCGCTGCAGGCCACCAACTGGCTTCCGTATAACCAACAAAAAATGGTTCAAATGGCTCTGAGCACTATGGGACTTAACATCTATGGTCATCAGTCCCCTAGAACTTAGAACTACTTAAACCTAACTAACCTAAGGACATCACACAACACCCAGCCATCACGAGGCAGAGAAAATCCCTGACCCCGCATGGAATCGAACCCGGGAACCCGGGCGTGGGAAGCGAGAACGCTACCGCACGACCACGAGCGCGGCAGCCAACAGTTGGCCGACAGTGCTTCCGAGACAGAACCAGCTTTCATTAGAAATCACAACAGACCTCCAGCTGCCCTCCAGTGAGCTCTCGCTTGACACCACCGAAGTCGCAAATGGCGGTGGTTTGGGGTCAGCAGGAAGGGCGCTGCAGGGCTTTTGGCTCTTAGCTGTCCTCGATGTAACTGACTCGTTACAGTTGGCTGTGTCGCTGTAGAGCCAACTGCTGCTCGGACTGCTGCTGCAGACGCACTTCAACGCTCCAGAACGGTACACCGGAAACGACGGTCTCTCCTCTCGGTACTGCCACGTGGTCGTCCGGGGTCCGTACATTCTCGTGACCACCGCCGCCAGCAGTCGTTTTCAGTGGCCGCAGTCCTTGTGCAGTACTGTAGAAGGAACATCCTGCTTCTCGTAGCCGTATTACAGGACCTCGTGCAAACTCAGTGCCTTTGTCGCCTTAAAGGCATTCTCGACTAACATGAGCTCACCACGTCCAGTCTCAAAGATAATTATCGCTCACGGCCGTTACATCGAGTATTTAAAGCAAAACTGATTTGCATCCTCACAGTGGCGCTACTAGCGACACTCTTCTGCGACCGCCGCGACGTCAGAGCTGACGCAATCTTCCAAATTGTAATGGTACTTGAAATACGTAACCATTACGGCACCTCACCTCTACCTCTCGATACCAACAATATTCTACTTTGTTTCTGTAAAGTAGTATTTGTGAGACAACATTCAGTTTTGATTTCATTAATGTAGAGGTACTTTGATACATCGATATGTTTATATTGCAATGATATTATTCTTATGTGAATTCTTTCTTTTGTCACTACGATCTTTGACGTACTTGTAACTCTGATTTTTGGGCGCGTAACCGGTTATTAGAGAGTCACGTCTTGGACGTCATGTTGAATAGACGCAAATTATAGTCAGTTTATAAAATGCGAACTTTAACAGTGAGGAAGATATTTTCAAGTATGTTGTATACTGCGAAGTGATGTTTTGTGAATTACGTGATATTGCAACAAAAGTAATAAAAAAGAAGTGTAACTTAAATTCGGAGTGCTGATTACTTTTTTACACCACCATTGTGCTAATTGCTAAAGTTTAATCTTCAAGAATGGTTTATGAAACACATATATTAAACTTCTGAGTATTGCAGAATAACACCAAGGCCACTTTGCATCCGAGCTTGGAATCATCACTACCCAGATTTTCGACGATTGAGCCATGAGTTCACAACGAGACCAGCATGGGAAACACGACAAGATGAGTGCCTAGTTTATCCATTGTTTCATGAAATGGCTTTATTAACTGTGCTCTAATGACACCTGCCACATAACGTAACTTTGTTGTTGCCCGAAAATGCAATATTTAGCAACGTGAGCAACACTACAATCTTAATTAAATTTTACCTTTGTTGTGGTAGGACTGTTAGAAGATGCACGAACACGCCCCCAACTTTCGTTTACATCGGACAACTCCTTCTTGCTGTAACGATTTTTGCAGTCTATGTACATTGTACAAGTATAAATAAAGAATTCAGTGTATTAGACACTATTGATAATATGAAGTGGAAAAAAATAGTAGGTGCCACATTTCCACAGTGCCTACACGCAAGCCGCCAATGAATGCCTGCAGAGTTACTGTTGACTATGTGAAAAACTGATATTCTCCCAGTTTGTAAGTACATCATGATTCTTAGACAAAGAAGCTCAGTGAACCAAATACGAAACAGACAGTGCATGATAAGTTCACCTCAGATGGTTGCTGATGGCTTGATGTGAATTGCCTTTATGTAATTATTTAATACGGTTATGCTAACTATCACTTACTTCAGAAATTTTTTATTTGCATTTTAACTGAGTATTCTTAATGACAACAATTAAAAATCACAAATACCCTTTTTTCATTTTCACAATTTCGTTGCAATTTTGGGTGAGCTGGCTGTACTGATGTATCTGTTCTTCATTCGTAAAGGTAATGACTACAACAATCTTAAAGAAAAAGGATTATAAAAAGCGCAAGTTTGATGAACTGGAACGAGATACGTTGGTGTGACGATGTATGAATGTGATGCTGATGGTAATTTAGAGGCGTGATGTTGATGATGTTACTGACACTGAAGCTGCTGTACGTCGACTGGAGATCAATGACAAGCTCGAGCTAAGAAATTCCGATGGAAAGGGAATGATCCATAGGAAAAGATCGTGTACAGGTTGTATTCCTCTCAGAGGTGCACAGCTGGACTGGGAGCGTGGGTTGAAGAAGTAGATCTTTCAGTCAGGTATTGCGAGAACTGTGTTTGTGATGGGTTTCTGACTACACAACGATAGCCGATATTGCACAGGTTGGGGTGGGGCTGGAATTAGACCAGGGTATATGCCAGGAGGTTACGCATTTCTAGTTTGTTTGTAAATGAGGAATAGTCGAATGTAATATCACAAACAAACAAATTATCTGTATAATTATGTTACTGCTTTCACATTTCTATCCTACAAATAACGAATATAAATAGCACTTGTAGCTGGCGAGAATTTCCTGTCAGCGAGGTGATAGGTCGAAGTAATTAGGAAAGTCATCAATTAAAACGGAAGATGATAACCGTCTAGTAACGTCATCAGAATTTTAAATCTAATTGCAAAACTATTTATACAGGGTATCTGTATTATGCAAAAGTTAGCAATTCCATCTGAATGATACAAAGTGTGGGGGTCATCCACATGCATACTAAAGAGTTCGTTAAATTTCGGTTACTTGATAAACAACAGAAATCTAGGAACTGTCAGTGCAACTAAATACCTAGGATTATAGCTACGAACAACTTAACTTGGAACTATCAAGTAGCAAATGTTGTGCGGAAGACGAACGAGAAATTGCTATGTATTATCAAAACACATGGAAAATACAACATATCTATTAAACAAACAGCCTAACGACACTTCTCAGTCTTCTTCTACCTGTTATGGCCACACATAATACCGTTGCTGATGACGGACATCACATCCAAACGGAGTGAAAGTTTACTGATTCAATGGCTGTTATGTGACGAACATCTCCAAGAAGTGTGATTCATATCGACTGTTGCTTCACGGAGCTAGACTTTCCATTCACGTCAGTGTGTTTGGTGCGTAGTTCAGCGGTTATCTATGTACAAGACAGGAAACATGACGAGCTACACATCCAGTGCTGGTCTCATTCTGGGCAGCAGCTTTGCAGCGGCTGCCGTTCCGTGTCGCCGCCAGCGTGCGCTCGCTGCAGGTGACTGTTACTGATGGCTGATCGCGTTTAACGGAAATCGGGCGGCGAAAAGACGTTCGTTCAGCGACGGATGGCGACTGTCGATGAGAGAGCGGGATTTATCGGCACGCTGACCCGCGAGCGTCGAACAAGCTGGCCGCACACCTCCATGCGGATTCGTTTGCTACGTCAGGCACATATGTAGAAACAATTGTGCAGTGTGCGCGCTTCTACGAACTGCCCGTCGGCAACCATCTCGTACAAAATTGTGTAAATATCTCGTGCTTGCCTTACCGTGTAGCCTTGGGTGGCCGTATTTTTACAAGGATCACTCCGAAAGGATTGCATAATGTATTTTTCGGTCATGCATTTTACTTTCCATACCTTTAAAACTTTTACATATCTTGACACACTCATGACAGACAAAATGTAATTTTGTGGCATAGTCTCCGTCCGTTTCAGTCGCCTAGTGCCACCTTGAAACTAAGGCACGACTGAAGACAGGACCAGCGCCTTTGACCCACTGTTCAGTAGTTTACTGAAGAGGTGGCAACCATAGGGTGCCAGATCAGGCCTTAGGGTGGCTGTTCCACAGTCAGCCACCAAAGCATGAGTAGGGCCTTCCTGTGACCCTTCTGAAGGGTAATCGAAACAACATTGGCGACCTGTGGTCGGCCATTATTCTGCAACAGAATTACGTCGTGCGTCAATATTCCTGGGTTTTTGGACTTGATGGAACGCTTCAATTTTTGCAAAACATCTACATGTCTGTGGCCATTAATTGTGGCGTCGTGTCCCACAAACTCAGTGAGCAGCGGGCCCCTGCTGTCGAAGAGGTCACCGTGAGTTTCCCACAGCTAGCGTGCCTGCTGTTCCGACTACACTGCAGAAGTTTCGCTGGGAAGCCCTCACATGTCCGTGACACAGTGTCTGTCTCTCTCCATATGTTTGGAGAGATAGCGCAACTGACCTACTTTACCGCCAAAATTTGAACTTCCCGGAGTGACATCATCGCGATGTTGCCATATCTATCTCTGTCACATTGAACCCGCCATCTTGGACACATTTGGTAACAATGCAGAGTGGCGTGACTCCTTGTTGCCCTATTACTCTTGTTTTGCAATTGTCTCGTTAGTCTACGTTCAGCCTGTGAGCCCACACACTTGCGGCAAAGTGTGCGATAGAGTCAAATATTGCAATGTGGTAGGTCCTTACCGGCTTCATAGGTAATATGTACTGACTTGTGTTGAGTCTTGCTAGTTTGTGGATGATTTTGGAGGCTTTGTCAGTTGCAACTTTGATATGATAGTTGAAACTCTGTATTTAGCCCATTGGCAGCCCTAGATAACGTGTGGCTTGCTTCCTCTTTTTGCTTGTATTGCCTAATTATAGACTTGGATTCCTCTGTAATTTCCCTCTGAGCAGTAAATGTACAGTTTTTATGGGAGCCACTTTTAATTTATTTTCTTTGCACCAAGTGTTAATTTTCTGAAGCAGTTGCGTGCCTGTTGTCCCTATTGCTACTCTCGACTTGGCTGACACCACTACGAGCAGGTCATCTGCATGTGCCACCACACCTCTTACCCTGTCGTCACCATCCAGCATGTTCAGCACGGGCTCGATTACAATATCCTACAATATTGGTCCATAGATCGAGCCCTGTGGACATCCCTTCGTTATTCTCTTGACAACCTTGTGTGTACCAGCCCTCCACTTCGCCACTCTGCCTCTGCAGTAGTCGAGGAGCCTACTGACGAGAGAAGCTGATAGCCTCATTTCCCTTAACCTGGCGAAGAGAGATGGCCACCACAGGTTGTCAGAGCCCCGGCTATGTCGATTTTTATGGTGGCCACGTACTTGTCACTAATGCTATTTGTAACTCTCAGTGCTTGGTTCACGGCGTCTTCTATTGATGTAGCTTCCTTGAAGCCGAATTGAAGGGGCGTTAGCCCGAGGAGGTGACTGTGAGGTGCTAAGCCGTCAGACAGGAGCCTTCCCGGTTCCTTTGAGAGAGTGTTTAAGAGGCAGATCGGTCGGTACGTTTTGGGGTCCCTTGCTTTTTGTTTTGTGATTTCCTGATTATTACTACATTAGTAGTTTCCTAACAGTTGGGAATTCTGCCTGTTAGTAGTGCCTCGTTACTAAGAAAATGTGTGATTTGTGTTACCGTTTGTTTTAACGTTTCTGAAAGTATTTTGTCAGGGCCGGTTGCTTTTCGGTTTCTTAAGTCTGCTTGCCTCATGCTCTCTCTTAGGACAGCGCGGTGTCGCTCGTCTTGTGTGGGGTTGACATGTGGGAGTAGCCTGTTCAGAAGAAATTCTGCTTGCTTCTCCATCCTCTGATCATTGTGCCGTCAGCTTGTTTTAGTGTTGACAGAACTGTCGGTGTTCTGTTTCTATCGTGAAAGGTTGTCCCCAAATGTCGTTCTGTTGCTGGGTTTTGACGAAATTGGTCTCGTAGTCTTGCCCTGTTGTCTTTAGTTGTTTCTGATATTTCTCTTTAGCGTCACAATACAGGTCAAGTCTTATCTGTCTGTCAGGAGCTGTCTTTGCTTTTTGGTAGTACTTTCTTGTATCCCGTGAATCCTTCCTTAATCTTGCCAGTTCTGTCGACCATGGTTGTTTCTGTCCCCACACAGTTTTTCCCGTGGTATATCTGCTTTCTTTGCTCTTTCTTGGTCATCTTTCAGTATATGCGTTTTGTAATCTATACTGTCTTGAACTGTGTGTAGTGACGACGCCTCAACAATATCTCTAGCTTTTTGCCAGTCGGCTATTCCTGAGTAAATGCAGTTGTTCGTGGTCCATTTTATGTGTAATGACATATCTGTGCTTACGGTGATTGCGTTCTGGTCCTGTGTGTGGCTCTATCCCATACCCTCCATTTGTTGACTAGAGGAAGAGATTTTGCGTTCCCTAGAGAATGGTCTACGTTACTTACACCACGTCTCCGCAGTAGGTAGGCGGCTGACCCTCCCTACACAGTATAAAGAGGTTGCAGTCATTTACCACGTCAACTACTATTTATCCTCCGTCATCAGTTCTGAGTTCCATAAGGGTTATTTTGCGTTGATATCGGTTAGAATGAGCAGCTTTTTTCCTTCTGAGTGCCGTGCAATGTCTTTTATTTTGTCTAATAAAGGTTCTATATCATACGAGTACTGTACGTAAATGGACGACATGAGGCATACATCCTGTGGCGATGAGTTCAGAGCAAAAGTGGGTGATCTGTGTTACTATGAGGTTTTTATTAACTACTATTATCGCGGCTTTCGAGTTCGGTGTACCTACTATTGTGCTGTAATGTAAGAGGAGCCCTGAAATATTCCCGCTTCCCAGAAAGGGTTCCTGAACCCAGGCGATGTCTGCTTTTGTTTCTTCCAAGAGCCTACCTAGTTACATGTTTACTAGGGTACTGCCGTGGCAGTTTAGTTGTATTACCTTCATAAGGGATGTCTAGTCAAGGAAAAACACTTAGATGTGGTTTCTTTAAAATCCAGAAACACATGTCCATGTGCTCTCACGAAGTCCTTGTATACTTTCCCTACGTTTAGGCCCTCTCCCCCTCGCGCACATGTTTCCCGTAAAAACTTACTTAGTTCTTTGGGTTCGGTGGCAGATTTTCAACTCTTAAGATAATCCTGTCAGTTTGTCTTGTAGTTGGGAAGCAGATTTTGTCCCTGTTTTCATGCTTGATTCGTATTACATAGCGAAGAACTGTTTGAAATATATCCTTGTTTTCTAGTCTGCTAAGCCGTAGGTTAGATTCTAAGTTTTCGTAGTTTATGTGGTAAACACTACTCAGCTTGGGGTTCTTGGTTGAGTCTGGTTGGTGTTCTTGACTGTTTGTTTGTTGCTCCGGTTTCGAGTAATTTTCCAGTGCAGCATGTTCTTCCTGCTTTATGGTTTCTAGTGGTGTGGAATTTGATGTGTTTTTGCTGAGCATTTTTCCTGATAGTGACTTGTTGTTTCTGATGTCTTCCGGCGACTTGTTTGTGAAAGGTGACCCTTGTATGTCCATTTCTGGGGTGGTTGTGTCTCGTGTTGTGCGGTGAAGGCTGTGTCTTTCTGTTCAGCTACCTCAGTGTTTTATTTTTCGTAGTGACTGTGTGTGCTACCCCCATAGGCAAAACGAACGAGTGTAATATAGGGTCTACATTTGGTTGTATTGCACTCTCCTTGTTGTGCGGGGAGTGTACAGTTGTCTTTGTGTGTGTTTGCCTGTGGTATTGTATTTCTTGTGAACTCTGTGACATCTTCATCCTAAGGATGTTCAAGGACGTCGATGCATTTCTCTTAACTATCTCGTGTGCATTTCGTCTCCCAGTTCGTCAACTCGCAAATGGAGGCCGGCCTGGAAGACGGCCCAATCAAACATATGATGTTTCAGGTGCCTGGCAACTTCATATTCAATTGTACCCCGCATGAAAATATCTCCTATGTAGTCGGTAATGCTGAAGTACCTAAATTGTATTCTCTCCCAGAACTGAGGTCCTACATGATTATTAGTATTGGCATTTGGGTGTTGTAGAAAGCCCATGCTTTGCCTCAAGGC
The DNA here is from genome assembly GCF_023864345.2 of Schistocerca serialis cubense. Classification (NCBI taxonomy): domain Eukaryota; kingdom Metazoa; phylum Arthropoda; class Insecta; order Orthoptera; family Acrididae; genus Schistocerca; species Schistocerca serialis. The sequence continues at coordinate 11,804,301 of NW_026047583.1, forward strand.
AACGGCCCGCCGCCAGCCTCTCATTCTAGTTGACGGCGATTTGTACCTTTGCCTGTTTATGTTACTAGTTACGTGTGTCCCTGCGTGTGTTAGGGGGGTGGGTTTCTGACAGTTATGGTGGCACTCCTTGTTAATGGACGTTGTCCAGAACATCGTACTCGGTGCGCTCTATTTGTCTTTCGTAGGGCTGTTTATATGTAGGACAGTCCCGCCCACTGCCTTATCGCACGTTCTATTTCTGGGTTTGATAGGTATACAGCTTACAGGATTCTCCTGCTTGCATTCCGACACTTTGTGTCCCGGTTTTTCACATCTCCCGTATACAGGTCCTTGTCGCAACGCTTCGATCGGTGACCGAACAATCACGCAACAGTTAAAATATTTTTTTACAGCAACAAAGTCATTGATGAACAAGGATTCAAATTGAATGAAAACCCTTTCATTTTGAAGCAGCAGTAACCGTATTGTTAGCGACACTTCTACAATATTGTTTACTGTCCTTTCGCCCTTTGGTCCTGTTTAAATTTTATTTTAACCTCGATATCGAACTCGTCTTTAGTAATGTGTTCACTCAGGTTTATTTCATAGAGCTCTTCTAAGAATTCCTGGTCAGTTAAATATGTTGACACATGGTGCACTGGCAGCAGGGATCTGAACATCTTGGGTTCTTCACACCTAATGTCCTTAAGCTGTAATGTTTTTTCTATTATCTTTTATTCGTCTACAGATTGTATGCTCCAGTGTCCGCGTATACTCGCGGACGTGGAGCTTAACTTAGTCAAAAGCCGATGCACACGTCCAAAATGCATCAAAAAAGTGAGGTAAACAGAACGCGCACCTGACGAAATTTTCCGTACGGCAGTAGATTCCCAAATTATGGATCCGTTGCGCACGTAGTTCGTCTCTTAACCGAGTGCGACCAGTTCCGTGAAGCGCAGTATGCCGTGTAATTTGTTCCGCAGTTCGCCGCGCTGTTACTCGGTAGCGCAAGGAAACAGGAGCCACAGGCCAGTTGACGATACCTGCAGGCAGCTTCCGTAGGCGGCGTTGAATGAGTCGGCCGCTGCTGTCCGGGACTCCTGACTCAGCTAACAGCTGTGGCTCTCGCAGTGAGAGCGCCGCACTCCGCGCCGCCGGCAGAAAGCGCAACGCGCCGCGGCCGGCAGGGAAGAGAATGGCCTGACGCTCCGCCAACGGAACTCGCCACACGGCACGCAAGAATACATACACTATCACGAAAAGAAGACCTCTCAGGGCCAAACTACAGTCTCAGAACTACTCTTTAATGCTTAACGTGACAAAATATACCTTTAGTTATCCACGCGGAAACTTGCACTGCACTCCGACAACTTCTTCTCACCACAAACGCCAAACACGGCCGCACGCCACGCAACACACTGCGAGCTCAGAGACGCAGAGGGCCACGACGCCGGCCCCAACCACGAGCAGCAAGCCGCCGTCGCAGTCCTGCACGTCCGTGGGACATGGCCGCCATGGCAGCTACCGCCTGCGACGATCTGCGTTAGCCATTCTCTAAATGTCAGTTACCCTAGGAAACTGGATGAACTGGAATTATAATAATATATTTTCTGATGGGAAATATCTCCACAATTATTATTGGACGTTAATACGGGAGTGTGTGTATCCCTCTTTATAACGAATTGAACTCCGCTGGGAACACTGTCAGTCTGGCATGTGAATTTCGGAAGAAATGACAATCCATTCTTCCGCAAGAGCCACTGTCAGAGATAGTATACTGTGTTATTGACAAGAATAAAACTGATGTAAACATTACACCACGTATTCTTCCGCGTGTACTGGAAACTCACTGGATTTCGTTTCACATGGAGCGGAAGCCAACATGTCTCGAGTACAATAATAGTAAAAAGTTTATTCTGTGCGTTACGCGCACATCAGCAGGAATCATACGTTCAAACAGCTGTACCGGTGCATTTAACTTGGACAGCACTGGCCAGATAGCTGGTCAACCTCACCTGCTGCTATACGGCAACAAGACAGTAAACGGTTAGAATTTTTAAAGCCCCAGAGTGAAGCCATCTCGCTCGCATTACGCTAGAGTCGACACGAGGCAGGCGCGAAGAATAACATTTCAGCACCGAGAGCGGGTCAGGGGAAAACACGACACCAGCGCTTCTGGATGGCCACACAGCAGACCTCAGCAGAAATTTAGTGCGGCAAAGCCGCAGGACGGGAACACGTCACATACTAGCAAAATCTGTTTAACCCAGCACGGCACAGTGAGATCCGCTGGTGCCTTCGTAACAGCGACACCTGCGTGGTGTGTCGTCAGGTAAACATTGGCCATCACTTCGCTCCATAAGTACCCCAGCAATGTAGCTCCTAAGGCAGGCGGTCAGACGGATCGATGACGTACATGACGTTCGCACTCGATTGCCTGTTTACAGTAAAGCGACGTCTGGCACACGCTACTGAGCAACGGCAGCCGTTATTGGTTGAGACGGCTACCTCACCGTAATTACCAGCCTCGGAGTGTAACACCACGACCTGCCACTGTTGCACATGGGTGGATCCAGAAGTCTTCACTATAGTCCAGGGACAGCGCACCAGCGTTGCTGATTCTTCGTCGGACTGACCGGGGTAGCGTGACTAGAAGTCCCATACTTTATGTGATCATCACTTACTTAGCTGCACTGTCCCTATGCACCGACAACATACTGGTGGGAATAACATCGACAGCCAAGAACCAATCACGCAGTCAATCAGATGAATAGAATCTGTCCAGACTACAGTTAGAAGTAGCAGTAAAATAAGTAAATTTGACGAGTCAGATATTCACAGATCTAATCGTCTTGCAGTTTAAATAAATGAGGTAAATTTAGCAATTTCCGACAGAACTGAGGACAGGGAAACTGATCCACAAGACACAACATACAGTTAAAATCAGCACGTAGCGAAATATGCTGCGGGATTTTCCACAAGAGATAGCGCAAATCTTTTTTATAAAATCGGGAACGTTCCAAAGTCCGTCCGGAACTGGACGGTGCACAAATAGATCAAGGTCTGGGGCAGAAAAAAGGTATACCCTATTTCTCTATCATTACCAAGGACTTCGACCCCTTCGATGGGAAGCTCCTCCATAACAAAATAGGCAGTGCCGTTGAACATCCGGGAGCCACGTGAAACGCAGAGGAAAAAAGGAGGGAGAGGAGAAATAGTGAACTGAAGTCCTTGTAAGAATACGACATGCGCACAGGAATCATGTATAAATTGAGGCAACGAGCAACATTGAAAGAAAGTACTGTTAAGCCTGTGCACTTTAACAACCAGAAACAAAAGCCGCCCTAAGCGGCCGCTCGGTTTGAGGCGCCATGTCACAGATTTCGCGGCCGGCCGGAGGTTCGAGTCCTCTCTCGGCCATGGATGTGTGTATTGTCCTTAGCCTAAGTTAGTTTCAGTAGTGTGTAAGTCTAGGGATTCACACACATTTCAAGAAGAAACAAAACTCGACTCGCTGACCTGCTTAATTACGTCATCAATAAATAAAAGAAACACGTAGCGCAAACTACAGACCTACTCAAGTGCTTTAGGAAGATTTGCAATCCTCCAATTCTTAAGAGAAGTGTTAACCATTTAAAAAAATTAAGGCACACCCCAAAATGAGCTTTCAAACCAACTTCCCAAATTTGTGTAACTTGCTTTGAAAACGTTAAAGTCTCTGTGCGTTACCATGATAAAATGTTAAAATTACTTTCCGTAAAATTCTTAAGCCATCAACAATTCCAGGAGAAAATACAACCATTTGAGACACATCCCCAAAATGTGCTTTTGACGCAGCTTACGTAACTGTTGATTCAGTGAGCCGTTTGCAGAACTGTCGTCCGTCGGTTGTCACAGGTCCGAGCGTCCTTCCACCCCACCAGGCCGGCGTCGTCTTCTGCAAGGCGAGGCCCTCACGCTGCCAAACTACAACTCACTAAGACATGCGTTAACGGTCGGTTCCATACCACTTGTCCAGAAATAGTTTTAATAAATACACACGGGAAGGGAATACAAGTCCAGTACCAAATAGAACAATGCCTTTGTGAAACCAGAGTCAATATGGAAGCACTGAGGTAACAGGGGCGCAAAATGCAATACACAGAAATCAAGGCCGGCAACGCCACGTGGCCACATTGAACGAAGTCGCAAGAGAGACGTTACAGACACCCAGAACAACTCAAAGAGGTGGCTAACAGACGGAAGGTTAAACCAAACAGACGCTCAACTTAGGTCAACTCCGTAGAAGACAGCAACTTGCACTATTTAAGGGTGGGGTTTAAGCATATACACACACAAACACACACTACATCGAAGATGTCAGGAAATATCTACACCATTGGGTGGGCCATTTGATTAATAGAATAAAAATGAATAACTATTCAGGCTCATTCATTCGAAATTTCACGTAAGCGAACAGCCAAGCTATCAGTCAAAGTTTTATAACAATGCTCAAAATTCGTGTCCAGCATTACATGACCAACGGGTCTGAGAGAGCATAGTGCCATCTCTTGGACATCAGTGCATGGTGCAGTCCAGCGAATCGGTTGGCATACAGGCGCACCATGCCTTGCAGTCAGTGCGAAAGACATTTAACAGTGTAATTACTCACGGTGAGTTATGTTCATGGTATCCCTTGTGTGATTGAACAAAAAAGCGATCTATTCAATTACGTCTTTACGATTTATTTTACAAGACCTGCATCTTCCAATGTGGCAGAGAGTAATGAGCAACAGAAATACAACCCCTCCAAATTGAATTTTATAAATAAACAGCTTATCCTCTGCTTTGTAATTGAATTTCTTGCTATGAGATCCTTCCTCTCCAGCATGGACTCGTCAACTTCCAGGTGTGGGAGGGGAGGGCCCGGGGAGATTTGCCAGAGGGGGAGAGGTTAATTAATATATTAGTCAATTAATTTGATATCAAAAGAGTACTTGTATCAGCGAGGGGTTTCCCGGAGCGACAGGAGAGGGGGAGGTGGAGGGTTGAGGGGGCTTTCTCAGAAGGACGTATTGTCTCCAGGAGGTCATACATCAATTAACACAACAATGTGTTAAGCGCAAGGGGAGGGGTCATAAATCAATCAAGTATTTCCCTGAATGTTTGCAACCTGCACTACAAAATTGTCTCAGAACACATGTTTCCCCTCTACTCAAAGTCAGTCCTATAAGTCTGTGGCTACTAGAGCTTCCGCACTATGTGACAGATGGAATAATTATGTTCTTAGTTTTTCCTGTCATGTCAGAAGTGCAAGTTTCTCCTTACATCTTTCACCGCCAGAGCATTCCTGAAGCATATTATTTTGCAAATATTGCTTTAATATCATGCTAAGAGACACCAGAACACATTGGTTACTGAGCTCAATCTTTGTACAAAGGGAAAGTAAGCAGTGTGAAAATGGCATACCTATAAGTAAAAGCATTCATGTACTTAAAATAATGGACCGGCTATTTATTTGCTTAAAGTTTTGAGTTGTAACGAAAATCTGTTCAGTGGCAGGACAGATGGAAAACTAAAATTGTCAACTTTTATTGTATGTTTTCTGTTTGACTTTTATTATTTTTCTAAAATTAAGTATCAGTCTACTCTAACAACACTAAACACTTTTTATATGCACCTCTATACACACTTTCCTGTTTCTTTCTTGTAGTAGGCTCTGAGTCATAAAAAGTCCCACTTACATCTCGCAATACCAGGGTGGGGGAGTAAGTACTTCACGCCCGCCTTGCGAAAAAGCTGTAATTTAGTCAGTTAATTTTTTATTTTAGAATTCTGAAAAATGTTTGTTGTTTCTAATAAATTCTTCTGCCAGACTTCATGTATCTTTTAAAATTTCCAGTTAAACACTACCCACAAATTTAAGTCTCCATAAAAGTTTTCACTTTCCCCAATAAGTGTGTTATTCGGTGGTTCGTGGTTCAGGGCCGTATTTATACACCAGTATTTCTTAAAAAGTATCTTGAAAATAAAAGTTAACTACAATAAACGAAGTTTGCATTTTCCCAATTTTTTTTTGGTTGTCATGAAGTCAGTAGTATACATTATTGAAAGTGTGTTGATATTGCAAAGAACGTGATAAAAAATGATTTGAGCCTCTAGACCTTTCTTACAAATCGACATCTCTTTAAAAAGTGCGTTATGAAATATCCCTTTGTTGTCAACATACAGATGGAGCATTACATAAGGTAAATGTTGAACGAAAAATCAAAATTAAAGCAATCGCTTTTAACAAAGAAATCTGAAGAATCCATCAGAAAGAACCATTTCAGCGGTGAATTGTGTCATGCTATTGTGGCACTAAACATCCCTTTTCGAAATCTAGAAAATCCTAATTTCAAAGGTTTTCTTGAAAAGAACTGCAGTCAGTCTGTTCCGGCAAAGGCAAAGTTGCGTAAAAATTACGTGGATTCAGTTTCCACTGAAGCACTGCATAGAACCCGAGAGAATATTACGGAATCTTGCACATGGATTTATGATGATCAAAATTCTGACAGTCTATTCCGGTAAACTGTACATCTGATTGAAACTTCCTGGCAGATTAAAACTGTGTGCCCGACCGAGACTCGAACTCGGGACTTTCGCCTTTCGCGGGCAAGTGCTCTACCACCTGAGCTACCGAAGTACGACTCACGCCCGGTACTCACAGCTTTACTTCTGCCAGTATCTTGTCTCCTACCTTCCAAACTTTACAGAAGCTCTCCTGCGAACCTTGCAGAACTACCACTCCTGAAAGAAAGGATATAGCGGAGACATGGCTTAGCCACAGCCTGGGGGATGTTTCCAGAATGAGATTTTCACTCTGCAGCGGAGTGTGCGCTGATACGAAACTTCCTGGCATCTGATTGTTGGCACGTCGGACCCAGATGCCACTTCTAGCACTTACCTGATTTGTTCAAAACAGCTCCCAAAGAGTAAGTAGCAAACAATTGCACACTTTGAATGTGCTGTATCCAAAAGGCGTGGATAGAAACGAGGTGCTTCTGCCTTCCAGACGCCGCTGCATATATGATTGTAGCGTTTCAGTTGCTTCAAATTTTCTACCCTTTGTTACTGCATGTACATGGTACCAACCGTATAGCAGAGCAAGTATAGCTAGAATTCCCTGACGTAAATAAATTAATCTCTATAGTAAAGAAATTATTTCCCCAGCCACATGAACATGTTGTTAATCGCTGGAGCAGGTGGTTAGCATCAGTGGACCACAATAAGAACCTCCCAGTAGGTAACTGGAAATCTACTGTACGAGGCCGCCTCTGTAACATTTGCAAAGCACGTACTCCAAAATTCTTCAATCCAGCGAGACTTGGCATATATTAGAGCCCATTACATATTAATAGCGAGGACCATTTCTTGATTAGAAGGCTCGGAAGACCGACCTACGAGAGCATATCCTTACTGAAGGAAGTGAAAAAGAAAGTTAATGAAGTGCCGAATGAAGTGGGAGGAAAAGTATGAGCAAAAACGGCTGAATTGCTTCTATACAACAGCATACATAAGTAACGGAAAATCCTCGTCCTTTGATTGCAGTATTCGTGTCCAATATCAGACGAAAGTAAAACTCACCCCTGTCACATCTGTTGAGGAAGAACTTTTTTCCGGCTTGTAAATAAATACTGACGGACATGCGCCTTAGTTCTACTCTGGAAAACGTAGATAAGATTTTAGTTATTTAGCGCGTGGCCAGCTATGGTCTGAATGTTTGAAACCACTGGTTTATCAGTAATTAATTGCATTACATATTACACTATTTCAACATATGGCTGTATGTGTTTTATTCCATATTTTTTATCTTAGGAATACTGAAGTGTTTTGAGATCAATTTGAGCATGAAAGTGGTTTAGCGTCTGCTGTGTTGAGCAGTTGTGCATATTTATATTTTCATTTTTTTTAATGAGTAACAATATGCTCATATGCCAACAATGTTTATTTTACATTTTAGTTAGTTCTACTACATAATCCTTTTTAGGGCCTATTTCAGGTTTTATATAGGCGAAATGAAGATCTAAAAGAGCATATTTTAGGTGCCAAAAATGCACTTTTTACGACCTAAAAAATTCGTGGTCTAGTAATAACCAGTTGTACAAATGCGTATACATAACAACATATAGTATGCCTGTTGATTTATCATCTTGTAAGAAGCTTTGTCGTGCCTTCAGTGACATATTATGATAACAAGTGGGACATAACAACTCATTTTTAACGAAATGAAGCCTAAGACAGACAACCAGCTACGTCTATGAAAAGAAATGCTAATGTAGACCATTTATCTACTAGAAGATAAACAAAATAAAAGTGACTGACACAGATAACAGTTTTAATTTTTCTTTTTTATCATAAATGGTTTCAATTTACACATCAAAATCCAACATGGAAGAAGTAGCGTAACTACAGGATAGAGTCGTGTACCAGAAATGCCATCTGACGTTTTAAAGAAGAGAAAGACAGGGAGTTGTATCAGGTTTTTATTTCCTTATCAGTTAGTATCTACTGCCAAATAACAAGTAACCAACAGATGAACAAGATCATATTAGACAGGCCTTACATACTGCAAGCACCACGATAAGACAACTTGCAGAAACTATGAATTATCGAAGAACCCCTGAATTACAGCAATATGTCGACAATATTGAGAAATGCCGAAATGTACGGATCTAAAGCAACCATGTTGGGTAAGGGATTCTGCATACATCTGGCGAATAAGGGCCTGAAAATTTGAAGCAGACATTTGGCGAACGGAAAAACAGGGTGAATTGTGGATACATGGATCAAGGAGAAGGCTGTTTTAAGCACGTTACGGAAGAGAAGATTGAGATTTTCGAGCACATCATGATTGTGAACGACAAGAATTTGACTCAAAAGATGTGGAACGAAACAGACTTAGCCGGGAAGGACTGAGTGAAAGAAGTCGGAAAGGAATGCAAAGCAACTGCGATATTGGCAAAAATAGATGCACAGAAACACAAGACAGGTTTTGACACAGGAAAAAAAGTGGGATATCCTACCTGGACTAGTATCGGGCTCAAAAACAAGATGAAAATAGGGAGAACCTAGGGGAACGAGAGGTATTGTTTAGAAGGATGAAGTGATGAACAACTCATTCGAGAATCCAAACGGTCGAAACGAAACAAAGAAGTAAGTAAACTGCCACTGACAGACAGTTTATAGCAAAAAATATCGTATTTCATTCAGTAACTTTTTTTAAAATTTGTGTAAACTACTAGAATTTTTTTCAAATTATTTACTTTTGCCTTGCTTTGCAGCGGATCCCTGGGTATTTCGCTTAAGCCGGGAAGAATGAAATTAGATAAAAAAATTTAAAACATAAAGAAAGAAATGAGACATAGCGATCATACACGTTTTTTAACTGCATCACGTTCTATAGAGCGTGCACCACATGAATTGCATACGTAAACGTGGAAAAATAACCTGTCGAGACTGTGATGTAATGATATCAATAAAAACACGTTGTGTATCATTCCTAGCGCTAACGAGTTGATGAAGGTACACAGTATCAAAGAAAGAAAAGTAAAGCTTGAGTTACAAAATTTTATTCAAGATGCAATACAAATTTTTAGCCCTATAAGTTCATCATTAAGTGCTTAACATGGAGGGTATTCCCAAATTACCGTTACAGATTTTTAGGACTTGTAGAGTGGAGTGAACACATAATTATTTGTTTAGAGACCCATTTTCGGAAACGTCACCGAACGACGCTACAGACCGTCAAAGTTATGTGCTCCGGTGTCTGTAAGTGTATGTATATGCAGGATGATGTTGCAACTTTCTAGGATGATGGAGAAGGATAAATGTATCAATTTGGAGTAACGTCCTAATACGGCAACGAACGGTCGACTGTTATAAGCGAAAACCGTTTTGATACCTCTGACAGTGGAATACATGTACAGGTTCTGTTGTTGCTAAAGTTTTAGGGCAAGCAACTTTTGCTAGATGTTTTTTCTTGTTTTGGGTGCATACTTCTAGCTCTGAAAGTTGCCTATCCTGCAATTTTACCAACAACAGTAGCGGTACATGTATTCCGCTGCCAGAGATATAAGAACGATTTGCTCTTGCAACCTTCCAGTCCGTTTCCGGACCAGGGACCCTTACCTCAGATTGATACATTTATTTTGTGGCGGCGTTCGTAGCGACAAGCAATTCGCTGTAGAAACGGCTTACGAAGTCACCGCCACACTTTTAATAGCGGGCCGACCGGTCCGCTGGAACAGTGAAGAGAAAGATGAAAACCCAAACACTCTGATTAAATAAAAGTCGGTACTTATCTTTATTAACGAAGATACAGAAACACAGTAGTGAACTCCGTGTCTACAGAGATCTGTCTAGTTCGAGTCGGAGCGGCTAGGTCAGCGTCGGCTGACGACAAACAACAACTCTGCTGCGATGAACACACAGCTGACTAGCAAGTACACAATTCGGTGGCGAGTATACAACTGAGCGGCGAATACAGAACTGTCCTAGCGCTAGCGACTCCAGCGCTTAAGAAACCAGAAGCCAGCGGTGGCGCGCGCAGACTTGCGGCGATTTCCTGTCTCGCTGGCGCTGCTTATGCGGACGGCGTCCGGACTTTGATGCTGCCAACCTTTTTGGCAGCGGGCTCGGGTGGCATTACTGGCTAGGATATAACAATTTATCCTTCTGCTTTCATTCTAGAAAGTTTGTAACATCATTACGGAATGATATGCATCGGCGCCTGCAAATGTATGTCTGTACAGTATAACTTTGAGGCTCTGTAGCGTCGTTGGATGACGTTTCTAGACATGTGTTCCTGCTCAAAGTATTATGTACTTACTCCTCTCTACAAGTCATAGAAGTTTGTAAGGGGAATTTTTGAACACCGTGTATGTGCCGTCATTGTTTCTACGTAGCAGTTTAGAACCTGTTCTTTCAGTAGAGGTTGTATCAGGTTGAAGCAGAGATCGTTTACGTTTAGTAGCAGATTTATTCACATTGCAGTTTCCTTGCTAATGACCACATCTCAGTTATCTACATTATAAGAAACTAGTACGAACTTTCGATCGAGCGTCTGCCAATGTAACGAGAGACAGGTTTCTACGCAACAGACAGTCCTAAGCAGACACCATATACGGGTACATCATCATGTAAGTAAAGCCGCACATTTGACAGCTGTGTGCGTGATCTACCAAATAACTTCAGAGCGTTCGCCAACTATGTCAGAAACCAAGCCAGCGAGCTTCGCCTTGGAGACCTGGGCTCTGTGTTAAGGGCACTCAGTACGTGTCAGCTATGTTACTGGCAGCTGCATTAATAAGGTGAGGCTGTCACCGTTCCGGAGGCTGGTCTGAATACCCCTACGCGTTGCTGAGCGTGATCCTACAGAATGTGGTACGCCCTTGTCTCCCTCCAACCCTTGAACTTACACAACCAACTTTAAGGCGACCAACAGGTCAATGGGAACCAGACTGACGATGCAACAAGACATTTTTACATTAAAAAATCAATGCCGGGGATGAAACAAGAAACTTATCGAGAAGCTCTGTAGTACTAACTGGGGGCATCAGTAGAAAGGCTTCGAACTTTCGCATTTGAGTGTTGTGCTCCGGTGTGCTTGGACAGACCACACGTAAATAGGGCAGACACTCAGCTCATTAAAACCACAAGCATCTTCTCTGGGTGGACGATAACTGCTCCCCTATACCGGCTTCCAATACTCAGCCATATAGTCCCTCCTATGGTAAGAAGACAAGAAGCACTGTTGAAAGAATATTCCAAAATGATGAATAGTCTTCAAGTTCCGACCATGAAGATATTCCTGGGTTGACAACAAACCGAGTTGGTTACAAATTCCGATCCCTGCGACTGGCGAAACGACTTTCTGATAGCAGCTTCACCATTGACGCTAATGGGGTGAGTCCAGGACTATGAGTGACGCACCCAAACTGCGGCATATTCATTACCCTCTACAGAAACGAAGGGGTTTTGAACTCCCACAGCATTAGTGGACGTATATGAATCGCATCCGAACAAGACGCTGAGTGTGCGCGTAGAACAGGCACATGTGGGGTAAGCTGTCCAGCCCAAGCTGGTTGTGGAGCTTCGAACCGGCACATAGTCGAGGAGTGTAGACTGAGGGGCTACCTGTGTGATCCATACGTCATTTTCGTGGCTGCACCATCAAGCGTCGAATGGGTAAGAAGAATGGACATTAACACGTAACAACTGATTGTTGGTTAAATGTGCCGTTTGTGTTTTTTCTCCAGTTTCTCTCGGTATGTCATGTGCAGTGATATTCATCAAATAAATAAACTGTTGAAACTACTGTAAAGTTTATTACTTGTGATATACTATTTATTACATAGATCCATAGAGAGGAGACACTCTAGGATGTAGAATGTCAAGAAAGAAGAATACGTAATGAAGACAGGAAGAGCTAGGCCGCTGTTGCTTTGTTAGATCCTAGGTGGACGCTTCTCTGCCCGCTACCTTACTTAAGTGGAATATCTAGCTGATTAAATTTCTTTCGTAGGTTAACTGAAACTGTTTTCCGCGACCCAACGATTTAATACATGCCGAAAACCTCAGTCTTAAATTAATACGCTGTTAAGTACCAAAAACCAAGACTCTTCGTATTAAAGTACACATCCGATATCGACAATCGTTCCTGGGAAGTCTGTCGTGAGATTTCGCTCCTGATTTGTAGATTACGAGCATTGTGTGATATCGAGATGTGATGCTTGTCGATTCCTCGTATGGAGGGCGCTACAGTCGACAACGTGGTATCTCAGTATCTGTGTACACTTTCATAACCCATTGACTTCACTAGCGTTCAGTGCTGTAGTTTGTGGCGTCCGTTGTGCGCCTTTAGCCCGTCGAGGAAACGTCTTACGCGAGCAGTGTGTCCTAGACTTCACCTCACCGCAGTTTACTGTTCATCGCTGCAGTCCTTGGTGAGTACGGAACATGTGCTGACGTGCTGCACAGTGTAGCTGTTCGAAAATATTGACGGTTTATGCACAGTCTACGCATAAGCTAAATCGTGATGCCGATATATGCTTTGTATACGGGACTTTGGATAACTTTAGTTACTTCCTGAAACAATTTTTACTTACGTATTCGGAAGAAAGTTGAAACGTTAGTTGTCGGTATACTCTTGGTAGTAAAAAAACGAAAAACAAAAAAATCTAAGCACAAACGCCAATTCCTAAATTCTGACCAACTGCTGAGGGAACATAAGCATAGTAGCTGCGCTCTGTAGTCAAATGTAGAATTTTTCATGCGGGGAAGACTCACTTAGAAAATCAATCACACTTGGCAACGGTGTTGTAAGCCGGGTGCATTGGGCGTACCGCAATGCAGGTAACTAATGGATTGTAGAATGAGAGGTTTTTCTTGGAACATTTTTATTTAAAAAAAATGGAACGTGAATATTTACTGTGTGTGTGTGTGTGTGTGTGTGTGTGTGTGTGTGTGTGTGTGTTAAAATGAATGACAGAGCTCGTGGTACATCGCAAGTGCTACTCACAACTTCCTCAGATAAAGTTAACTATCCACAGAGAGAGTAGACACTTGTTTCGCGTTCTTCCCCTCTAGTAATCATCTCTATTACGGCACTTACTTGACATGCACACTGCAGCCCCAATTAAAACCAAACCAGTTAAAGTGTACACTATACTTACTGTTCGTAAATCACTTGATTGCTGCACTACCCCCTTCTGACCTGCCAGATATTGAAACACTTAAAGCTGTTAATACTTTGACTGACCACTTTAATAGTAATCGAATGCTGTGTGAAGCACTGTAGTACCTCTTACGTAGTTATTGCTGTATCGTGTTGTTAATTAATTCATTTGCTTCGAAGCAAGCAATGAGGCAATTTCTTGAGAACTGCAGATACTATCTAATACTTGATGACATTTGTTTGAGATATTTAGTGTCTGTTACATATTTAGCTTTTATCATTAGTAATGTGCGAGACGAAAAACATACGTGTAGTGGGTGGATTGAGAAACCTGTAACCTCCATCGCATTGATGCTGTTGAGAAAAAGTAATTATTGGTAGCTTACATCATCAGAATATCTTACTAAAGTGAGGATAATGATCTTTTGAAAATAATTGTTTCGTGGCCGAAACGGAATGGAATGATTCAGATTTTATCCCTCAGAACATTTAATTCTGCCCCCAGGCTGGGAACGACTGGTTTCTACATAGACTGTAGGAACAACTGTTTGGTGGCCACTAGAACTTGTAACAGTTTAAAGACCCCTACACACGCTTCAGGATTTGGGCCAACCGACCGCCCTATTTCGTGGCAGTCTTCAGGCACGTCTCGACAGACGGCACTCGGCGATTAAAGCGCCGGTGTGTTGTGATTTGCTAACCTTAACTTCATTGAGTTTGTCCTGACAGTTGCTCCTAGGTTTTGCACAGAAACAAGGAGGGTTTTCGTTCGCTGTTAGACGTAACAAAGCCAAAAAATCAGAGAAAGCTGTAGGCAAAATAGCGAATAATGCAAGGAAAGAAATTCACGCAAGTTCCGCTACTTACGCAGCTGGGAGCCGATGGTTTTCGTAATTATTTAGGAATGGATCAATAGTGTGTTCAGGACCTGCTGAAATCAAATCATTCTTAACGAAAACGGGTAGTCATGAAAGGCTATTGCCTACATAGATTTCTGCCCCATAGCAGGAGTTAGAGGATCTCAAATTCAGTGCTGTTGTATCCCCACAACCATTAATTACAATGATTCGTGAAACATGCAACAAGATTTATAGTTTACTACAGAAATACATCATGGTAATGCAAAATTTGATATATGTAACAAAAACTGACAAGTTTAAAAAATGCTAAATTCGAAGGCAGTCTTAACATGACGGTTGCGCACACTATGTAATAAATGCCACAGGTACATACGAAATGAACCATTTAGAAATTGTTAGAACAGTGAAAAAGTCACTTACCTTTTCTCATGTAAAACCTAGGAAGGTGCTATGGCATGGAAGGTAATTGAAGAGCCGAATATGATCTTAGCGCTGACTTTATAAAGTTTGTGACATAAGCTGCTGACAGTGTGTGCTTGGATTTTTCTTGAAACTAAAAAATTTGTGGAAAATTGTCACCTTACGTGCCGTTATGTTAGGTTACTTGAAATTCTAAGAAATTTAAACATTTCTTTGATAGTAGTCTTAACAGGAAATCAGTCCGGACATGAAAGTCTTCCACGTACTGCTTGTTCATTAGCTTATCAAAATAAAAAGAACGTAAGTTGTTACTGGGTCAGTCTTAAATACTGTGGTATTTCATATCGGTGCGAATGTTTACCTCACACTGAATCAAATAGCTTAAATAACGTTCGTAGCTCGGTGCTGTGATTTTACGGTCTAAGATCTGTTGCCTAACCTGACTTGCGTGCCGGCAACGTTTTCCACAATCACCGTTTCCAGGCTGTTACCATTAGAATTTGCTCTATGCGTAAAGCCATTGGTATCGGGTTTTCGGGTCGACAGAAGCGTCCGATCCCACGCGTCGGCTTTGACCCGTGACGTAAGGGCGTTGTCGTGTGTGACGTCATGACGGCGCGGAGTTTGGTTTGAGTGTGGCTGTCTCCAGTTCTGTTTTATCTTATTTTATTTACTTTTCTGATCTGTTCGTTCTATCTCGTGAGATTTTTTAAATTTAAAAACACTTATTACTTATTTTAAGTATGTTTTCTCGAATTTCTGTTTTAGTTTATTGTATTTATCTTTCTGATCTGTTCGTTTTATCCCGTGAGATTTTTTAAAAAAAGACAAAAAGCACTAATCAGCTACTGAAGCATCTTTATCTTCTGTGGGTTGCAGGGGTTTCGACCCCTGGGGGAGGTGGGTGGGTATTCATGCATGGCTGTCTTCACTTACACGTTGTAGCTACGCAAGGAGTCAAAATTTGTTTATATTTAGTTTGCCCCCCACCCAAAACACCCCATTTCCCGCGCTTGTCTCGTTAGTGTCATTAGGCTTCTTGTGGAAAGTGTGTGCGTTTGTTTTTGTTTCCGCCATATTTGTGACGTCATGGGTCAAACCAGACGGGTGGGATCGGACGCTTCCGTATTTCCGGGTTTTCTGTTCCAGTGGTGAGATTCAGCTTCAGAGCTACGTATTTACCATTACAGTACAGTTAGTCACTATCGCGACTTCGAAAAAGTTACCGTAGCGCAGGTGAGATGATTTGCCTTTAGTCTCGCATTATGTATATTAACGGAAACCTCAATCAAATCTGTAGCATGTAGAAAATTAAGGTTTTATTTGATGATAGGTTAGCCCCTGAAGTATGAGAAATTTTATTGAACTGATATCTTACGAAGAATTATTCTAATCAACCGAAACGTTTCAGACAACAGCCAGAAAACTTCACGCATGCTAGAGAATAGATTTACTCGGAAATCGAACGAGTAGGTGCTGTTGGTGCGTAGTATCTTGTAGTAAATGAAGTTCAGTTTTTTGGCAAAGGAGGAAAACGTCTTACGACTTTGACATTACTCACCTGCCATGTTCACTAACGTGCCGTACAGCGTGAACGGACAGTTGGTCGCGTCTAGTGGTGAGAGGAAATGGAGCCACCAACTCGTTTCTCTCGTTAACATAAACTCGTTTGCTGTGAAACGTATCACCAAATTTTAGGTGCGATGTAGATCTCTAGGGTAGGCATGCACTTAATCTATAGAGGCTGTGAGAAACAATCGTAATGGATAGTAAGGGGGTGTGCCACGGTAGGTTGTGTTGAAAAGACAAGGAAAAACATACCTTGCACTGTTTCAGTGTTAATTAACATTGACGTCAGGCTGTTGCGTGCTCAAATTAAAGTGCCCTCCACATACAACTGTCAGTTGTTCTCATAGCGTAGATGATGGCGCACCAGGTTGCTCAGTGTTTGGCTCGGGTTCGATCCCTACTACCGTCACACTCCAAATTTTTTAACCTCCTGTTTAATTTTAGGAAAAACCGAAGAACACGTTTGCGACAGTCTCCTTCCGACGCTTGAATTTCCGAGCGGATTGAACTGACAGGCTAACGTTAATGCTAATTAACTCGGAAACTCCGTAACGTATTGAATTGTTTCCTTAGTTTTTTGTCGGTCCAACTTACCGTGGAACACCCTTGAAAGCCATTCACACTGTTTTTAGTCACCCTGTACATCAGTCTAACAAAGTAAATGACATAGATGTGCTTTTTATGAAAAAATTTTCAACATACTCTTTGATTTCGCAATACGATATGACTTCCACTAAGGGCTCCTACTTACGCATCAATATGTCGGCCAACCGACGAATTTCGTGGCAGCCAAAACACGTCCCGACCTTAACTAAAGTTCATTTTGTCTTAAGAGATACCGATTTGTTTCACAAGGAAACAGGGGTTTGTATAAACGGAGCTAATGATGCCAAAAACCTGAGAGGTATGGACTAAAGTGACTAATGCGAGCAAAGAAATTCACCCACGTTCTGTTGCTTAAGCAGCTGGGCCTTGATAATTTTCATAATTACGTGATAAGGGGCGAATTATTCATTTCAGAGTTGCTGAACATCAAACCATTCTTAACGAAAAAGAGAGGCTGTTAACAACTTCATGATTTCTAGCGACTGTCAGAAGTCAGAAGTACCTCGAATTCAGTGCTGTTGTATCCCATTGTTATCAGTTAATATAATTCGTGAAACGCGCAACCTGATGTATAGTTGCGAGGTAATAAATCACTCTAAAGCAAAAAAGACGGTTTACATAAACATTATGTACGTAGCATAAAATGACTTTAAAGTTTAAGAAACTTATTTTAAATCCTAACACGAAAGACTACACGTAGTGATGGTGTACATAAACTATTAATACAGATACATCAGAAATGAAGTACTTGGCAATTGTAAAACCTGTAAAAATATTCTATCCTTCGATCTTCGTAGTAGTTTGGATATAGGCTGGACTTTGAACGTTCATAAGCATGAAGCAAGTATAGGGCTGTTCAAAAAGAAGGAAAAGACTTAAACCCAGCTCCAGTGTTCCTGGAAAGAGAAAAATTCAAATTTCTGTGCGTAAAAGGAAAGCACAATGTGTTACACGACAAATCCCAAGATGGCAGCTCATTTCCTGTCACACACGAAGCAGCTGGTGTCTCATTATCGAACTGAAGTTTGAACAACGCGATGTCTGACATTTCAAAGAGTGTTAGGCATTGGGAGGGGGGTGGTAAAGACGTCCTTTACGTGACCCCACAAGTAAGTCGCAAGATAGTGTGGACACTTTGGAGGAGCTTTATCGCCGGTGGCCTTCCAGGTCTCAAGAGGTCACATATTGTGACTTACTTGTGGGGTCATGTAAAAGACCGCATTTTCATCCCTCCCCCCTCCCCTCCGCCATGCTTCACACTCATCGTATCGTTCAACCTGTGAGTTCGACAATGACACACCAGCTACTTCGTGTTAGGCACGAAGTGAGCCATCGTTCTGGTATTTGTTGTGTAACAAATGGGGCTCACGTTGAACGCATAAAAATTTGAACTGTTCTCTTCCCAGGAACGTTGGAACTGTTTTTGTAGGATGGAAGCAATAAATGTTGAAAATCTGTTCCATCTTGAAGAGCGCCGTGTGTCTTACTAATTAACGACCACTATACGTTGATATTCCAGTTTTTAAATTACCCATAAGTATTGAAAACAAGATCTACAAACAGAAATTCGACGAACTTTCTCTGAGCCACGCTAAACCCTTACGCATTAGTTAAAAATAGTGAATTTCGTGCAACTATACTGCTATATTCGTTTGACGTGTCCCAAGATTTTCAGTTTTTTAATTTCCCCACAGTGTCCTTAAGGTTTCGACCGCCTCGCTCCCTGTCGTGTGTATTTAATCCCGCGCACAGTGACAAGACCAGCTTTCCTCGGAAGGTTAGCACGACAGCGCTACACAGGGCATAGTTTGTTGGGTGATGTGCGGCCTACTCGCCCGACATCCCAACAAGTAGTGTTTGTCGGTCGGTCAAAACGCCTACATACGTACAATTTGTCGGTCCGTCAGCCGATAGCTCGATCGGGTATGACCCTTAAAACGTGCAACACACTGAAGCCAACTGCGGACAGTGTGAAATTGTGTACAAGCTAAGAATACTTTCGTCAGACAATTTACAATATGTGAAAGGCCTAGAACTTCCGTCAGAGGAGTCTCGTTCCTATGGTAGCGAGTGAAATAGTATCATTGATAAACCATTTCTTGGGCTACGGTTGCAGTGGCCTTCTTATGGGTCTTCCGGTGTTGTCTTTTCGTACTGAATCACTTACATTACCATGATGGCTCTGCAGAGCATGACGTCAAACTGCAATTAACACGTTCTGTTTGCTAGTGGAAGAATGGGAAAGCTCATTATAATGGGTTCGCTGGTGGAGGGAGTGGTGATACGCTGCAGTCCATAATTGGTAGTCATTGGCGAATAGTGCCGAGCATTTTGGTGGATTCTCTGATCTTGCATTTCGCCGTCTTAGGTGTCATTACATTTAATTTGTGGTTTCCTGCCTCTGTAGGTCTGTTGTACTGCCCAATGCGGATGTAACGCTTGTCATCCCGTATGCCCATTTGCTACTGGCGTACCGCTTTCAACAATATACATGTCTACTCACTGAAAAGTGGTATACACCACTAGTGTGCAGAGCATGTATCTCATCCTTGGTGCAGCGTAGCACATCCGTCTTCAGGGTGCTGCAGAAAACTGGCAGCATACCAACGAGGCGAAGGTGTTCACCATTCCGGCCATTGGCGCTCTCCGCACAAGGTAAGCACGCTGCTGGCTGCAGTTCGTCCCTGTCCTGCCTACCTCGGGTTCTTTCATTCGTTACTATGGCTGTGCAGATGTTTGGGGGGTTGTAACCATCGGAGAATATCCTTCGCACCTTTCAAAACTGATTAGTTTTGAGAAACACTGCGGCGCAGCACGCGGTTAATCAGAGCCCGTGTCAGTTATGGGCAGCAATAAGTACACCCAAGCGGCGGCCACTAAAACCGTGGCTGAAACGTTGGTTTCATGAGCGGAAGTAATTTTGAATATGACGCGGTACTACACCCATAAAGCTTTCGTTACCTACTGGCTGTGGAGCTCTGGGCGATTATAACTTGACTATCTTTACCAAAAATCAATTTTGATACAAATACGGAAGTGCTGCCACACAATTACCGTTTTTAAATCAAGAAGTTCTAATTTTTTCTGCTGTGTTTGTACTGGTACTGTACTTTCAGATTTATAAACAATTTTTGTTCAGCCGGACAGTTAACATTTTCACTTTTCCTCTTGTGTGAGTGGACATGTAATTTTCCGATAGAAAATAGTTTATCTTGTTTCATAGCTTCTCATGACACAATAGGTTAAAACTCGGCTCTAATAGTTTTGCAGACACTGTACGAAGCTACGTGATTATTCAATGGAATTTTTCTGAAAACACGACTCACCGATTCTATAGAAAGTGGTAAGAAAATTCCGAGCTCGTTGCTGTGGGACCACCAGGTTTGTCTTCCCTGCCGTGTGGCAGCACGGGAGGTGAGCTGTGCACGCGTCACTCACTGCGGCCGGACAGTGGACGCGTGCGGAGTAAACGACGGTTGCATCTGAAGCAGTCAGAAAGGGAACAGCGATAGTTTGGTTGAGTAGGGCGATACTTGGCGAACTACAGCTACCGGCTGTCAGTTACATTATCAGATTACGTAGCAGGCAGTCTGTGCAACACTTGTCTAGGTCAGGTCACAGATCGGCGGTGACAGGTTTGTTGGACCCACTTAGGGTTTTATGTAACCAAAACGTACCACAGTATGAAAAACTCAACGTGATTAGATACATGAACCACTAATAATGTTGGTAACCCATTGAAGACCATAGCTGAAACTTGGAAACTAATTAAGAGCGTGATGCCTCGAACTAAAAGTAATAAATGTGTATAGCTTCTCAAATTTCCTGCTACTGTAAATTATTCACCTTTATTGTACTGGAACAAAGATAAATGAGCGCACTGTATGTGTAGACAAACATACCCTCGACTCTGTGGTTGGCTTGTTAGTTGTTCGTCTCTGAGAAATTGAGGCATAAGTGTGCAGTCCTTTCCTTAAAGAATAAGATCTATTTTCCGTGTATTTGGGAGAAGCTGTCGAGAATACTTTATTATGGAGACAAAAAACTAGGGATAATACTTTCCTATTATGTTGATTTTCAAGAATTTCGAAGGTATGTTTCTAATGAGACAATTTTGATTGTTAGCCTTAAGTTCTGCTGTCCTTTCCTGTCAGACTGTAATTTAGCCTCGATATATTGGCGGAAATACATGTTTAATACCGAGGTACGCATAAAATATCATCTGAAATTGTGCTAAACGCATTCTCTGGAAATGTCAAGCCATTACGTCATGAGCCCACGCGAATAGTAAACGGTTGTGAAAACACACTTGACCTCTTAGCAACAACTGATCCTGAGCTAATAACGAGCATCAAAACAGATTCAGGGATTAGTGAACACAGGGTTGTCGTAGTGAGATTGAATGTTGTAATCCCCATATCTCCGAAAAACAACAAACATTTACCTATTCAAGAAAAGCAGATAAAATTCACTTGACGCCTTCCCGAGAGACAATCTTCACTCATTCCGCATTAATATTAAGTCTTCACCACATGTGGCTTAGACAGTAAATCCGGGTTTCCAGCATAAAGAATATGTCGCTCATAGTGCCACTCATTGCATCCGTGTCAAACTTGAGTAACACGAGCTATAATGACAACTAAAAACTCAAACTAACGGGCCAACCACGAGAAGCAGAAATTTTCGGTGGGGACAAGACTGTAGGAATAGCACCTTTCCAGACCAATATTAACCCAAAAATCAAGCACACGAAATTCTGCATAGTAAGCACAAGCCAAATACGCAAAACCAAAACCAGTGGCATTGTAACTTCGCTTGAACGAAACCCTAGATACCAGTTAACCACACACATCTCCGAAAACTGATACCGCATATTTCACTTTTTCCATTGCGGCAGAAGAAAGAAAAACCATAGTGACAAAAACACTGAAATCGCAAAAACCCGTTACGTGCACCTTCACTTACCATAGCTAACAAGGCCACAGTAAAACATGCGAAAACTCTCCAGACATAGTACAAAATATATGACCAACAATGGTAAACCGATGTCGACGACACCTACTAACCACTATCTAACAACGGTCAAATACGAACAAGAAAACATCCTAAATTAATGGAATGGATCGTCCGTTATTGGTCGAAATCGTTGCTGGAAACTTATCACAGACAACTTCTCCCACTGCAGGAAGCAATAACGTGCTCATAAATTTCCTTCTCACAGACAACGAATTTTATACGCATTCCCTGTCCTCTTCCTGAAAATTCTGAAAACGTATTATGCGACGTTTGGTGGGTTCCGAAATTTAACTTCTCACACCCTTCAACCAGAGCATTTAGAGTTGGATGGCTACTGTGGTGTGCATACTGTAAGACCTTCGGTACACACAAAGATCATTTGACTTGCCGCTCTAATGAAGTAGACGAGTGTCAGCAATATGTCTCTTGGTCTTGTGGCGTGTTTATCTTCTGCCATTAGGTCAGACGATAGAAATTCCACTTGCACGCTTAGAGTAGCACATTGACGGTGACCAACTTTAAACAGACGTTGACTAATTTTCACACACATTTATTAAAATAATGAAAAGCATAGACATTACATAACTTGATTCTGGATGCTATTTACAATTGACAATCTGAAGTTCCTTTGGTCTAGGTACATTAATCTTATTCTCACATATCTCTGATACTTAACAAAGTATCTATTCATTTATCTTCATGGCTATGTACAGGAATATGGTAATCTTATTAGGTGCAGACTGAAACGTGACTACAGTCTGGTAGAGACTAATGTAGACTGGTACAGACTGGTGCAGACAAATGCAGACTGAATAATCGTAGGTCTGTACACTCGTTATAATACCTCATGCGTTCAGGTATCACTGCGCGAGTGTGATCCGTGAGGAGAAAAGGTTCAACGTTAGCTGCAATCTCATTGGCTGCGTTACATATTCATACGCAGATCGGCGGAAGCAGAATTTGGCCCATCTCTAAGGCAGTGCCATCTCGTCGTGAGGAGATGGACGAGCGCTGCTCCTGCACTGTTGTGTTTAGTGGGGGCGCTCTAGTGGGAAAGTTCTGTATGCGCTGACTACGTGAAAGTATGTCGACAACAGATAGAAATCTGAAGTCAGATGATGGAAGGAAAAGCTCTAATGCGAAAATAAACAGCGCAGCCACTGCTGACAAAAAAATCAACCATCTATCGAGTTGAAACAGGCAAAATAATATTTCTAAATGTCTGTTTACTGTAAAAAATATTCGCAATGAGCAAGCTATTATACAAGTTTTATCAGAGGGATGTTTAAATAAGAGATATTTAAATATAGGCCATTTTCTTTTTGCATGCATGTTTACAAGATCATCAACTAAAACAGGAACACTATTTTCTTAAAACTGAACGTCCCTGCAAAATACAATTAACAAGAAATATCAGAGTTCACTTGCTATGGCTGTTAACTTTATGCAAAAGTCTCATTCCAGCCAACAAAAGCTCTTTCTTCTGAACAACAAAACTCCTCTCACCAACTCTGTGCAAACAACAAAACAATGCTGCAATACTTCGATCTGCAGTATGCTAATCAAGTGAGACGAATAACCCACAGCTGTTCGTATCATCCGTTGCAACCGTCAGGCAGATCACGTGACTCGATAGCAGCGCCTCTCGTGGCGCCCCACAAAGCGACCGTCTCTCAAATTGGCTGTGTGTCGGTGTTTTCACCGACCTACGAACTTTCATTGTCGGGATGTCGGGCGCGTCCGACCAGTCGACAACCGACCCAAGAAATTGCCGTGTGTAGTGCGATCGTGCCAACCGCATGAGTATAACTCCTGTTCTGACTCATCTCTCGGAATTAAATACTATTTTAATATACATTTCGACGTCCGAGGCGGACGGAACCTTAAGAACAGAGTTTTTAGGGAAATTCAAAGATTGCAGATGTTTTTGCGACACATCGTGCGAGGAGTATAACAAGAGATGCAAGAAATGAGGCACTTATTTCATTTTTTAACGAACATAGTTTTGAATGTAAAGAAATTATCAAAATGTAAATTTTTCTGAACACTGTAGTTAAGGCAATATCAGTTGCCTTCAAGAATAAGGCATCTGTGAATATACATCTCAAACACTACTAACACTACTACTTCATATGGTAGAGCTGAATTTATCAGCTATGGCTAGTTATAAACTAGATTCACACCCGAATATTTCATTTCAGTTACTACCCTATCAGGTTGTTCATAAACATTCAGTTTTCCGATTCAAATCATCATTTCTTTGCTACTCACATCATGAGTCATTGGAGCCCCACTGTTGAACAAAGACTCCCCCCAGACTTCCAGTATTCCAGTCTCGAGCTACAATCATGTCCACTTCCCATTTCTCATCAGATTATCACCTCCATTTTTCTGCTCTTCACCTCTATAGAACGTAATTCTCTCACCCCATCTGCCACCCATTCCCCTGACCCCCCTGCGGGTCCGGGGATTAGAATAGGCCCGCGGTATTCCTGCCTGTCGTAAGAGGCGACTAAAAGGAGTCCATCCCCCTCACGGGGGTAGTTAGCGCCAGCGTCCGGAGACGGACGGTTCCACAACCTATCATCGTGGTCCTTTTGGTTTTTCACTTCTCGTTTCTTCCTTCCTTTTGTTGGTTCCTTTCTTTGCT
This sequence comes from Schistocerca serialis cubense, assembly GCF_023864345.2. Classification (NCBI taxonomy): domain Eukaryota; kingdom Metazoa; phylum Arthropoda; class Insecta; order Orthoptera; family Acrididae; genus Schistocerca; species Schistocerca serialis. Next base: position 11,829,097 of record NW_026047583.1, read on the forward strand.
CTTCTCCACCTCACTGTCTTCCTTACTCTTTCCCTTGACTTCTCCTTGCTTTCTCATTGCCTTTTTCTCCTTGCCTTCTCATTGCCTTTTTCTCCTTGCCTTCTCATTGCCTTTTTCTCCTTGCCTTCTCATTGCCTTCTTCTCCTTGCCTTCTCATTGCCTTCTTCTTCTCCTTGCCTTCTCATTGCCTTCTTCTCCTTGCCTTCTCTGGTCTCCGCCTCGGCGTTTGAGACAGTCTGTCCTCTTTCTCCCTCTCTCTCTTCTTTTTCCTCTTCTTCCTTCCTCCCTGTGCGTGCCTGAAGGCCGACCCACGCGTTCGCACGCATAGCCGGTGACGGGGTAACGGGTAAGTCCCCGCCCTGGGTAGACATGTAAGGCACGCGCGTACCCCCTGGTAAAGGCCAGGCCCGGGGAGGGGTGATTGCCTGAGCTGATACCTTCTGACCATGCCGATTGGTCCCTCCGTCTGTTTCTCGGGAGGTGTGACCTGAGGTGTAAACATTCACCTAAGGCGGGAGTGCCCTTTGAGAGGGTCCCCACAAGGAAGGAGCGCGCCATCGGAGACGCTGGCAATCATGGGGGATTCCTCCGCAATGGATTCTACTCCATCTCTTTCGACTTCGACCCAAAAACGGAAACGTGACCAGCCAACAGTGACAAAAGTACTACCGCCTGCCCCACAGTTCCTCGTAGTTTCTCGATCTGAGGACGGAAAGGATTTTTCCTCTGTCAACCCTTTCGTTATTCAGAAGGGCGTAGATGCCATAGCCGGATCTGCCAAATCTTGTACCAGGTTGCGTAACGGCACCTTATTACTAGAAACTGAGAGTGCCTTTCAGGCACAAAAACTGCTTCGGGCCACCCTCCTGTACACGTTCCCTGTCCGGGTGGAGGCCATCGAACTTTGAATTCGAATCGTGGTGTAGTCTATACTAGCTCCCTCGACGGATTGACTGACGAGGAGCTTCAATCATTCCTCGCTGAGCAGGGCGTGACGGCTGTCCATAGGGTCATGAAAAAGGTCAACAATGACCTTGTACCGACCCGGACAATTTTCTTGACCTTAGATAGTGTTAAGCTGCCATCGCACATCAAGGCGGGCTACGCGGTTATTTCTGTTCGCCCCTATATCCCGACACCTACGCGCTGCTACCAGTGTCAGCGTTTCAATCACACTCGACAGTCTTGTTCCAATGCGGCTAAATGTGTCACCTGTGGCAGGGATGCCCATGAGGGTGACTGTCCACCTCCGTCTCCTCGTTGTGTGAACTGTCAGGGTGACCATGCAGCATCCTCCCGCGACTGTCCTGTCTATAAGGAAGAACGCTGTATCCAGGAAATTCGGGTCAAAGAGAAAGTGTCCACCTCGGCTGCTCGCAAGCTATTGGCTAGTAGGAAGCCCACGCTGCTCCCAGCGGGGAAATACAGTACTGTCCTCGCCTCTCCTCGGACTACCCGGGAGGTAGCAACCCAGACATGCGATCTGACCTTCAGCACCACGGTCGTCCGTTCGGCCAGTGCTAAGATCGCGCGGTCGACGTCTCCTCTTCCTCCCATCACCCCACAGACACGAGCACCTTCTTCAGCTTCTGCTAAAACGAAGACACCGAAGTCAGATGCACGGGCCTTCAAGAAGGAACCATCCCGTGCAGACTTCCTCCGTACCTCGACCTCACAGCCTTCGACCGGTACTTCCACTACACGTCCTTCCAAAAAGGCGCATAGGAAGCACAGTTCTCCTTCCCCGCCACGGCGCATTTCTTCTCCTGCGCCACCCAGCGGCTGCCGCCCCAGGCCGTCATCCGTTTCGCCTGGCCGCACCGCTGGTCGCCGTACATCTGGCCGTTCACTGGCGGAGGAAGCTCCCCCTCCCGTCCATCCTCCCGAGATGGCCGATGACCCTATAGACCCAATGGACGATGACTGTCCGCCTACTGATAGCGGCGGCAGTGCTCGCTCGAAGCCAGGCCCTAAGCGGCCTTCGAGGTGACCACTTCTCTCATCTTTCTTTTCTTACGATGGCACTTATTCACTGGAATATTCGCAGCATTCGCTCCAACCGAGAGGACTTGAAGTTGCTGCTCCGCTTGCACCGTCCGCTTGTCGTAGCCCTCCAGGAAACGAAGCTACGCCCATGCGATCAAATTGCCTTGGCACACTACACCTCTGTGCGTTTTGACCTACCCCCTGTGGTAGGTATCCCAGCTCATGGAGGGGTTATGTTGCTGGTCCGGGATGATATTTACTACGATCCCATCACGTTGCACACCGGCCTGCAGGCAGTTGCCATCCGCATTACTCTCCCCACTTTTACGTTTTCCTTTTGTACCGTTTACACTCCAGCGTCATCTGCCGTTACCAGGGCAGACGTGATGCAACTTATTGCTCAGCTACCTGCACCATTTTTGTTAACTGGAGACTTCAATCCCCTCCATCCCCTTTGGGGCTCTCCAGCATCCTGCCCGAGGGGCTCCTTGTTAGCAGACCTTTTCAACCAGCTCGATCTTGTCTGCCTCAATACTGGCGCCACTACTTTTCTTTCGGACACATCTCACACCTATTCCCATTTAGACCTCTCTATATGTACTCCCCAACTTGCACGCCGGTTTGAGTGGTATGCACTTTGATACATATTCGAGCGACCACTTCCCGTGTGTTATCCATCTCCTGCAGCATACCCCCTCTCCGTGCTCCTCTAGTTGGACCATCTCCAAGGCAGACTGGGGGCTCTTCTCTTCCAGGGCGACCTTTCAGGATCAAACCTTCACAAGCTGCGATCGTCAGGTCGGACACCTCACGGAAGTCATTCTCGCTGCTGCTGAATATTCCATCCCTCACCCTACTTCTTCTCCACGTCGCGTACCGGTCCCCTGGTGGACTGCAGCATGTAGAGACGCTTTACGTGCTCGTCGACGTGCCTTACGCACATTTAAACGCCACCCTACAGTGGCGAATTGTATCAATTATAAACGATTACGTGCTCAGTGTCGTCGTATTATCAAAGAAAGCAAGAAAGCCAGCTGGGCTGCTTTCACAAGCACCTTCAACAGTTTTACTCTTTCTTCTGTTGTCTGGGGTAGCTTGCGCCGGCTATCTGGCACTAAGGTCCACTCACCAGTTTCTGGCTCGAAGGTCGCGAATGACGTCCTTGTGGCCCCTGAGGCTGTCTCCAATGCCTTCGGCCGCTTTTTCGCAGAGGCTTCGAGCTCCGCTCATTACCACCCTGCCTTCCTCCCCCGCAAACAGGCAGAGGAGGCTAGGCCACCTAACTTCCGCTCCTCGAATTGTGAAAGTTATAATGCCCCATTCACCATGCGGGAACTCGAAAACGCACTTGGCCGATCACGGTCCTCTGCTCCAGGGCCAGATTCTATTCATATTCATATTCAGATGCTGAAGAACCTTTCTCCTGCGGGTAAAGGTTTTCTTCTTCGTACATACAATCGCATCTGGATTGAGGGACATGTTCCCGCATGCTGGCGCGAGTCTATTGTTGTCCCGATTCCTAAGCCGGGGAAGGACAAGCACTTGCCTTCCAGTTATCGACCTATCTCGCTTACCAGCTGTGTCTGTAAAGTGATGGAGCGAATGGTTAACTCTCGATTGGTTTGGCTGCTCGAGTCTCGACGCCTACTTACCAATGTACAATGTGGATTTCGTAGGCGCCGCTCTGCTGTTGACCATCTGGTTACCTTGTCGACCTTCATTATGAATAACTTCTTGCGGAAGCGCCCGACCGCGGCTGTGTTCTTTGATTTGGAGAAGGCTTAAGACACCTGTTGGAGGGCGGGCATTCTCCGCACCATGCATTCATGGGGCATTCGCGGTCGCCTCCCTCTTTTTATTCGTTCCTTTTTAATGGATCGACAGTTCAGGGTACGTGTGGGTGCTGTCCTGTCCGACACCTTTCGCCAGGAGAATGGGGTGCCACAGGGCTCAGTTTTGAGCGTCGGTCTCTTCGCCATCGCGATCAATCCAATAATGGATTGCCTCCCAGCTGATGTATCAGGCTCCCTTTTCGTGGACGATTTTACCATCTATTGCAGCGCGCAGTGTACACGTGTCCTGGAGCGCTGTCTTCAGCGTTCTCTTGACCGTCTTTACTCCTGGAGTGTCGCCAATGGCTTCCGTTTTTCTGCCGAGAAGACGGTCTGTATTAACTTCTGGCGCTACAAAGAGTTTCTCCCACCGTCCTTAAGACTCGGCCCCGTTGCTCTCCCAATCGTGGAGACAACCAAATTTTTAGGCCTTACATTTGACAGGAAACTTAGCTGGTCTCCACATGTCATATTTGGCCGCCCGTTGTACCCGTTCTTTAAATGTCCTCCGTGTTCTCAGTGGTCTGTCGTGGGGAGCGGATCGAACCGTCCTACTTCGTCTATATCGGTCGATCGTCCGCTCCAAGCTGGATTATGGGAGCTTCGTATACTCCTCTGCACGGCCATCCATCTTACGCCGCCTCAACTCCATACAACATCGGGGTTTACGACTTGCGATCGGAGCATTTTATACCAGTCCCGTAGAGAGTCTTCATGCTGACGCTGGCGAATTGCCACTCACCTACCGGCGCGATATACTGCTTTGTCGGTATGCCTGTCGGCTACTGTCAATGCCCGACCATCCGTCTTATCGTTCCTTTTTTGACGACTCTCTTGACCGTCAATACGGGTTGTATGTCTCTGCCCTGCTAACCCCTGGAGTTCGCTTTCGTCGCCTCCTTCAACACCTTAATTTTTCACTCCCTGCAACCTTTCGAGTGGGCGAGAGCCGCACGCCACCTTGGCTCCAGGCTCAGGTCTGCGTTCACCTTGACCTCAGCTCGCTCCCAAAAGAGGTCACCCCCGGTTCGGTCTACCACTCCCGTTTTTTGGAACTTCGTTCGAAGTTCATCGACATGACTTTCATTTATACAGATGGCTCTAAGACCAATGACGGGGGCGGGTGTTCCTTTATTGTCGAGGCACAAAGTTTCAAATACCGGCTCCATGGCCATTGTTCGGTCTTCACAGCTGAGCTCTTTGCCCTCTACCAGGCTGTTCTTTACATCTGCCGCCACCGACATTCTGCTTATGTCATCTGCTGAGATTCCCTGAGCGCCATCCAGAGCCTCAGTGATCCGTACCCGGTTCACCCTTTCGTACACCGGATCCAACGCTCTCTTCAGCAGCTGGTGGACGTCGGTTCTCCAGTTAGCTTTATGTGGGTTCCTGGCCATGTCGGTATCCCTGGGAACGAAGCTGCAGATGCCGCGGCCAAGGCTGCGGTCCTCCAGCCTCGGACAGCTTCTTGTTGCGTCCCTTCGTCCGATTTTAGCAGGGTAATTTGTTGGCGCGTCTTATCTCTGTGGCATGCCGATTGGGCTGCACTTACCGACAACAAGCTTCGGGCCTTAAAACCTCTTCCCGCGGCTTGGACGTCCTCCTCACGCCCTTCTCGGCGGGAGGAGGTCGTTTTAACCCGGTTAAGAATTGGACACTGCCGGTTCAGCCATCGCCATCTGCTGACGGCTGCGCCGGCGCCGTTCTGCCCATGTGGGCACTTGCTGACGGTTAGACACATTTTAATGTCCTGTCCAGATCTTAACACACTGCGCCTCGATCTTAACCTGCCAAATACTTTCGATGCCATTTTAGCGGATGACCCACGAGCAGCTGCTCGTGTTCTTCGTTTTATCAATTTGACAAACCTCGCTAAAGACATTTGATGATGCTGTTTTTTAATCCTATGCCTGTCAGTCTGTCTTTTATCGTGTTTTCCCTTTTAGTTGTTGTGGTCCACTTGTGCCTCGTGGTGCATTCTTAGAGTAGTCAGGGCGCTAATGACCATTGAAGTTGTGCGCCCTAAAACCACAAAAAAAAAAAAACCATTCCCCTGACTACATGCCCACCTACCTCCACTTCCTTCTACCTGTATCTCTAACTAAAGTCTGTTCCCTGACCATTTACTGTTTCCCTATCTCCACAAATAGTTCTCAGCATGCATTTCTCCACTGCTATGTACGCAAACTTTTGATTTTTGTAAGTCTGTATCTACCTGCCCCACATCAATCCTCTCAACTCACAAACATAATTGTAATAAATGAATGAGAATCCGCAAACTACAATATATTTTGAGTATGGTCAAATGACTTCACCATCTGATTGAAGTACCTGGACGCCATTATGTAACACAAAATTGACTACCAAACTTCGCAAGGAGTGCATCTATCATTACTGCTTCTCTGCTGATACAGCAGTACTACCTGCCACCTTCTGTAATGTCAGAATGGGTCAGGAGGGCTCAGCACATTTAACATGGCCTTGTCTTTGTTGTCTCCTGAATATTTAACATACTTTAGCAATGCCTAAGTCAGCTGTCAGTGATGTAACAGTGAAATTGAACTAGTAAGGAACAACCAAAGCTAAATAAAGTCCACCGAGGCTTAATGTGCTGATGAACAGGGCATCTAGCATTGTGGTGGGTAGTGGTAAAATACAGCTGCTGTGGTCTCTCCTTTTGCTTTGATGGGCTGCTAGGAGTCCCCCTAAGGAAATGTCTGTGCACAGGGAGTTACAAAAGACTGGCTTTGGGAAGCTGGCTAGCCATTCTAACCGCACATTTGTTCTCAACATTAAGCCATGCTACAGGTAGTGTAAAAAGCGATGACCATAGTACAGTGGACGTTTGGAAACAAAGAACTTGGAGTGATGAATCACACTATACCCCACAGATCCAATGGAAGAATTTGGGTTTAATGAATCCCATGTGAACATTACCTGCTATCATATCTGGTGCCAACAATGAAGTGCACAGAAGGCACTGTTACAGCTTGCAATTTATCTTCATTAATTTGTTCTCCCCTAATTCTTATGCATTTGACATTTCCTAAAGCGTAATAAGTACATATTTGACAGTACTGTGTACTATTCAACAGAACAATTCAGGGGCAATGATTCATGCAATCAGCTGAACAATGCCACCTGTCATGACATAGCATTGTGAGGTGATGGTTTGTGGACGATGGTACTCCTGAAGTGAGCTTTCCTGCCCCATGTTCCATCCTGAATGGAATGTTTGGATGAGGTAGAAAGGTGATTTCACTCCAAACCCAGCACCCGACATCTGTACTGTCTCTGGTTTCAGCTCTCAAGGAAAAATGAGCTGTCACTCCTTCTAAAAGATTGATATCTCACTAAAAGCATCCTGAGGAGGTCAAGCCATTGTAAAGGGGAAGGGTGGACACACACACCATCTTAATGTTCACTAATACGTCTCCAGGTACATTTGATTCACTAGTGTAGAGTAGGAATGCAGGCCTCCTACCGTGGGCTCTTCGTTACCCACTGCATCTGTAGCTGCCCCCACTCCAGCCACAGTACTGCTTCGAGCATCTTCTGTGGTAAGCTGCTGTGGTTCAGCTCTGGCTACAGTTGCGCGCGCGCCCCCCTTCCCCCCCCCCCCCCCCCCCACACACACAGGAAAAAACATTTAATAACTCTACTGCTTTGACATGTTCCTCCTACTATTCCCAAATGGTTGCAATGACAGGTATGTACCTTATTTTAACATACAATGCTGTACTGAGCCTCTAATGTCAGAAGCCATTACTCAGAAACAGAAATCAATATCATGCCAAGTGGATGAACACAGTAAGTGTACTACGTACATATGCTGCTTTGTATTACTGTTTCCTGTCAGGAACCACACACTTAAAGCAACATATTTGTTTCAGGGATATTGGCAATAATAAACAATAGTGTAACAGGGAAATGTGTTGCAACGTGTCACAGATGAGTCCTCGTAATGCCGTTTCTGGTGAAGATTTCAAAGAATTGCACCAATGATTAATAGGTCCAGTTACACATTGTAGAAAAATGAGCATTTTGGATGTCACGCTGCATGCTGTCTCTCGTGAACAGGGTTCTCTTTAAAACAGTATTCCTTACCTCCGATATTTATAATATTTACTGCCATCTTCCTAACATCCAGAAATTTTGTTCTAAACATTTCACTAGACATGCAACATAATTTTCTTCTAGTCTCCAAACAGGGTCTCAAAATAATAAAACCTTTGGAAAATCACAAAAGGGTTTCTTGCATTGTTCTTATTTGTGTTATTAGTTCCAATTTAAAACTAAAGTAATCACTGAATAAAATAAGGTTCTCATTCTTTTACATTTATTAACCTTTAAAATAAGCGAAGTGTTCCATCAAAGTAGTGCAATTATCAGGGAAGCAGTTTTGGAACCCCTGTCGTAACAAAATAAAATAAGGTACAGGAAAGAGAGCATTAGAAGTTTCCCTCTCCAACTAGAACATGGCAAGTTCGTTAAAATAGCCACAAACAGCTCTCCACTAGAATGATCACACCATATCCTCCCCCCCCCCATTCCCCGTGTTGCCCTGATATCTCAGAAAATTTGTTTAAAGACTTCATGTTAGCAAGTAACATCAAACAAAATGATCTGATACACTAAAAATCAAATAATGTTACTCACCTGCAGGGTGTGTGCCATCATGTACATGGGGACGAAAGACTGCATCACGATGGAGCAGAGTTGCCGCAGTATTTTCTTTTTTCTGGACTTCTTTATTTCATTTTCATGCTTGTCGATGGTGTTGAATGTGCAGCAGCAGTCATTGCAAACTACTCCATCGTGATTAATCTCTATGTCCAAAATGTCCTTCGCAAGTGTCTCCAACTTCCTATACAGTTTTATGTTGCTCGTTTCTGTGCGGGATGACAGGGGTTATCCAGTGGATCCGGCTCTTTGCCCGCACACAAAGCATACGAAGGCAACTATGAGCAAATAAATATCTGTAATAAGTGCTTATTAATATTCACTTACGTTAGTGTTACAATACTGTATATTCTAGAAGGAACAACTACTATTACCACCAGTTAGAAGCAGTACAAAATATGATACAATGACCTCTCTCACACTATTTGTGGCTGACATCCATTACTTTCAACACTCAATACAACTCCTCAATCTTTATTTTAACACACACTTTAGTAGGCTGATCCAAACTTTGATTTTATTCAGTTTCTATTGCATTAAGCTATAAAACAAATATTTCATTGTTGAATATGAATTAATTGGAACATGTGCAACTGCAAAGTCTCTCAGAAATTATAGGGGATCAGAAACAGAAATAACTTAAGAAAACAGGAAGCAACTGATACAAATGTTTATACTTCTACTAGAGTGGGGAAATCCAGCCACAATGCCATCTGCTTAAGACAGAGCTAAAGCAGTTAATTGTGTGATCGAGAGTAGGATTTGCTGCTGTCAGAGTACACACAAACAGAACAAATAGCAACTCTGACGAATGGCATCTATGTCTTTCGCCAAATGGACTACAATGAATGTATGTACATTGGCAAGGGGAAGGCAATCAGTTAATCTATACTAACATGGGAAGTACCTCCACTCTAAAGTCTAAACCAGAATGAATGTGATTTTAAACTCTAGTCTGCACCTGTGCTGCCACCTGTCAAGATCATTTAGCTGTAAAGCTCAAAATTTGTGTAATTTATGTTTGACAGGCATGACTAGAACCACAGAAGTCACTGAAGAAACATAGCACATAGCACATAGCAAGTAATTAGTACCAGAAGATTCAAGAGAGTTATAGACGTGGTACTATTTGGCAAAAAGCTAAACATCTGTATGAATAATACATGCTTACTGATTCATTATATATGTAGTGGTATTTCCCAAAACAAATGTCTCTGTTGTCCTAAGTTCTTCCAATATTCAGCATTAAAATGTAAGTGTGGTGTTTCAAGGAAGTAATTAAAGTACAGTAGAATGTAACCAATATGCACACTTAGTGAGCACGACTTGTGGACATGCTACGTAATTTTAGGTGTATCTGCAACACGGTATTCAAATATCGAAAGCCATAGTGAACTACTTACTCAGTTCTTTCACGTGAGCTCTTATATCCTACCGTGTTATGTCTCCCTAAATGCAGAGCTTCAATGGAGTGATTGAAACAGTCCTCCTCAAAGGTTACACTGGAGCACCAGGTGGCTTCATTCTTCAGCATGACAAAATTCAACTATACGCATTTCACATGGCAATTTAGCACAGTCTGTTAGCTTAGCCACCAATATGACTTGCAGGAAAGAGTAAGTTTTACCTGCTGCTGGAAGGTGTGTTTCAGTTCATAGTGTTCATCGTCTCACACTAACCACAGTGAGAACAGCCTTTTTTAAAAAAAAGCACTCCCTCCCACTTCACAGGTCAGTAAGGGAACAGCACAACACTGCACTCCCCAGCTAGGCTGAATCACTATATTTAAATAAAATACTGGCGCCATCTTTAAAAATAGCTTTGTAGTACCTTTCAGAATTCATCACTGGCATTGACTATCAGAACTAGAAGCCAGGAAAAAGACATGAGGCCAAATGAAGTAGTAAAGAAAAACTATAGAATGTGCAATCCGACAGGAAACAATACCTAAGCCTTGTCAATTATACTGATTTTATATGATGGCACTTGCTATCTTTCAGTGCACAGCAACTTAAATTACAAATGTTGTCTTCTTCAGTCAGAAGACTGGATTGATGCAGCTCTCCACACCAGTCCATTCAATGCAAATCGCCATATGTGACACAGCGAGGTCATTTCCTGTCCCTTCTCCCCACTCAAAAAAATAGGAATTAATTTCCAAAAAATATTGAGTCCTAGTTTTCTAAATTACACCACTGAATAAATATACAAAGCTTAACAAACTACACACACTGAAAGCACTTGTGCAGTAAGGATTAATGGTTCGCTGCAGTAAATCAAATAATCTTACATGGTTCAGTAAAAATGCAACATTCTACATTAAAATGGATTGCACTGATACAAGTGGTGAGGGACTGTAAGCATGAATCTGCCTGGTTTCACTATAAGTTTGTAGGTGGTGTGGTTAGGAGGCAGACGGCAAACAATCTAATGCCATTCAACAATAACAGTACTATGTTGATATCATAATGACCTTTGGTTGGTTGGCTGTTTTAGAGGCAGGAGAAGGGATCAAACAGAGGTCATTGGTCCCTTGGTCCTAATAAAACAATGCCACAAGTGTCAGAATAAAATGGATGAAACATATAACACAAAACGCAAAAAAAGGAAAAGCCACAAGAATGAAGGGAAGGCAACGTACACTAAAAGGAGCAAAAGAGGACAAGAAAAGAGACGCTAGAAACAGAAGAGTAAACCATGAATGCAGATTAGTGGCTGGCTAACCACAAGACTAAAAAGGGGAAAGCCGACCACTCTGCAATTCATTAAAACCTCCACCCTAAAATTACTAGGGTGGAGGACAGAGAGACAAAGGATATGCTCTAAAACCTAGGTATAAGTATAAAACCCACTCTCGCAGATACAACGTAAAAGTAAAGCTGCTGTTGAGGCATTGTCGCCAAACACCGAAGGCAGGGTGCTACGAAAGTTAAAAGCCTGCTGTAGAGCGACTAAAAGTGGGAAGTCCAGCAAGAGGTGGAAGACTGTCATTTGGGACCCACAGCGACACTGAGGTGGATCCTCACAACGGAGTAGGTAACCATGTTAGCCATGTATGGCCAATGTGGAGTCAGCAGAGGACAACCGGTTCCCTGCGAGAGGCCTGCATAGAAGACTTCACACATTGTCTCCTTGCAGTGCGTTGTGCATACTGTTATGCCATTTTGTCTCCCAAAGCAGGAAAACCCAACGGTGTAAGACAGAACGCAGCTTAGCTTCGGAGACGCCAATCTCCAGAAGCAGTTTCCGCTGCGCCTGTTTGGCCAGCCTGTCGGCAAGTTCGTTGCCGGGGATTCTGACGTGTCCTGGAGTCCACACACACACACGGAATGGCGGGACTGGTCCAGGACATAGACTCCTGAATGGACGCTACCAGAGGGTGGTGAGGTTACACTGGTCAATAGCTTGTAGGCTGCCTAATGAGTCAGTACACAGGATAAATGACTTGCCAGGGCATGAGCGGATGTACTCAAGAGCACGAGATGGCTGCCAGCAGTGAAAACACTGCAGCCAATTGGCAAGGAGTGCTGCTCAATATGTCCTCCATGAACATGTGTAAAGCCTACATGACTATCAGCCATTGAGCCGTTGGTGTAAATCACTTGAGAGCCCGGGAACACGTCAAGAATCGAGAGGAAGTGACAGCGGAGAGCGGCGGAATTAACGGAGTTCTTTGGGCCATGCAAAAGGTCCAGACAAAGCTGCGGCCAGGGCGTACACCATGGAGGGGTATGTGAACGAACCACAAGTAGAGGTGGGAAGGACTACAGTTTGGAGAGAAGGGACCACACGCGAACCGCGATCGTTAGCCCCGATCTGTGACACCGATGTGGGAGACGGACTGCTGCAGGCTGGAAAAGGGTACGGTAATTCGGATGCTCAGGGATCTACGAATGTGTGCTGTAACTGGCGAGCAGTTGTGCACGTCTGATGTGCAGTGGAGGGACACCAGCCTCCACCAGTACGCTGGTAACCGGACTCGTCCGAAATGGCCCTGTCGCTAATGAAACCCCACAGTGGAGCAAAGAGACGAGTAAATGCAATGCTGAAGGCGCTGCTGAACCATAAACCACACTCCCATAGTCAGTTCGGAATTGGACAAGGGCTCTGTAGAGCTGCAGCAGCGTAGAGCTATCTGCACCCAAATTGGTGTTGCTCAGGCAATGGAGGGCTTTAAGGTGCTGCCAGCACTTCTGCTGAAGCTGACTAAGAGCAGGAAGCAAAGTCAATCGAGCGTTGAAAACCAGTTCTAGGAGTTAATGATGTAGTGGAGACTTAATATGGTAAAGTGTGGATTCCGGATGAATAGTATGACGCAGACAGAAGTGCATGACACACGACTTTGCGGCTGAAAACTGGAAGCTATAGCTCCCTGTAGGCGCCGCTTAGTAACAATACTGGAGCAGCAGTACGAAATGCAGAAGTGGTCTGCATGCAGAGGTGAGACAGAGGGCCTGATACTTGCTGCTAGACCGTTTGAAAGTCAAAAATAGACTCAATACAGAGCCCTGCAGGACGACATTGTCCTGGATATGGGTGAAACTATGGGAGACATCAACTTGGACACTGAAAGTACGGAGCGACTGGAAGTTTTGGATAAAAATTGTGTGGTCCCCAGAGACCACACTCACACAATGTGGCAAGGATATGATGTGGCCAAGTCGTGTCGTATGCTGTACACAAGTCAAAAAAGATGGCAGTCAAGTGTTGCCATCTGGAAAAAGCTTTTTGGATGGCAGACTTGATGGACACACAATTATCCATTGTACAGCAACCCTGGCGGAAGCCGCCCTGACATGGAGCCAGCAAGCCACGTGACTCCTGAACCCAACCCAACCGCCAACATACCATACGTTCCAGCAGCTTACAAAGAATGTTGGTGAGGCTGATGGGCCCATAGCTATCCACATCAAGCGGGTATTCACTGGGTTTGAGCACCAGAATGATGGTGCACTACCACCATTGCAATGGAAAGACGTATTCGCACCAGACCTGGTTGAAGTTGACAGGAAGATGTCGCTTGTAGTCAGATGAAAGATGTTTAATCATCTGGCTGTGGATGCGATCAGACAGAGGTGCTGTGTCAGGGCAACATGCTAGAGCACTGAGGAGCTCCCACTCTGTAAATGGGGCGTTGTAGGATTCACTGCAGCGTGTAGTGAACGAGAGGACGTTCCCTTCCAGCCACTGTGTGCAAAAGCCTGGGAGGGGGGAAATACTCCGACGCAGAGGCTCGGGCAAAGTGCTCGCGTCGGTACATAGCTCGCCGTTTGTAGTAACACTGTGGATAGCTGTTGGGGCCTAGTACCCGAAAAGACGTTTGATCTTTGCCCAGACTCGCGAAGGCGACATATGGCACCAAATGGTCTCAACATCTCTCCCGTAACTCCTGCTTCCATCGTTCGGTAAGTTGGGAAAGGCGGGCACGGAGCTGTTTAAACGCCGAGGTGCTACAAGGAAGGGTGCCACTTACATCGCTGTAGAGCTCGTCGACGCTCCTTAATTGCTTCAGCGACTTCAGGTGACCACCAAGGGACTACCTTACGCCTCGGTCACCCTAAAGAGCGAGGGATCGCATTTTCTGCCGCAGAAACAACTGTGCTAGTCACCTGCTCAACCACCACATCGATGTTACAGTGTGAGGGAAATTCAGCGGTGGCAGCAGAGGTGAAAGTTGCCCAGTCCGCCTTCTTCAAAGCCAATCTGGGCAGGCGTCCGTGTGCCTGACGCTGGGGAGAAGTCCTTGGCTGCAAATTGATAAATCAATGGCAGAGTAACTACCAAGAGCCACACTGCCTCTTGAGTACCGGGACCGCCACACATTTCAGAGGTCGAATTGCGACAGTGAAGTTTCGCCATCTGCCTTGTCCAGTAAGTTTGGTACCACCCCACAAGGAGTTATGGGCATTAAAATCTCCCAGAAGTAGGAAAGGTTTAGGGATTTGATCAATCGGAGCAGCAAATACATTCAGGGGTACTGCGCCGTCTGGAGGAATATTTACATTGCTGACAGTTATTTCTTGCGTTGTACTTACTGGCAGTCAAAGCTTCAAGAGGGGTTTGAAGGAGCACATATCCATTATAGACTAGTTTAGGACATAAACGCAAACTCCGCCTGACACTAGATTATAGTGTATATATGGTTCCTGTAAAATCACTTGCAGCTATGGAGGGCAGGGGACAGCGTTGCTGGGAACCAGGTTTCCTGGAGGGCAATGCAGATAGCAGTTGTGAAGGATAACATTTGTCTTAGCTCTACCAGGTTGTGGAAGAAACCACTGCACTTCCACTGGAGGATGACATGAGATTGGGAAGGCATGGAACATTATATGAGGCAGTTCACGCCTGTCACCTGCTGCCACTGATTTATTTCCTGAGCAGTCTACATCCATTGTCTGAGGATCAGGCGAGATCAGGTCCTTAGCAGACTTCAGAATCTCCACCCAATTCTGAGCCACAGAGCTTGAAGATAGCGGTGTGGTGGGTGATAACGCAATTTCCTTGGTCTTAGGGTTTTCTTTCTGGCTTTATCTCACTGCCCATATGGTTTCCCTGGCTGGGAAGCTTCCTTGGCTCAGTCTCAACGGATGAGAGTGAAGCCCTACGACCAGCTGCTTTTGGGCTCTTCAGCCTCTGGCGAGTTTCATCTTTCCCACTAGCAGAAACCAGGAAAGGGAGTGACCAAGGGACCCCTTCCTAGCGAGAGAAGCTGAGGAGGGCTGCAGCTTAGAAGCCCCCACCATCAAAGGGGCAGGTGTCGTCTCCTGGCTCGGAGAGGTGACATAGGTTGGCAGAGCTGATTGTGCCAGAACTGTAGAGGCGGCGTAAGGCGATGTCACATGTACAGGGTGCAGGCGTTCAAATTTTCTCTTAGTCTCAGTGTAGGTCAGTCTGCCCAGGGTTTTTCACGCCATAATTTTCCTTACTCTCTGGAGAATCGTACAGTCAAGCAAGCAAGGCGAATGGTGCTCTGTGCAGTTGACACAGATGGGAGGCGGGGCATGTGGAGTATTGGGATGTGATGGCCGTCCATAATCTCGGAATGTGACGCTGGAAGTACAGCGGGAAAACATCCGGCTGATTTCACCCACTTAAAGCACCACATCAGGGAGGGATATAGGGCTTTTCATTACACTGGCAAACCATCACATTCACATTCTAGGGCAATGTATCAAGCTCAAAAGCCAAGATGAAGGCACCAGTGACAACCAGATTATCCCTCAGTCCCCAGTGGACACTGCATGAAATGTATACCTCGCCGCTCTAAATTGGCGTGCAGCTCACGTCGGACTACAGAAAGAGATGAAATACGGTACCCTGGACCATATTTAAGCTCTTACGGGGCGTGGTGGTTACAGGAACATCCCCATGTTGTCAGAAGCGAGTAACTCCCGTGAGTGGGCAGAGGATGATGTTTTGACTAAGACTGACCCAGATTTCATTTTGGACAAGCCCTCCACTTCCCTGAACTTGCCTTCTAAATGCTCAGAAAAAACTGAGGCGTCATTGTCATGACCACGCTTCATCTCGTGTCATCCGCCCTGTTGCCACCCACCCCGACAAGGGGCCCTCCCTTCAGGCGCCACCCAGCTGCAGCAAACGCCACCTGGCAGGATGGCCATCGCTGGGAGCACCGATGCCCCAGCGGGATGGACATCTAACCCTTGGCATATATGGGGAGTAAACGGTGCAGGCATCAGCAGAGCAATTCCTGTGTGGCCAGGGGGCTACTACCATCAGGGTACATGGCCCCAGCACAAAGGGTTGGCTCCCCCCAGGGGTCCACAACTCTTTTGTGGACACGTGCGTAGCGAGCACGGGACCCCAAGCTAATGTGGCCCTCCTTCCTTTCCGGGCTGCATACCTTCCCTTCCCCTTCCGCATCCTTCCCCGACCCGCAACCACGCCCCCCCCCTCCCTCACCACTGGCTCTTTCCTTCCCATTCTCCCCCTCTGGGGGTATGGTTTGTGCCTACGTCCGGAGATGGACGCTCGAAACTGTTCCAAATTCCTTGCTTTCAACACTTGCAAGTCCTCGTCCTTCCTCCGTCCTTCTCTTTTCCTTCCCTCTTCTCCTTGCCCTTTTCTCCACTGCGGCGTTTGAGACCCCCCCTTCTTTCCTTTCCCTTTCTCTTTTTTCCTCCCTTTGCGTGTCTGAAGGCCGACCCACACACTTCTATGTGTAGCCGGTGACGGGGTAACGCGCAATTCCCCGCCCCGGGTAGACAGGTAGGACACGTACGTACCCCCTGGTAACGGCCAGTTCCAGGGAGGGGTGATTACCCGAGCTGATACCTTCCGAAAGTGCCGATTGGTCCCTCCGTCCGTTTGTCGGGAGGTGTGACCTGAGGTGTGAACAATCACCTAAGACTGGCGTGCCCTCGGTGAGGGCCCCCACAAGGGAGGAGCGCGCCATCGGAGACGCCGGTAATCATGGGGGATTCTTCCGCAATGGTTTCCTCACCTTCCACTATGTCTCCTCACAAACGTAAGTTCACTGAGTCTCAGCCACAGACGGTTCTTCCATCGTCGCCACAGTTCCTTGTTGTTTCTCGGTCTGACGAAGGTCACGACTTCTCCACGGTCAACCCTTTCATTATTCAGAAAGGTGTCGACGCAATTGCAGGTCTTGTAAAGTCTTGTTCCAGATTATGGAATGGCACCCTGTTGTTAGAAACACACAGTGCCCTCCAGGATCAAAAATTGCTGCGTACTTCTCTGCTCCACACCTTCCCTGTCTGGGTGGAACCGCACCGTACCTTAAATTCCTCGCGTGGAGTCGTTTATACACGCTCCCTCGATGGATTGTCTGACGAAGAAATTCAGCACTACCTGTCTGACCAGGGCGTAACGGCTGTTCATAGGGTTATGAAAAGGGTTGACACGAACATCATTCCAACCCACGCTGTCTTCTTGACATTTGACCAAGTTCAACTCCGATCGAAAATCAAAGCAGGCTATGAGATAATTTCCGTTCGCCCTTACGTCCCAAAACCCTACGCGTTGCTATCGATGTCAGCGGTTTAATCACACCAGCCAGTCCTGTTCCAATCCGGCCAAATGTGTTACGTGTGGCAAGGATGCTCATGTGGGTGCTTGTCCACCTCCATCCCCTCGCTGCATCAACTGTATGGGTGACCACGCTGCTTCCTCTCGAGATTGCCCCGTTTTTAAGGACGAAAAGCTCATCCACGAAATAAGAGTGAAGGAAAAGGTGTCGACCTTTGCTGCTCGAAAATTATTCGCCAGTCGACAGCCCACCGTGCCTCAGACAAGAAAATACAGCACTGTGTTTGCTTCTCCTCGGCCAACAAAGGAGGCGGCCACGCAGACTTGCAACCTCACCTTTAGTACCACGGTCGTCAGATCGGCCAGCGCAAAGATCGCCGGTTCAACCTCACCACTTTCGCCTGCCCACTCTATGGCTCACTCTTCGTCGGGTTCTGCTAAATCTCGAGCCCAAAAGTCAGACGCCAAGTCTTCGAAAAAAGAGCATACTCGTGAAGAGTTTTTACGTACCGCAACTTCACAACCATCGGTTCCTCCTCCATCTAAACATCATACTGCCAAGAAGGCTACGAAGAAACCCAGTTCCTCTCCTTCTCCGCCAAGCCGTGTCCAATCTACAGCACCACCTGGCGGAAATCGCCCTCGGCCGTCTTCTGTGTCGCCGGGGCGCACTGCTGGTGGCCAGTCAACCGGCTGATCGCTGGTGGCAGGAGCTGCTCCTGACCAATCTATGGATGAGGATCTTCCGCCTTCGACTGAATACCATTCCATGCTGTCGGTCGCAAGCTCTGAGCAGTCGTTGAGTTGACAGCACCCTTGGTCACATTCCTCCATTTTCTGTTCACCCTATGTCCATTATCCACTGGAATATCCGCGGCATTCGAGCCAATCGGGATGAATTGTCGATCCTCTTACGATCCTACTCGACGGTCATCTTCTGTCTTCAGTAAACAAAGCTGCGTCCCCATGTCCGCTTTGTTCTCCCTCATTTTCAGTCCGTCCGATATGACCTTCCCTCTGTTGAAGGCACTCCAGCCCATGGAGGACTCGTGATTCTTCTCCATGATACTCTCCATTATCACCCAATCCCCTTAAACAGTTCCTTCCAAGCTGTCGCCGTCCGTCTTTCCCTTTCTGGATACACGTTCTCTCTTTGTACGGTATACATTCCATCATCCACACCAGTGGCACGAGCTGATCTCCTTCATCTTCTTGGTCAGCTTCCACCCCCCTATTTGCTGGTTGGGGACTTAAATGCCCACCACCCGCTTTGGGGATCTCCACATCCTTGTCCACGTGGCTCACTATTGCTAGACGTCTTCCACCAAGCGGATCTAGTTTGCCTCAACACTGGGGTCCCCACAATTTTGTCCGCCTCCACGACAAATTTATCTCATTTGGACCTTGCGGTCGGTACTGTTCCTCTAGCTCGGCGCTTCGAATGGTTCGCCCTTGATACACACTCGAGTGACCACTTTCCATGTGTTCTTAGACTGCAGCCTCCACTGCCATATATGCGCTTGCGATGCTGGAAGTTTGCCCAAGCTGATTGGACGCTTTTTTCGTCTCTAGCGACATTCGATGACCGTCGCTTTCCCAGCGTTGACGATGAGGTCACCCATATTACCAACGTTACTCTTACAACTGCGGAACGTTCAATACCACGCACCTCTGAATTGCCCCGGCGCCCCCCCAGTTCCTTGGTGGAATGAGGCATGCCGTGACGCAATACGTGAGCAGCGACGTGCTCTTCGCATTTTCCGTCACCTTCCAACTTTGGCCACCTGTATCCGATATAAGCAGCTCCGTGCGCGATGCCGTCGCGTCATCCGCGATAGCAAGAAGGCAAGCTGGAAATTCTTTATTAGCTCATTTAACACCTTCACTCCTTCCTTGGAAGTTTGGAGTCGGCTTCGACGGTTCTCAGGCGCGCCTAGTTTCTCCCCGGTCTCTGGGCTCACTGTCGCGCATGATACATTAGCGGACCCCGTCACAATTTCTAACTCATTGGGTCATCACTTTGCTGAGATTTCGAGCTCTTCAAATTACCCGCCAGCGTTTCTCCCGAAGAAACGTGCAGCGGAATTGCGACATCTTGCTTTCTCCTCTCAAAATCACGGAAGCTACAATACTGTTTTCTCCACGCGGGAACTCCAACATGCCCTCTCTTCTTCTCGCTCCTCCGCCCCAGGACCGGATGGTATCCATGTCCAAATGTTGCTGCATTTATCAACCCATAGTCTGCGTTACCTCCTTCGCCTTTATAATCGAATTTGGACCGACAGTACCTTTCCCAGACGATGGCGGGAAGCTATTGTTTCCGTTCCGAAACCTGGAAAGGACAAACATCTCCCCTCTAGCTATCGCCCCATTTCTCTCACGAGTAGTGTCTGTAAGGTTTTGGAGCGTATGGTGAATTGCCATTTAGCGTGGTGGCTGGAGTTCCGCAGTCTTCTAACACCTGCCCAATGCGGATTCCGAAAGCATCGCTCTGCAGTTGACCATCTTGTTGCTCTCTCCACTTACATCATGAACAATTCTCTCCGGAAACGCCAAACGGTAGCAATATTTCTTTATCTGGAGAGAGCATACGATACCTGTTGGAGGACAGGCATCCTCCGCACACTGTTCTCTTGGGGCTTTCGAGGCCGGCTGCCCCTATTTCTTCGCGAATTTATGGCAGAGCGCACATTTCGGGTGCGGGTGAACACTACTCTCTCCCGTACTTTCTCCCAAGAAAACGTGGTACCCCAGGGCTCTGTGCTGAGTGTTGTACTGTTTGCCATCGCCATAAATCCAATTATGGATTGTCTCCTTCCTGATGTCTCGGGCTCCCTCTTTGTGGACGATTTTGCGATCTACTACAGCTCTCAACGGACCAGCCTTCTTGAGAGACGTCTTCAAGGATGTCTCGATCGCCTCCACTCGTGGAGCATCGAAACCGGCTTCCGTTTCTCACCCAGTAAGTCCGTTTGTGTTAATTTTTGGCGACGTAAGGAGTTTCTTCCGCCCTCCTTCCATCTAGGTCCTGTCAACCTTCCGTTTTCCGATGTCGCTAAATTCTTGGGTCTTATGTTTGACAGAAAACTGTGCTGGTCCTCCCACGTTTCCTATCTTTCGGCTCGCTGTCTGCGTTCCCTTAACACCCTCCGTGTCCTGAATGGTACCTCCTGGGGAGCGGACAGAGTGGTCCTTCTCCGCCTCTATCGCGCCTTAGTGCGCTCGAAATTGTATTATGGAAGCATAGTCTACTCCTCTGCTCGGCCGTCTGTTCTTCGGCGTCTCGACTCTATCCACCACCGTGGATTACGTTTAGTGTCTGGAGCTTTTTACACCAGCCCTGTGGAAAGCCTTTATGCTGAGACTGCTGAACCTCCGCTGTCCAATCGGCGAGCAGTCCTTCTGAGTCGTTATGCTAGCCATCTGTCTTCCATGCCTGCTAATCCAGCCCATGACCTTTTTTTCGACGCCTCCTTTGATGTAGGGTATGCAGGCCCCTCCTCCTCCCTACTACCCCCGGGAGTCCGCTTCCGTCAACTGCTCCATTCTCTTTCCTTCCGCTTTCCTAAAACCCTCTTGACAACTTGGGGTACAGCACCGCCTTGACTCCGTCCCCGGATCTACTTGCTCCGTGACCTATGTCAATTTCCCAAGGATGGTACCCCTACACTTGTTTACTGTCGGGCATTTGCTGCTCTATGTGCACAAATGACGGACGCCACATTCATTTACACCGACGGCTCGAAAACATCGTTAGGTGTAGGGAGTGCCTATATTGTTGGTGACACCCCAAATCACTTTCGGCTTCCCGACCAGTGTTCGGTTTATACTGCGGAGCTTTACGCTGTTCTCCAGGCTGCCCACTACATCCGCCGCCATCAGCGGATACAGTACGTAATCTGCTCAGATTCTCTCAGCTCTCTCCTTAGACTCCAAGCTCTTTACCCTGTGCACCCTCTGGTCAACCGGATTCAGGACTGTCTGCGCTTGCTCCACCTGGGGGGCGTCTCGGTGGCGTTCCTCTGGCTCCCGGGACACGCTGGTATCTGTGGGAATGAGGCGGCCGATATAGCGGCCACGGCTGCAGTCTCTCTTCCTCGGCCACCTATTCAGTCGCTTCCCTTCACCGATCTACGGAGCGGTTTATGTCGCCAAGTTGCTCATTTATGGTATGCGCATTGGTCAACACTTCCTCATAATAAATTGCGGGAAGTGAAAGCCCTTCCTTGCGCTTGGACCTCTTCCTCCCGAACGCGTCGTCGGGAGGAGATAATTTTAGCTAGACTCCAGATAGGGCACTCTTTTTAGCCATAGACATCTTTTAAGCGGCGATCCTCCCCCACTCTGTCCCCACTGCTCTCAGCTGTGGACGGTCAGACACCTTTTAATTGAGTACCCCTATTTTAATCCGTTACGCTCCCGTCTACAGCTATCGCCTGATCTATCGTCGATTTTAGCGGATGACACGCGCTCAGCCGACCGCGTTCTCCAGTTTATTAGTGACAGTGAAATGACGTCAGTCATTTGAAGCCTTTTTTGGGGACAACCAACCCCATTCTGTAATGGATTTTTAAGCATTCCTTCTGCTTTTAGTTTCTCAAATTTTATGAGTTTGTTCCCATTGCTGCTGGTTTTAAATTTTGGTTTTCCTGTTTCCTAAGTCACGGGCTGGGCGCTAATGACCATAAGAGTTTTGTGCCCTAAAACCACAAACAAGAGTACAGAGGATACCAGCCTCCCAGAAAGTGTCATTGGTTTTCTCTAAATCAAAACACACCGCCACAGTCCTTCATTTCCACAAAAATCGCTTACATAATGGATTGAAGTCACAAGATGGTCAACTGCAGAACAGCATGGTCTAAACCCACTTAGATTTAAGCCACTGCACTGCACTGCACGAACTTTCCATCACCTTGTGAACACAGCTAGTGAGAGAGAGAGAAACGGAGACAGCTTGAAGGAAGGTTTCTCTCCTTATCAGGCTTACATATGGGTATGACAGTGGCTTCACGCCAGTGTCTGGTAAATGTCCCATCTGTCCAGATGCGATTGTACATGTGAAGGAGGAAGTGCCTACAAAAGAAAGGTTCTGCAACATCTGAATGTGAACTTAATGTGGCCCAATGTGAAAAACCAGGATGAGAGTATAATCTACCTTTCCCTAAATAAAAGCAGCATTATAGAAGTCACGATTCTGAGAGAAGGGAATCACCAGGGCCTAGTCCACTTGTTTCTGATAGAAGTGATAGTGGGAGTAGCTTGGAATCTGCGCAAAATAGTGGCCCCAGGTACTGGAGATAGCGAGAGCCCACAATGATGATACCATCTACTATGGTCCGACTGTAAACAGAAGAGTGGACCTTGGTCCCAGAGAGCTATCTGAGGTTTGCCCACATGATGGAAGAGGGAGTGGAACCGTTAAAGGACATTATAAAATCCAGCTAGCTTCTTTGCTATCTCTAAAAATGTGATGGCACTGCAGACACAACTATTTACAACAGAGTTCGCCATAGTAGGATAACAGTTAAAAATGTGGAGAGCACATTTCCGCATAAGAACTGCATTTTGCTATCTCATCCATGAAGGGACTGGGACATGGCACAGTAAAGGTGACGTGTTACGAATGGAATGTTCTGTGGCAGTAAAGATAACGTTTGTAAGGTATTCTACCTGGTCAGCACAACTGGGGAAATTACGTTCATTGGATGTCACCAGGGAAGATTAAAGGCTCCCTAGCGCCCTAGCTGCCTTGTTCGCCAAGCTCCCCCTGCCACTCCTCCTCTTGGGGGACTTTAATGCCCACCACCGTTTATGGGATGGGGCCCATATCTCGGACCAGGGTAGGAACGTTGAGGCTCTCTTGGCACAGCAGGACATTTGCCTCCTTAACACTGGTGGCACCACATATTTTAGCTTAACTCGTGGCACATACTCGGCCATTGACCTCTTAGTTGCCCAGGTCTTCTTCCATACCTCAGTTGGAGGGTCCACGATGACCTCTGTGGTAGCTACTTTTTTTCCTGGTTTCTCTTCAATCCCAACCCGCTGATGAGCTGCCACGATGGTCCCTTCATGGAGCTGATTGGGCAGCCTGCACCTCAGCTACTATTGCCATTACTCTGATAGCTGGTGACATTGAGTTGGCAGTGGACAAGGTCACTACGGCCATTGTTTCTGCTGGTGAGGCAACTGTCCCCTGCTCTTAAAGTACCCTACGGCGTAAGTCAGTCCCTTGGTGGACACCAGAGATTGCTGGAGCTATTCGGGACCGCCGGCGAGCCCTGCAACGACACCGGCGCCATCCTTCCCTACAGAATCTGGTTGCCTTTAAACGGCTGCTGGCCCATGCTCAGAAGTTAATCTGGCGGAACAAGCAGGCCTGCTGGGAACGATATGTTGCCACCATAGGTTCTCACACCTACCCATCTCAGGTGTGGTCGCGGGTTTGGCACATTGTTGGCTTTCGCCCTCATGCGTCTGTCCCTTACCTTTCTCATCAGCGTACACTTTGTACTGACCCAATCGCCATCGCCAAACTTCTGGCAGAGTTCTTCGCTCGTAATTCCACGACAGCAGGCTACAGCACAGAATTCCGAGCCATTGAAGAGCAGGCTGAGTGTACGCGGTTGTTTCGCACGCGCTATTGGAAACTATACAACGCCCCGTATAGTGAATGGGAGTTCCAAAGTGCCCTTACAGCTTGCCCCCAATACCTCTCCATATCCAGACCGAATTCATAACAAGTTTCTTCGCCATCTCTCGGCGCACTGTCAGGGTGAATTATTCGCGCTGTTTAACTGCATCTGGACGGAGGGCATTTTCCCAACTCCTTGGCAGGATAGCGTTACCATCCCAGTGCTGAAACCTGGTGCAGATCCGCTGGTGGTTGATAGCTATCGCCCTATCAGCCTTACCAACGTTATGTGCAATATCCTGGAACTGATGGGGAGTCGGCAGGTCATGTGGATCCTCGAAGCTCGGGGCCTCCTAGCCCAGCAACAGGGGGCTTCCGTCAGGGCCGCTCAGCGATCGACAATTTAGTCTCACTAGAGTCGGCTATTCGCACAGCTTTTACTCGGCGAGAACATCTAGTTGCTGCTTTCTTTGATCTTCGGAAAGTGTAAGATACCACCTGGTGCCCTCATATCCTTGATGCGCTGCACTAATGGGGCTTTTCTACGGAATTTTTCCTCCAATCGCTCCTTTCGGGCTAAAGTTGGCACTTATTTTAGCTCTGCTCATGTTCAGAACGATGTCACAGAGGGCTCGGTTCTCAGTGTTCCCCTCTTTTTTGGGGCGATTAATGGCCTTCCGGCTGCGGTGAGCTCATCGGTCTGGTCCTCTCTATATGCCAATGACTTTTGTCTTAATTACAGTTCCCCAAGCATCAGTGTCGCTGAACGGCGGCTGCAGGGAGGTATCCGTAAGGCACATTTTTGGGCATCCAGCCATGGTTTTCAGTTCTCAGCCTCTTAGACCCGAGTGATGCATTTCTGTCGTCGTCGAATGGTACACCTCAATCCAGAGCTCGACCTTGCCAATGAACTCCTTCGTATTGAGGAGATGCGTCACTTCCTTGGCTTGCTGTTGTATGCTCATCTCACTTGGACACCTCATCTTCGCGAGCTTAAACAATGGTGCTGGCGGCACCTCAATAGCATTCGCTGACTCAGCCACGCAGTTTGGGGGCTGCATGAACAACCCTCCTGAAGCTGTATAAGGCCTCAGTCCAGTCCTGTCTCGACTACGGAACTGTAGTGTACCGCTCAGCAGCACCTTCAACTTTGTAGATCCTCGACCCAATTTTCCATTGTAGCGTCAGAATGGCGACAGGTGCCTTCCGCACTAGTTCGGTGACTAGCCTTCTTCTAGAAGCTGGATACCTCCCCTACGATTCCGCCGACGGCAGTTGCTTGCGTCATACGTCTCCCGCATCCATGCCTCGCCCGACCACCCAAACTACAGGCTCCTTTTTCCATCTTCTGCACCCTCCTCCCCACGACGGAGGCGGCCTACGTCGGGTCTCCCGATCGCGGTCCGCGTTCGTTCCCTTCTCTTGCAATTAGTCCTTTCCCCTTCCTCTATCCTTCTGGCCCTCTTCTTCTACCCCTACTTGTTCCCTCCCTCACGTGCAGCTTTGCTTGGATTTGTCGTGCCACTTAGTCCTCCGTTCCACCTCCCAGTCTTAAACAATTCCTGGCTCTTCTTGCCTCGTTTCACGATGCAGATGCAGTCTACACCGATGGTTATGTGGTCGATGGACGCACTAGGTTTGCTTTCAAGCATGGCGACTACGTTGAGCAGCATTCCCTGCCTTGTGGGAGCAGTGTTTTCACTGTGGAGCTGGTTGCTCTTTATCGTGCACTGGCTCACCTTTCCTCCTGCTGTGGGGAGTCATTTGACATATGCAGTGACTGAGTGGATTGGAAGCACTCGACCAGTGGTTTTCTCGGGACCCTTTGATGCGCTGTATTCCAGATGCTGTTTTTGCTCTCGCCGAGTGTGGTCGTTCAGAGACGTTTGTGTGGACCCCGGGCTACATCGGCATTCCAGGAAACGAATGTGTCGATCTGTTGGCCAAGCAGGCCACCACTTCACCATTCCTGGAACTTGGTCTCGTGGAAACAGACCTCCGGTCAGCCCTACATCGCAAGGTCCGCGATGTCTGGAGCTCTGGATGGCCTGTCTTTAACACGCCAAATAAGCTCCGCATGGCCACGTCATCCACGGCCGTATGGAACTCAACCTTCAGGAGCACGTGTAGGGACTCAGTTCTCTGCCATCTCTGAATTCGACATACGCGGTTGACCCACAGCTATCTCCTTCGTCGTGAGAACCCGCCCAATTGTCGCTGTGATGCGGGGCTGACAGTGGTCCATCTTCTGATGGATTGCCCCATTTAGCCCCCTTGCATAAGTCCTTTAATGTACCAGCTGCACTTCCTTTAATTCTAGGTTACGATGCCACTATAGCTGACTGTTTTACGTTTTATCTCTGCAGCTGGGTTTTATCACTCGCTCTAGTGTGGGCGCTCTCGTATGGTTCATCAGGCTACACCCATTCAAGCGAATTTTTGTTACGTGGATACCAAAATAGTGTCTTTATGGTAACAAGTTGTGTTGGTACCTCTATCAACACTTCCCAGCTGGAGGTTCTTCGTATGTAGTTGAGTGGTTGACCTTTTACCTGATGCATCAACCACTTAGTCTGTTTTACTCTAGTCAACTATTTGCTCTGCTCCTTTAAAGTGTCCTCTATTTTGTGTTACTGCGGTGTTCATTTTAGCTCTGTACCCCGTGGTGTTCTCTCCCTCTGTGTGCAGAGGTTACGCTTTTACTATATAGTTCTTTTACAAGTACGTCTGTTTGGAACAGGGGACTGATGACCTCTATGTTTAACCTCCATCAAACCCCAAAACCCACCAACCACTTAATGGTGTGAGCTCCACCTCACACCGGCCTATGTTTGATGGGCCATGACTCGCCATAAACTGC
Source organism: Schistocerca serialis cubense (assembly GCF_023864345.2). Taxonomy (NCBI): domain Eukaryota; kingdom Metazoa; phylum Arthropoda; class Insecta; order Orthoptera; family Acrididae; genus Schistocerca; species Schistocerca serialis. The sequence goes on from NW_026047583.1 coordinate 11,856,101, forward strand.
AGCTAGAAACGGTCGCTCACAAGCCTGACCCGCTATGTATGCACATGCGTAAGACGAGGGAAGTTACTTGACTGTGCATGCGCATACGAATACGAGAAAGTTCATACATGGGTCGGGGCTAAATAACCCATATATTCCCAGCAGTGGATCGACGTATATCAGAAAATTAAATGGATAGAACAAGAGACGAGCTAAATAGGAGATGAAACCTAAAAATAACAGCACACGATTGCTTATGCTAGTAAAGAAACTTAGATATGAAGCTACCTATGACAAAAGGAGGAACTCTTAAAAACTCTACCTAAAGCCAGTAGTTGGTGTGGAGGGGGGGGGGGGGGGGGCTGAGGGACGTTGTCTAAAGACGTGGTAATAAAGACAGAGATCAAACGTGAGGTGTTAAACGGGCTAAAATCAGCTTCATCGTTAAAGAAAAATGAGGATAAAAAGAAAGATGAACAGCTTGACCAACCGCGCTCGCCAATTATATGATAATCCCCAGATCAGATTTACAACTATGAAGAACAAAGTAAAAGCGCGAAACCTTCAACTCCTACTAAGAAATAGAAATTTTTTTGGTTATTGAGGATTTTGTCCTTAACATGTTACAGTTGCTTAAAGATCAGCATGTCGTCCAAAACACCCAGTTTTAAGCCCTTAACTTCGGCATCAAGTAACTGGAGGGCTCGACGCATGAGTCGTTTGCACAAGGTGTTCCGCATAAGTAGAGCCCTTAGTACCGTCACCGCTTCTAGTAGGAGTATGCTGTTTATACCCGAGACCCAGAGCTCGCCCTGTTTGCCCGATGTAAAATTTTGGACAATCCCCGCACGTAGTTTTATATACTTCTGATTGGGAAAGTTTATCGCTCTTACTCTGCAAGGAGTGAATTAAAGTCCTATGTAAACTTATTAGTATAATAGGCGACTCTGAAATTATGGGCTCGGAGTAAACGCCTCAATTTGTAACTTATATTGCCTATATAAGGGATAGATATCGTTGCCACCTGTTTGTCATCAAACGCATCCCCTGGGTTGGAAGACATAATATTATTATTATTTATTTTCTTGTTATACATCTGTCTTATGAACTAAGGCCTATAGCCATTATTTATAGCAGTATTCTCAAGTGTGACCAGTTCTGTTTCTACCGCATCTGGTGTAACAGGGATAGCTGTAACTCGATGGATATTAGAATGAAAAAGGCCATCGTATGGGCGTACGGATGGGCCGAGTCTGCACGTATAATATTGTCCGAAAACGTGTTTTCCGAAAAATATTAAATTCAATGCGGTTGACAACCACAGTTAGCGAGGTCCAAAAAATTTAAGGGCCTAGTATCGGATTCTTGATCAATTGTAAAACTGATACTATGTTTATCAGCCACTTCTTTCGGAACTCTATCAAATTTTTAGTATTTTGGATCCCAGTTCTAATTTCGTTTTGGAGAGTAACAGTGGATCTTTGCTAAGCATAACTATCCCGTTGTCATTGAAAAATCCTTCGGTCTTGTATACGTATTCTTGCTTTGTGGATGTAACTACGAAGTTTCCCTTATCGGCTTTAGTGACAACAGTATCCTTTTCTATTAGTTTGCGGTTAATACTCCTTAAAACCTTATTTGTGTTATCCTCTTTATGCGCACGGTGTGCGGCCTTACTCATAATTTTGTAGGGCTCATAAGCCAATCGAAGTTGTTTCTCGTTAGGCATTTTGGCATAATCTAGGCCGATTTTTGAGTCAACTATTGTCCTCTCGAACTTTCGGATTTGCTGTGCTAGGCTCGAAATTAAATTTTAATCCTTTAGAGAGGAGAGACTCCTCTTAGACAGAAAATAGAATTTCTCTCTTAATGACCCTGTCCAAGAATTTGTTAGGTTCAGCTGTAAAATTAGTCATTTTGTTAGCACGTTCTTAACTAAGTTAGCAATTTTTTTGTCGTGTCTGCTGGCAAACTCTTCTCTTTGTAGAGCGAACCACTCATTTGCCCTAAACCAAAAAGCATTTATTTGAAAGTTAAAGCGAACAGAATAATACTTCGAAATTTCTAAATACATCATATATGCTCTTTCATTCAAGATCTTTCTTGGCATATAAATCGGAGATTTTAGCATTAAATACTTGGTAACGCAGCTTCTTTCTAAAGACTGGCATTTTACGGCAGGATTTACCTATGAAACCATCAATAAAACTTGGAGAGGTTGAGCACTCTACACTGTTTAATAAAATCAATAGCCATGCTTGCCTTTGCTCTTTTCAGAATAACATCTACTTGCTGCATCTGACACCTCGGCTGGTACGAATTTAAGAACCTTCAGTATCTTCAAAACTATTAACTTTTTAATATATTAACCAACGATTGCTGACGCGCTGCGATGCTAAAGGTTCTTGTCTCCGGTCCCCTAAACATGCAGGCCGACTGAGGATTTAACTTTCGCGTCAGCTATAGTCCCAGAAAGAGTCCGCATAACCGTACAGTTAAAATTCACAATACGCTGAGAAAAGAACGTCAAATCTTAACATTGGATGTACAAGAAACGATCGTCCACAATTTTTTCAATGAGGAGTTTGTTTTTAAAGTAATTCTAAAGTAAAAGAAAAGTATACATCAATGAAAAATTAAACCCACTTCACCAGTGTAGTGTGGCTCAAAATTAAACCAATCGTCCTGCAGTAATTAGAAATTTCTTCACATGCGATTGATGGTAATCGTAAATACCTAACATAACGATTGTTCGTCTTAGGAGGAGGGATAAGGATAGGTTAGGATTAGTGTTAACGTTCACATGCTCGTATTTTACCACTAACGTGAGCTTTAAACCAGATGAAGACTTAACCAATGAAACGTCCATCCTGCACTGGAGATCAATTTTGGAAATGGTTTCCCCGTGATACCCTTTTTGTCATGGGTGTTAATCCAGAAATGTACGCACGGGAACGTCTGTAGCGTGTAAAGTCGGGAAGGTAGATCGAAGTACTGTCGAAAGTAAAGCTGTGAGGGAAGACTGGGCTGTGAGTCGTGAATAGAGAACAGAATAAGTACGATCTGTTCTTAAGAAAGGCGCGGTTCTAGTTTTGAGTTCCATTACGGGAAACAGTTTTAATATGCCACCAAGATGGGAAATGGCGCGCACTCTGCGTTACAGCTCAGAGCTAGGCGAATGCCCTATTAGTTAACAACACAGGTTCCCTCACCAACACGCAGTCGTTCTACATGGATCCGTCGTACCACTGTTACGTTCTTCCCTGCTGTCCAACCATTCCTAAAGTTAGAGGTACATGTGCATTGTTTCAAGATAAATACGTACTTTCCTTGAACATGTGATCAAAAATGATTTATACAACAAAACATACTCAGAAACACACCTGAACGTATAGCCGCTTTTACTATTTTTCGTGTTAGTGTTCCACGATTGACAAGGAAGCATATGACATAAGACAAATCACGTATCAGGACCTCCTACATAGTTTCGAAAAGTGAATTTCTCGTATGGCCCAAGGTAAAACAAATTTCTTACAAACTGTTGTTGGGGCATCCAGTGTAAGGATAATGGGCAGTGGGACTAATATCGATCTTCGACGGAAGCAATTCCGGAGAAATTTCTGGCTGCTGATACTGTTCCGTAATGACATGGTACCCTGTATTTAGACACGTTTTGAAGCTATGTAACTTTTGGGCTCAGATTACATTCATCAGTCTATAGAGAAGGCCCTGTCACCAGACATCGTGGGCTGGAAGTAAATCAGTGCAAGCCAAAGAAGTTTCCATATTCTGAAAGCCCATTTCAATACGTACTGCGTGGGCCAGGGTTTAAACCACACAGCTTCGTTCGGGGCGAATGCTGGCTTGTTCGACCAGTCTTGCTAAACAGTATCCGTTACAGAAGTCGCTGCACCACAATAAGCAGCGAAATGTGACGAAAGGTTTGTGCAAGATCTGAAGCTTCAGTTGGATTTGGGAGAGCAACTACCTTCGCTCGTTTAAGTTCTTGGGGCACGTTTCTAGTCTCCAGTAACAAGGTCACGAAATTTGCTAACCATGTCTGAATACATTTCCCGGACTTGATGACTCTGGGAGTAGGTAAACAGCCAGGAGCTTCACTAGGTTTGTCTCCATTATTGACGCTGCAGTCTCTTCATGGGTGATGTCACATAAATATTTAGTGTCGTAGATGGCCGCTGCTTTTCTATCTTGGAGCTCCTGTTTAATAAGTGTTACTGTCTCTCCGTGATACGCTTCTTCAGGTGTTTGGCAACGTGCAAAGCAGTTTTCTCAAGTGTTGGGAAATGCTGTCAAGTCATACAGCTGGCTCGAGCTCCTAATTTTTGAAGCAGGATACTTGGAAATGGATGGAGACTACTCAGACTATAAATTTATCCCTTCATACAGTATCCACGCTGTGCTTCAGTTAATCAGATAATTGTAACCGCCACTTCGAGAACCATTGGTGATCCTCACATTTCCTGTGCCAGCCTAGAATATCTTTCCGATATTCTCAGGACATGGGCTCATTCGTCGATGTGGTAACTGCTCGTACTAAAGTCTTGCAGATACCAGCAGGTGGTAGAATCCAGTCCAGGTATTTATCAAGGACGATGTTCCAATCAGCTTTTTTGCTTCAATCTGGACTGCGAATTGCGGTTATATTAGGTTGGCGCACATGCTAATGGAGTTTTTGTTTCGCATGTTGGTATTTCGGTTGCTAGGGATTGATGGATTACTTTTATTTGTAGCTCACTGTTCGCATGGGTTTCCATACTGGTATTTTCTCATTGGAGGAAGTGGAGATACTGAGCTAGAAAATGCAGTGCCACATGGACAAATTGCAATTTCGTACATATTCCTCTGTTTGAGTTCAGTAGTGGAGTGACAGCAGCGGAGGCAGCCAGAAGCATGAGCGCTGTGTGTGGAGATGCCACTGGACAAAACACGACAAACTGTTTCCTAGTTAAAAGGAGGACCGTTTCGTCATTATTGAGTCTCCAGGTACAGGAAGACCTTTGGGGATTTAAAATCTTTCACGCATTAATCCACAAATGATTCACGTCAGTGTACTGGAGGAATCGTAAATGTGGTGAACTGTGATCATTCCGCCATCGTGAGACATTAGCATGCAATGAGAAGGATTAAAAATGGGTTGTATAGGTACTGCATGCTCTAATCCAGAATCAGGGGGTGGTCATATATGCATCTGTATGCTCATGATAAATTTGCTCGTGAAAGACACCGAAGATTCCTACCCTGTATCGTCAGTGGTCACGGGAAATTGTCTCTTCATGCTAACATGAGAAAGAGGAGAATGGTTGAGCCCAAACAAAGAAGCAACTCCGCTTACAAGGACTTGAGCGCTTCCAAAAAAGAATTTATTCATCTGGTAGAACAGGGACGATGTGGTGTGTTACGAATTGCTTCCCCGATGTCTCACCAACCATGATATTTCGCATAAACTGAGACGTGGTGCAGACGCAATCCAACGACGACGATAACATAGACTGCCTGAAGTGATTATACTCCAAGATAACGCCCGCCCACATGGTTAGACTGACAAAAAACGCTATACAGGAATTGCGCTGCGAAGTCATTGAACACTCACTCTATTTCCTTGATCGCAGATCGTTCAGATTTTCCGCTCTATCAAACTGCGTCCAAGAAATTTCATTTCGTGAGACTTAATCGCCTCAAAACCACGTTATTCGTACAGCTGCGGAATCTAAAAGTTACATCCAGCGTTGGCCAACAGATTTAAATAGCCAAGGATAATGTATTACGAATGTCTAAATTGTGTGTTGTGTTCGTTAAAGTTACACAAAAATGCTACAAATTTAAACAGCAACCTAATAAATGAAATACTTGTGCTGATTTGTTCTAAAGCGAGGTAGTATTATGTGGGAAATCTGTAATATTTTCAGTTGCAGCGACCAAGCTATTCTTTCCATCAGCAGTTATAAAACGTAAGTCTGGCCAAAAAATCATTTTTCCAAGCTGCTGAACTGAAGGAATCGGAAAGTTCAGAATTGAAAGTAAAATGGATGTTTTTTTCATCTATTTCCTCGTATTGAGTTATTCTACACTAAAGGAAAAATAGTGGCAGAAACAAGGGCTGTTAGAGATAAACAAAAGCTCGTAGTCGTGTATCCACATTGCGGTCTTTCAAAAGAAACAAAATTCGATCTTAATAATGCAACTCTGAGTCTGAGGGTACGTAGCTAAGTTTTGGCTAGTTTCCTTGCCGCGTTACAGGCCAAATACTGCTGAGTCTACCGTATACAATATGAATACACACGAATCGAATGGCCGAAGGTTCCTATCACACGGCAATTCCGAATTTTTAGTGTAACATAGAAATTTAAAAGTGAAAAGTGGAATTAAATGAAATCTGCAGGTACTATTTTAACGACTTTAAATGATGAGTACGGTAGCAGAAATACCGTGAAGAATACAATTTATTACTGAAAAACGGCTTTCGTTGTCGATGGTCCAGCAATTAAATAAAATATTAGTTGAATAACAGGGAAACAAAAGATTCCTCCTTCACGTAATCAGTTATGAACAAAGCTTGCAAGATATTCACTATTAAACGCATACTACGTCTTCACTGCAGAAGCCACGGAAATCTCAAGTCCACAAGTTGGCACTACGAAATATTTTTATCTTCCGCGACCACTCGCAAAATGCTAAACACCCTCAAAGTATTCCCAGCACTCCCCTGTCCAGCACTCCGTGTCCTGTGCGGCCCTATGCTCCTGCCCCACTTCATACAGTCTCTCCACTGACCTCGGTAGTCGCCTACCGTAGTTACGAGCGCTGTGATTGGCTAGAGCGCTTCCGCAATGTCTCAAAGCCAACGCATACTCAAACATATTGAAACACTTACAAAATACTGGATTTACATTTAAATACGTTAAAAATAAATATTCCTTTGGCTCGACCATAAACACTCCAACACACATTATTAAATACATAAACAAATCAAACACACACATATGAAACGAATAGAAACAAAAGTAGGCCAGTAGCCTAATGTCTGTGCTCTCTAAAACACAGTAAATTTTTGATCAATTTCTTCATGAAAAGTATATATCGGATATAAACAAAGACCTAGATGGATAAATATATTTACAAGGATGCCTCCGGTTTTTCGTGTAACCGTGCCCGCAGCTCATGGCCTCGCGGTCGTGTTCACTTCTCGAGCACAGGGTCCTTGTTTAGATTCCCGGCAGGGTCAGGGATTATCACCTGCCTCGAGATGACTGGGTGTTTGTGTTGTCCTCATCATTTCATCGTCATTCATGAAATTGGTGAGATCGGAGTGAGCAAAGGTTGGGAAATTGTATGGGCGCTGATAACCGCGCAGTTCAGCGCAGCGCAAACCAATCATCGTGTAACGCGATAAATAGTAAGGGGCCGCTTTGACCTCAATAATTCATATACTATTCATGTTACATGCCTGTAATGGATACCAATTTAGGTTTACACAATAGCTTTCTGAACACATGTCGATCGAAAAAATCGGATGAACGGTTTAGATTTTGGAAATTAGTTGCTGGCTGTTACTTGTATAATTTTCAGTCAGATACTGAACTTTAAAGTAATAAAGATATTGAAAATCCGATTACACCATCAGAATCGTCGTGAAAATAATGGTAATGTACGTGTTTCTTTTTAAGGTACCTCCGGCTATTAGTTTCTACATGAACTGTGAAATGTCTGCCATTATGGTTTCACAAAGGCCACCATCTTTGGCACTCCCAGCATACAAATCTCCTTAGCCACAAAGCCCATTCTTTGACACCGCTTCAACGTGGAATTCCCAGCCACGCGGTCGGCCCGGACCCCGCAGTGTGGCTACCCCTGTTGCTCTGGCTAGTGTTGGGCACCACGCAGCTGCTGACAAGCCCCTACTTGCAGAGTGGCCCATGCGGCCAAGCCAACTCCGAACTTCGAATATTTTCAGGGCGCCACAACTCGCCCATTGTATTAAAACATCTGAAAGATATCTGTTCAGATATCGCTCCATTCGCGTAACAGCCACTAGTGGCTCCACTGTAAGGATACAAATCATGTTTGCTTCAAATAGACGCTGTAACGAGATTGGATGTGATACGCTGACGTTAGCAGAGAAAGCCTTTCAGGCGATAAAGACGCACTGAGGTTGGGGGAACACCTGTAGTAGGGTTACAAGAAAACGGATATTCCTTATGCGACATTGCAGAAAAACTTAAAAGGAATGCGACAACTGTCCATGATTGCTGGTAGAGGTGGTCATGGGATGTATGGTCACAAGACCACGCTTCGGACGACCATGTAGCGCTACCGAGAAGAAAGACCATCGTGTTCGACGTACAGCTTTACTGCGTGGTAGTGCATGTGCAGCAGCAGTTGGAGCAGCTGTTGGCACCACACTGACATGAGGAGCTGGTCCAAATTGATTACTTAAAGAGCTGAGCTGAGCCAGACGCCCTGTAGCGTGTTCCACTCATACCAAACCATCGCCGTCTGCAACTTCAGTGGTGTCAAGGGAGAGCTCATGGGAGGGCAGGCTGGGGGTCAGTTACGTTCACTGAAGAAATGTTTCTACCCTGGTGCCAGCGATGGTCATCGTGGTTGAGAGGTCAGTTCAAGGCAGGCGACCAGCCTGTGCGCTAGACACACTGGACCCAAACCTGCAGTTTTCGTCTAGGGGGGAAACTTGGTATGACAGCAGGACGACTACCTGTTGAATACCATTCACGAACAGCATTACAGAGGGTGATTTCAGACAGGACAATGCTCGGCCATATGCCGCTGTTTTAACCCAACATGCTCTAGAGTATAGATACATCGCCTTGTCCTGGGAATCACCAGAACTGTCTACTGCTGATTAAATACTGGACATCATCCGAAGGCAACTAGTCAGCCACAACCAGCGTTAATCTTCCCTGTACTGACAAGTGCAACAGGCGTGGAACTCCGTCGTACACACTGGCATTAGACACGTGTGAAACACAATGCATGCAAGTTTGCATGCTTAGATTCAATATTCTGGCAGTTACACGGGTTGTTAATGTAACAGCATTTCACATTTGCAAATGCTTATTTCGCGCTGACCTGTGATTCTGCAGTGTGTCACTTTGTGTGTGTGTGTGTGTGTGTGTGTGTGTGTGTGTGTGTGTGTGTGTGTGTGTGTGTCGATTGCGTCTGGTGCAGGATGTCAGTATGTTTCAAGAACCATGGATTGGCAAAGGAGAACTTGGCGGTTTGTATATATTATGTATGGTCACTTCTCCAATTCCGATTCAGAGTTCACGAATACAGTTTATGGAATTGGATAGCAAGTGAGCATTCACAGTTTTACTCAGGACACGAGACTGCTCCGTAGACATGGTGATACGTTGGACTGACTATATCATATCCCAGTATTTAGGACAAGAATGTAGATGATGGGTTTAAAACGTACCTCTTGCAAGATTTGGCATTTGGTTCTGGTAATGTTCTCAATGTTCAGTTGACATACTTTAATATAATCCCACTTTTGCAGATGGTTGACCCTGGAAAAGATTTTCTGATGTGCTGAGTCATTGCTGTTCTGATTTCAGTGTCCTTACCCTTAATCTACTGTCACTGTGCACAGTGATTCCTTATGGAATCAAAGTTCGTTACCTCTCATGTATCTGAAAAGTTTCTCTAGCAGTCAGTTCCGTTGCTTTCTTAGCAGCACCCAAGCATCTGTAGGGCACGTATAGGTTGTCACCTACGGATGTGAAGGTACATCGATCCCTGAAATACTTACAGAAAGATACAGCTCAACAGTTTAACAATTGACGGTTACCTTCGGTAAGCTGTCTACTCCAATGTTGCTCACAAGAATGGAATGAGTCATTTAAGAGAAACTGGTGTGCGTTTGATTTCAACAGATTTGATATTCATGCATTTTACAGGCTAATGGGAAGAAGTTTGTAAAATTCTACAGCAGCATACTTAACGTCTCTCTACAGCAGGGACAGATTACGTTAAGTCATTCTAATTTTGTCACACGGAACTAGTTGCGTGCAAAGAGTATGGTGACCGTGACGACAGAAGAGATAAAAAATGTTTAGAGAACCGCTGGTAAATTTTCTCAGCTTGATCAATAATTTGAGATACGACATTCTTGGAGTACACCTACATATGACTCCGATCATTCTACTAAGCAATGACAATATTTTGAACAAGAGAGAAACTCCCTCAGAAGATAATTCCGTGTGACAGTGAGTACCCAGAAGCCAAAAATCAGTCTTTGTGACTGTTTCGTATCTAATACGAGAGGGCATTCTGGATTCGAAAGCTGGTGAGCCAAATTTGTATTCAGACTGGCACGTTCCCAATGTAGTTTCCAGTCTGTGAAAGCCCAGGAATATGGTGCTAGTTATTGTCACTGAGAATTTCTTTGGCTCTGTTACGTGATCTAAATTGCGTTAAATTAGTTTCTTAGGCGCGCAGGAAGGGAGGTACCAGCTAACCAATTAATAACTGTCTATAAAATGTTGTTACTGACTGTTGACGGATGACACCAGTATTACAACATAACATCTGTCAGACAGGCAAATATCACTCTGCCCCCATTCACTACTGCTGGTAGATAGGTATAAATCAGACGTTGAAGGATACAGCACAGAAAGTACATAGATATTACTACACTATTAACTCGGTTCTTGACACGCAGCGCCAGGTGCATTTTGCCTGTATCATGGCTTCTAGTAGCATAGAAATTTTAAAGATTCTGTTTTAAAGATAATAAGTTTGGAAACCAAATGACTCATAATCTGCTCATTAATAGAGAGAATCTTAATATTTGGTCTACTATACTTGTTTTACTGTATGAAACCTGCGACCTATGTATGTTTCTCCAGGATGCATAGCTCACGACGCGCAAATTAGCCAGACTTACTCAGTGTTACGTAGTGAGGATATTCAATGTTAGTTGGCCGTTGCTAAGCATGATTAAAAAAAAACTCTTTACAATTTTTTTCTTGCTTACACTCCTAATGTCAGATATTTAACACACTGGAACAGCTTAAACTTCAGATTGCTTTACAAGTGAGTTCAAAACATGGGAGTTAGATTGCATAAGGAATCAAAGGTTTACTATTAGATTTCTAATTGCTATCAATGCTTCTGATGACTGACGTTTTTCATGTTCTATGTTTGGTCTCATATTTTGAACATATGCTTGATGTAAGACTAGTTCTCCCATGAGAACTACATGAAGTGAAACACGCTATACGGTAATTCTTCACTATACCGGATGAGCAACGAGACTTGCTCATTACGGTTGTACTGATTGTCATAAACAGGTTTGTATTTAGTTTCGTTGTGCTAATGTGACGGCGCTACTAAATATGTACATCTTTGTAACTACTTACGCCATTCAGTGTATGTAGCTGCTTTAGCGCTTATGTACCCTGCTTCACTTCCAACAGGCAGAGAACTGTGCTGTTAGTTGAGTTGTACCAATAGGTCGGCAGTTCATATTTATTCATTCAGTGCTGCAATTGCTTCATGCACTCACTGTTTGGCGCAAATAGTTATTTACCACTTTCCGTTTTAAACAGGCAGTGTACTATACCGTTTCCTTTCATGCTAATAAGTCAGATCGAAATATTTAATTCCTTGTAACCATTTAGACTATACAATGCATGTAGCTATTACAACGCTAATATACGCAGTTCGTAGTTTAGAACTGGTAGACTTTTTACTTACGTCGGCACAAAGTGTGAAATTTCGAACGGGCAAGGAAATGTACTGCTCGAATTAAGTTTTGCTTTTTAGGTTTAGAACCAAGCAGATTTTGATTGTGACCGCTGTCGGCTTCCTACATGCTATTCTAGTACAAACAATCAATTAAAATTGTCGCTATGTAGCGTCATACTTGCATGTGCAACGTCATCTGGCGTCAAACAACTGTAGTCAGCAATATCAATAATGCTATGTTTTACTAATTTTTAACACTTTATTTGTATAAACATTTATTACTGCTCTTGTACGTTGCGTTGTATTTCCCTTGATTTAATGCTTTTTGTAAGTCGTACGTAATTTCATACTATAGTGCTGCAGGCGCAACACCCACGCTTGTAACGCAATCTGGTATTAAAAATTTGTATCCTCACGTAAAGATCAGCAATTTTATGTCCGTTAACATTAAAACATGTGAATAATACGTCCAGTTGTGCTTATAACTATGTCTACTAGTTGCATGCAGTTCCCTGCCACATGTCCTTTTCAGCTTTGCACTGCTTCTATTGTACACCGATATTGGTTCTGTAACTCCTCTACTTCACGAGTAATTTATTAAATTAAAACAGGTGTCTGATGACGAACGCCTCATTACATTGTCAGTGACTTCTTCAGTGAGCAATTCAGCAATGTGTAGATTATATAAAATTAGATATTAGCAGCAGTCCTTGCTACCAAATAACTGATCTTTCAATTACATCATACGGATATGAAATTTGTAAGGGCGAACTCAACAAATTTACTATAACAATGCTTTCGTTTTTATGCCGTTTATCTGTCGATTTTATTGTGTACTGTATAAATCTTGTGTTTTTAAGCAATCCTCTCATCTCAGGACTGTCATAGTAGGTAATTGTTTTTAGTTAAGTGCATTAGTGAGCAGTTTGATGATGATGATGATGATGATGATGATGGCAATTGTTCTAGGTGTAATCTAAGCTGCATATGTAGATGAACAAGCACGTTACTAATCATGTGCATTTGAGCTCCCCATTTCTCACTGTTCCAGAATTTCAATCATAATTTATTGACTTTGCATAAGCTGAAGTGCCAAAGAAAGTGGTACCTATTCAAATACAGAGATGTAAACAGGCAGAATACGGCACTCCGGTCGGCAACGCCTGTATAACAAAAAGTTCCTGGCGCGGCTGTTGGATCGGTCAGTGCTGCTACAATGGCAGGTTATCAAGATTTGAGTTAGAACGTGGTGTTATAGTCGCCGCACGAGCGATGGGACACAGCATCTCCGAGGTAGCGATGAACTCCGGATTTTCACGTATGACCATTTTTCAAGAGTGTACCTTGAATATCAGCAATCCAGTAAAACATCAAATCTCTAACATGCGGCCGGAAAAAGATCTTAAAAGAACGGGACCAATGGCAAGAAAATGGTTCAACGTGAGAGAAATGCAACCCTTTAGGAAACTGCTGCAGATATCACTGCTGGGCCATAGTATCAGCGTGTGAACAATTCAACGCAACAACCGACACTGGACACTGGACGTTCGACGACAAACACGTTGTCTGGTCGGACGAGCCTCGTTTCAAATTGCATAGAGCGGATGGACGTGTGTAGACGACCTCATGAATCCGTGGACCCTGCACGACAGCAGGGGACAGTTACAGCTAGTGGAGGTTCTGTGGTGGTATGGGGCATATGGAGCTGTAGTGACGAGGCACCTCTGATACGTCTAGATACGAGTGAAAAGTCGCACATTTGTAGCCATCCTGATAATCGCCTGCATCCATTCGCGTCCCTTCTGCATTCCGACGGACTTCAGCAATTCCACTAGGAAAATACAACAAACCATACGTCCAGAATGGCAACAGTGGCTCCAGGGACAGTCTTAAGAATTCTTACTGCTGCTGGCCTCAAGACTTCCCAGACATGAACCTTATTGAGCACATCTGGGATGCCTTGCAACGTGCTTTTCAGAAGAGTTCCCCGACCTTTCGTACTACCACGGATTTATGGACAGCCCTGCAGGATTCATGGTGCCACTTCCTTCCAGCACTACTTCAGGCATTAGTGGAGCCCACGCCACGTCCTGTTGCGGCACTTTGTCGTGCTCGCAGGGGCCCTATTCGATAGTAGGAAAGTGTACCAGTTTCTTTGGCCTTCAGTGTTTCGTTCTGTTTTTGTTCAGTTGCGGATAGCTTCGTTTAGTCATTGTGCATAAGCAGTAATCACAAGCAGTCTCAGCATTACCGTGTGTGTTGGTTGCCTACTGCTATTGACCTCCCCCTCCCCCCTTCATTGTCTAAAGTGGAATACTACTATCATAGGTCAAAGATTACATCTGGAAGCTCTCACGTTTTCTTGCAATTAGTTGGCATACATGTACTTAAGATACTTAAGTATCTTGATACTCATTTATTGAAATATCTTAGCTATCTTAGATACTTCAGAAATATTAGATACAGAAAATGTTACTATATTCCTTAACATGACTTCATTGTATTGTCTTTTAGTATGTTCAATTTAATGATCAAGCCTTTTAAGACATTTGATTCTTGTGCCATTTACTTACCTCTGGGTTTGTGCATGGTTTCTATGTTCATAAGGAATGTGAACTTTGTACATACAGTTCACTTTGGGAGTGAAGTGAAATGTAGTTTCATAATCCTTTTTATTGAACTTAATCAATTTACTTTCATGCAGTAATACGATCTTAAGACATAATACTTGGCAGAAATTGTTCCATATTGCTATGTGCATGTAGACTGTTTGTCCCGACAGTCAATGTATAACTTCAGAACTGTAAACTTATGTTCATATACATTTTTTTATATACATTTTTGTGACAGTTTTTCTTCCTATATGTAGAAATGTAGGATATCTGATGTCATAAATATTTTTTATAAGTATCTGAAGGTGACAATGTAATCCCATTGGATCTCTAATTCTTTCTATTGTTATATTGGGTTTCCTTCTCTTACGGTGTTTGTATGGTACTGTGTGATCAGTGAATGAAAATAGTAGTAATAAATGATTAGAAGACAGCATTGTAACGGGCTTGTCGAAGCCAACAATTGATTTCGTACTGATCGCCAGTATATACAAATGTCGGTGTTTGAAGATAAACCACGTTACTGCTTCTAGACGGCTATAAAAGTAATTTTGTGTAACCATCCATTTTTATGTAACCTCACCAATGCCTCATATGGGTCCCACTCATTGTAGTCTTTCACTTTCTCTTCCTTTTTAACCTCTCCCAGCCTGCCTCTTCTACTTGAGGAACGATCTGCTAGTTACAGAATCCATGGTTTCCTTAATTGTAATTAATGGTACCTATGTTATGTTAACATTGTCTTTATGTGAATTTTTGTGTGTTCATATTATCGTCGGTCACGATATATATTAAACAGTGTAACAGTCGATAATTTTTCATGTTCACGTTTTAACAGCTTGAAAAAGTGTTGTACTAGATTTTGAAAAGTTTTTAAAAACAGTTTGTGGTGTGCTTGAAGTATTGCACTTGTTCTGGGAAAAAAATTGTTGCTCAGCACACAGAAATCGCTGAAATATTTGCAATCAATGAGTTCATCGTAACTGAAATTGGTATTACAAGTAGTCAATTGAAATTCCTGTCTCTGAAAGTAAACTGTAATATTACGTGAAAAGTTGCTGAGATTTTTAAATTAGTGTTATTTCTCACAAGCACTTTAATAAAGCCTATTACAATAATTCTCCACTTACTGGAATTGGTAAATGGTAGATACAGAAACTGGTTTACCGTTGAACTGTCATGAATACTTTCCTTTGTATGACCAGATCTACCCACTTGCATATTCATTTCAACTATAACTGAGATTAAGAAAATTGTAAATCAAGAATTTATTTTTAGGTAAGCTGTAACCTCAATTTAGCTTTAGTTGTGTAATGATCACAAACTTCCAATGTCAAATAGATCAGCATTGTTAAATAAGTAACTTCTACAACATACAGTGTGCAGATACATCTTTTAAGTTTCCTTCTATTAATCACCATTCCTTTGTAAGCCGTATTACAGAAGCGCAGTCAGACTAGAATTATTACTTTAAAAAATTGGCAACCTTAGGACATCAACGTTCCTTTCATGCTATATGGTCTTGCTAGTCACTGTTAACGAAGTCTGACTTTACATCCACTTACTTCACGATCTTCTGTTTCCTTTTCTGTCGGCCTCTCTTGGTCAGCTCTTGTTATTTTCGACCCCAATGGTATTAGGTTGCGAGGCCAGAGGGTGTCTTTCATTTTCATTTTTGCCTTCTATTGGGGAAAAGGGGGTGGGGGGGGGATGGCGAGACGGCGGCCTCAGACACGGTGAGGGGGAAGCCAACGTTCCTGGGAGCGATCCCATCAGAGAGAGCCTGGCGCTCCAAGCTGGATGTTAAGCGGTCAAGTTGATAAACGATCCATGTGAAAGTCTTCATAGTCCCACGCCTGAAAATAATTTTTGGATGTGAAGACCAAGAGATGGAACAAGCCATACTAGATGTGCAAACAGCAATGTCAGCATGGTCATCACAACATCCCTAGTTCGTGAATAAAATGGGAACCTCAGATGGAGACGTTACTCTGCATCAGTAATGAAGTAAATGGGATCGAAAAAGAAGCCTTACACATCACGAAGGATGCTTCTCAGGATGTAAACCATGTCAAATGTTAATCGTTGCTGATCTTGGAGGTGTGACCACCAGTAGAAATATTGGAGCATATAGGAATCACACAATCCCAAGTTCCTGCAATTACTACGGGGACAATCCTGGTAAGGTCCACGGCGCTGAAATGACGATGGCTAGTGAACAAATGAAAGTGACACAGAGAAGACTGATGTTTCAAAAACTCCTGTGATATTATGTACCATGCCGTAGACCGCTCACAAGCAAAGTAATTTTGTGGTTGCCAGTTGCGAAGAGAAGACGATGTGAAGACGGGAATAGAACGCTGTGGTAGAGCATTGCTGTATCAGATACTGGTGTACTTCCTCCCAAAACAGTATGTCTGTAGTACACAGCCCGCCAGATGGCACCATATTCAAAGTTCTGTGTCTCAGACCTCACGGACGTCTGCACTGATTCTCATCACTTCTGTGTTGGTGGCTATAACTGGAAGAATTTTGATCATTTGTCATTGAAGAAGATCGTTCCGCAGATCAGTCAGCAAGAATAAGAGAAGAGGTAAAGCCAGAACTTCACCTGCTGTCGTTCACTTGGCGAAGAAGATCGTGGCCTCCGCTGAATGCAGTCCTTACAGCCATTTCACTGTCACTACTGCCTGACCTGAAAGCACCCAGCTTACGAGATATACAGTGAACGATGCAAGTTGTTGGCCAGCACCTCAAAAGTGGAAATCCGTTCCCAACGATTTACGAGCCTTTCAGCTAGACATTCCAGAGTTGGCTCTGGAAGGACAGTGATAGTTTAAAGGCCAGTGGCTCCGAAGTTCGGGACATCCCCTCCCCCCCCCCCCCCTCACTCCCCTCCCCTATCTTACGTACTTCATACTGTTGTTTACTGCTTCTGTGCCTAAATAAGTTACATAAAGTAGCAAATAAAATTTCATGTTCAATATATATGTAAACTGAAACTAGCTGTCAGATCTCTTAGTAATACATTTTCCCTCAGTTTTACAATTATGTAAATGACAATCAAAGTTGATGCATTACATCACATGACTGTAATATGATTAAATGTGCAAAATGTGAGTAATATAGTACTGTCATTAACACTTCAAATAGTTTAAATTTGTAAGTGCAAATGTTTTTCACCATTGTAAAAGACGAAAGTTGTCGTCAGACGTAGGTAATAAGTTAGAATGGTCGAAAGAGGAGAGAAGTGGTGTACTGGAAGTATCCTGTTCGAGGGTGTTGTTTATCTATAAATGTGTCGGTAGGCTAAAAAACCGAAGCAGATGAAACGCCCGTTGTATCCATAGTCGTTGAGATGGAGCTATAGCTCCGAAACACATTGGGCGGATAGTAGAAAATGAAACTTGTGAATGATTAAGGATTTTTTCCTCTCTGTACTGAAAGTTGACAGCCAGTGATGTTCGACAATTTCCATGAAATTGTCCGTTAACAACAAAGAAGTTTATTGTAAATTAATATTATGCATATATTGTTACCAGTACAGTAACATGACTATTCCAAATATGGACGTGATGTTTCCATATATCTCTAATTCATTTGAGAAAGCGCTGTGCCTGAACATGGAGGCGTTCTAAATGTACCAGTAAACCTCTGAGCCTTAAAGACTCGAACTCTCATGTACAAAACAGCTTCAGTCGTCTGATTACTTTATAAATTAGCTACTGTTATAATAATTGCATGTCAAATTTAATTTCAAATCATTCATAAACTTTCTAAAAGAACTTTATGTACATAAGCAAGAAAATCACTGGGTGTTCGCATCCTCATAATGGATGAATTGTCAAGATACTTCCGTGCTGTCAGTTATGCTGCCTAAGGTCACACAGTACGTAACTGTAATACTTGCTTAGTTTTGTTGTTAAACTTCAAAAATGAGATTATGCCTCGTAATGTGCAGATCATTATAGCATTGTACATATTAAGTCAATTACGTGAAGAAATGGAACTCAAATTGGTTGCTCTTGGAAGCAGCTAGGTTCTTCATGCACAATCGACCAGGTCTGTAGTAATATTTATATTGAATGGAGTCTGTCAGTAGTTGGATTAAAATAATCCTCTAATTTACCATTCTCCACTAGTAAACTCCAACTGTGTAGTTGAGCACAAATGTTTTTGACGTAGCTAAGCAGCCACCTTCTGTAATGAGGGGAGGTTGTAAAGCCACTTCCTACAATGTGGTGTATCTGACACCGGGACCACAGTGCCATCTTGCGTAATGAACACGCGTCAGATAATGCTCTTACACTTCCTGCTGTGGGTTCGTCATCTGAGCACCCCATCTCAGATGTTTTGCGATTTCCAGTATTTCCTTACTTTCAGTGATCGTCCATATTTAGCTTCCAAATCATTCTGTACAAACCTTCAAATTCTCCTTTCCCTGATGTGTATCATCCCTAAAATATGCGGAAGGCTACCCGAGGTAAATTTTAAATGAGCTTTCGTGCAAAGTCTGTAATACTGATCGAACTGACATTTCCTTACGGCAAGAAACTCACCGTTACCATTATCAATAAATAGTAAAGGTGTATCATTCTTAGCAGTTGAGGCAGTTGCAATGTAGTGAGCATTCCATCAAAGTTACTCGTAATCGGTTTGAGGTCTAGTTCAGGTTTGGTCGTTAACTTCAGTTCTGCCTGCACATCTCGCAGCTTGTGATTAACTGGAATTCTGAGCTTCTGTGCTGGTGTCGCATTCTAGCTGCTGTATCGAGCTCGGAGGGATGTTGTTACTGCACAAAGTTGTTGGGCATTGTGACGTGTAACTTTCATATTCGTGGTATGTTACGGGGTCTTTGAAAGTACAGTGATGTAGCTGGAAAGCGATTACCCTGCGCGTTTAGGGTTAGATTTTTAAACCCAGTCATTCGTGAGGTCACTTTTGTCCTATAGCTCATGGACACATTTTGAAAATACGTAAGCCAAATTTCTTCGAATTTCTATTCGGCCTAGGGGCAATTAGGCCTAATTGTTATATGGAATAAAAGAGTTAATATTATTTTGCATGACTGTGTCTAACTAGGCACAATTATTTTAAAGACGGAGTGTCAGTTACTCGCAGGGGAAAAAATCTCATGTTTTACAGTAGTCAGTTTGTATGCTTTTGACACTTCCTGAATGAGAACAGGAAAATTTTCTCAAAGTAAACTAAAAGCAAAAGAAATCTTAATACGCGGGACAATGTATCAGAAACATGTCGCACGCACCAACGATCGCTTTGCGAAAGAAGACCTTCAGCAACTGTCGAGATGACAAAACACCGTCGGGCAGAACGCAGGAGCCGCTGCCCAGGGAAGGCGCGGCCAGGCCGCACTGCACGGCCAGAGCTCAGCTGCGGCGATACACGGCCCTGCAGGAACACCGCTCCGGCCCTCGTTGTTACACGCTGCCGACTTGGGCTGAAGACAGTCCAGGCTTCGTAGTAGGGAAGACACGTCTGCTGCTAACCGCTGTCCGTTCCTATCTGCCCACAGCTCTGAGACACACCTCGCCACTCCGCGAGAACGGCCAGCAGACGTCGCTTTCTTTCTTTTTTTTTTTTTTTTTCGGTGGTGTTTGATCAGTCTCCTGACTGGGCTGATGCAGCCTGCCACGATTTCCTGTCCTGTGCTAACCTCTTCATCCAGAGCAGCACTTGCAACCCACGTTCACTATTTGCTGCATGTATTCCAATCTCTGTCTTCCTCTACAGTTTTCGCCCTCTATGCTATAGTACCACTAGTACCATGGAAGTCATTCCCTCTTACCAGATGTCCTATCATCCTGTCCCTTCTTATCAATGTTTTCCACATATTCCTGTCCTCTCCGACTCCGCAGAGACTTCATTCTTTACCTTGCCAGTCAGCCTAATTTTCAACATTCGTCTGTAGTTCATCTCAAATGCTTCGATTCTCTTCCGTTCCGGTTTCCCTCCAGTCCGTTTCACTACCATACAATGCTGTACTCCAGATGTAAATTCTCAGAAATTTCTTCTTCAAATTAAGGGCGATATTTGATATTAGATTTATCTTGGCCAGGAATGCTTTTTTGCCAGTGCTAGTCTGCTTTTGATGTCCTTGCTCAGTCCGTCAGTCGTTCCTGTGCTGCCTACGTAGCATAATTCCTTAACTTCAGCTACTTTCTAACCATCGATCCTGATATTAAGTTTCCCGCTGTTCTCATTTCTATTACTTCTGATTACCTTCGTCTTTCTTGGATTTACGCTCAATCCATACTCTTCTCGTGGAAGCACAGCAGTCACACCTGAATAAGATGCGTTCGTCTGCACAATGAAAGATTTCTGGAAAGCACACTGTAAGAAATGGGGTTAGCCAAAGCAGTCTTCACAGCATCATAGGCAGACAGTTGCGATTCTCCCCACCTGAGCTCCGCATCTGTCTTACATAGGTCGTTCAAGGGGATGGCTAATTGAGCAAAATGGGCCACGAACTTCTTCAAGAAAAATTGGCCATGCCTATAAAACCGAGCAATTATGTTCTTGTTCTGAGATGGACTGTCCTTGATCGAATTTGAACCTTTCAGCTGACAGTAAATGACCTAGGAAAGAGATTACCTTATGTGGTAGACTTACTTTAGACAGCTTAATTGTGAGGGCTCCATCACGTAAACGAAATAAGACCTACTCCAGATATTGGTGTTCGAAGAGAGCGCTGTAGACGACAGCATCGTCCAGATAATCGTAAATAGACTTAATTTCAGATCTCGCGAGATATTATCCAATAATCGGGAAACGACGGCTCCACCTATGTGCAGTCGCAATAGGACTCTGTTAAACCTAAAAAAATAGTCACTGCAGACGGCAATCACTCCATCACTCCATCCCTGGCTCAGATTTTTCAGTGAGAAGAATCTGAAAAAATGCCTGGTTCAGATGGAAGACCGTAAAAATCTTTGTCTCCGTAAATCTGGTGATACAATGGCGTAAGTCGGTAACGGAACAGGTTGCAAAATAACCTTCACATTCAACCGCATATAAAAAACGAGCAGGCGGTACCCAGACCACCCTTTCAGGACTAGAAACACGGACGAGGCAGAAAGAGAAGCAGATGGCCTAATGACTCATTCCTCAAACACTTTGTCCCCTATCTGTCGTAAGGCCTGCCTTGCACAGTGAAAGCAGATACGGGGGTTGCCTAACTGGAACATCATTGGTCAGCCCTTTCTTGTAATGTATGCTATTGGTGACCGACGATTTATTCACTAAAAAGTCGGGGAACTGAGTGAGAACTTCAAACAGGTCCTCAGACTCCCCTCTGGATAAATGGCTCGCGCCGAACCTCTCCACAGCTACATTCTTAAATCCTGTCACAGCTTGACATGAACATGATCTGAATTTGTCAGTACAAAACCTAAAGAAAAATGCTTTATCAGCTTCATCTATAACTAAGCCCGCTCGCTGGATCCAAACGCAGCCAATAACAAACTGCCTGAAAGATATCTAGTTACTAATACTTGAACTAGCAACGAAAAATCTTGTAGACACATCACTTTACAGTAACACCTGTCCGTTGACAGCATGATGTCCTTGTAACGTAGGCTCCAAGGGAGAACACGTATGTGAATGATTACGATACGACTGGTAGTTGTAATCTCACCCTCCCACACACTACCACTAAAGTTTTCATTCTTTGCACAATTTTGGAAAACTGAGAGAGTAAGACTTCAGAAGTGCAATTTTTTACTTACGTTGATTATTTCGTTGTTGTAGATAGCTTAGTCTTGTCTACAACTACTTTATTGCAGCTGAAAATTTCGATTTCCTAGGTTCGTGAAAAGAAAACTGTTGGAAAGTTTCCTTTTGCTGTGAACGTCCTTTTGTTATACCATTCTTCTAAATCACACACACTTCAATGTTCAAAAAACCAATAATTACATTGTTGCTGACAGGGTCAACAAAATACATGCGTTTCCATCAGACATGTCCACCACTCCTTACATTCTCTGCGGTACCCAGAATATATAATTAAATCCAGACATCAATCATTAGTGTTAGATTGTGCAAGAAATGCGAATTTTAAGTATGCCACAAATTTTGTAATTTACAATAGTTTCTAAAAGAGCCATTTTAACTGCTACTACCAATGGATTGACAATTTTTTTTATACATTTTAGCCTGACATATATCATATACAAAATAAAATGAATTCTTGTAATGAAACGGCTGATAGTTTAACCTGTGAGAGATCTGAGATTATACATGGTATCGATTATGTCTATAAACGTAATGTCGGAGGAGGAAGATCCATTATGTAGTGCAACAATGAGATATTACTGCCGGATTCGAAAAAGTTGCAGACTGTACAAACAACCACAGCACTTCAATAACGTGTGGCAACTCATCCAAGGTAAGCACATCCAATCCCTGCACAAAGGTAAACGTAGGATGGAGGAGCTTAGCAAAGGGTCATCAAAGTCATTCACTACAGCACCAGTAGTTCACGCGTTGCTGTACATACCACCTTGATTTCCTACGCTAGTCGAAAAACGTAAGGAAGGAACTGCTAAAAGCTTCCTTACCAACAATATCCATCTGTAGATAAAGTTACTGGGTAGCTGTAGGTAGTGCCTTCATTTTCTAACCTAGGCGAAAAACGTAAGAAAGAACCCACCGGAGCTTCCTTACCAACATTTTGGAAGCCGTTCTTTCTACACAGACGTAGACAGCAGGCAGCCTGCATCCCGGATTTGAAACTATCATAACTGTCGTACCAACCCCACAGTCGCAGCAGTTGCAAACGTTGTTTCGGGAGCAGAACTGTCGCAACATCGTAAGGGTGTAGATGAAAGGCCAGTCTTGGATACCTGGAATTAAAGAAGTAGACAGCCGTGCAAAGCAAGTACCGTGGCATGCAGCTAATGGAGCTACTATATATATGATAAGCTCCCTATCAAAGATACGATACCGATGCTCACGAAGCGGTTGTCTTTGGACTGGTAAGAGGAATGGTCGCAGACATCCAAAATCAAAGGCGATCACTACACATTAAACAGTTCAGTGTGTTCCAGGGTATGATAACAAACATAAATGAGCTTCAGAACCACTACAGTAAGGCTGAGAATTAAACATTGGAAGTTCAACACACACTTGTAATGACTCGAAGTGTAATCCATCCACTCACTTCTACGATGTCCTCTGGGCATGTATCACATCAACGTCCTTACCAGTAATCTTCGGGCACTTTGTCATGTGTTCCCAATCAGCCTCCGAAGTCCGTTAACATCGAACGCTGTAGCAACATGCAACCTGCCGTACGAATTAGACAACAGTGCCAACATAAGGATATAGCTCCCAGTTGCAAATTAATGCTTAATGTACATACAATGCCAGATGAAGACCAAAGCTCAGTTGACTGTGTCTGCTACTCTGCAGAATATGGAATGCTCAGTCTCTAAATTTATGTCGCTGTATACGTTCTGTGTGTACTTGCCTGTGTACTGGTGTATCTATGCGTGTGGCTGTAATACAACACTTCAGTTCTTGTGAACTCTTTTGCTGTGCTGTTCTGTTCTGTTCTTTGTAGACGGAACTTACAGACCCGTACAAACACTCAATTCTCTATCCGAAGCTTTTGAAACAATTGTTAGAGAACATGAAAAAAATTTCATTGTTAATTTAGTCGTCATTGTGGACTGACTGGCAATATCCCAAATGTGTACCAACGACAAGTTATGTTCTGTTACCAGTACATTTTTTATAGCATACTAGCACTGTGTATCCTGTGTGCGATTTTCGTAGTGTTCACTCGTTTTCTTGTAATGATCGTAAATCTTGTCCAATGTCGAATCCGATCTTCGTTAATCCTTTGTTACATGGTACCAGGACACGAATTCAAATAAGTCTTACATGAACTGTCGAAACCAACTGTAATGACATTTCCTGTGTTTGTCTGGCTGTGTGTGCACATTCCAAAAGCCAAGAAATTAAAAAATAGTTAGGCCTCCTATTCTTCCTGCTCTATTCACACACTTGATTCACCGACATGCACTGAAGTGGCAATGTGCACTGAAGTGGCAATGTGCACTGAAGTGGCAATGTGCACTGAAGTGGCAATGTGCACTGAAGTGGCAATGTGCACTGAAGTGGCAATGTGCACTGAAGTGGCAATGTGCACTGAAGTGGCAATGTGCACTGAAGTGGCAATGTGCACTGAAGTGGCAATGTGCACTGAAGTGGCAATGTGCACTGAAGTGGCAATGTGCACTGAAGTGGCAATGTGCACTGAAGTGGCAATGTGCACTGAAGTGGCAATGTGCACTGAAGTGGCAATGTGCACTGAAGTGGCAATGTGCACTGAAGTGGCAATGTGCACTGAAGTGGCAATGTGCACTGAAGTGGCAATGTGCACTGAAGTGGCAATGTGCACTGAAGTGGCAATGTGCACTGAAGTGGCAATGTGCACTGAAGTGGCAATGTGCACTGAAGTGGCAATGTGCACTGAAGTGGCAATGTGCACTGAAGTGGCAATGTGCACTGAAGTGGCAATGTGCACTGAAGTGGCAATGTGCACTGAAGTGGCAATGTGCACTGAAGTGGCAATGTGCACTGAAGTGGCAATGTGCACTGAAGTGGCAATGTGCACTGAAGTGGCAATGTGCACTGAAGTGGCAATGTGCACTGAAGTGGCAATGTGCACTGAAGTGGCAATGTGCACTGAAGTGGCAATGTGCACTGAAGTGGCAATGTGCACTGAAGTGGCAATGTGCACTGAAGTGGCAATGTGCACTGAAGTGGCAATGTGCACTGAAGTGGCAATGTGCACTGAAGTGGCAATGTGCACTGAAGTGGCAATGTGCACTGAAGTGGCAATGTGCACTGAAGTGGCAATGTGCACTGAAGTGGCAATGTGCACTGAAGTGGCAATGTGCACTGAAGTGGCAATGTGCACTGAAGTGGCAATGTGCACTGAAGTGGCAATGTGCACTGAAGTGGCAATGTGCACTGAAGTGGCAATGTGCACTGAAGTGGCAATGTGCACTGAAGTGGCAATGTGCACTGAAGTGGCAATGTGCACTGAAGTGGCAATGTGCACTGAAGTGGCAATGTGCACTGAAGTGGCAATGTGCACTGAAGTGGCAATGTGCACTGAAGTGGCAATGTGCACTGAAGTGGCAATGTGCACTGAAGTGGCAATGTGCACTGAAGTGGCAATGTGCACTGAAGTGGCAATGTGCACTGAAGTGGCAATGTGCACTGAAGTGGCAATGTGCACTGAAGTGGCAATGTGCACTGAAGTGGCAATGTGCACTGAAGTGGCAATGTGCACTGAAGTGGCAATGTGCACTGAAGTGGCAATGTGCACTGAAGTGGCAATGTGCACTGAAGTGGCAATGTGCACTGAAGTGGCAATGTGCACTGAAGTGGCAATGTGCACTGAAGTGGCAATGTGCACTGAAGTGGCAATGTGCACTGAAGTGGCAATGTGCACTGAAGTGGCAATGTGCACTGAAGTGGCAATGTGCACTGAAGTGGCAATGTGCACTGAAGTGGCAATGTGCACTGAAGTGGCAATGTGCACTGAAGTGGCAATGTGCACTGAAGTGGCAATGTGCACTGAAGTGGCAATGTGCCATTACTTGGCTACACACGATTCATACAAAAGTTTGACACACTTCTAGTCAACGATAAATTACACCTCTAGGTAAGAAAGGTTTGCAACGCTTGTGCAAGGGCTCGTGCTATTCATTAATTTAATTTTAAATACCAATTAAATCTCCATGTAGATACTTATTTGCGGTTCACAAGCAGAGTGGCGAATTAGAGCTTCATAAATGATATTCATCTAAAAGATTTGTGGGACATGGAATGTAATTCATCAAAACCCCAGAATAAAAGCATAATTGGCAAGCTGGTGCATACGAAGAACGAAACGGGTGGAGACGCTTAAAGATAGTTCAGAAATCTAAAGAACCTATGCAAAATATAGTTACGGTTCACTGCTGCAGATCAGCAGCAATCGTATAAGCGGGACTGTCCTTTCTCAGATTTCAGTCATAATGTATAATACTTTCTGTACCTGTCGCTGCAAATTTCTCAAACTTCGCTCACAACTTTCGATAGCATATTTTTGTACACTGATGGTTCCAAGTGCGCCCACAGTGTTGACTGTGCTTTTGCCATCGGGGCTGATCAGTTTCACTAACTGCTTCTCGATCAGTGGAGCAGAGCTTTTTGCCCTGTATCAGACTGTTGACTACGTCCATAGGCACCAGCCCACTCGCTGCATCATCTGCTAACTCCCTCAGTGCCCATCAGTCTGGATCTGGTCCACCCCATCGTTCTACGGATCCAGGACTGCCTCCATTTGTTCCCGGATGGGGAGCCCAAGTGATGTTCTTCTGGGTTCCTGGCCATGTTGGGGTGCCAGGGAATGACGCTGCCGAGGTCGTAGTCCATCTCGGTCGGCCCGCCTCTTACGCGGTCGCTTTGGCATGACCAATGGTGCTCCCTTCATGGGAACAAACTGGGAAGTGAAACCTCTCCCAGCAGCCTGGTCCACTTCCTCCCGGCCGTCTCGCCGTGAAGAAGTAATGTTAGCTCGGTTGCGAATAGGGCACTGCCGCTTTAGTCACCGCCACTGAGTGTCGACCCTGCACCCGAGTGTCCTTACTGTAGCCAGCCATTAAGTCAGACATTCCCGATCCTCTACCCCTATTTTGACCACTTACGTCTCAGGGTCGGTCTGCCGCACACTTTGCCGGACATTTTAGGGATGACGTGCGAGCTTTGGCTCCCGTTTTGATTTTTTAAAAAGCAGTACTATGACGAAAGATATCTGATCTTTACCTGGTGACTCCAGTGTCTTGTCGACGTCTTTTACACAATCTTCTGTAACATCTTTAAGTTTTACATTAGTTTTTTCTCACTTCCTGTATTGTACCTCGCAGCGGTTTTTTTATCCTCGCGGTCCCAGCATTCTATGGTTCTCTACTGGGAGCTTATGACTTCAGGTGTTTCGCGCCTTAAACCCCCACAAGAAGGTACTTCCCACATTTACGAAATTCGTGGATCTCTCTCGTTTGCCCCCTCCCCTCTACGTTCTTGTACGTAAACAAACATGCGCAATTTTTTCTACCGGACGCGAGATACTACCTGTGTCAGCGATCCGATTACCTGTCTTGGCATAGCAGCGCTGTCTCCGTGTATCCGGCCACAAGGGTGATAGCGGTAACACCTTGGAAACGCCCTGCATCATCGCCCTCAGGCAGCAATGTTGCGGAGCCATACCGAAAAACTGCCGTACGTTGCATCCACACTGCAGCACTCCTAAAGGAAACAAGATTTCCGACACACAATACCATTTAAACGTCCTTAGAATACCACACGCTGCCCAGGGATTATCCCGATACAGCGCATCACGACAGTCACACGTCCGCAACTTCGAGCTCATTCACAGAAATCGGAAAATGTTACAAGAAACTGGATGTAACAGCCACTAAACGGCAAGTACAAAATCAACGACGACGTTGGGAAATTATTTGCGCACAAGAGAAATGCACACGTCAAAGAAAGTTCAGCATCACCTCGGATCCGAGAGTTTCGGTACCTGTACAGAAAATTGGAAGAGATAGACATAAACATCAATTCCGCCCTTTCTTTTGCTCATGAAAACAAATTATTGCATTTTGTAGCACCACACAGCGAGACCTTAAAAGACGATGGTCCAGATTTCTGTACACACCGGTACCTCTAACACCCAGTTGCTCGTCCTCCTGCATTGATGGATGCCTGTATTCATCGTCGCATACTAGTCACAAGTTCATAAAGCCACTGTTGGCCCAGATAGTTCCACTCAACGGCGATTCGGCGTAGATCCCTCAGTCACGTGGTCCATAAACAGCCCTTTTCAATGTATCTCAGGCATATTCGATAGGGTTCGTGTCAGGAAAATATGGTGGCTACTCCTTAGACGTTATCCTGAACGAAGCCATTCACAAGACGGGCGCGATGGGGGCGCGAATAGTCTCCCATGAAGACTAACGCCTCGGCAATATGCTGCCGATATGGTTGCACTATCGATCGGGGAACGGCATTCGCGTATCGTACAGCCGTTGCGGCGACATCCTTCACCACCAGTAGAGTACATCGGCCACATATGCCATCTCAAAACAGCCGGGAACCTCCATCTTGCTGCACTCGTCTGGACAGCGTGTCCAAGGCGTTCAGCCTGACCGGGTTGCCTCCAAACACGTCTAAGACTGTTCGGTTCAAGGCACATGAGACACTAATCAGTGAAGAGAACGTGATGCCAATCCTGA
Source organism: Schistocerca serialis cubense (assembly GCF_023864345.2). Taxonomy (NCBI): domain Eukaryota; kingdom Metazoa; phylum Arthropoda; class Insecta; order Orthoptera; family Acrididae; genus Schistocerca; species Schistocerca serialis. The sequence goes on from NW_026047583.1 coordinate 11,884,734, forward strand.
GCGGTCCATTCGGCATGTTGTTGGGCCCATCTGTACTGCACTGCATGGTGTCGTGGTTGTGAAGATAGACCTCGTCGTGGACGTCGGGGGCGAAGTTGTGCAACATTCAGCCTATTGGGCAAAATTTTCTTGGAAACACGACGTCCTATGGCTGCACGAAAAGCATTATTCAACATGATGGCGTTGCTGTCAGGGTTCCTTGGAGCCATAATCCGTAGGTAGCGGTCAACCACTGCAGTTGTAGCCCTTGGGCGGCCTGAGCGATGCGTGCCATCGGCAGTTGTCTGTATCTCCTCAATGTCCGAACCTCACTTCGGTTCACTCAGAAGCCCAGAAACTTACGTTGTTGAGAGCCCTTCCTGACACAAAGTAATAATGCGGACACGATCGAACCGCAGTATTGACCGTGTAGCCATGGTTGAACTACAGAAAACTCTAACTCTCTAACCCTCTAGCTCCTTCCTGGTGGAATGACCGGAAGTGATGCACTGTCCGACCCCCTCCACTAAAAGGCGCTGCTCCTGAACGGTTGTTCACGTCTTTGGGCTGGTTTAATAACGCCACTGAACAGTCAACACTGTGTCTGTGATACAGTATCCATAGTCAACGTGTATCTTAAGGACTTCTGGGAACTGGTGTGATGCAAAACGTTTCCTGACCTGTGTTAATTTACTGAATACGTATACATATATTTTTTAGTCAGAGTTAGAAATGATACCAACGTGTACATAGATGATTCATATTTCTCATCACGGTACGCGTGATAGATAGTGAGCGAAACTGGATGAACAGGACAGTCCGCAGCCCATACGCTAGTTCGGGAACTACGGATTGAGGATGAGCACGAAGCCGGGACATTTCTCCGATTGACGAGCGGCGAGGTGGGGTTTCTTCTAGACTCCGTCCATAACGAGACAAAAGTGAGACGAGCAGTCAGATTGCACCACAGTGATTGTTGCCTTCCGCTTCACTGCAAAAGCTGGGACAACCTTACCTTAAAATATTTTATTTCACAAAAAACGTTCATTTAAATGTACTGCGTTCCAATAACAATTAGCGTTTATGTGATTCGTGCGGCAGCCTACAGGATCCCTTTCTCGACCTTGTTTACACAATCGGCAGGATCATTAAAGAAGCTGCTACGGTGCTCTGAAAGTTAAGTATCTGCATGTAGGAATGTAAACATCTAAGCAAAGTCTGACAGGAAAAGAAATAAAGCTCATTATTTATAATTAATTCCAACGTCGGTAACTTTGACATTTTTGAAAGGTACTGTTCTAAATTTGCTTTGTCGTGTAGCACGTGTTCATTATTTTTTCAGCAGTGCTCAAAATACAAAGAAATTCCGGCTTCGCACATACATAACATATTGCTGAAAACGCAGTTAAACTACATAGAATTTCTGAAAATAGTTAAATCTGACAGCTCTTTCTTATCGGGAATGGTGGTTTGTTACATATCCAACAAAGCGCAGAAGACTGGCCACAAAGATACCGCGCCTACTCATCACTGATTTCGTCCAAATTAATGGTGCATGTAGTGCTTGGCCTGAATTGAAAAGGCGAAGCGTTTAGAAAAAAATAATAATCACTTCGCTTTTGCAACTCCTTGACGTCTATTTTTATTGCAAGGTAAAGAATTTAATCAAAAAGCTACGAAACTGTTCTTACCTTACCGAGTCACAAAACTGAATCACATTCCGAGAAGAATGCATCTCTGTGCATCACCAGCTATACTATTTGGCGAAATGATGCGTTACACGCCAAACTGTGCGGTGAGAGAGCCTTTCGTGAATGTACACAAAGTTTGCTTCGCCATAGAAACTTTAAAGTAACCTTATGCAGTAAAATGAGGCGTTCATAACGCGTGCAAGTTAGAGAATTAGTGCTACCTTGTTTTTACGATCAGTATCACTACAGAAGTGTATTTCACTAACCGTATAGCAATGAAGTATTCAGTTTTATATGCTAAGGTCTGGTGTACGCCTCATAATCCTTTCCTGGAAATTTGTTCGCAGTGTCACATTGTCCTCTGCTTTCCCTTTACACACCTTTTATGAAAACATCAGTATTAACAAATAAAATACATTGACCTATACTTCGGTTTATATGCAGCGCAAGTGACGTCAAATTTGAAAAAAAAGTTGTTGCACTTACGAACTCAACCCCACGACCCTCTGATTACCGTTCTGCACTACATGCATTGTCCGACCCGCAACAAAATACAGTTTTTCTGAACGTCTGGTGATGTGGAGTTCCCACTTCAGTCACTTTAATTTCTGGCCAAGTTTTGCACACATCATGTATGTGAACGAAATCTGTGGTGAGCCAGGGCGGTAGCCTTGTCATTGCGACAGCAGATTGCGAGAGAAGCTGAAATTTCCCCCTCATCGTCTCGACGCGCTACATGGAAAGCACGTGATAACAAGCTCGATGAATAGTGCGAGCCTTTTTATAAATTTAAACGGCGGCATAGAACTGTTCTTTTGGAAATGGCAGATGCAAACTATATATTTGCGTTGACTGTGGTTGCAATGGGTAAATATGACTGTAGTTTCTAACAGTGCTTTAAGAAGCTAGAACAGGGAAGTATTCTCCTGTCGAACGCCTCACCACTTCATGGTAGGAGTATTCCAGTTCCATAAATTATAGTCAAGGATGATACTTCAGCAATTCAGTCAGTCTTGCTAAATCCAAGCCCCATTAGACGTCAGCCGGCACCAGAGCGTGTTTTTAACCGCCGGCTCTACTGAAACCAATTTCGGCATTTTAGTTATCAGTTTTAGAGAATTTAGAAAGCCATTGTACTTTAACCCAGACACAGTATCAAACACTACTGTGTGTGCGGTCCATAACTTCTTACTGGTACAAAACGTGTCCTCTTGCATGAGTAATGGGATGCGTGACTGAGGATTCCATAAACAGGGATCTCGTGCCAAATCTCAACCATGATGGATGTAATAAAGAAAATTGATTTTCCACTGCAACGAGGGAAACTAATAAAACGCGCCATTATCGTGAAAAGATGGGCTTGTTTAGGGACTATAGCTATTGAAAGTGAACCGGATTGTCAGCGAGCCAAGAGCTGCAAGATTTCTGGGAACAATGGCTTTCGGGAGACTGAAATAAAGCCAAATACTCTTGCGATTTTCGTCTTGTCTGTACCTACATTCTCGGTTTCTTATATTACCCAATTCATCAATCACAAGATGACAGCAAAATGAGGGTAAACGTAATTACTATGAAACACGTATGTAACGTAGCAGCGATGGCGAGGCATTGTAGCATCTGTGACCAGAGAGTATGCGCTTGACCGCGCGAGTGTTGCGAGCGGTTCTCTGTCAGCAGTTAGTCGTTGCGAGTCTGTGAGTAGCAGTCGTTGCGAGTCTGTAGCTCTGTCTAGTTGAGTGCAGTACTCAGTCAGTAGTCGTCGCGTGCAGTACGCCAATAGTCGTCATGGAGAGCGGTCGGCAACACTGGTCAAGATGGTGAATAAGATATACTGTTAATTAATATAATCATTAGATAATGAAAAATTTTATTTATTGTAACTATTCTCCAACAAGTTCCCCAATAATAATTTTTATTTCAAAAGCATTTTCTCGAAAATTTAATTTTTTATTGAACTAAAGATCTCGTTGCACTTCCCATTTCATTCCACTTCTTTTGAAGAAAAAATTTCACTAGAATCACAAAAAAAAGAGAATATTATTATTTGCAATGCAGTTCCTCCGAGCGGTGCGCAACAACAAGAGCAGATATGTGACATCTATTTATTCTGAGGTAAGACTTTAATTCTGATTGTTTTACACAGGGCCAAAGACCGATATTTCGGTTTAATTGAAATTTCTTGTCACTGAATGGACTTTAATTTTGAAGGATTTATATTTGAGTCAGATTGCGTATTTCACATTTTTGTTGCCATTGTCAGTACATTTCATTGTGGGCAGGTTACGCTTAGAGCAATGTCCATTAGCATTCATAATTAAATATTGTTCATTACTTCTAAATTTTTGTGGGGAGGTTACACTTGGCGACACCCAGTCCAGGATCGTATTTCGTTGAGAGTCTTTTGAGCAACAGTCAGATATCTGCTCTTATTTGCTTAAGTATAATTAGGATTTGGCGCTACGCTTTTATTAATCTTGTGACTTTCTCTCTGCAGGTCAACGGCAATTTGTTGCTTTGTTGTATTTGTGTGTTGCTTTTGCATTGTGCTCATTTGTTTTGTGAATAATTGTGACCATTGCAAAAATGCCGCGAAAGACTATGAATAGTGTATCGCGAGGTATTACGAACGAAACTACCGATTTAAACAATTTTACCGATAGGACGTGTGACACGCAGTGTAATGATGACAATCCTGCGTTCACTAACAATCAGTGCATTCCAACCACTAATGATGACTTTCACCTTAATGATGAACAAACGAACTCAATTGTCTCGTCTGTTAACATGACGAGAATTGATGACGCAGAATGCTCTATGGTAATGAGCGCTGCCGAGCTTAACACACCCGATTTGGAAAATTTAAGTGACGAACAGACGAATTTGTCTAATGAAAATGAACAGGATACACAAAGTAAGACGGATTTATTTAATTCCGAAATAGTGAGTGACAGTGTACATCGGACTGATAATCCTTTTTGTAAGTTGCAAAATGACCAAATGGTCACACAAAGTGCGGCAACTGCAGGGATATCATTAAACAGTACTGAGAATAGAAATGCTAATTTTGGTTCGGATCAAATTATGACACTATTGCTGCAACGAATTAACCAAATGATGGAAAACCAACACAACAGTAGTAAAGAGTTCAAACAATTTAGTGAACAGAACGAAAATTTTAAACAACAATTTAGTGAACAGAACGAAAATTTTAAACAACTTAGGGAACAGAACAAACAAGATAATGAAAATCTCAAACAACACTTAAATGAAAAATTAGACGACAATTCGAGACAGCTCAGTGAACAAATTAGAGCCGTTGCTGCGCAGTGCCATGACACTAAGGAACAGCTGCGCGCGGAAATTGAGGCTTGTTCACAAAAAAATAGCGAAGAAATTAAATCTGTTTCGCAAGAATTAAGAGAAATGCAAACAGCCGCAACAGAAACACTCAGAGACGAAATTAGCGGAGTCGCTAAACAATGCTCTGAAAAAGCTACACAATTACGCGACGAGTTTAAAGCAATGACGGTAGAACTTTCGCGCACTATGGACGCAAAGATAGACGCGAAATTCGAACAGCAGAGCACTCAGATTAACGAGCGCTTTAGTCAGCACATACAGGACAGTAATACGCGTTTCCGCAGATTTATTCAAGATCAAAACAAAGTAAAACGACAAGTCATGGAAACAATCACTGCACAGAGACAAGAGGACAAACGTAAAATATTCGCGAAAGCGAAGACGTATGTAGACAATAATATTACTACAGTGTCCGACAAAATTAATACCATAGAACAATTGAACGCGGAATTACAGGATGAAATTTCTGATCTTAAAGCAGAAACAGATACACACACAGTAAATATTCAAACAGTGACAGATAGATTCGAACAACTAGATCTAACACAGGATTGCGATGTCATCAAAGCTGATGTTAAAAAACTGAGCGAAACTACGCGCAAGTTGCAAAAACAGATTAATGCGTCTGATTCTAAAACCGATGATCAGGTTAAGATATTGACTGAAAAATGTGATGAATTGGCCAGTCGTATTGATGTTATCGAAAATGCTAATGACAATAAATCAGACGATACTGCACCGGTTTCATTTATCCAAACGCCTGAATTTCAAAATTTACAGCAGACTATTAATGAGATCGATTCATCTAACAACACGTTACGTAGGAAGTTATCAAATTTACAACAAGAAGTAACAGAGATGAAAAACACTTCAGTTAATAACATACAGCAGACGCCACGTTGCGAGCATTTGTCAGAGTCACGCAGCGTGTATAATGTGAACAATTTACAGAGACTACGCGACTTAAAATCCGAAAGGCCACGCGACTTAAAATCTGAAAAGCTACGCAACTTGAAATCCGAAATGACACAGACGAACAGATTCACACACAAACCTGAACGTGTTATCAAACTGAGTGACGAGAATGTAGATTTCGAGCAATTTGCATTTGTAAGAAAATGTAAGGAATTTAATAATGACAGCGTACAGGTACACGCTTTGCACTGTATACGACAATTTATCTTTGTACATTCACCGCTATTACCTGTAATGCAGAAACTAGCTTTGAACCTGATGCAACAATTTGCTATTGTATTTTCATCAGCATTACGTATTATGCAGAAACTGGAGTTGGCAAGAATACAGCGATTTACTTTTGGAATTTTACCGCTATTGCCTGTAACGCAAAAACTAAAATTTATTTGCAGTGCGTAAATGACCTCAGGGGATTCATTACGCTTTAATGAATATGTGCCGTAGCGAGCATAGGGCCCCGAGCTGTAGTAGTGCTGTTTCATCTTTAGTTTTCTGCACTGCTGCCTTTTCTTCTACTATCCTTTATATCTATCAAAACTGCTCTTTAACTATTGCTCTATCTAGAATTAAGAAATATTGTACTGAAAACCCGATGTGACAAATCTTTTACCGAATGTGACAATTTTCAGCAGGCACTCCCGTAATAACTACCGCCGTAATTTTAATAACAGATAAAATCGTAATCATCAGTATGTGTAAAATTAACAGCAAACGCATTTTTTGGTAACAATAGACGTTTTCCACCACAATAGCATGAAAGTCAGCCGCTTAGCATACGTAACCAACAATGCAGTCTACAAGGTCAACCAAACTTTAATGTTTCGCCGCGTGCACGTATAGTCCCAGCTCCAACAAATGGTAACGCATGGCAGCAAAGAAATAACTACGTACAGATAACACACCATTTCAATTCGTATCGCAATACGCCGTATAGAAATTACTATCTTGACAGACGTAAAAATAACGAGCACAATTTTCAGCGTACATTTAATAACAGTCGATCTTATGAGCAGCAACAACATCAGCAACAACAAATAATCATGAATGAAACAGACAATAGGTGTCATCCATAGCGTAACACGTCAGTAAGAAATAACAGAACAGTTCATATAGTGGATATGCCACAACATTCTCCCGTAAACAATAACACGTACGATAGATTTTAACCAGATACAGCACAGATTGCATATTACAGTAACGCAAACATTACTTTTGACACGCAGAATTTTGTTAACGAGAATGTTATTTGAAACATGCTTTGTTGAATGCTCCACTTTTATCGCACCCAGATCTTACTAGAAATTTTTCCATTGCCACTGACAGTTCGAACACCGCTTTAGGCGTACATATTTTCCAGGAAATTGAAGAAGATGGTTCAACAGTTATTAAAAACATCGCATTTGCAAGCCGCATTTTGTCATCTGCTGAACGAAATTATTCCGTTACAGAACTTGAAACATTATGTGTTGTATGGGCTTTTACGAGATTTCAGCACTTTCTTTATGGCAGACATACCACAGTTTACACAGACCACAGAGCGATACAATTTTTACTTTCGGCCAAATTCACTCACGATAGATTAAGTAGATGGAAACTGTATTTACAGGAATTTAATTTTACAATAGTTCACATTCCCGGCACACAAAATGTTATAGCAGACGCACTATCGCGTTCTCTCGGCAACAATTAGCAAGACGTAGCAACCAACTTCTGCAAAACAAATTTTAGTGTCATGTACATTCAGCAAGTTGCATTTGAAAACTTTATTTCATCGTCATTACAGGACATAGCACAAGAGCAAAATAAAGACAATGTGTGGAAAGAAATTAAACACCTTTGGCAAGATAGGAATAATGTTACGATTAGAAACCACTACACTGTGCGCAATGACATTCTGTTTCGCCGCTCTCATCCTGACAGCAACAATTGGTTATTATGCATACCTGACGAACTGGTCAACAAATTAATTTGGTACACTCATTTAAGTTACGCACATTACGGAGCAAGAAAATGTTTTCTTATACTGAGACAGAACTGTTATTTTACTAACATGGAGAAACGTATACGACGAGTTTTAGCGTCTTGTAAAATTTGCCAGAAAGCTAAATCAGACACCACTTCACATATTCCTCCTTTATATCCCATTATACCTGTTAAATTAAGACACATGGCTGCAGTAGACATTTTTGGTCCGATTCCCAGAACCAACAGAGGTTTTTGCTACATCTTTGTCGCTGTTGAGCTCACTTCAAAATTTGTTACTTTCACTCCATTACGCAAAGCTACTGCTAAAACTGTTTCAAATGCATTTGTAAAACATTTTCTATCTCATGTAGGGCATGTAATGAAAGTAATTTCTGACAATGGATCACAATTTCGTAGTAGTGTATGGACACGCATGTTACGAGCTAGAAACATTTCTCCGATTTATATATCCAAGTACCACGCTTCTTCGAACCCCTGTGAAAGATTAATGAAAGAAATTGGTAAACTGTGCCGAATATACTGCCACAAAAGACATATTGATTGGGATACACACATACTCTCATTCCAAGATGTAATTAATTCCATTCCAAATGAATCCACTATGCTATCTCCGACTGTTATACTGAAAAACGTTGAACCACCGAACAAAATTAAAGAATTAATAGAATTTCCCAAAAGTCGTCGCCTACGACACCACGAAATAGTTGACATTGCGCTGAAGAACATCAAACGTGCCGCAGAGCGCCGGAGAAGACAGCAAAAACAGGTTTGTACACGCCGCGTCTTTCACGTTGGACAGAAGATACTAGTACGTACACACTATTTATCCAGCAAATTAAAAGGTAAGTGCAGTAAATTTGAACTTCTATACGCAGGTCCATATCGGATTCGCAGCATCCCTCACCCCAATGTTGTACACGTCGAAACTTTGAGAACCAGAAAATCGAAAGGCAATCACCATATCTCAAACATTAAACCGTTTATTGAATGAAGACACTGTATGATTCAACACACTATGATGCCATTTACTAATGCAATTATTTCACGTGACTAATTACTGATGATTATCGTATTTTTTCTTGGCAAGTGCCCGGCAAGGTAAGGTCAGCAGGTCGCTTTTCTTGTCGTTACACATCAGACCGTGCACATTTTCCACTTTTTTGTGTATATGATTGTACTCCAGTTTTGCTTGTATGTATTGTGAAATAGTTAAGATATAACACACAACAGTCGACTTTGAAATTTTTTTTGCCGTATGACATCTCAACATCGTGACTGTTTTACATTTTTTTTTTTGCTACTGCATTGTATTATTCTATGTACATTTTTGCATCTGAACACTGTCAACGTCTTTAACATATTACGTTTTCTGTCATGTTATGCTGTATGGTTAATTATGTTACCATAAACCAGTCATTATTTAGTGGGTATATGATTTAAATGCAGGACATTAATCTTTGTTCATCAATTTCAGAAAGGAATGATGATTCTAAGAAATAAATTTAACATAAATGGGAATTTCACCTACGGATAAACGAAAGGAGATGCAATAACTTTATGAGGAAGAGTAAATGGATCAGGATTAACAAGCATTAGCAAGACTATACTGTACTCATCACAGAATAGCAGTCTTAACTAATTTTTTCTTTCAGATTACAAGGTGATTGATGCAGGCTGTCAGAGAGAACTACACATCTTAGTTTTAATGATGAAATATGCTAGAGATAAGGAATAGTTGTATAATGAGTAATGAAGTGATTTTTTGCAGATGATAATGAATACTGATGAATAATGATGAAGGAAATGGTATTATGAATAATGAAGTTTTTCTTTACAGGTGATGATAATGGTGAAGTTATGATGATATGGATAATGAAGTTTTTCTTTACAGATGAGAATAATGTTGAAGTAATGTATTTATGTTATGTAGTTATTTAAGTATTTGTTGCAGTTTGCTTTGACAGCAGGTGTTACATTGCATAGTAGGATGACTGAAAGTTTTGGAAAGGACAGCTATGGAACACATTTTTATACACATTTTTATACACATTTCACTACCTGTTAATTCGAAGTTCACTACTTTTCAGCATAGTGTGCGTTTCTTCTTTCAGGTCAATAATCCATTTTGTATTTTTTTCAGGAGAAGCTTTTCATGATACTTGCTAAACCTGTTACTTATTATACCTGTTCTAGTACTTGCATTTTTATATTTTTACCCATTTGTGTCTATCGTTTATAAATGTGATCACATGTACTGCCTTGTTACGTAATCTTGCTACAGCTGACTCATGACGAATGACGTTACCTATCCTCATTTGCAGCAATAGGTCAAAAGCAAAAGGTATTATGCCTCAGCAATTAATTATCGATCCCAACGCAATGCATTGCTAACAAAAAAAAATGTATTACCAGTCCCACATAATGTCACTAGTTTATGATAATTCTGAATAATACTGATCAACTCTGAATAGCATGTCACTTGAGTAATGACCTCTTAATGAGACTATATTCAAAATAATGCTTTGTCACTAGCTAATAACTGCCACTGTTTATTGTAATGTTACCACTTATAATGCTTGTGATTACTAATGATTTGACTGTAATTAACTGATTTTAATAATGCCTTTGTAATGATCTGAATACTACTGAATGAGGAACACTGTTTATTGTAATGAGTACTTGTAATGCCCATGATTATTAATGCTATGACTGTAATTAACTGATTTTTAATAATGACTTCGTAATAATCTGAATAATACTGAATGATGATTTTATTCAATACTTGCTGGCCACTGAGTGCCAATAATTAATGTCACTCCACGAATTGTTATTAATTATGCCATTGATTAGCTCTTGTTTCCAATGTTGATACTTTGTAATTTGAAATGAATGTGACTGTTTAATAATGCTTTGTAATTAGGAGAAGGCTAATAATTCTTAATATATTGGAATTTCAAATGATTAATTAACGATGCCATACTTTGTTGTTGGAAATGAATGTGACTGTTTCATAATGCTTTGTAATTAGGAAAAGACTAATGATTCTTAATAGATTGGAATGACACATAATTAATTAACTATGGTACTGTTTAATAATGCTTTGTAATTAATTAAGGCTAATAATTCTTACTATATTGAAATGACAAATGATCAATTAATTAACTGTAATTAGACAAATGATTAATTAACGACAAATGATTAATTAACTGTAATTAGACAAATGATTAATTAACGACAAATGATTAATTAACTGTAATTATACAAATGATTAATTAACTGTAATTATACAAATGATTAATTAACTGTAATTAGACAAATGATTAATTAACTGTAATTAGACAAATGATTAATTAACGACAAATGATTAATTAACGACAAATGATTGATTAACTGTAATTAGGAGAAGGTTAATGATTCTTAATTATACTCTGTAACTGAAAAGAATGCGATTATTTCATAATGCTTTGTAACCAGGAAAAGAAGGCTACTGATTCTATGTACAACAATTAATGAACATTTTTCTGTAATACTACATACTTGGTACAGAAATGTTCAATAACTGGGCTATGAATGCCACAAACTACTAATTAAGTCTGTAATTGTCAATATTATGTGACTTGATGTCCTTCACCTCATAAGCTGACTACCCTGAATTATTGCAATGTCCATTTGTCCTGTCTATCCCAGTGATCACGGAGCACTATATTTGGTTTTGCACTAATTCTACGTTGGTGTGCCTTGTAAGAGTGTGGTGTTGACACGACATGCTGTCCACCACCATGAGCGATGAAGACATTATTATGGTCCCACTGTTTGGTGTACCTAATGTACTGCCAAAATGAAAACATGGAACATTACTACGACAGTTCAGTGTCTTGGCTACACTGATAAATTCTGATGGGAAAAGAACTTCAAGTTGTGTCACTTGGTGTTGTACTTCTGTGGAAAGATATGGACTTTCAGAGCAGCTGTGTGCAATCTAAAGTGCTACAACCATGATGCAATCCTTCCCTTTCCTATCCTGATTCTTGTCACATAAAGAAAAAATTTTTTGGTAACATCATTTATGTTCATAGGTTATACATTTTTCGATTCGCTGAACTCCAATGCGAGTACACTTATGTCACTTGTCAACATAATATTTTTTGCCAGTCTGTTCATTTGTTCTGAATATGCTAAAGAATTTTCAGTGCCTGTGCACTTTGTTATCTGTCAAATAATTTGTATATACTTTTCTGATTTGCTACTATGTTTTGTACTCACATTTTGTCTTTGTCTGATATATTTTGTACTTAGTGCGTGTGCACAACATATACTTTATGTACTACATCTAATTATTCTTGCCAGTCTGTTTATTTGTTCTGCATATGCTAAAGAATTTTTTTTCAGTGCCTGTGCACTTTATTATCTGTCAAATAATTTGTATATACTTTTTTCTGATTTGCTACTATGTTTAGTATTCACATTTTGTCTTTGTCTGATATATTTTGTACTTAGTGCGTGTGCACAACATTTAAATATTCTGTAAGTTGTAGAATTTTGTTAATTAAAGAAAAATTTTGCCGCGCTTGGCAAGTCCAAATGACTCACCATCGCTGCCAAATTTTTTCCCCCCCAGTGGAGGGTTATGAAACACGTATGTAACGTAGCAGCGATGGCGAGGCATTGTAGCATCTGTGACCAGAGAGTATGCGCTTGACCGCGCGAGTGTTGCGAGCGGTTCTCTGTCAGCAGTTAGTCGTTGCGAGTCTGTGAGTAGCAGTCGTTGCGAGTCTGTAGCTCTGTCTAGTTGAGTGCAGTACTCAGTCAGTAGTCGTCGCGTGCAGTACGCCAATAGTCGTCATGGAGAGCGGTCGGCAACACTGGTCAAGATGGTGAATAAGGTATACTGTTAATTAATATAATCATTAGATAATGAAAAATTTTATTTATTGTAACTATTCTCCAACAAGTTCCCCAATAATAATTTTTATTTCAAAAGCATTTTCTCGAAAATTTAATTTTTTATTGAACTAAAGATCTCGTTGCACTTCCCATTTCATTCCACTTCTTTTGAAGAAAAAATTTCACTAGAATCACAAAAAAAAGAGAATATTATTATTTGCAATGCAGTTCCTCCGAGCGGTGCGCAACAACAAGAGCAGATATGTGACATCTATTTATTCTGAGGTAAGACTTTAATTCTGATTGTTTTACACAGGGCCAAAGACCGATATTTCGGTTTAATTGAAATTTCTTGTCACTGAATGGACTTTAATTTTGAAGGATTTATATTTGAGTCAGATTGCGTATTTCACATTTTTGTTGCCATTTTCAATACCTCTCATTGTGGGCGAGGTTACAATTAGCGTAATGTCCATTAGCATCCCTAAATAATATTGGCCATTCTTTTAAATTTCTGTGGGGAGGTTACACTCGGCTCCCATTTGTATTAAGTATTGTATTTTTTTCTTTCTTATAAAATTTCGGTGGGGAGGTTACAACTACCAATTCCGTGCCTGCTTTCAGTGTGGTTTAAATACTCTTAAAATTGAATCGAATAATTCACGAACCGTGCACCTGCCTCTGAAATACCCTGCGGAAAATAATTCACCTTCAGCTACCCCTGAGCTTCATTTCCTTCCTTCTGCAGAGTCAATAACAGAACCGCAAACTAAAGCAAAACATAATAGTAACATAACATAACTTATCCGCGTACTATATAGCGTAATAAAATTTTTTACGTGATTTTCAGGCAATCAACTGAATGTTTGTCCTCTGTACTTCCAAACATGTCACAGTTTCTTGAGGGAAGTCATTGACCTGCGTACGCGATTTTAAATTTTGAAACAAAGACTTTATTTCATGATGTTTAGCTATTAGCTAATTTTGTGACATTGCTCATATTCAAGCTACCTGGTTGTCACATGACTAAAGTTGCAGCCGCTTCAAGAAGTCACTTAGGAAAGTGGTGGTAACTGTCACAACCTACAGATAAATCACTAGATAGCACACTCCACATGAAATGTAAAAATATGAATTAAATTTGGTATCACCGTCAAATGACGTTACACCGTTCACATGGCAATTCTGTATGTGAAGTGATGAATTGCAACCCTTGCACGGGTCTTTGTCGCTGTTCCTACCATAAAACGCAATAAAATCCGTTGACTCGCGCTTCAGATTCTCCTAACAATAAGACGCAACTTTATGAATCTTTCTGCCACATGGCCGGCCGAAGTGGCCGTGCGGTTAAAGGCGCTGCAGTCTGGAACCGCAAGACCGCTACGGTCGCAGGTTCGAATCCTGCCTCGGGCATGGATGTTTGTGATGTCCTTAGGTTAGTTAGGTTTAACTAGTTCTAAGTTCTAGGTGACTAATGACCTCAGCAGTTGAGTCCCATAGTGCTCAGAGCCATTTGAACCAGCCGACCTTGTGAAGATTCTACAGTTTCAGTGACGAAATGAAGCAGACTGGTTCCAATGACAATGTACTTTGAGACTAACATTGATGTCAGCTTCAGCAAATTAGCTGTCATGAAACTCAGCTATATTAAGATCATACAACCGTAAAAATATGCTTCCCTTCGACACCAGGGTCTCAGCTTCTAGATCTACCTGGACACATTCCGCAACAATTCTCAAAATTGCTGGTGACACTGCATAAGTAACGTGGACTTCCCATTTCTCAAACTACCTTCCACAACACACAGAATAAATAAGTTCTTACAAAACAACAAAAAGTGTTGAAAAGAAACGAGCTTTGAATAACAGCAAGATCAAATTTCTTTAAAAATAAGGTAGCTAGGAGGGATTGGATACACTATCCCACGCGGAAGCGTCAGATAAACGGGATCAGCATTAGCCATTCTACCGGCATGACGAAGACTCCTGATCACCCATTACAGAAATGATGATAGCCAACACACACGGAGTAGAAGGAATGACAAAACTGAGATTTCTAGCCAACCTTGTTAAACATAGGAAGAATATGCATGACCTGTGTGTCCTGTACAAAAGAAAAATGCATATTTTCTAATAAAAGTGGAACAGAACAAAACGCTTAAAGCAGAACTTTCTAACCTTGGAAAACAACATTAACAGTGCCGAAATATTGCAGTCCAGTAACGTAAGCAAAGCCTTGTGGAAACTGATTGAGGCACCTGCAGTCAGCAAGCCATTATGCGTAGTAATATCGTAAAAATATCAAAAGCAGTATGTATTTTATTTTATAAGAATTTCGTATCACGAGCAGAAAATAGAATATTGTTATTGGTATCTACCATGAGATACAAACTCAAAACCGTGAAGATTCAACTTGAAGAGGTTAAGGGAAACAAAACAAGCAAGGTAATCCTAACATTAAAGAACAAATACCCAGCTGTTATGTCGATCCCTGAAGAAGTGCATAGAAGGAACCACAACTTGCGTCAATCTGTAGTAATAAGGGAAACGTCTTTGTAGTCTAAAAACACAGTTAAAACAGTGCTAAGAAGCGAAGTAACCTACAATAGAGGCTTCAAACTACAGCTAAGTATCATTGTTTCCTAGCTTTAGTATGGTTTTTGAAATGGTTACTCTTTACGGGCTTTCCGCTCATTTGACTTCATAAATGAATGCTGCATGGCTTTAGAAAAGACTGTACACTCTCCTAGATAAAGGAATGAGAACCGGCATGGTATTAAATCTTTCCAAAGCCTCCGATCTAGTGAGCCGTGGATAGCTCATGAAATTTAAGGCATAGAACATCAAGCACTTGCCTACGCAGTCACAGTTAACATACTTAGATAGCCAGCAGTGCACTGAACTAT
Organism: Schistocerca serialis cubense; assembly: GCF_023864345.2. NCBI lineage: Eukaryota > Metazoa > Arthropoda > Insecta > Orthoptera > Acrididae > Schistocerca > Schistocerca serialis. The sequence goes on from NW_026047583.1 coordinate 11,900,514, forward strand.
TACTACTACTACTACTACTACTGCTACTACTACTACTACAGTAATGTGACAGTTCTTCCACTTCTCTGGTAAGGTATGCTGAAGACACCACCCTTTTATTTTACCAGCAAAGCTGACTATATAGTCATTTGAAACTGAAGGAGTGACAGAAGAAATCACGTATTTTCCTACATTGAGGCCTAAATCCTAAAGTCAGTAAATCGCTTACTAACATTAAAACTACTTGCTCTCATGGAGATAAAATGTGATATTACGTAAGTAGAAATAGGTAACATACCTCTATATTTTAGACATAACTGTACAACAGCAACGGTTTCACGTAATTAAATCATAAACAGCCGACCAGTTGCAATGGATAAAGAAATTCCTTACCGAGGTTTCGATAAATATAAATGTCCTCTTCAGAAGGTAACCTAAGGGCAATGAACATCATAGCTTACATTAGAAAAGTATGAAAATTAAAATTTATTCTTGGCTTATAAGACATATTAGAGAACTCTTGCATTACAGAATTATGACGACGCCTGGTACTTAGAATTTTACACTAATAAGGACTAATGTACCATAGCCGTTTTTACAATTGTCGGCATAGATCCATGTGTCAAAAATAAAATATAGCCCTAGAATTAGGGTTTGTCACGTTAATATAAAATAGCTCATGGATCTTGCAGGGCTCACAACCGACTTAGTGTAATCGGCGAGCGTAGTTACTCTGCAAACAGGGCAGGTGGCTTCGTGCCGAGAAACATGTGCCAATTGGCGTACAAGAGCAACTTGTAAATTATCTGTATCAATAACGTCCATAGGTAGAGTAACAATAAAAGAGGGAGGAAATTAATACTCGCGTTATAACAGTATGGGAGCATTGGTACAAATAATAGTTATACATCAAAAGGCAGGTGGCGCTTACGCCGAGAAACTTACGCCCAGTGGCATATACAGCCGAAATGTAAAAAATTTTACATTACTATATTAGTGAAGCCCACAAACGGTATACATGTCAGAACTTGAAAATTGACAATGGCTCTTGTCAAGAAATACGAACACTGGTAAAAGATCCTGTTAATACACATTCACAGGAAAAACAATTTTAGAGCCAGGCAAAATCACATAAGGGCCGATGTAGTAGCAATCATACATCGTGACAAAACCACCATTACGTAAGGGGTAGTGAGCTTAAACCACTGAAGGTGCACCATAGCTTCCTGAGAAAATAAACCACTAAGGTTACCAGCATTAATGTTATACCGTAAAAAGTACAGGTTTAAAACCTTCGAAAAATTGTCTACAAGCTAGGTTCAACTGCGTGACCAACACGCAACTTTTACCCAAAACTGTTGATAAATTTGAATATTTAGGAGAAATCGTAATTAACAATCTAAATGAGAACCGAAAATGGCAAAATACAATAGAAGAAAGAAAACTACATTATTGAACAAAAACGCGTATTATAGATGCTAAATTAAAAAACTAAACACTTGCACAACCAGAAATAACATACGTAGCTGAAAAATCTTCAGAACTACTGCACCAGAAATGGACCAAAGACAGAAAGAATTACGAGACAAACAGTATGAGGTAAATCAGTGAACAGCTCCACAGTAAACAAAATACAAGAGAACAGAACTAAAAACGATCACCATCAGGAAGAATCGCGTATCGTTTTTTGGACATCTCATGGGAACACCAGAGAATAGAATGAGTACAAAAGTAATAGAAAAGTTGTGGAATAGTAAGAGCAACATTAAATACGTCACAGAAATTAAGGAAGACATAAGAAATCCAAATTATGGAGAATAATTGAAAACGTTGGAACACAGGCAAACCAGACCGCAAACGAAGATCATGGGAAAACTACAGGAAGTCATGTCGTAAGAAGAAAGGAAACATCGGAAAGAATGAAGAAATATCGACCAGACAGAGTAAAAGACCCTTTACGTAACAATAAATTGACACTCCTTGTACAACCACTGTTACTATTCGTCATATTGAGTTATTACAGAACAATCGGATTTCATAACACCACCGACAAATTCTATTAGCATTTGTAAATTTAGTGGAATTGCTTACATGAAGTTCGTAAACTAATCATAATAAATAGCCCATGAAGCCTGTCGAATATGGAAATAATTCGTGTAGTCTCAAAATTTTTGAGCAGTCTGGACCCGCGCGACAGCTATGGTCGCAGGTTCGAATCCTGCCTCGGGTATGGATGTATGTGATGTCCTTAGAACTACTTAAACCTAACCGAAGTCTAGGGGACTGATGACCTCAGAAGTTAAGTCCCATAGTGCTCACTGCTATTTTTTGAGCAGTGGTAAAAGGGAATGCCATGAGCAACATACTAAGAATTCTGACAGGAGGGAAAGGGGTGGGTGCGGATCGAGTGTGAGGAAGTGAGTGTAGTAGACCACTTTTGTACGCTTTTCTGTACCAAGCCGAGAAGAGACCACAAGCACAAATGCATACCATTAAAAAATTGGACCGCATTAAATGCGCTACAGAAATGCTCTCATTTTGTTTGTCTGCGCGAAGAGAGCTAGAGAATACTGAAGATCTCGCATGACACGGAGGCACTGTAGCTTTGGTGTTTCGTGTAGGTCAATCTGACTGAGGGTAAAGCGTGGCATTGCCGCCACACCCCTCTCCCCCTATCTTGGTTGTGTGTGGTAACAGATTGATCCGTTGCAGATCCCGAGCTCAATGTTAGGTTCGAAGCTCACACTTTGGTTGAGAGTTGTCGAAGTCAACGAATGTGAAAGGCAAATATAGGTTTTGGAAACGAATTGATCGGTTGCAAAGCCCCATGTTTATATCCGCGCCGTACTGAAAGATGGAACAGGTTGAAATACCTGAAATTTACCAGTAATGAGGCAATTTACGCGGTAGGTGCACCAGAAGTCTTCTATCGAATTGTTCGTCTCGACTTGCCCTACAGCAGTCTGGTACGTTGTGAACAGCTACTGTTTACATCCTGCGTTACCCCGCAATATGATACGCGTCCGCAAGCGGGAGGAGCGGTCACGGGAGAGACATTACAGAATTTTCACTCACGTCTAGCACTGATTCATTGTTTGCGCTTGAGAGGCTTAACAAAATCCGAATCATTTAGTCACTGTTAAAGCCACAATATTTCCCATCACGGACGACAATACTAGAACTACGTTGTAGTAAAGACTTTCCATACCTACTTGCAATTACCCGCTCAGGCTTAAGATCAAATTTTTTGATGGGTAGGAAACAAAAAAGGTGCTAACGAATCTGTCACGAAATATTTCTGGGAGATTATCATTACTTACCATAAATACAGCATGATTCTAATACTGAATAATTCCAACGCTTCCTTTTTCCTAATACTCTCAGGTGACATGATGCTGGTAGTTATTACTTTAATAAATCATTTAAAAAAATGAAATACAATAAAATTTAGGTTTCGTGATTTGAAACACTAATTTATTAAAAGAAAATTGGTTTAGCGAGGCGCTAATGTTGCTGTTGGTGTTTGTGGTGGAGGGGAGTATCAGATTGCATTCGTGGGCAACATAATTCTGAGCTGAATTCTGTGCTCAACTACGAACGAACACTAGCTACTCAAGATTGTGACGTTTTCATATCATTGCATTATTCGGGTTAAGAGGGCAATGATTAACATCAGCATAATATTACTGCTCACCTCGATACTTCCATGTCCGAACAGGCTGCGTTATGCAAACAAGGTTCACACAGTTGTCCAAACAAGTTACGTTATGTAATTAAAGTTTACGAAAGTACTACAATGAGCGAGGTAGCGCAGTGGTTAGCATACTGGACTCCCATTCAGGAGAACAACGGTTCAAAGCCGCGTCCGGCCATCCAGTTTCAGGTTTCCCATGATTTCCTTAAATCGCTCCACGCAAATGCTGGGACGGTTCTTTTGAAAGGGCACAGCCGATTTCGTTCTCCATCCTTGACACAATCCGAGTTTTGTATTCCGACGCTAATGATATCTTTGCCAACGAGACGTTAAACCCTTTCTCCTCCCTCCTTTACGAAACAACTATTACAGCTCTGTCGTACACTTCAGCTAGGCACACAGTGAACTGGTGAAAGAAGCTTAAAGTCTCCCGGTTTGATTGGGTAGTGTTGCCGACCCCGTTGTGAAGGAAGTAAACGCGAACCGGTAAAGAGAAAATAAGGTTTCGAATGGCACTGCAACAGCAATGAACCATGGCCCTCCTTCGCCCTTATCAGTGAAAATAAAGCGAAACTCTTGACCACAGTTCATCCACAGAGCAAGAGCTTGTCTTTCGATGTCCCCAGTACCCGGCACACATTGCTTCCTACGACACCCCTCCCCAACCGCCACCTTTGATCAATCACAACATTTCAATGTATTTAAATCTAACAACGTAAAATTGTAGGTTGTTCCTGTAGACCCGCTAGTGTAAGTTAGTGACCTGTCGCAAACGCAATGTTGCATCATTAATGTCCTCCCTATGATGAATGCTATCTGTTACGGACCTATCCACCAGAAATGAACAGCTGTCATCTTTTGCCATAAGCCTTTTCATATGTAGGAAGCCACAAATTAGCGCCCTGTCTACTTTTGTTTAGTTTTCATTCGGTTAGTGGTAGACAACATTCTCTCTACGTCAGCACTGTCATGTTGCAGACACACAACAGACTATACGAATTGTGCCAAGGATGGAAGTAAGTATCTTTCCATCAGTACTCCGTTACACACACAACCCAGATGTTACACTGAATTACTTTGTGCTTCAACCTCTGCGTTCTCTAATAATCACCATTCGATGTATGTTTGATTTCATTCTCTCCAGCTACATTGGGCAGCGTGGATACCCAAGGTCCTATTATTTGAATATCTCTTACTTTCGGAGGTACCAAACCTACATTCTTCACGACAGGTTTAGGGAGAGGAAGACGGTGACAGATCTGAACTGTGGCCTCGTTGTAGAAAGAGACATCTTAATTCGAATATCTGTAAGCCACATTCAGGAAGTTTCCATTTAGGCAGTGATGTAGCCACTTGAGCGCCGAAATACATGGTTTCTAACGGTTGAAAGTTCCCGGACCCTTAAAGTAAAATCCACTTTCTCCTACTTAGTGACATGTCCATGTTTCACGTAACAGTCTGCAACGGTTTTTGTTGTTCCACATCGTTTCTTTATTAACTGACGTATCTGGGAGAGTTCTCACTCGACATTTGCTTAAGTCTGTTGTTAAATATTGGCAAGACAATCTGGAAATCAGAAGTACGAGCGGTTCCAAGGGTTATGTAGCTTTTGATGTATTATTTCCGAACCTGCAGATATCTCTACTGGCTGCACAAGCGTGAAACAAAGCTTCGAGCTAGTCTTTCCAGTACACGAGATAGTGCCCGGTGCAAACACAGAATGCGACGGTTTGTGAGGTGCTACTTGAACAAACGCCTGAAACTGTTTTAACGACTCTGTGCGTTCATCACTCACGTGGAAACAGACAGAAAAACGGGTAAGGTCTCCTGCAGGCCTTGAGAGTTTCGGGAAAGTAAAAGGGGCACAGAGGATAAATGACAAACGCAGTTAGCAAAATCTGTTTCTGCTCGATATTTCTATTACCGCAACATTGGGCAGTAGTTCCAGGCCCTGTGTACTGGGACAACATGACATCACCCGACACACTCTACCTGCATAATGTTCTTCGCGTACTTCCTAGGCAACATGCTGCACGACCGACCAAGCGGTTGGATGAACCCAGTAGAGTGACAAGATCACTTCGGCCCTAAATGTCTTTATTTATCGTATCTGACCTTTTTCTGGGGTATAATGAAAATAAATTAAATAAACCTAGAAAGTTTCATTCCTGTGCCTCTCCCTTATTGTCAGGCAAAGAGGACACTGTGGGCAGGCCTCCTGCCGACTCGGTCCCCACCTGTTTGAAAAAGTAGGAAGCGTCGAAACATGGAAATGGTTTAGAAATAAAAACAAACTTACATTTCGCGACGCTTACCACTTTTTTCCTACCGGCGATGGGAGCGGAATCTGGATTTTATTGGAGTTCACTCCATTCCATACTTTCGCCTGTCGCTTCACCTTCCAGCGAATACGTGCAGAAATAGTTCGGCGAAACAGCTTGTGCAGCGTCCCTGCAACTGCAGCTCGCCGCTGACGTCATTCGCCTTCCGAGGAGTGTGTTCAGCAACTGTCACCTCCTTATTTAGAGTTGGAGTATTCGTCGTCCAGTTGCGTGTAGGAGTTTGCGTACTTGCAGCTCACGAATGTAAATACTTTAGGATTAAAGGAGACCACTCTCCGAAAAGCGAAAGTGTTGACTTGTTGCTAGGCACACACTTAAGTCCGAAAAGTTGCTAACTTTCGGATTTTATTTACCGTTTGACGAGCTAGAGCAATACAAGTAAAACAGTAAAGTCCTGAAGCTAGCAAGCTTTGCCCCTTTCGTGTGCACTTTTCGACAAGTCGACGCTTCTGCTTTTCGGTGACGGGGTCCCATTTAAACTGAATGATTAATTTCAAGTATTTATATTTCACTAGAATCTTCCTACAACACAAACTCCATGTTAAAGCTTGTAAAATAGGCTCATGCGCAAAAAGGTCTAACGTTGGCAACACATTACTGACTTTGGGTACAACAGAAGACGGCGGAGGCAGCGCAAAACTTGTATTGTGTGAACGGGGCGAGTGCTTTTGTACAAAGTACATCAGAAACGCATTTTCTCCTTAACACGAGTCGTTCCGGCACGAATGATTTTCAACATTCACGAACATAACTGATACGTGACTACTTGTGACTAAGTGTTGAGCGATATTTACATTGAATAAGCAAAGTTCAGGAGCTCGGAGTAGAGTACCGCATGCTCTAATTCAAAGTAACAAAAATCGGAGGGGTAACTGTTACTGCATTTTTCCTCGAATATCATCAGTTAGCTCACTGAGCATTCCTGTGCAATATTGTTACTAGTGGCGAGTTAAGTCTTTGTGTTGACTTTTTAAGAAGAAATTTGTCCCAACGAAAGACATACTCTAGCGGAGGGCAGTGAGAGCATTTTGCATCGTAAGACAAAAATAGGGTTCTGTGTACTGCAAACTCCTCCCCTGGGGTATGTCCATCTCAGCCGGTATTTATTACGTACTACTTTTGACACTATTTGTCGTGTTAGACGAAACTACCGACAAAAATACACGTGTTGTTGCTACACGTAAACGGACTCCGCTGATTTCACAAACAAAACTATCCAGAAATTATTTGGCGAGTCACTCGTCATGTATTTAGTCTTCTCATGATATGTCCTCGGATGGTTACTATCTCCTCCCTTCACGAAAAAGTAAAGAAAATCCCTTTCACTACAAAAATACTCTTGCCACCTGATTTGAAGGCATATTTAACTCGGCTCCAGTAGGTTCCGACAAGAGTGAAATCGGCGGCAGTGTGGCCCTTACGGAACCCACCCTGACACGGGGCCAGAAGGCCCCGAGACTAAAGTACCCAACTCAGCCTCCAGCTCACCATGCGTTCGAGCAACTTGCAGAGAACGTTAATGAGGCTACTGGGGCTGAATCTATCCACCACCAGTGGGTTTTTGTCTGGTCTCCAAACGAGGATTACGACACTTTCCCGTCATTGCGACGGGAACTCACCCTCAAACCAGATACGGTTGAAAAGGTCTCGGAGGCGTCGCTGGCAGTCCACCGAGAGGTGTTTGAGCATCCGACAGCAGATGCGATCTGGCCCAGGATCCATATCAGGGTAAGCGGTTAGGATACTTTCGAATTTCCATTCACTGAATGGAACATCGTACGATTCAGGGTGGCGCGTGTGAAATGAAAGGCTCCGACGTTCCAACCGCTTTTTGAGGGAGTGGAAGGCCAGTGGGTAATTTGCAGAAGCAGAATTGAGAAAAATGCTCCGCTAAGCGGTTTGCAGTTGTGACGGAGTCAGAACAGACTGCTCCATTCAGTGAAAGCACAGGTACGCTGCCAGGGGTCCGATAGCCAGTCACCAAATACAGGCCCAAAACTGCGATGGAGAAGTATGGAGGCTAATGGTGGAGATATACCTTTCCCAGCACGCCTGCTTGCATTGCTGAATGAGGCGGTGGGCTCTCGCACGGAGCCGTTAAAAGGTGATGAGGTGTTCCAATGAGGGATGCCGCTTGTGACACTGGCGTGCCCACATGGGATCTTCAATCGCCTCAGCAATGTCGGGCGACCTCCAAGGCACAGTCCTCCGCTGAGGGTACCCAGAAGAACAGGGAATGGGAGATTTTGCGGCAGTAACGATTCTGGTGCTGGCAAAGTGAACCATCACACCAATGGCGTCATTGAAAAGAGGCTAAATAGTGGTGACAGACGTGAACAAGCCAGTCAGCCTTATTCATAGCTCATCTGCTGGGGCGCCCAGAAGAGTGACGCTGTGGCAGTGACAGAAAGATGGGAAAGTGGTCACTCCTGCACAAGTCGTCATGCACGGTTCATTGGACAGACGGTAATAGGCTAGGATTGCAGATCAAAAGTCGATGGCTGAGTACGTGCCATGTGCCTCACTGAAATGTTTGAAGGCACCATCATTTAAAAGAGAAAAGTCGAGCTGTGCCAATACTTGCTCAACGATGCTGCCTCGGCCTGTTGCCACTGATCCTCCCCACAGAGGGTAATGGGCGTTGAAGTTGCCCAGTAACAGAAAGGTGGCACTAATTGGGATATCAGCGCAGCCAGGACATGCTGCGGGGCATCACCATCCGGTGGAAGATAGAGACTGCAGACACTAACAGCCTGAGGCGTCCACACCCGAACAGCGACTCCCCCTGTGGGTCCAGGGTAAGAATAGGCCCGAGGTATTTCTGCGTCCGGAGTCGGATGGTTCAACGACTTACATTTGTGGTCATTTTGGTTTTTCACTTATTCTGGTTTCTTTCTTCCTTTATCTCCTTTCTTTGTCCTTCTCCCTCTCTCACTGTCTTCCTTACTTTTTTTCTTGCCTTATTCTCCTTGCCTCCTTCTCCTTGCCGCCGACTCCTCCTTGCCTCCAACACAAACCATGTGCGACCTGAACAATATTGTAAATTCTGTGAAGAAATTATATATTTTTTGCCATATAATTGTTTGTGGACCTGCACTTTACAATGTCTTACATTGTGCTGGGTCATACACAAGCATAGTAATGGAAAGTTAACCAATAGTTTGGCACTTGTAACAGATGAGATCTGTTGGAATATAATCAATTATTTTGTTGCCACATTTTGCTTAATGAGGCCAGCGACTGGATGATACTGCGAATCATTAGTTTTACTGTTTACATTCTTTACCATGGTATTTGGTTTGTGTTCAACAACCTACATAAAAGTGAAAATCCTATGTCTACATCAGTAACTGAACTTCAACATTGGTCAACTGGAAACTTATTGTCTTGTTGGATGAGTCATCTCAAGCTGTATAAAGTGGATGAAATTGTATAGGTATGGAGACAACCTCATGAATCCATAGACCCCACATGACAGGAGGTGGAAGCTCTGTAATGATGTGGTGCATGTGCAATTTGAGTGAGATTGGACCCCAGAAATGGAAATGCCACGTAGCTATGCCTCTCATCAAGTACACAGCCTGGTGCAGGTCTTGCGAGTCGACACCACTTTGGTGACTTGGGTGTTGATGGGGATGAAATTATGAACATAACATCCAGTCCCTGAGCAGAGAAAATCCCCGACACAGCCAGGAATCGAACCAGGGCCGATAGGTACGATAGTCTGTCGAACTGACCACTCAGCTACATGGGACGGACACCTCTAATACGTCTAGATACGATCGACAGCTGACATGTACTTAAGAATCCAGGTCCATTGTGCATTCCAACAGACTTGAGCAATTCAAGCAGGTAAATGCGGCACTCCACACATCCAGAATTGCTGCCGAGTGACTCCAGAAACACTCTTGAGTTTACATTTACGCGGGCCCCCTCGTGTGTGCGAATCTCTTGGGTGAGGTCATCATGATAAGAAGTGTTACTGGTGCCTTTTTGCGAGGACACAGATGCCCAAAAAATACAGAATATATATTGGCTAAAAATAAATTGGGGGTTGATGGGTAAAGTCACACAGCAGAGCTACACAGCAACAAGAAAAAGGAATGGCTGTAGTTTACCCATGGTTTCAGCTGTTCGTTGTACCAGCACATCAAGGCCACTTTCAAAGATATTACAAGAACAAACTAGTGTTACAGGCACTTGCCACTACAATTACTGAAAAAGAAGCTACACCACCACACAATATCTCTGGCTGCTCAGGCCAGACAAACATATTAGGCAGAACTTACAATCCATAGTGGAGCAGGGCAGGTAGAGCGACAGCCCGGCACAGGTTGAAGAGGAGGAAACAGTGCAACCTAGCTGAGTGTGTGGGGACTAGAGGTGGCAGATGAGGCTATCTGGTGTAGAATAGGGAGGGAGGGAAGGAAGGAGGGAAAAACACTGAGCAGAGGAGAGGAAAGGAAAGGAAAGGAAAGGAAAGGAAAGGAAAGTGAAGGAGCACATAAAAGAAGGGACTGGTTGGTGCACTTGGAGAGAACTGTGCACAGTGGGGATGTGGCTTGGGAGGACATGATAGGACAGTGAGCAGAGGGTGGGAGGGAGCTGCTTGGTGGTATAAGGGGGACAGTAGGTTACTGTAGGTTGAGGAAAGGATGGTTTCAGGAGGAGAGAATGTATTTTAAGGATAACTCCAGTCTTCAGAGTTCAGAAAAGCTGATGGTGTATGGGACAACACGGATTTGCCCGGGTTGTGAAGCAACCATTGAAATTGGGCATGTTATGTTTATCTCCATGTTGTGCAACATTCCTGTAGTAAGCCTTGTCACGTTTACAATGAGCAGCAATCTATCCCTTCTGTAACTATATATACGAAGACAGTAACTTGTTCTCGAAGGAACGGTTACTGTTGATGACCGCGCAGCTTTTCCCTGGAATAAATGACTAGCTGAAAACATCAGCTGCCGACAGGTGTTGTTGAAATACCTCGATGTGGACAGCTGAAAATGTGCCCCGACCGGGACTCGAACCAGGGAAAAGCTGCACGGTCATAAACAGTAACTCTACTTTCGAGAACAAGTTACTGTCTTCGTATATGTGTGTGTATATATATATATATATATATATATATATATAGGCTACCCAGGCATTGACATTCGTCTGTGCGAATTCGCACAGGTTGCCCAAACTCTTACGGGAATCGCCAAAGCGTACACGAGTAAGGAGTGGTTGGGCAAATGTCTATAAGGCACAATACATATGTAGAATTATGGACAGTTGGGAATGTGTCTCACGGGAAGCGTGCAAGGGATACGTCCCTTCAGTCGCGCTATTCATCTGTGTCTTCGGTGGCACACATTTTCAGCTGTCCACATCGAGGTATTTTAACACCACCTGTCGGCAGCTGAGGTTTTCAGTTAGTCATCACTCCTTCTGTAACAGTTGACATTATAAAGTAAGGAACTTAGAGGCCAGTACATTCTGACTCTTTAATTTAGAAATTCATGGCAATCATCCTATGGTACTAGCCAGTCAATTTCTTTCTCTCTTTAATGGGAAGAAAAGGTGAATTATGAACTTCATCGTCTTTCCCGGCGTAAATAAGTTATTCATCACGTGGCCCTTACTTAATGAATACTAAATTCACTTAGAATTTACAGAGGAAAATAATGGTGCAAGCAAAAGACATGAAGGAAGGTTCCACGTTAATTTGATAATGCAATGTGCAACTTCATTTTAGAGGTAATTTTCATTATCAGGACAAATGAACATGCTGTATCTTCAGAACATGAAGCAATAAATCTTTAAATTTCCTACTCCTCTCACTTGGGTACCATTAGGTCCTGGTTGGTTTTCTAAGTAGGTTCTCTCAAAGTCGAGGTGTTTTGTTTCTGTGCTTGGCACGTATTTTGGATACTGCTGCGAACCATATGAGTTCGCTGATGTTCCTTTCTCTACTAACCAAGACTTCAAAATAACTTTTGTCCTCTGTATTTTGAGCCGTGCACTGGTTTTCTTTTTCATTTTTTGCTACGGTTGTGGAGTAGATAAAATACCATGCAATGCTCTAGTATGTGTACTAGACACCATGGACATTTATCTGTCATTCGTTGGTAGGCCTGGGAGATAACCTGGGGGTATCACTGCTACAACCTTGTGACTCCGGCTAAAAATGGGGGTGAGGTGCAAATACAAGAACTGAACAAGAGTGTTCTCTCGCCTCAATTCTCCACAATCCTACCTACATATAGTGGCCCTGTTAAGCTGAGCATACCAGTGGAAGGTTGGGTAACCAACCACAGCGGTAAACTGGGTCAGCAAGCTGACAGGATGTGGAGGACAGTGGAAAGCAATGGGAAACCACTACTGGAAATACTTCCCTAGATGTTCATGGGATGGACCTCTTTGTACAATATTCCAGAGGTAAAGCTCCCCCTCAATTGCTTCTCCAGGAGGCGAATACAACAAGGAGTCCAGAGATTAGGGCAAATGGAAAAAGGAAGGAAGGAAAAGAAGGAAGACTTATTTGGGATTTGTAGTTTGAATGTTTTAACCCTTCGAAATCGAATGCACAGAAGGAAGGCAGGATCATTTTAAAAATGCCATCAAAAATGCAGCTAAGGAAACGCTGTGAGTCAAGGAGAGGAAAATAATAAAGAAAGAATGGGTAACACCAAGTATGATAACTAAGATCGATGATCACAGAAAATGGAAAACTGTAAACACAGAAGGGAAGCACAACTACAGGATGTTAAATAATAAATTAAGAAGGGGGACAGAAAAAGCAAAGGACAAAAGGCTGACAGGAGAGTGTGACAAGATAATGAAGTTATAGAAAGAAGGAAAATATGATTTCATGTACAAAGAAGCAATTGATTTGGCATTCAGGGGAAAAGAGAAACGACAATGGACTGAAGGAAGTAGAGGCAGCAGATGGCAAAATGTTGAGTGAACCCCAAGAAATTATGATAGGATGGGAAGAATATATAAAATGGCTATATGCTGTAAACAGCCGACCAAGTGAAGAAGACATTGGGATAGAAGAAGAAGCTGAAGTTGCAGATGATGACAAAGGAAATGCAATACTAACTAGTGAGATTTACGTCTATAAAGTCATTGGAGAAAGAAGGGAAAAGGGAGTTGATTGAATTGTGTAATCAAATGATCGTAACAGGAAAATAGCCAATGGCCTTTACAGAAAGAAATCTTAATACCTGTAGAAAAGAAAAAGTACAGCAAAAAGTGTGAGGAACATAGAACAATGTGCCTGATACCACATGCAGCTGAAGGCTTGCTGAGGACGCTCAACACAAGGCTATGTGGACAGCTGAATTGTGTAGTAGGATGAACAATTTGGTTTCAGGTGAGGAGTGGGGACTACAGATGCCATTGGGCTACTGATGGTGATAGGGGAAAGGTACATGGAGAAGAAAAGGAAGGTGTATGTTGTGTTCATTGATCTTGAGAAGCCTTTTGACACTGTCAGATGGGACAAACTGATGGAAATCCTATGGAAACATGGAGCTGACTTGATGGATAGATGGCTAATTAAAATCTATATTTGAACCAGAGAGCAAGAGTAAAAGTAGGTGTGATGAATGAAGAAATTGAACTCTTAAGAGGTGTAAGACTAGGTGGTTGCTTATCACAAACACTGTTCAGTATATACCTCAAGGAAATTATTAATGAAAATTTTGATGGAAGGGAGGAGTTTATATAGGGGGTCAGAGAGTAGAGTGTATAAGATTTGCAGATGACATGGTTGTGATGGCAGAGAGTAAAAGAGAGATGGAACAAATGTTATATGATCTAAACACAAAATTAGAAGAATATCAAATGAAAATTAACAAGAAGAAAACAAGAAGCATGGTAATTGGAGAAAAGGGGACAAAACTCTGTATGAAAATAGGGGGAGAGGAAATAGAGCAAGTGAATAACTTCAATTACTTGGAAACTGTAATAATGGATGATATGTATTGCTCAACAGAAATTAGGAAAAGAATTGCAATGGCAAAAGAAGGATTCAAGAGGAAACAAATTACTTTATGGACAACTCAACAAAGATCTTAGGAAAAGACTTGCCAAATGTCACATCCGGAGCATTGCACTATATGGTGCAGAGACCTTGACATAGAGGAAGGAAGATGAAAGAAGATTGGAGGCACTAGCGATGTGGATATGGAGAAGAAAGGAAAAAGTGAACTGGGAAGACCGAGTAAGGGATGAAGAAGTATTAAGGAGAGTTGGAGATGAAAGAAACATGCTCAGTCAGCTGAAAGAGAGAACTGAACTGGATTGGACATTATTAGAGGAGGGACTGTTTATTGAAGGAAGGAATAGAGGGAATGGTGGAGAGAACAAGGGGAAAGGAAAAGATATCAAATGCTGGACAATATCAAAGGAGGCAAATATTCAGAAATGAAAAGACTGGCTATGGACAGACAAAAGTGGAAGAGGCTTAATCCACGATAAGAGCTGCTGTAAGGCAGAATACCATACTACTAAATACTACTACTACTACTACTAGTACTACTACTTTGGTAGTATTCCCTGCGTGATTCTATTGAGTACCCCCTACATTAGATCAATAGCTTAGGGAGAACTGTCAACTGCTGAATCATCACATGGTAAGTTTGATGCATCATGGCTGAAATTTGTTTCAATAGAATGCTCAGCAAAAACTGAAGGTGCAAATCTAGACTTGTGAATCACTTAAAAATTGGAAGGAAAGATTCCTGTTTCTTTGAAACAGCAGTCAGCCTCGTGTGTTGTTTCTCTCAGCAAGGCACTTACAAATATCACATCTGTAACTCTTAACTTTTCCAGATGTCCAGTAATTAGGTCAGCAACGTCCCAGAATATTCAAATGTTTTGAAAACATTTATCAGTTGGCATACATTCACATTTAATTCCTTTATAGGCAATAGAATATTTTGTTTTCTTAAGCAGCAGCAACAATACTAGGCATCCAAATGTGATTTAGCTCCATTAAGAAGTAGGAAGGTTTTGCAAGGATACTGGCGGCCATTGAGCTTTTTCTGTTGTTTTGAAACAGGTCTCATCATGGAACTTTTAATGCTTTTCATCTTCACACAGTTTTCCTATGAACAGAATTATTGGTGGCATACTTGCAATTACAGCATCTCCACGTTCGACTATTGTTACATTCTCACCATGATCACCAGCAATAGTCTGAACTCTCTTTGTCTCTGAAAAAGGGTCAAGTGGCAATCCACCTTGTCCACACTAAATATATTTTAGTGTTTAACAAGAAATCCTTTATGTAATTCACAAGTTGTGCCAACTTTGTGGCAATATCAGTGAAAGAAACATTCTCAACCATGTCCTGCCTGCTAGTTAATTTATTGTTTTGAATGTTATTTAAAAATTATTCATTTAGCAAAAGCTAAACAAACTGCCAAAAGATATGTTCTGTTTCCAAGGTTTATATTATGGGTCTCTCCATTTTAACCTAATGAGGTGTTCACAGGTGTCATCTGTCTCAAAACAATAATTATGGCAGAGCACAATGTTTCTTTTGCTGAGGATTTCTTCATAATTCTTATTATTGCAATGAACCACTGGGGTCTTACTAGAGATCTAAATTCAATGAAAATCCAGGGTGGGATGTAATGGTATGAGAGTGGTCTCAGTTGCCCGAGACTGCAGTGTGTTGTGCCAATGCATGTGACAAGGTTTCATTAGATGGTGGATCTGACTTCAGTACATCAAAAGTACCATAAAGTTGCCTATCACTAAACTGCCACCATTTAATCATGACGTAATGCAGTTCAGGCGTTTTTATGACATTTTGATTCTTGTGGTAAATAATGAGGAATTACAGGGCACTGCTAAGTATTATAATTTGCTTAGTTAAATAATGTGCAGCTCACAATGTACATGCTCATCTTCTAGTGACTAGCACTTATTTTAATGTGGCCTCTAATATGGTTTGCAACAGATACAATAAGCCTCAATCTCTTGCATCAACACATGGGAAGAAACTTAGCACTCCCATCAATGACAAGGGCATGTGCAAGTGAACTTACTGCACTGATTAACAAGGCTACAAGCAATTCTGCATGCACTGGTGGCATTAAAACTAGATGCATCCCTGCAAGATATGATTATGTTTCAGCCCCTGAAAGAAAAAGTTGACCAGTCTGTAAGAACAAAATCTGAAGCCAGTCTGAGTCCCAATAGCTCCCTGTCATCTGAAGAGTGTACTTTCCTCAAATATAAATGTGAATCATTGCAAATCACAAGACTACAGTACCACCATGGCACAGCACACCTGGGAACAAACAGCAGTCTCCCTCCAATGCCAAGTACTTAGGTCATTGGAGTCAAATCTAAGTTGCTATTAGAAGGCAAGGATTGTCCCCATATGAAGTGATCATCCTGTGCTTCAGTATATATCAGGGCAGTATCAAATGGTAGAGCACATTTCATCAAGGTGTTCAGTCATGTTATGCTTTGCAAAAACTTACACTGATGCTCAAACTTCCTTCAACAGATTCTTTGCGACAGAAGAATGGCTTGTGCAACCTTTCTTGCAGCATGGTGTCCGTTACAACCAGCTCACGAAGAGAGTGACCACAGTGCAGCAGCAAACATGATCACTAATTGTTTCTCTGTGGACAATCTTTGATTGCTGCCCCTACTGTATCATAACCTAACTCCAGCAAGATCTAAATAACGTATTTGTGAAAAGTGTATCCTCACTACGGAAATGGTCCAGCAACAGTGAGGAACTACTAAAAAATATCCCCTCAGTGTTGCAAGAAACAAGATTACCTCTACAGCTTGACAACAGTGAGGATGTTAATACTTCAGGCTTACTCTAGCATCCAGCATCTTGTGAACAGTGTCAAACCAGCCCCTGATGTCTACAGCTTCACGAAATGCACTGTATTGTCTGTCACATGATCCAATTTTTATTCATTTGGATTAATTAGGCCCATTGTGACCACATGCAAGATATTTTGCAATGACTATGGCAATGTCAGTTAAAGTGGCATGAGCCCTCACCTTAAGAGTGGCACTCCTTGTGGCAGACACTATACAGTGTGATTTTTATGACAGACAGCAATTGTGTTGATCATAGTCATTGCTGGAGGGACACATGTCAGGACAAAGAAGTCAGTACAAGAACTGACGGATTGTCAAAAGAATCATCATTTGATTCTGTTTCATGTACCAGAGACCTATCTCAATATTACATAGCTACAAAGTTACTTTTACATTACACTGCACAAGCAGTGATACATGAGCTTAACAACATGAAGTCAGTTTTATTGAATTACTAAGCAACATGTGTGTGAAACTCCTGATACACAGAGACAATAAGACCTATCTATGAAGTGTGTGTGATACTGACTTAAAAACCAGTGAAATATTTTAATAAGATTCTAGGAAGTTGGTACAGCCACAATTGTAGGAAGAGGAGTGGATCTACTATCATTTTAGAAAAGTACTTGGATGTGTTATTGCAATACATATAAATATTTTTGTAAACTGTATGTGGTAATTGGCATTTTAATGAATACTAACTGTCGTGGCATGCACAGCCACACAAACGCAACAGTCGGCTACTGCAGCAGAGTTATGTGGTGCCTGCAACTTCCGCCAGCCGGCGCTAGAGGCGTTCCCATCAAACATTCAATCAGCCGCCAACTATGCATGCACACGAGCCTTTTTCCAGCGCAGATGGTCACACGATGATATGACCATCCACCAGTCAGGGATCGCCAACGGCTGCCAATCATCACTCTGGAATCAGTGGAGGAAGACTGGAGCTGCTGGTTTAAATAGCCAGAAGAAAGGGAAACCAGCAGCTTTCGACCCAACGCAGACTGCCGCCTAGAAGATACTTCAACGCAGCCAGAACATCCAGGTGCCACGTCTTCACTACGCCGGCCATCGACCTCTGACTCTGCACCCTCTACTTCCTTGGCATCTGCCAGAAAATATCATTAGAAAACCCAACAAAGGAACGTAAATTCAGTTCAGTGGCTAATATATCGATTCAAGAAGGTGGCATATTCTTTGGCTCGTTATAAAACTTTTGGTAGGAGAAGAAGCCTTTTGTTTTTGAAGAAAGTTTATCTTTCTGTAAAGTCAAGCGGTGGCCTAGCTCCACCTAATAAATTTTTTGTTCGCACATTGCTTGTAATCTGTGTGTATAACATGAACAATGTCTTTACGGTAGACACCATCATTCATACATACTATAGTTACTTTTTAGTTCAAATAAAGGATTTACACTTTTATATGCTTTAAGAGTTCTCTCTTTCTGCATGAAACCTGGTGCATGTGAATGATGCATTTCTGCAAGGGTTTGACAACAATAGCTGCTTTATCATGCTTCACTGTACCTGCTGATTTGAGTTGTTTATTCCATGCCGTCTCATTCTGGTTCAGTGATATGCCGTGCCCTTAGATCTGTGAGCACTGTGAGAACTGCCATTACATCGGTAGAATGAAGATGAAGTTGAGTGTCATTAAGATTCTGTATACTATGTACAGCCATTAGTTATTAAGGAGTTTCTCTTCTAAATGAAGAGTCAGAATGTCAGTATTCTTCGATAAACATTTTTGCTTGTTCGACAGAGAATTTAGGCTTGAGGTAATATTTCAGTTACCAGTGCAAAAAAAGTTGCTAAGGTTCTGGGGTCAGGAAACCAGCTGGAGTGCAGGACATGATACCAAAGTCATGGTAAATAGGATGTGTAGAAAGGAGTTTACTTCATGAAGTATGTTGGAAGTGTGCGGGGCAGCACACAAAATGAGGAAGCATTGTAATGGATGAAACCCCTGGGCTGATCAAATTTGTGAGCACTCTGGAAAGAGGACAGGAAGGAGTGTGGGGTTAATTATGTGCTACAAAATCTTTCTTGCTCCTGGTGAAACTCACATGTGCTCTGCCAGGCTCAGGGGTGCTGCCTGACTGTCCCCTCTCCTCCACTATTGAGGCCAGCTCCTCTTGAAGAGGTCCTGATTGACAGAAAAAGAAATTTTGTGTTAATGCAACGAACATTTTACCTGCAAACGTAAAACAACCAAATAAAATAAGATTGTTTCAACACAAAATGAAAGAGAATGGAATCATTTATTTCAGTCTTTTCAAATCCCTGGTTGATAAGTGAATGATGAGCATATAATCTACTCAATTATGCACAAGAATCAACATTACTAACAAAGTTCCAGAAAGCCAGAACTTTACTCCAGTTGGAGGCTGGCTATCTGAAGACCTTCAGGGGCAAACAAACATTTACCATCACATTTCAAATAATTACTGAACAAATTTTAAAATTTAAAATCCTGTAGTAATCTGCCTATTAAAACATACAACCTTATGTTAGAGTTAACTCACTGTGGCAAGTTCTACAGTTACAAACTGTGAGTAAGACTTATATGAAGCATCACTCACTGCAGGCATATACACACACTATATTAATTCAGTCTTTTGCAAAGAGAGAACTGAGTGACTAGCAAAAAGCTTCACGCACAATTTCAAAAAATCATGAATTTTTCTCAGGAATACCCAACACAGTTATAGGAAAAATGTTTATCGCTTACAACATTTTTGCTGTTCATGCAGTAAAATTGCCACACCAAACACATACAATGTAACTCTCCTTTCTTTACTTACAGATGGGCATGCAGCCACGAGAATCAGTGGCAAATGGGCGGGGTATTTCTCAGCTGGATTTTTTTTGTACAGGTGGGGCAGGAAGAAAAGCTGGTTGTTATGGCAACATGACGGAGTAAGAGAGGACGATAGGATTGAGGTGCAAGTGGGTGATGTAGCATCTGACTGCTGCCTTAAAATCCATCCTTATTCCACACAACAGAGGGCTGTCTGTTGCTGCCATGTTAAGGAGCCCGAAACCCAAACTCGGTGCATATCATCTTGCCTGTGACAGCCACTGCACAGTTCCCATCCATGAGCCATGTGGCACTGGACAACTTTCCAGTATTCCTCCAATACTCAGCCTTCATAGGTCACTGCCCAGTGGAGCGCCACCCAATACAAGTTCCAGACATGACGTCAATTATCTACTTTGGAGTGTCGTGACTACATTCTTATAAGTGCAGAACACAATATTGGTATTTAAAGTGCAGCCTATACTGATGGTGCCTACAGCAGTGTTTGTCAGTTGTTAGATGACAGTGTGTGGGACTGAAAGCTTCAACAATTCTTCTCATTTTAGTGCCAATCTTTTAGTAGATCAGGACAATGTCTACCTTGCCTTCACTAGAAAGCTGTTTCATTTGCTGCGTGTTACGATGTACAATGCGTGTTGCAATGAAGCTCTATTCTTTTCTGCTACTCAGGAACATCTCTCTTCTTGTGCATTTTTCTTTACTTTTGTCTCCGAAAATTTATTACCAGTGTCTTGTATTCCACCAGGTAGCCTACTTATCTGTTTTAATGTGCTTCCACACCAAGTTTGCATGGTTTTGCTCCATGTTTAAAAAACATTGCTTCTGTTTCCTTTGGGCTGCAGATTAGGACACACTTCTGCTTTCTCATGTTCTGTGATTCTTTGCCTCATTCTCACATGTTTTATCTTGTCTGTCTTGTGGCACTTCATCCCTTCATTCTGGTATCTTTCTGCCTGTGACATTCCTCCACATAATCCCTCCTTCAAGATGTCCTGGCCTGATTCCTGTATTTTTCTCCCAGGTCTGCACCTCCTAGATGGCACCGCCATCTCCTCCATGGGGATAACAGCTTTCAAAGTTGTTGCTGCTGTTATAGTCACAACCTTTCCTCTGAGTACAGCACACAACATTCGACTCTAGGATATCACCAGTGCACTTTGCAGTGCTCAACTTGCACCTTCAAGAATGATTCTCATTAGTGTCAACCTTACAGCTTGTCAGGACTATTTATATGTTGCTTTCATAATGAAGCTGTTTCACTTGCTGAGAATTATCATGTACCTTACGTGTTACAATGAAGTTCTAATGTTCACGAATACCTGAGCATGGATTATCCACAATTAGTGGTACATAGGTCCATGAGTGTGGGTGACAGGTTGGGCAAGGGAATTCCCTGTTGGACTCCCTATAGAAAGGTGAGGCAGGAAGGCGCGCACATTGGGCTGGGAACAGACTGTAGTGAAAGGCTTAATGGGAAACATTTTATGAGCAAATGCAGTGGCATCGCAGATAAATCAAGATGACAAGAAGTGTTACTGTATACACAGTATCTCTGGATACTTATCAGCCATTCTCTCCTCATGTGTGAACACATTTATCCTAAGTGCGTCGGTTGTTATAGTATACTACTTACTCCCAACATCATTTCAGAAGTGATCAGCTCTCGTGTATCATAAGGCAGATCATAGATATCTTATTTCTGCTGATTGGATTTTTCATAGACACCTACCCATTATTCAAAAGTCTGCTCCATTAAGGACTGTGAAGACTGACGCGATTCCAAGAAACTAAAGACATCCAAGACAAAAAAATGAAAAATACAACTGTCTCCACTACACTATCTCATAAAAAAGAAGGAAAAATAGTACATCAGAGTACATTTGTATGTATCTGTACATTTGTGAGGGCTAATCTAAAACTACATTCAGGATTTTCACATGGTTTTCGTTAATATATACACGGGTTAATTAGCAAGGTGGGTTTTTATAGCCTATTACTGCAATGCCAGATATGTCAAGCCACACCTATACTGGCGGGGGAGGTAAAGGTACTAACATAGACATACGGTTGTCAGCTAATGTTGCTGGCCACTTGCAAACCTGGATGGTCAGAGACCAGGTCACTACTAGTGATAGTAACAATTACCTTCACGCTTTCGGACATTGTGCCACTGGTACATAGGGGGGGATGTTCAGCTGAAATACAGCAAGTCTGGGAGCGCCTAGCAAGAGAGTTTGACATCCTGACATGGCCAGATGGTGACGAAGACGTCAATAAGCATGCAGAAGAGCTAGTGGGAGCGCTTACTAGAGCAGTTAAAGCAGCTGTACCAACCAGAAGGGGGGCTGTGACTGCGTCTCCGTGGTCCGCTGAACTAGGGCAGATGCACCAGTCTGCCAGGAGGGCGAGGAGCTACTACCAGTGAAGTGTCGTCTGGGAAGAGAAACAGTAATGGCTGCAAACTTACAGGGACGCCAAGGAAGAATTCCAAAGCGAACTAAAAAACGTCACTCCTAAGCTGGGAAAATATGTACAAACCCAATTGGCAATTGACCCTTGGGGCATACCCAAAAAATAAGGGAAAAGATACGGTCACCAATCGTACTTTCAACTGTTAGCGATGGGAACCGGATGATGGGTTCTTGGCAGGAATCTGCCTATCCCTGGTCCTGGACGAGGAGGATATTGAAGAAAAAGGCTTAATTAGGCAGGCATTTCGAGAAGAATATCCGAATAGCAACGCTGTGTATCTATTCTCAGAACAAGTTGGCGACGCACATTAAATCACTTAAGAGGAAAAGCCCAGGACCAGACGGCATTGTAGTGGAGGTGGTGCAATACCTCGCTCCTTAACTGGTAACACCTCCAACAAGAATATACAATGAGGTGTTGAGGCTCATAATGTTTCCCTCGATCTGGAAACAAGCCAACATAGTAATTATCAAGAAAGGCAGGCTCCTAAGGAAGTCTAGTCTTACAGATCGATCTGTCTGTCTGCAGGAGGAAGAGTGCCAAGGGCCCCAATGAGGGTGCCGTAGGAGCTACAGCATGGAAAGGGAGGTCTGGCTATCATCCCCTAGTGGGAGAGAGGGTAAGAGGATGACGGAGTATCTACAGGTCTCTGTCCTGGGGCCACTCTTTTGGGACATCAATATGGAGCCTCACCTAGGCAACTTTGAGAGCAGCGCTGATGTGCTAGAGGTGATAGCCAACGCTGACGACCTCCTCCTGTTGGTTGGCAGCTGAAGCCGAGAGGAGCTAGAACCCAACATCGGGAGAACTATGACCATATTGTCGCAATGGTGCTACAGGACCAAACTTAAAACGGCGCCAAACTAGTCAACTTACTTGCTTTTAAAATGCCAATTGGCTAGGAACCCAACCGTCAGGATTGAGGGCACACCAGTTATGCGCCATCGAGAGGCACAATACCTAGGTGTTATTCTGGACGAGAGATGGAGCTTCGCCTGACACACTGAAGTGGCAACACATAGGTCGCTAGAGGTCTTTAACAGCATTATAACGATTGGGCACAGGCGATTTCATCTTCCCCCACAACTCATCAAATTATACCATAACACCATCCTTGCTTCCATCGTGGGCTACAGGTCTGGAGTCTGGTCTCAGAGGGGTCGTTCCTGCTTTAGCCGTGAGGAGGGTGCAGCGCAACATGCTATTGCTATCGATTGGAGCCTACCGCCCATCCCCAGGGGGAGCATTGCTGATTTTCATGAGGCTGTACCCCCTAGACGTTAAAATCAGGGAGCAGGCTGCGTGCTATTGGGCAAAAGGGGACAAGTTGAAAAGATTGAGGGCATTTTGGGGATGTGAGTGGGGGCAAACCATCGATTAGAAGAAAGAGGAAGAATTATGGCAGGGCTTCTGAGATACGGACAAGACAGGCAGAAGAACCTACCAGTTACTTCCAGACATCAGGGAATGTCTCCAAATAAACCGTTTTCAACCTAGTAAGGGACTGCTGCACTTCCTCAGGGGGCATGGTCTGTATCAGGTATATCTCTGCCAGTTAGGGAAAAGGGGAATTCCCTCGTGTTACTGTGGTGCCGGGATAGGTACACCGGACCATGGCGTCTACAAGTGCCCCATGTTTGATGCTGTTGCCACGGAATTAAGAAACCAACTACCCAACACAGACACATTTCACTTGATCAGGAATCCGGTCACCTTTAACATCATTGACAACTTGCCAGCGAGGTATCCACAAATTTCCTGCATGAATACCGAAGGGAGAGAGAGTGGCAAGCAATGAATCGACATCCCACAGCCACCCCACACTGCCGGGGCGCGGACTGGCCGACCGCCGTGACGATTGGAATCCGCCACGTCCTGGATTAGGGGGAGGGTGTGAACTTACACAAATTATACACCGTACAATGTTTGTGACCCTAGTAGTTAGGATTCATTGGTAGAATATAGTTTTTCTGGATAATTTCGAAAGATCTGCAGCGATTTCCAGTTACGGCCAGCCCAGTGCAAAGGGCACGCCCACTGGAATTAGCTCGGTGGGCACTGCCAAGAGAGAGGTTTGTATTTTGCTGGCACATTTTTAACGCTGCAGGACGTAGATTGGTAGAGTAGCTACTATAGTAGGTTGAATAGTAGGCTTGCCCATATAGCAGCTAGCTTTCCATCCTGTAGTTAACATTTAGTAGATAAAAGAACAGTAAATGCTGCTTGGTAATCAGTACATTGTATGTAATTAGGACCCACTAATGTTTTAGGTGGTGGGTTGTTATGTATAATTTTTTGAAGAATAAATTAAAAAAAAATAGGCTCATGCAGACTTAGACCCCAAATCTGTGATACGGAGAAACCCACTATATTGTCATTTTAAACTGTAACTGTATTATGTTCTTTGAAAATTGAAAGATTATGTTGTAACCTTCCAGAATAGCAGTTTTTGTGTCCCCTCAGTTCACTTACTATCATTGCCTCTTTTCTTGTTGATAGCTCTAATTCTGAAGAAAATGCATGCCCTTGTGAAACATTCCAGGAAAGATCAGAGAAAAGGTAACGCTTTATAAGATAGGCAACTTAAATTCGCATCCTATGCAATATCTTAAAGTGACCAGTTAGTACGCTGTCCTTCCATGAACAGTTGTTGATACAGAAAGAGCCCTGAATCACTTTTTGAACATGTTTTAATTTCCGTAACTCAGTGCTATATTCTGTATTCTTTTGTCAGAAGATCCTTTGTTTCTATTTTAATAATTTCTAATTACTTGCGTAGGCACGCATTAAGTCACACAGCAGTGGGTTTTCGTGGTTAACGTTTTGTCTAGCAGCAATTTCTTCGTTAGTCGTTAATTTACTTCTTATTTTCCTGCAAAATATGTTCTAATTCCTTGAGATAGCTCCATTCTCGTGCCCGAATATTTCTCTCAATATTAGGCTCATCACTACAGCCTGAATCAGCAGTGGATAGGTTTAGAATTGGAACAGCTTCACTCTACCTGCATTTAGAACGAGCAGTCAACAGTTCTTTTCGAATCTCTTCCGTAATCGCAACCCAAAGAGCATTTTGAACTGCAAGCGAATCTGCAAGTTTCAAGCATTTATTTTCTTTTTGTCTCACCGCTTCTAGGGTGCGTAGCAAACCATTATTTTTCACGTAAGAACTTACTCTAAAAATCCCTAAACAAGCCGATAATTACGCCGTAACTCTGTATTCAATGACCAGTCACTAATAAAAATTAACATTGACGCAAGGAACCATGTTTTCGCTCGAAAACGCAATTACAACACAGAACATAGTGGCAGTCCCGGGCTGCTGAGCGCTGTCCGGGTCCACTTCGACGACGGCGGTGCTGGTCGCTTGTATGCACACACCTCGTGATCCCTGCCGTGCCTTCTAGTATCCATGCACACACCCTACTGACAGCGAAATCTTGAAAGGTCATTCTTATTCGCCATTTCACCTACATATTCCCCAAGACGTTTTGGCAACTTCGTAACCCTTCAAAAGAACATGAACCTGTGGGAATATCAGCACCTATTTTGTTGCTACATCTACCGACCATTTTATTTCCATTCATAAGTGAAACCTGAGTCTGATCCACTCATTATTTTTAACCTAATCTCATTTACTCCTACTGATAAAATTATAGCAACAATGTAACAGTCGAGCCCCTGAAGGAAATTTAGTAGTAACTTACACTTTTCTAGAAAACTTAGTGCAGAATTTTTCATTAATGTCTGTTCACAAATGTTGATGCTTCTGCAGCTCGTTCCGAATTTTCTGCCTGAATGTTCAGCAGAGTTAAACTGTCAACTTCAAAGCCATTCGTGAACCATACTGACAGACGTATTTAGTGTCCCTTTTTAATCTGTTTTAGAGGTCTTCATTCTCAGTTATTAATCAAAAATTAAATGCACTGCCGAATCACTCGTAAAAACAGTGCTGCAGTGTCAAATATCTATAGCCGACTAGATCTGTCTACATGTCACCATACCGAGACAGTTATGGTTCATACATAGGGCAGGGAGGGTTCTAGAGGCGCTGTGCACCCAGCTTCCCAAGCCAGACAACCCCGAAAGAAAATAAAGCAAGAGGTGGCAGTCCCATCACGTGCGCAGATTGTCTCTCTTTGTCAATGTGAAATGTTAGAAGACTGACCAAAACAGAAAACGAGTTAAACCAAATACGCAAGGAGAGGGAAGAATACACTGCAAAACAGAAACTAAGAAAAAACTAAGAGAAACAAAAGATCAGACGGACTACACCATAGCTTACAGTGGCGTCCCACAAAGAAAGAACTAGTGCTGGAGTGGCAACTTCAGTCTATGATAAATGGAGAGGACAGGTTCGTGAATTCAACCTCATAAATGACAGATTTCAAATTCCAAGAGATCATATAACAGTGAAAGGTGTCTACAGCCCAGAAAACGAAAAGATGGTCTCTTGTTGATTTTTATTTACTTTCTGAGGCTCATCACTGGTGATTTTAATGCAAGAGCTGGAAATCTACCTATACCAGTAATATCAGGCTTTTTTGGAGGAAAGACCCTTGATAATAATGGAAATGAACTACGCACAGTTGTCTCCAACAATTTTAAAATTACTACCACATTTTACAAAGATAGTAGCAATTTTACGTGGAGTGCACGAAGATTGTCTGTGATTGACTACACACTGATTAATGATAAAATGAGGAATCTGATTTAAGATATACATGTTTATAGAGGAGGAGACTTAGGCAGTGATCTAGTAGAGCAGCAACCGTTACATTCACTCATACCTATTACTTGCAAGTTATAGAACACGAGAACGTGTAACCCCTGAACTACAATCGCAACTGGATGTCAACGTGTTATGTCATGTACCAGTATAGTTTTACTGTTCATTACAACGGAATCATAATGGATGCAATTCATCGAGTTACAACACAGAGTGAGTTCAGTAGATGACAAAATGCATAGCACTGTTTACGGGATTACCGAAAGGTTGCGATCCCACATGTCTGCTTTGACTCATGATGTTATGAAAATACCGGCAATCTGGGTTAAAAGCATAAATATGTCCCCTCAGTGCCACTCATTGCATCCGCGAACAAACTTAACTAACATGCGCAATAATGACTACTAAAAACTCAAATGGACGGGCCAACCACGAGAAGTAGAAATTCTCGGTGGGGACAAAAGACTAAGAATAAGAACACCTTTCCAGACCAATATTAACCCAAAAATCAAGCACACGAAATTCTGCACAGTAAGCACAATTCAAATACGCAAAACCAAAACCAGTGGCATTGTAGCTTCGCCTGGCCTGTATTGCTTGAACGAAACCCTCGATACCAGATACCCACATACATCAACGAAAACAGATACCGCATATTTCACTTGGCCATTATGGCAGAAAGAGAAAGCCATAGTGACAAAAACAGACACTGAAATCGTAAAAACCCGTTACGTAAACCTTCACTTACAATATCTAACAAGGCCACAGTAAAACAAACGAAAACTCTCCAGACATAGTACAAAAAAGATGACCAACCAACAATGGTAAACCGATGTCGATGATACCTATCAACCACTAACAACTGCCAAATACTAACAAGAAAACACCTTAAACTAATGGAAAGAATCATCCGTTATTGGTCCAAATAGTTGCTGGAAACTTATCACACACAACTTCTTCTCCCACTGCAGGAAGCAATGCCCAGCTCGTAAATTTCCTTATCACAGACAACGGATTTTATTTGCATTCCCTGTCAACTTCCTGAAAATTCTGAAAACGTATGTCACGTTTGGTGAGTTTCCAAACTTTTATTCTCACACCCTTCAGCCAGAGCTTTTCGAGTTGGATGGATACGAAATCTGAAGTCAGATGACGGAAGGAAAACCTCTAATGCAAAAACAAACAGCGCAGCTACTGCTGACAAAAAAAATCAACTATCGAGTCAAAACAGGCAAAAAGAGAGAGAGAGAGAGAGAGAGAGAGAGAGAGAGAGAGAGAGAGAGAGAGATCTAAATCTAGGCCATTTTCTTTTACATGCATAACATGTTTGCAAAAACATCAACTAAAACAGGAACACTCATTTTCTTAAAACTTAACATCCCCGCAAAATACAATTT
Source organism: Schistocerca serialis cubense (assembly GCF_023864345.2). Lineage (NCBI taxonomy): Eukaryota > Metazoa > Arthropoda > Insecta > Orthoptera > Acrididae > Schistocerca > Schistocerca serialis. The sequence continues at coordinate 11,928,795 of NW_026047583.1, forward strand.
ACAAGAAATATCAGACTTCACTTACCATGGCTGTTAACTGGAGGCAAAACTCTCGTCCGCTCCAAGAAAACAACTCTCTCTCTCGTCCGCTCCCACCCTTCACCCAGGGCTTTTCGAGTTGGAAATCTTAAGTCAGATGACAGAAGGGAAGCCTCTAATGCGCAGCCACAAATTACAAAAAAAATTTAAAAAAATCAACCATCCATCGAGTCGAAACAGGTAAAACAATAGTGAAAAATGACTGTTTTAGATGTTTACTGTAAGAAAAATATTCGCAATGAGCATGCTATTATACAAGTTGTATCAGAGTGACGTTTTAGTAAATGAGAGAGATCTACATATGGGCCATTTTCATTTCACATGCATAACATGTTTACAAGAACATCAACTAAAAATTGAACACCATCATTTTCTTAAAACTTAACATCGAAGGAAAATAAAATTTACAAGAAATATCAGAGTTCACTTAACATGGCTGTTAACTTGATGGAAAACTCCGCCAAAAACCAATCACGCGTTTCTCCTCTCAAAAATGCAACTACACCAATCTCCTGTCGAAAATGCAACTACACCAATCTCCTGTCGAAAATGCAACTACACCAATCTCCTGTCGAAAATGCAACTACACCAATCTCCTGTCGAAAATGCAACTACACCAATCTCCTGTCGAAAATGCAACTACACCAATCTCCTGTCGAAAATGCAACTACACCAATCTCCTGTCGAAAATGCAACTACACCAATCTCCTGTCGAAAATGCAACTACACCAATCTCCTGTCGAAAATGCAACTACACCAATCTCCTCCCCCAAACAACAACACAACTCCTATCGCCAACTCTGTGCAACAACACTTCGTAATTGTCAATGCGAATCAAGGAAGACGAATAACCCTCAGCTGTTCGTATCATCCATTGCAGTCGTCAGGTCGATCACGTGACTCGATAGCAGCGCCTCTAGTGGCACCCCACCAAACGACCGTCTGAGAAATAGGCTGTGTGTCGGTGTTTTGACTGACCGACCGACGAACTTTTATTGTCGGCTTGTCGGGCGCGTACAAGTCGACAACCGACCCAAGAAATTGTCGTGTGTAGCGCGATCATGCCAACCACATGAGTAAAACTCCTGTTCTGACACAGCTCTCGGAATTAAATACTGTTGTAATATACATTTCGACGTCCGAGGTGGACGAAACCTTATGGACAGAGTTCTTAGAGAAATTCAAAGACTGCAGATGTTTTCGCGACACACGAGTATAAAAACAGAGGTGCAAGAAATGAGGCACTTATTTCCTTTTTTAACGAATCCATAATGGTTTCTCTATGTGCAACTCGACATTAAGTCTGTCGATCTTCCTTATTTCAGTTTTTAGATTTTAATTTCCCTGTAGACGAAAGTGTGCGATCTTTAATTATACTTATTTATTATAATTCTAACGCCGAGCGAGTTCACGCAGTGGTAGCACACTGGACTCGCATTCGGGAGGACGACGGTTCAATCCCGCGTCCGGCCATCCTTTTTTAGGTTTTCCGTGATTTCCCTAAATCGCTCCAGGCAAATTCCGGGATGGTTCCTTTGAAAGGGGGACGGCCGACTTCCTTCCCCATCCTTCGCTAATCCGATGAGACCGATGACCTCGCTGTTTGGTCTCTTCCCCCAAACAACCCAACCCAACCCAACAATTCTAACAGTCGCTAAATGTTTCATTTCTTACGTATCGTATTTAATAGATGATGTGCGAAACCGTCATGTGTAGTCTTTCTTATTCAAATATGAAATGAGTATCTGAAATTTCCAGGTCATCTTTTGTACTACATCCGTAAGTAAATTAATAACGTGTTCATGAACGTCTTTTGCTTTATTTATTTTAATTTCTCATGAAATTATTAACTCTGTCAACTATAGATCATGTTGCACGTTTCAGGAATAATGTTAGTTAATAATTGTAGCGGTATGACAGTACTGAATCTTAGGTCTGCCGCCAGTGGCGAGAAATCGTGATACAGCTAACAGTCTCTCCTCGGAGTTTAGCACCTCTCTCAGGACTGCATAATTTTTTCTTTAAGAATGGTTCTGTGATGTCCAGCAGCTCCGAAATGTATGATTCACGCCTTCTTAAATCAGGAAAATTATAAGCTCCCAGCCTGAACATGGGTGAATTTGTTCCCTTGCATTAGCCACTTCTTTGCCCACAGGTTTCTCTCTGCTTTTTTTACCTTCTTACCTTTACAACAGCCAATGCAAACCGCGTTATTATTTATGTGAAAAACCAGGTGGGATCTCGTAGAAGAAAAACGCAATTAACTGAAGATAAAACAAACAGGGCGACACTATAATCGCAGAGTTATAGTCGGTTCGGACGTGTGTAGGCTGCGACCAATTTGGTCATTCTGTCATCCGATAAATTGGGGTGTGTGTGTGTGTGTGTGTGTGTGTGTGTGTGTGTGTGTGTGTGTGTGTGTGTGTGTGTGTGTGTGTGTGTGTGTAGGAACCTTGTATACGCTAATATTGTTCATTTAGACCCTAAACCGATGACAAATCCGTATGTCCTGCTTCCCGACGCTGAGCTGCCTCTATTTGCTTTGCCGGGTCTTTGATGACAGCGCCAGAACGAAAACATTTATCCAGCTGCGCTGGCTAATTTCAATTACTTCCGGATGAAAAGCAAAGAATCGTTCCCAAAGTATGGCGCACAGGGCCTTAGTAACACCAATTTCCGTGTACAAATTGTGGCTCCATAGATTTGGACAAAAATTAATTCCAATTTCGTAGCTGGGGGGTGGAGGTTAGAGTTTAACGTGCTGTCGACAGCGAGGCCATTAGAGGCGGAGCACAAGCTCGGACTACGGAAGGGTGGACTAGGAAGTCGACCGTGCCCTTTCACAGGAACCATCCCGACATTTTCAGTACGCAATTTAGGGAAATCACGGGAATCCTATACCTAAATGGCCGGACGCAGGTTTGGACTCGTATTCGGCAGGTTGACAGTGCAGTGTGCTAACCACTGCGTTACCTCACTCGATAATTTCATAGTAGTTTGAAGGAACGATTCTGAGGTTACAAGCAAACCTCCGAGAGAAACCGTGGTCAGCTACCCAACCGAACTTTCCTCAAGCATTGCCAGTAACTACCCATAGTGTGTTGCCAGTGATCTGTCGTAATGTTGCTTCGGTATACTACACACCTGGCAAGATATAGTATTGAAACCCTTCAACACTGAAGTCAGTAACTGCTACTGCGAAATCCAGATTTTTGAGCGCTTTCTCTTATTCAGATTCCGAAGTCTCCTAACAGGCTTCTATCAGTGTCTCACTGTCAGTGAAGGACCCTACCCTACACATGCCCAGTTCACCGACCGATAAATTGTGCATGTGTAGCTTGTTGACCGACCGACCAACTGTACGCCTGTAGGCTTGTAGGTCTAAAGAGCGGTTTTTCTTTGCGGTGGGTTTGTTAGGTAAGACTAGCAGACAGCCGCACCCGCCTCCCCGCGGCCCCATTCGCCGTACAAATTGTGTAGTCTGTCCTGCAAGCCGCCCGACAACAGTTCCTTTTGAGTCACTACGCGCGGGGTTCAGTGCACTCCAAATGTGGCTAACATGGCAGTGTGCGAGGCAGACGAAATTTTTATGACAGAGTTTCTGGAAAGTTTTCGAGTCTTCAGATGTCTGTGGGACGTGCCGTGCGAGCAGTATAGCAACAGAGGGGTAAGAAATGAAGTGCTTCTTTCATTTTTAACGAATCTGTAGTAGTTTCATGTGGCAAACAGAGAAAAAAAAACATGCACACTTTTGTGAATAATGGTTAATCGTCTGTCTATTTCTCGGTTTTATTTCCAATACTCACCGGAAATAACGTTAAATAGAGACAGATTGGATTTTTATTTAGTTTCAGATACGTATCGATAGTAGGAACTAAAAACCGAATTATAGACAGTACACGGACTTTCATTCGTGAAATCCACTTGGTTCATTATTAGCAGTGTTACAAAAATCCAACCTATCGTCGCCTGTTCTGCTATGAAGAGCAAAGTGAAGGACTTTTCTTTTCTAACAACTGTTAAGTGCTTCACTTCTTATGAATATGTTGCTGAATTTATAATATGCGCCGCCGCCATTTGCAGTCGTCAGAATCTGAAAGGAGTTTCTTAAAATTACAGGGGATATTATTACTACATACGAACATAAATTCATAAAGTTTACATGAATATAATTTTCGTTTCGCTTCTGCTTTATCACGAATATTTCCTCAAGCAACTATGTATCATCTTGCAGATTTCCAGAATCATTTTAGATAATTTTGGGGATTAATTGCGCTGAATCTGAGGTCCTCGTAAATTCCGCCTGTGGCTAGAAATCGTATGTGGCTGTCGTTTAACGACGTTCAGGAGCTCCGAAAAGCATTTTTCATCAATTCTTAAATATTTCCGAAAATCTTCTGGTTTCTGCTCCGTAAGTAACAAAGCGTAGGTTCATTTGGTCCATTGCATTAGCCACTTCTTTACCTACAGCTTTATCACGGCTTTTTCTGGCCTTGTTAGTTCGAACAGCCAAGCCAAATCCCAATTCTTTTCCTGTGGAATACTAAGCGGTATCGCGTAGAACAGAATGTCATAACCAGCTGTAGGAGCAGGGTGGCGCTGAAATCATGCAGTCGGTTCGGGACGTGCGCTGTGTAGACAAAAAAGTTGACCATGCGTTTGACAGATAGGTACACAGTAGAGCAGTTGATGTTGGGGCGGGCTAGTTCTGCATGACGGAGTAATCGAGCACAAAATGCGACGTGTGCTGAGCACAGCCTACCTGGACAGCCTGCCCGCACCAGTCAACAGTGGCCGAGCGTAGAGGCCGTGGCCATGTCATATGTAATGTTCGACTCCAAAAACGTTAAACGTGCCTTCATCCCTGCGCAACTACATCCAGCACAGGCTTCTCATTCGTGGTGTATTTGTAATCAATCAGTGAGGAAGTATTCGCAGTAACAAGTAAAACTGAAACCAATATTTCTACTGTAAGTATGCATGTCAAAGAAGAGGCTTCTTGCAGTCCGAAACCGTATAAGACCTTTTGTTAAGTAAGTTATTAATAAAAAGTGTCTACCATGGATAATATACGTGGACTGATCCGTATAAAAGGTGGATTATTTGACACAGTACATTACATAGGCACAGATTGGGCTCTTGTGAAAACGTTCTATTCATAACAAAATTCACGGACGTTAAGCTGACGACAGTAAATACTATGAAAGACGCACAAGAGAGGATGACTATTACTAAATTTCGCCGGACGTGTTGCGTGATTTTGTTTTTGTCTCTGACCAGCTTCCAATGAAATAAGTTCCGGAAAATTGCGAAAGCCTTCTCTGTGGTGCTCATTCTACACTGCTGGCCACCGTAAATGCAACACCCTGAAGGAAGCATCGGAATCAAGTGGAAATTTACACCATTGGTTTGCAGCGATGAGATATGCAACTGATTAGAATTTCAGCGCAGACGCACATCACGCACGCCTGTGGCGCCACCTCATAGCACCATTTAAGGCTTGACGATTTCGACGAGTGTACGTTCGGCACGTGTGTTTACCTTGTGGTTGTTTCACAAGACGATCAGTTATGCCTCGTAGACAACAGCGAACATCGTTTGATCAAGTATCCGAGTTCGACAGAGGAAGGATAGTGGCTTACCGAGATTGTGGATTATCATACAGAGAAATCGCTAGTCGTGTTGGACGAAACCAAACAACTGTAATGCGGATATGTGACCGTTCGATGCAGGAGGGTACGACGGACCGACGTGGTCGATCGCATTCACCTAGGTGCACTACTGCACGTGCTGATAGGCAAATTGTGCGCATGGCAGTGACGGATCGCTCAGCGACATCCCGAACCATAGCACAGCACATTGCGTCTGTAACGCATCATCCAGTGTCTGCGCGTACCACTCGACGCCGTTTACAGCAGAGTGGTCTGTCCGCAAGACGTCCATTGCTTCGTCTACCATTGACGCAGAACCACAGAAGTCTCCGTCGCCAATGGTGTGATGACAGACGGATGTGGACGGCAGAATGGAATGACGTTGTCTTTACTGACGAGGCACGCTTCTGTCTGCAGCGCCACGATGGTCGGATTCGAGTGTGGAGACACCGTGGAGAGAGGAAGCTGGACAGCTGCATTATGCAACGCCACACTGGTCTTGCACCGGGTATTATGGCATGGGGCGGTATTGAATATTACTCTAACACGCCTCTAGTACGCATTGCCGGCACTTTAAATAGCCGGCGCTACATATCCGAGGTGCTGGAGCCAGTTGTCCTTCCTTACATTCAGGGCTCGGCCACAGTCATATTTCAACAGGATAATGCGCGACCACACGTGGCACGCATTGTTCAAAGGTTCTTCGTTCTTCGTCAATAACCAGATTGAAGTGCTTCCCTGGCCGGCTCGCTCTCCGGATCTTTCGCCGATAGAAAACATGTGGTCCATGGTTGCTCAACGAGTGACCCAGATTACATCCCCAGCTGCCACACTAGATGATCTTTGGCAACGTGTGGAAGCTGCTTGAGCTGCTGTACCCCAGGAACACATCCAACGTCTCAATGCCGAGACGTGTGGCAGCGGTGATCTCCAACAATGGCGGCTACTCTGGCTACTGATTCTGGCAGGAACCACATGTCACAGTTGTCTGTAAACATAATCATTTGTTACTTGGTCAACATGTTATCTACAAAATAAATTTTGTTGTGCTACCTCTTGTCTTTCTTGGTGTTGCATTTACCGTGGCCAGCAGTGTATAACAGCCCTTAGGACATTTGAAGAAAAGTGGCTTCTGCTCATGCTTCGAGCCGAAGTTCTGCACACGCTGGAAAAGTTCGTGCACTATGCTAGAGTCTGTACATAAACAATGCAACCAGTTTGTTGCTTTAGTGAAGAATACCGTAATAATTCCACTTACAGATTAAAGGTATTAGAATAAACTTGCGGGAAGAACTGTAGATTCCCTGAAGGGGGTACATATGAATTAGAAGGCAAAAAAGACCTACAATGCAGTTAGTTCTTTTTTGGTTTTACAAACTGCAGAAAATATGCTGCGTCAAAGAAATGAATGTGAGGTATCTGAATTACTGCACTTACATGTTCTGTTTCATCACGATGCGAGGAAAAAATACTCGTGATTAACTAGTGTAGCTGATGTATTTTGGCAGATTTGTATTTCTTAACATGAGGAACAAGGGATTAAAAATACCGTCCTGACTTATCACTTCCAACCATTAAATTCTAGGTTCGTTTTGTGTATCCGTTATCCCAATATGTTTGACACAAATGAAAATGTACCTAAACTGTCTCCACACATTACTCACGCAACACACAATTGACGTAGTCTTTGTTTTGCGTAGTTAGTGTATTGTGTCCAATAGCGAAATAAAGTACTGGGCGCAAATTAAAGTGCAGGTAGTTAGAGGTCCAGTGTGGGCTGTAATTATCGCATGGCAGCGAAACTTGAAACATATTCTAACGAGAGTACGGAACCGATTTACGCTGGAAAACATTAGTTCTAGGTTGGGACAAGGTGAAAACCAGCGCGCTGTGAATGGAAGAAGTATGGAATTGTTTCTGTATGTAACAGATTAGGAATAGGACAAGGGCATAAAAGGTCAAAGAAGTGGAAAGGCACAATCTTCATTTTATTACTAACCACCGCCTTCACAATTTGTTCAATATGAGCGCCAGAGACGTCGAGGAGATTTTGCAATAGTATCGTAATTTCAACATTGACCAATGACGCGACAGCGTGCTTCGCAGTGCCTGTATCATCACTAAACTGCCCATCCACTACTTCGCGAGGACCATATACTGGATTCCAAATGTAGATAAATCTATTCGTTGTTAATTCTCGAACATTTACACCAAAGTATACCAGACAGCGATCTACATATTTCTAGCACTTCGCTCATTGTGTGTAATTTACGATCTTCCCCTATGCAGATGGAGGTAACGGGGCATTCCCACATTCTTAGGATAAAGGTAGAGAGTGAAAGATCTCACATTGTCTTTGACCGACCCTCCCTGCAGCACTGTCACAGATTTTATATGCAGCTGACCAGAAGTAGACTGCTACATGCCGCTTCTCTTGAAGGAATAGAGCGACCCGAGCCCGTAACTATTATTCCACACCAAAATTGCTTACGGTACTGATAAAAGTGCACAAGATTCCTCCAGATGCACCCATGTCGCGGACGTTAGCACCTCATTATTGGTGTATATTAGATCTGAAAGCGTTGTGATGTAATAGACAGATGAGAACAAGAAACTTGTTTTTAGCATGATGAAACTCCAAACGTACAGAGTTGGAAGCATTTTATGTAAATCAACTGCGCTATCAATTGTAAATAGTTCTAGTGTCTAGGATCAGTACCAAGAGGGTTTTGGTAAGAGAGAACATAAACGCATGCACTACTAATGCTACACCGTTCTGCGCATAAGCATGCTATAATATTAGAGCGGTGCGCTTTTCGACCTATTAGTCGTGTGGAATGTAACGCTATTAATAATCAAATTTAAGAAATGTAGACTACGTGATCAAAAGTATCCGGACACTTTGCTGGAAATGACTTAAAAGTCCATGGCGCCCTCCAGCGGTAAAGCTGGAATTCAACATGGTGTTGGCCCACCCTTAGCATTGGTGACAGTTTCCGCTCTCGCAGGCATACGTTGAATCAGGTGCTGTAACGTTTCTCGGGGAACGACAGCCTTTTCTTAGCAGAGTGCTGCACTGAGTAGAGGTATCGATGTCGGTCTGTGAGACCTGGCACGAAATCGGCATTCCAAAACATCCCAAAGGAGTTCTATAGGATTCATGTCAGGGCTCTGCAGGCCAATCCATTACAGGGATGTTACTGTCGTGTAACCACCCCGCTACAGAACATGAATTATGAACAGGTGGTTGATCGTCCTGAAATACGCAATCGCAAACCCCGAATCGCACTTCAACAGTGGGAAGCAAGGAGGTGCTTAAAACATCAATGTGCCTGTGCTGTGATAGTGCCACACACAACTGCCAGGTCTTCAAGCCCTCTACATGAAAAACACGACCACACAACACTACAGCCTCCGAATCGTACTGCAGGCACTACACATGCTGGCAGATGACGTTCACTGGGCATTCGCCATACCCTCACTCTGCCATCGGATCGCCACATAGTGTACCGTGATTCGTCACTTACCAAAACGTTTATCCACTATTCAATCGTCCAATGTTTACGCTACTTAAACCAAGCGAGGCGTCGTTTAGCGTTTTCTGGCGCGATGAGTGACTTGTGAGCAGCCGCTCGAACATGAAATCAAAGTTTTCTCACCTCCCACCTAACTATCACAGAACTTGCAGTGGATCTTGATGAAATTTGGAATTCCTGTGTAATGCTCTGGATAGATATCTGCCTATCATATTTTCCGACCGTCTTCGCCTGTTGACTGAGACCGCCGACAGTTGAAGTTGGCCTATACACTTTTGTTGTAAGTGTCCCTTCACGCTTCCACTTCACTATCATGTCGGAAACAGTGGACCTAGGAAGGTTTAGGAGCCTGAAACTCTCGTGTACAGACCTATGACCCAAGTGACTACCAATAACCTGACCACGTTCGAAGTCCGTGAGAGAGCAGAATGGGTCGCTCCATGGAATACACAATGTCTAATGACTACTGACGTCGCTGATACGGTGTACCTGGCTGTAGGTGGCAGCACAATGCATCTGATATGAAAAAGTAGGTTTTTGGGGTTGTCCGGATACTTTTGATCACATACTGTGTTTCCAGCACGTGACATATATTCTCCTTGCAGTTTTCTCTGACACCATAGTTTGTGGTAAACTGTTAAATCGCCCCAGGGGGTCCACAACTCTTGCGTTGGTGAGCACGGGACTCTGAGCTAGTGAGGCTCTTTCCTTTCCAGGCTGCATACCTTCCTTTTCCACATCCTTCTCCATCCCCCCCACCCCTCTCCAGCCTCATCTCTACCCCTTCTAACTCTTTGGGAGTATGTATCATGCATACATCTGGAGACATTTGGTGGTAACTGTAAGACAGTCTTTTCTTTGCTGTCTATGCTTGAAAATCTTTGTCATCTTTATCCTATCTGTCCTCTTTTCCTTGTCTCTTCTCTTTATCCTCTTCTCCACTGTTGCGTTTGAGACATCTTCTTTAATTTTCTTCGTTCCTCCCTTACTCTCTTTCCTACCTGTGTCTGAAGGCCGACCCACGCATTCCCATGCATAGCCGGGGTAAGGCGTAATTCCCCACCACGGGTAGACAGGTAGGACACGTACGTACCCCCTGGTAATGGCCAGGCCCAAGGACGGATGATCACCTGAGCTGGTACCTTCTGAACGTGCCGATTGGTCCCTACATCCGTTTCTCGGGAGGTGTGACCTGAGGTGTGAACAATCACCTAAGGCAGGAGTGCCTTCAGAGAGGGCCCCCCACAAGGAAGGAGCGCGCCATCGGAGACGTTGGTAATCAGGGGGGATACTTTAGCAATGGTTTCCTGTGTCTAAAATTTCTGGTCCCAAGCGAAAGTTAGATGACACTCAGCCATGGACATTCCTTCCATCAGTGCACAGTTCCTTGTTACTTCTCGGTCAGACGAAGGTCAAGACTTCTCCAGTTAACCCTTTCATTATTCAGAACAGTGTCGATGCTATTGCAGGTCCTGTAAAGGCTTCTCCCGATTACGAAATGGCAATTTGCTGTTAGGAACAGTTAGTGCCCTCCAACCACAAACATTGCTGCAAACTCCCCTGCTACACACCTTCCCCGTCCAGGTAGAAGCACACAGGACACAGCACTTAAAACTCATCGCACACTGTGGTTTATACGCGCTCCCTCGACGTATTGTCCGCACGCTGTTCTCTTGGGGCTTTCGAGGTTGGCTGCCTCTTTTTCTTCGCGAATTTATGGCAGAGCGCGCATTTAGAGTGCGGGTGAACACTAATCTCTCCCGTACTTTCTCCCAAGAAAACGGGGTACCCTAGGACTCCGTGCTAAGTGTTGTACTGTTTGCCATTGCTATAACTCTAATTATGGATTGTCTCCTTCCTGATGTCTCGGGCTCCCTCTTTGTGGACGATTTTGCGATCTACTACAGCTCTCAACGGACGAGCCTTTCTGAACGACGTCTTCAAGGATGTCTCGATCACCTCCACTCTTTCAGCATCGAAACTAGCTTCCGCTTTTCTCCCAGTAAGACAGTTTGTGTCAATTTTTGGCGTCGTACGGAGTTTCTTACGCCTTCCTTACATCTACGCATTGTCAACCTTCCGTTTACAGACGTCGCTAAATTCTTGGGTCTTACGTTTGACAGAAAACAGTGCTGCTTCTCCCACGTTTCCTATCTTTCGGCTCGCTGTCTGCGATCCCTCAACATCCTCAGTGTCCTGAATGGTACCTCCTGGGGAGCGGACCGAGTAGTCCTTCGCGGTCTATATCGCGCATTAGTGCGCTCGAAATTGGACTATGGAAGCATTGTCTACTCCTTTGATCGGCCGTCTATTCTTCGACGTATCGACTCTGTCCACGACCGTGGATTGCGTTCAGCGTCTGGAGCTTCTTTCACTAGCCCTGTGGAAAGCCTTTATGCTGAGACTGCTGAACATCCACTGTCCAATCGGTGAGCTGTCCTTCTGAGTCGTTATGCTAGCCATCTGTCTTCCTTGCCTGCTAATCCGGCCCGTGGCAATTTTTTTTTTTTTTTTTTTTCGACGCCTCGTTGAATTTAGGGTATGCAGGCCGCCCTTCCTCTCTACTACCACTGAGAGTCTGCTTCTGTCAACTGCTGTCTTCTCTTTCCAACCAATTTTTCAAAACTTTCTTGACAACTGGGGGTACAAGTACCACCTTGGCTTCGCCGCTGAACCTGCCTGCTATGACCTTTCCCAGCTTCCCAAGGATTGAACCCCTTTCTTTAGTTTATCGTCGGGCATTTGCTGGTCTATGTGCACAAATGGAGGATGCCATATTTATTTACACCGATGGCTCAAAAACGATCATTTGATGTTGGGATTGCCTATATTGTTGGCGACACCCCTAACCAATTTCGGCTTCCTAACCAATGTTGGGTTCTTACTGCAGAGCTTTACGCTGTTCTCCAGGCTGTCCATAGCGCCATAAGCGGACGCAGTATATTATATGCTCAGATTCGCTCAGCTCTCTCCTCAGCCTCTAAGCTCTTTATCTTGCCCACCCTCTGGTCCACCGGATTCAGGATTGCTCCACTTTGGGGGCGTCTCTGTGGCATTCCTCAGGATACCAGGACACAATGGTATCTGTGGAAACGAGGCAGCCGATATAGCAGCCAATGCTGCGGTCTCTCTTCCTCAGCCCGCTGTTCGCATGGTTCCCTTCGCCCATCTACGGAGTGTTCTATGTGGTCGTGTTGCTCTTTTATTGCACGCACATTGGTCTACACGTCCCAATAATAAATTATGGGACCTGAAACCTCTTCCCTGTGCTCTGACATCTCCCTCCCGAAGTCGTCGGGAGGAGTTAATTTTAACTACACTCCGGCACCGTCATTTTAGCTATTGACATCTTTTAAGTGGCAATCGTCCCCCGTTTTGTCCCCACTACTCTGAACGTAGACGGTGAGACACCTTTTACTTCGTTGCCCCTATTTTACTCCGCTACGCACCCGTCTACATCTGTCGCCTGCTTTATCTTCCATTTTAGCAGATGACACGCGCTCAGCCGATCACGTCCTCGAGTTTATCAGTGTCAGTGAGATGACGTCGTTCATTTGAAGCTCTTTTTGAGGGGAAAAGCACTCGCTTCTATAGTGGTTTCCTAAGCTTTCCTTCTGTTTTCTAGTTTCCCATATTTGTGAGTTTCACTCCCGTTGCTGCTGGTTTCCCATTAGGTTCTTTTACCTTTCCCTAAGCCACAGAACGGGCGCTAATGACCATAGCAGTTTTGCGCCCTAAAACCGTAACAAAAACAATTGTAGGCCTAAAATGGAAAGACAACTTTCTTAAAACATTGATTCCTTCTGATACATACACCTCTGCAAAGCTATATTGTGCATGGCGTCCACTGTTCATATCAGATCACGGTTTAGAAATTATACTATGCGTGCATCAGTCCTATACAAAGTGATCGTCAGTTTCTTTGTGAGAGGTATTCTCCATTACTAACGAACGCATAGAAGCGGCCTTTGACATGTGAAATTACTTAATGCCGTCACTAAATCTGTAAAAAGAACATCTGTCGAGCAGATGTGTTTATGTTAGTGACAGGTATACATTAGGATTCAATGCCTCACAGTTTCAATATAGTTACGAAACTGAAGGCTCGATTTTATGCCAAAGATATTTGCAAGGTATCCCACTAATCTGCATTATCTTCGTTCGTCTAGAGGAAAGTGCCGAAACAAGATGGGCATGTTTCGTCGCCGTCGTCATAACACACACGAGATGGAACTCCGCTGATGCCAGAGATCTGCTGTTAACAATCGCGATTAGATAGTGCTCTAAGCCACAGACAGAACACGCAGTTGTATAAGAGTCGAACACAGGTTATGCCCCACAACTGATGCACCCCAACAAAACAACGGAAAAAATGCTGCTGCACATCATTTCACCATCTTCCTCTCCCTCTAGAATACATGTACCATTAAATCATCTACCATTACATCATACATATTTACAACCCCATTTCATCCGATCACTCCATTCACTTTGTCATCCTTCCACGCAGATGGAAGTGAGTTAACTATTGTCTTTTATGCTTTCCTGGACGTAAGTGAAACATGTGCCTCTAAACGTAAGTGTGTTACTATTACCTCAATAGAAATGTAGTAGAATGTTGCCACACAGCAAATGTTTGTTGGTTGATACCTCACGTTTGTGATTGGCGAAGACTACAGAGAATCACATTTAGTCCAGTAGGGTTAAACCTAAAAATTAGACAAACTGAAAGTAACTGCTACAAAAGGTTTTATTGTTTCAATGGCTTCATTTGTGGCCCAATATGACTATCCTAGGTTTTCCCCCACGCCGGAGTTGTGGAGGGGGCGGGGGCGGGGTGGCAAAGATGTACCAGAAAAAGGGATATTTTTTCGGTTTTGTGATAATAGCTTGTAAATGACTCACATATCGAAAACAAAGTGCAATTAAAAATTGTAGGGCATGAAATCCTGCATAGAATGATCCACAGAACTACCATCCTACATCCATGACACTGACTTGTTGTAGAACATTGAAACATATTCTCAGCTCAGACATAATGATAGCCCTAGCAGAATAATCTCCATGCCAGCCACATGTATTCTGATAGCAATGTTCATTTGAACATCAACTCACGTTTTTCACATGACACGCCGGATGCTTTTTATGGAGGCAATGAAGTAACAGCAGTATTTTTTATTTCCAAAATGAATATCAATTAATACCACATTTACGTTTGTTATCAAAAGTACAATTGTTAGGGAGTATCAAGCAAAAAAATTTATTGGATTGACTACGCTTTTGATAGGACATGGTAAGAGTCATCAACAGATGTCGAGGTAACTTTGGGTGTGCCACAGGGAAGTTAAAGTTGGCAAGGCAATTCATATAAGATCTGAACAGCAACATCCGCAATTATTACTAGTGACCTCACATTCTTTACAGGTGATTGATTTAGCTATACACTGAAGTGACAAAAGTCACGGGATACCTCCTAATGCTGCATCAGACCACCTTTTGTGTGGCACAGTACATCATCTCAGCATGGCATGGATTCGAGAAGTCACCGGAAATCCCCTGCAGAAATACTGCACCATACTGCACCATGCTGCTTCTACAGCCATCCATAACTGCAGAAGTGTTACCACCGCAGGATTTTGTGAACAAACTGACCTCTCAACTATGTCCCATAAATGTTCAGTGGGGTTCACATCAGGCAATGTGGGTAGAAAAATCCTTCATTGAAATTGCCCAGAATGTTCTGACATGGCACAGTGTCATCCATAAAAATTCTTACGTTGTTTGGAAACATGACGTCCATGAATAGCTGCCAGTAATCTCCGACTAGCCGAACAAAACCATTTCCAGTTCATGATCAGTTCAGTTGGACCACAGAATCCAGTCCGCTATATGTTGACAGCGTCCACACTATTATGGAGCCACCAACAGGTTACACAGTGCCTTGTTGAGAGCTTGGGTCCATGGCTTTGTTGGGTCCATGTCACACACTAATCCTACCATGTGATCTTACCAAAAGAATTCTGGACAGTTTTCCGGTCTTATTCTGTCCAAGTGACGTAGTCACCAGTGCAGGAGAGGTGCTGTAGGCATTGCAATGCTGTTAGCAAAGTCACTCTTGTCAGTCATCTGCTTGCATAGTCAGATAATGCCCAATTCCAATGCACTGTCTTAACAGATGCATTTGTCATAGATCCCAAAAAGATTTATGTGGTTATTTCATGCAGTATTGCTTGTCTATTAGAACCGACAACTCTACACAAAAACCGCTGCTCTGTTGTTGAGTGAAGCCCACTCGCCACTGCATTGCCTGTGGTGAGAGAGGATGCCTGAAATTTGTTATTTTGGCATGCTCTTGACACTGTTGGTATTTTAATATTTAATTACTCAATAATTTCAGAAATCGGTGCTCCATACATCTAATTCTAACTACCCTCCCGTGTTCAAAGTCTTAATTCGCATCATGTTGCCAGAATCATGCTTGATACCATTTCACACGAATGACCTTAGTACAAATGACAGCTCCACCAATATACTGGCCTTTTATGCCTTGCATATGCAAAACTGCTGCCATTTTTGTATGAGCTTATCACTACCCCACAACTCTCGTCACCTCAGTGTAAAGAAGTACAGTGTGACACAAGTGACATCAATGTTCAGTTGCAGCATGATACGATTTAAAACTGGTGCAAAGAATGGCACCTTGTTTTAAATGTTGAGGAATTAGAAACTGTGCACTTCACAAAATGAAAAACTTAGAAATTCAACATCTTTATATGATTATATTGTATTACTGTCATGGTTAAAGCTCGCAGCAGACTTCAATTTATTGGTAGTATACTAGGGAAATCCAGTCAGTCTACAAAGAAGACTGCTTGTAAATCACGCATCCTAAAATACTGCTGAAGTGTACGGGACCCATATCAAATAGCACCCAACAGGTGATACTGAACACATACAGAGAAGGGTTGCACAAATGGTCACAGGTTTGTTTGATCCATGGGAGAGTATCACAGAACTGCAAAAAAAAAAAATAGCCAGCACACTCTTTAAGATGGACATGAATTATTCCAAAAAGCCTGCTGACAAAGTATTAGGAACTGGATACAAATTATGCCACTCAGAACATATTACAACCCCAAATATACCACTTCCACAGGAATTCTGAGGAGGTGGTTAGATTAATTACAGCTTGTGTGGAGACATGAAAACAATTATTCTTCTTGCACCCCATACACGAATGGAACAGGGGAAGAAACCCTAATAATTCAGAAATTTATTTTCACTTATAATGACCTCTGATTTCAGAAATGCAGACTGCTCTAACAGAAATTCCCAACATGAACCATGAACAACATTTTTGTTTGCTTTTTCCTGGGACAAGAATATGAATTACCAAGTGGGTGACCCCCCCCCCCCCCCCCCTGCGGGTCAGGGGTAAGAATAGGCCCGAGGTATTCCTGCCTGTCGTAAGGGGCGACTAAAAGGAGTTTCAACCATTCCGGCCTTCCATGTGATGGTCCCCCTTGGGGTTTGACCTCCATTTTTCAAAATTCTGCATGAGTACGAGCCTTTGGGGGAAGGACGCCTTACGCAGCGTATCACTGGTCCTCAGTGCACTAAGACCTTGGCACTCAGCATTGTAACAGCATTGTAACCACACAGACTATTCCTCAAATTGGGCCTAAACGCCTGATGGGTTGCAAAAGTTACGCCCATAGTGCGTCCCCATCTGCACCTACGATCATGATGGACTTTCCATGGCACCCGAAATCCAACACGGTAGCCAGCCCATTGTGGTGGGGTCGTCATGTACCCTCTAGGTTGTAACCCCCTGACAACATAGGGATTGTACTGCCGATACCTGAGCTGTACCCTCCCCACGTCGGCCAAGGAGTAGACGCCCATCTCCTTGGGGCATCAGGACTCCCGGCAACGGCCATCCTGCCAGGTGGCCCTTGCTGTCGCTGGGTGGCGCCCGTGGGGAGAGCCCCTGGTCGGAGTGGGTGGTATTAGGGCGAACGTTTCGCAGATGAATCGTCAACATGTATAAGGCCGCTCTGCGGCCGAGTCTTTTAAAAAGAAAGGTACTGTCTCTGGTTCTGGTTCTCCTGCCCTTTCCCCCTTGGCCACTCCCTGGGAGGAAGGACAGGGCCGCCAGCTTGGCGCGAAGTACTTCCCCCGCTATTTGGTCTGTTCTCAAACCGATGGGGGGGGACGTTCGCCACTAAGCACATGTTCTTTGTCCAGCACATCAAGGACACCTTCTGGGAAATCGAGGCTCTCAGTAAAATGCGTTCGGGGTCCGTTCTTATAAAGACCACCTCCGCCACACAGTCAGCAGAGCTCCGGGCGTGCGACCGACTAGCGGACATCCCAGTGTCCATTGTCCCACATCTGGCACTGAATAGGACGCAGGGGGTTATTTTTCATCGGGACCCCCTGCTGCAATCTGATGAGGAGCTCAGGGCCAACCTGGAGCGCCGAAGCGTGCATTTCGTCCGGCGAGTCCAGCGCGGCCCCAAAGATGGTCGCGTCAACACTGGGGCCTTTATCCTCGCCTTCGAGGGGGATCTTCTCCCAGAGAAGGTAAAGGTGATGTGCTACCGGTGCGTCGTGCGACCTTACGTCCCGCCTTCAATGCGCTGCTTTCGGTGTTCGCGCTTTGGGCACATATCGTCACGGTGTGAGACTGAGCCCCTTTGTGACGATTGTGGACGTCCTCTTCATGAGAAACATACATGCACCCCACCACCTCGGTGCGTTAATTGTCATGGCATTCACTCGCCTAGATCGTTCGACTGCCCCATGTATCAGAAGGAGAAGAAGATTCTAGAACTCACAACTTTGGATCGTCTCTTATTCTGAGGCCAGGGAGAAGTATGACCGCCTCCATCCCATGATGTTGACCACTTCGTTCGCCTCAGTCATGTCCACTCCTTCTACAGTATACTCACCCCTATCCTGTTCCCCTCCACCTCCTCCCCCCCATCCGGGGTCTATGCCTCCACCTCCCAAATCCCTCCCTTCCAAATCCTCCTCCCTCGCGACCCCTGCCCCCTCTGCCCCAGGGGCCACCCTTCCTCCTCCTCCTCCTCCTCCTCCTCCTCCTCCTCCTCCTCCTCCGCCGCCGCCTGAGAAGCGATCCTCTTCTCAGGCGTCCATCGGGGAAAGATCCGGACCCCGGCTTCCAAGGTCCGGCGTTCCAAAACGGACCCCGCGCGTGAGGACCTTCTTCAGGTCGAGCCCACCATCCCCGTGCCTCACCGGACTTCCAAGAAGGCCTCCAAGAAGTAGTCTTTATCCCCCCCCTCTCCCCCCGGCGCGTTTCGTCTGACGCTCCATCCGCAAGTCGCTGGTCCCGGCCGTCCTCAGTTTCGCCGGGACGCTCTGCTGCCAGGCGCTCAGCTGGCCTCTCGTTGGCGAATGATGGTGCCCTCCTATGCAACCCGGGAAAGCGGCCGCAGCTGGCGATGACTCGATGGAACAGGATCCGCCTCCCGCCGGATGTAGCGTTGTTCCCTCGAAACCTGGCCCTCCGCGGCCGTCGAGGGGACCCGCTCTTCACCTGTTTCGATCCCCCTTTTTTTTTCTGACTAGCGATGGCTTTGTTACATTGGAACATAAGAGGTATTCGATCTAATCGGGAGGAATTACAACTGCACCTCCGCCTGCACTGTCCGCTCGTCCTTCGTCTCCAGGAAACCAAGTTGTGCCCAACTGACCGTATTGCCTTTACCCACAATACCTCGGAGCGGTCTGACCTCACCCCTGTGGACGGTATTCCAGCTCATGGTGGGGTCATGTTGCTCGTTCAGGACGATGTCTATTACCATCCCATCCAATGGACCACCCCAGTCCAAGCAATAGCTGTCTGTATTACTATTTCTGCATTTACTTTTTCAGTTTGTACCATCTACACTCCATCGTCATCCGCAGTTAGCCTGGCTGACATGATGCACCTGATTGTTCAGCTTCCTCCGCTGTTTTTATTGTTTGGCGACTTCAATGCCCATCATCCCCTTTGGGGCACTCCTGCAGCCTGTCAAAGAGGCTCACTCTTGGTGGATGTCTTCAACCATCTCAATCTTATCCGTCTCAATGCTGGCGCCCTGACTTTCCTCTCGGACTCAACTCATACCTTCTCCCACTTGGACCTCTTGATCTGTTCTACCACTCTTGCCCGTCGTTCGAGTGGTATGTCCTTTCTGACACCTATTCGAGCGACCACTTCCCCTGTGTCGTTCGTCTCCTGCACCACACCCCATCCCCACGTCCTTCGAGCTGGAACATACCGAAAGCTGACTGGGGCTGTACTCCTCCCTGGCGACCTTTCCGGACCACGATTGTCTCAGTTGTGACGGTCAGGTCGAATACCTCACGGCTGTTATCATCAATGTTGCCGAACGTTCCATTCCTCATACTACCTCTTCACGTCGCGTTTCCGTCCCCTGGTGGAATGAGGCTTGTAGAGACGCTATCCGTGCTCGATGACGTGCTTTGCGCACCTTTCGCCGCCATCCTACGTTGGCGAATTGTGTTGGATACAAACGACTCCGAACGCAATGGCGTAGTCATCAAAGACAGCAAAAAAGCTTGTTGGGCCTCTTTCACCAGCTCCTTTAACAGTTTTATTCCCTCTTCTGTCGTTTGGGGTGGCCTGCGCCGGCTGTCGGGCATTAGGGCCCACTCCTCGGTACCTGGCCTGACCTCAGGTAATGAGGTCCTTGTTGATCCTGTGGCTGTCTCCAACGCCTTCGGCCGCTTTTCCGCGGAGGTTTCCAGCTCCACCCATTACCACCCTGCCTTTCTTCCCAGGAAAGAGGCAGAAGAGGCTCGGCGACCTTCCTTCCACTCGCTGAATCTGGATACTTATATTGCCCCTTTTACTATGCGGGAACTTGAATGTGCGCTTGCACTGTCCCGGTCCTCTGCTCCGGGGCCAGATGCCATTCACGTTCAGATGCTGGCACAACTTTCTCCGGCGGGCAAAACCTTCCTTCTTCGTACCTACAATCGCGTCTGGACCGAAGGTCAGGTCCCCATGCGTTGGCGTGACGCCGTCGTTGTTCCTATACCCAAACCCGGGAAGGATAGACACCTTCCTTCTAGTTACCGCCCCATTTCTCTTACAAGCTGTGTCTGTAAGATGATGGAGCACATGGTTAAAGCTTGGTTAGTTTGGATTCTTGAATCTCGACGACTACTTACTAATGTCCAATGCGGCTTTCGTCGCCGCCGCTCCTCTGTTGACCACCTTGTGACCTTGTCGACATTCATCATGAACAACTTTTTGCGGAAGCGCCAAACGGTCGCCGTGTTCTTTGATTTGGAGAAGGCTTATGATACCTGTTGGAGAGGAGGTATCCTCCGCACTACGCACAGGTGGGGTCTACGCTGTCGCCTGCCCTTTTTATTGATTCATTTTTAACAGATCGAAAATTAAGGGTATGTGTGGGTTCCGTATTGTCCGACGCCTTCCTCCAGGAGAACGGAGTGCCTCAGGGCTCCGTCCTGAACGTAGCCCTTTTTGCCATCGCGATCAATCCAATTATGGATTGCATCTCACCTAATGTCTCAAGCTCTCTCTTTGTCGATGGCTTCGCGATCTACTGCAGTGCCCAGAGAACATGCCTCCTGGAGCACTGTCTTCAGTGTTGTCTAGACAGCCTATACTCATGGAGCTTGGCAAATGGCATCCGGTGCTCTCAAAAGAAGACGGTTTGTATCAACTTTTGGCGATATGAAGCGTTCTTTCCGCCATCCTTACATCTCGGTCCCGTTGTTCTCCCATTCGTGGGAACAACTAAGTTTCTAGGGCTCACATTGGACAGGAAACTTTGTTGGTCGCCGCACGTCTCGTTGTACACATTCCCCTAATGCCCGCAGAGTTCTTAGTGGTTCATCTTGGGGAGCGGATCGCACTGTCCTGCTTCGCTTGTATCGGTCCATAGTCCGATCGAAGGTGGATTATGGGAGCTTCGTCTACTCATCTGCTCGGCCGTCCGTCTTACGCTGTCTCAACTCCATCCACCATCGAGGGTTACGTCTTGCGACCGGAGCATTCTACACTAGTCCCGTCGAGAGTCTTTATGCTGAAGCTGCCGAATTACCATTGACCTACCGGCGCGACGTACTGCTGTGTCGGTATGCCTGCCGGCTGTTGCCAATGCTCGACGACCCCTCTTATCAGTCCTCCTTCGCCGATTCTCTCGACCGTCAGTACGGGTTGTATGTGTCTGCCCTGCTGCCCCCTGGAGTCCGCTTGTCGCCTGCTTCGACAATTGGATCTTGCCCTCCCTACCACGTTTAGAGAGGGCGAGAGCCCGACACCACCTTGGCTCCAGGCTCCGGTTCATATTTATCTCGACCTGAGCTCGCTCCCGAAGGAGGGTACTCCGGCTGCAGTGTATTGCTCGCGGTTTGTCGAACTTCGTGCGCGACTTGCCAGTCACACCTTTATTTACACTGATGGATCCAAAACTGATGATGGTGTCGGCTGTGCCTTTGTCGTCGGGGCCGCCACCTTTAAATACCGTCTCCTCGACCAATGTTCCAGCTTTACGGCCGAGCTTTTTGCTCTCCATCAGGCCGTTCAGTATGCCCGCCGCCACCGCCATTCATCGTATGTACTCTGCTCTGATTACCTCAGTGCTCTTCAGAGCCTTGGAGCTCCCTATCCGGTCCATCCCTTGGTGCAACGGATCCAGCAGTCCCTCCATTCTTTCGCTGATGATGGCTCTCCTGTCAGCTTGCTGTGGGTTCCCAGCCATCTAGGAGTGCCTGGGAATGAGGTTGCTGATGCTGCTGCCAAGGCTGCAGTCCTCCTGCATTGGCCAGCCTCCAATTGTGTCCCATCATCTGACGTTAGTGGGGTTGTTTGTAAGAGACATGGGTCGTTGTGGTGGGATTCTTGGTCATAACTTCAAGGAACAAGCTCTGGGCAGTAAAACCGTTCCCAACTGCTTGGACAACCCCCTCCCGACCATCTCGGCGAGAAGAGGTCCTTCTGACCAGGTTGCGGATTGGGCATTGCCGGTTTAGCCACCGCTACCTGCTCTCAGGTGACCCAGCCCCGCAGTGCCCTTGTGGTCAAGCATTAACAGTGCGCCATGTTTTATTGTTGTGTCCCCGCTTTAGTCAATCTCGTGTTGTCCTGTCCCTGCCATCTACTTTACCGGATAGTTTAGCTGATGACGCTCGAGCAGCTGCTCGTGTTCTGCGTTTTGTAACTTTAACTGGCTTGTCCAAAGACATCTAACTTTTTTACTTATTTTATCTGCATCTTTGTCAGGACTTTCTGGTGTCCCCCCTCCCCTTGAGTTTTACTAGATTCCATGTGCTCTAACAACTGTGACTGGGCGCTAATGACCTCAGTAGTTGAGCGCCCTTAAACCCCACCAAAAAAAAAGATTTGGGGGTCATACACATAAGCCTTAAAGTGTGCTTTTGAACGATTAGAGACTGCTGGTGGCTGGCCACCAGCAAGAGATGATGTGCCACGCTTCATTGTGTGTCATCCAACCTGATGCCACCTACTCCAACCAAGGGCCCTTCCTTTGGGCGCCACCCACCCACAGCAAAGGCCACCTGGCAGGAAGGCCCTTGCCGCGAGTCCTGATGCCCCAGGGAGATGGGCATCTACTCCTTGGCATACGTGGGGAGTTAACAGCGCAGGCATCGGTAGAGCAATCCCTGTGTTGTTAGGGGGCTACAACCAACACGGTACATGGCTGCACCACCACAACGGACTGGCTACCGTACTAGATTTTAGGTGACATGTAGTCAATGGTCGCCGTCAGTGCAGAAGTTGGCACTGCACATGGCATGGCGGAAAGTGCACGCAGGAACGTATCCATGCCCAAGAGATGAAGAGCAGGCTGGACTGCAATGCAACGATGAATAGCCTGGCGAAAGTTCTCAACGCCAGATGGACACAATGCACCAAGTAAGGCGCCCTTCCTCAATCGGCTCGCTCTTCGGAAAGATTTTGTGATATGGGAGTTAAACCAGAAGGGGGACCATCACATAAGAGGCGGCTAACAGGAGTCCCAAACGTTTCGGCCTTAAGACAGGTGGGAATACCGCGGGCCTATTCTAACCCCCGAATCCGCAGGGGAGACATGCCAGTGGCCTGTCCATTCCACTGGAGGAGGAAGAGGAAAAATTGGAAGGCTCCATCTCGGTCCCAGGAACAACTAGCAATATACAAGTCTCTAGACAGAGCCCTGTGTGCCTAGGTAGATTTTATACAACTGAGGCGCAGCAGGTCCCTCAGAGGTTGCCCGCTAACGACTGTTCCATCTCCACAGCCGTGCATCTCTTTGGCACACAGCCCACCTCAAGACTGAGGCGCTATTTATAGAGGTTTTCACCATCCTCACAATGTGCGTGGTCAAGCCAAGATCCCATTACCTGTGTTACACCACATTCTACCATCGTGCTGAGAGATGAGATTAATCGAGCAGCACTAATCAAATAGTGCATGCAATCCACAGTTACGAGAATATGTGGACAGTGTAGGTGAAGCACAATTACTCTCCTAGCAAACAATATTATTTACGTTGATACATATTTTGAGATTCTGTTAGGGTGTGTGGATGCAAGGATGCTGAGAATGTCAAAATGCAGTAGAGCGTATCAGTTGGGGTAGGTCTTAAGCAACCTGTGATCAATCTATAGGTTTCGTTGAGAGCAATGTCTACTTGTCTGGCATGAGATAACCTGTACCAGACTGAGAAGCATATGCAGCAGTAGAAAAGCACAGTGCCATTGCAAAACAGCCAATAGTTTATGGATGTGACCCCCACTGTGTCCCCACTAGTTCGCGAATTAGGTTGTTTTGAGCGGAGATTTTCATTTTGGTGTTCTTGCAGTGAGTTTTGAATGTCAGAGTTCTATCGACAGTGACTCACAAGTATTTAGGTGCGTGATGATGCTGGAGTTGGATGCCTGACCATGCAGTATGTAGCTCACGATTAGCTTCCCTGTTGCTTGAATGAAAGGCACACACTTGTGTCTTCGAAGGGTTTGGTCTGAGTTGGTTCCGATTGTAGTTGCTTCACAGTGTTCTTTATGCTGTTGTCAGTTTTCTTTCCACTCTTTCAAAGCATGAGCTCTGCGCCCTAATTTTAACTGTCCGCTTCCTCCCGGCCGAAAGTCCATTTCTTAACCGTTTATGTTCCCACTTGCCGTCTGATTTATCGACCGTTTTAGCAATTGACGCGTGGGCTGTGGACCGCGATTTACTTTCTGTCCGTGAAAGCGATATGACGAAAGGCGTTTAATTTTTAGTTTTGGACCTCCGTTTTGTATGGTGACTTTAGTAGCTCTTTCTCCACGTCCCTGTTTTTTCACTGTCTTCTATTATGTCAATTGGGATTGACGTTTAGTCATTTTTAACACCTCTGTCTTCGTGTCCTATAGTTCTGACGTGTGCGCATATGACCCCGGTTGTTTTTGCGCTCAAAATCAAGAAAAACTGTACCGCATTCTATGTGAGCATCTCCTCTGACGAGCAGTTTGTCACTGTGAATGGCCACTGCTAGAATGTGGCTGAGAGGCAGCTGGACCGCCCATTTTGAGTTGGCTGCCTGACCTGATGTGCTAGACTTAGACTGCTTCGTGGTCTGCGCTGTAACTGTTCGGGCCTCGTCTACACCTGCTTCTGTCCCAACTCCTGCTCCCACCTCAGCTCTAAGCACGCCTTCTGTCGCCCCCCCCTTTGCACCTGTACAGTTTTTTCACCTTTCTGCTATTCTCCCCAACCCCTCCCCCCTTCCCACTTCCCCCCTTCCCCCTTCCCCCCTTCCCCATCCAACCGTCCTGTCACAACAATATATACATGCTTCCTCCCATAGGCAGCACTGCAGCATCCTACGCCACCCTTTCCTTATACTGCCCTCCATCCCCATGACATTTCTTGTGTAAAGCCACATCAGCTGAGATAGCTGTTCACCACGTTTAGGCCTTACTAACCTTCCGTGTGTGTGCACGGTTTTTCTTTCTCATCATTTCATGGAGGATTAAGTTCTGTAGCTTAAAGATCCTGTGTTCTTATAATGTGCTTAGCTGATATTCAACATCTTGTTTCTCGTACCATTATCACTGGACAGGGCTACATTGGTGTTTTAAGCACCTTGTTGCTTCCCACTGTTTAAGAGCAGTTTGGGGATGGTGAGTGCGTATTTAAACACGATCGAGCACTTGTTCCTAATCCATGGCCTGTGGCAGAGGGGTTACACGACAATAACGTTTCTGTAATGGACTGTTCTGCACAGAGTCCTGACCCAAATCCTATAGAAACCTTTGGGATATTTTGGAACGCCGACTTCGTGGCCGGCCTCACTGACCGACATCGATGCCTCTCCTCAGTGCAGCACTCCATGAATAACGGGCTGCCATTTCCCAAGAAACCACCAGGCTAAGGTGGGCCAACACCATATTAAATTCCAGCATTGCCAGTCGAGGGCGCAGAGAACTTCTAAGTACTTTCAACCAGATGCCTGGATACTTTTGATCACATAGTGTGATTTGTTATTCAAGTTTATATTTACGCACACACATGCACGCGCGCGCGCGCGCACACACACAGAGTGGCTCATCGCATTATTACACACACTCATCCCCCACTTTCAAATAAATTAATTTTTTGTTATGGTTTCAGGGCGCAAAACTGCTACGGTCATTAGCGCCCGGTCTGTGACTTAGGAAAAGGTAAAAAACGAAACTGGAAACTGGCAGCAATGGGGGCAAAACTAAAAGAGGGAAAACTAAAAATAGAAGGAAAGCTTAAAAAACACTGTAGAAGGGGGTTGTTTGTCCCCAAAAACAACTTCAAATGACTGACGTCATCTCACTGGCACTAATAAACTCGAGGACGCGATCGGCTGAGGTCGTTTCATCTGCTAAAATGGAAGATATATCACGCGACAGCTGTAGACGGGCTCGTAACGGAGTAAAATAGGGGCACTCAAGTAAAAGGTGTCTTACAGTCCACAGCTGAGAGCAGTGGCGACAGAGTGGGGGAGGATCGCCGCTTAAGAGATGTCGATGGCTAAAAAGACAGTGCCCTATCCAGAGTCCAGTTAAAATTACCTCTTCCCGACGATCCGTTCGGGAGGAAGAGGTCCAAGCACAAGAAAGAGCTTTCACGTACAGCAATTTCTTATTGGGAAGTGTCGACCAATGCGCGTGCCATAAAAGAGCAACATGACGACATAAAACATTCCGTAGATCGGCGAAGGGAATCATGCGAATAGCTGGTTGAAGAAGAGAGACTGCAGCCTTGGCCGCTATATCGGCCGCCTCATTTCCATAGATACCAACATGTCCTGGGATCCAGAGGAACACCACAGAGACGCGCCCCCCCCCCCCCCAAGTGGAGAAAGTGGAGGCAGTCCTGAATCCGGTGGAGCAGAGGGTGGAAAGGGTTGAGTGCTGAGAGAATCGGAGCAGGTAACGTACTGTATCTGCTGATGGCGACGGATGTATTGGACAGCCTGGAAAACAGCGTAAAGGGTTCGCGGTAAAAACCGAACACTGGTCGGGAAGCCGAAATAGATTGGGGGTGTCGCCAACAATATAGGCACTCCCAACACCAAACGATGTTTTGGAGCCATCAGTGTAAATATATGTGGCATCCTTTATTTTTGCGCAGACAGCAGCAAATGCCCGACGATAAACAAGAGAATGTGTACCATTCTTGGGAAACTGAGCAACGTCATGGAGCAGGCAGGTCCAGGGTCGGAGCCAAGGCGTTGCTGTACCCCAAGTTGTCAAGAAAGTTTTAGGAAAGTGGAGGGAAAGAGAATGGAGCAGTTGATGGAAGCGGACTCCCGGTGGTAGTAGGGAGGAAGGGCGGCCTGCATACCATAAATCCAAGGAGGCTTCGAAAAAAATTTCACGAGCCGGATTAGAAGGCATGGAAGACAGATAGCTAGCATAACGACTCAGAAGGACAGCTCGCCGATTGGACAGCGGAGGTTCAGCAGTCTCAGCATATAGGCTTTCCACAGGGCTGGTGTAAAAAGCTCCAGACACTAAACGTAATCCACGGTGGTGGATAGAGTCGAGACGCCGAAGAATAGACGGCCGAGCAGAGGAGTAAACTATGCTTCCATAGTCCAATTTCGATCGCACTAAGGCGCGATAGAGGTGGAGAAGGACCACTCGGTCCCCTCCCCAGGAGGTACCATTCAGGACACGGAGGGTGTTCAGGGATTGCAGACAGCGACCCGAAAAATAGGAAATGTGGGAGGACCAGCATAGTTTTCTGTCAAACATAAGACCCAAGAATTTGGCGACGTCCGCGAACGGAAGGTTGGCAGGGCCTAAATGTAGGGAAGATGGAAGAAACTCCGTACGACGCCAAAAATTAACGCAAACGGTTTTACTGGGAGAAAACCGGAAGCCGGTTTCTATGCTCCAAGAGTGGAGGCGATCGAGACACACTTGAAGGCGTCGTTCAAGAAGGCTGGTCCGTTGAGAGCTGTAGTAGATCGCAAAACCGTCCACAAAGAGGGAGCCCGAGACATTAGGAAGGATGTAATCCATAATTGGATTTATGGCAACAGAAAACAGGACAACACTTAGCCCGGAGCCCTGGGGTACCCCGTATTCTTGGGAGGAACTACGGGAGAGCGTAGCGTTCACCTGCACTTTAAATGTGCGCTCTGCCATAAATTCACGAAGAAAAAGGGGCAGCCGACCTCTAAAGCCCTAAGAGAACAGTGTGTGGAGGATGCCTGTCCTCCAACAGCTATCGTAAGCTCTCTCCACATCAAAAAATATTGCTACAGTTTGGCGTTTCCGGAGAAAATTGTTCATGATATAAGTGGAGAGAGCACCAAGATGGTCAACTGAAGAACGATGCTTTCGGAAACCGCATTGGGCAGGGGTTAAAAGACTGCGGAACTCCAGCCACCACGCTAAATGGCAATTCACCATACGCTCCAAAACCTTACATACACTATGCTTGAGAGAAATGGGGCGATAGCTAGAGGGAGATGATTGTACCGATAGTACTTTTCCCAGACGATGGCGGGAAGCTATCGTCGTTCCTATTCCGAAACCTGGAAAGTACAAATTCGATTATAAAGGTGAAGGAGGTAACGCGAGAAGAAGACAGGGCATAGTGGAGTTCCCACATGGAGAAAACAGTATTATAGTTTTCGGGATTTTTGAGAGGAGAAAGCAAGCGGTTGCATTTCCGCTGCACGCTTCTTCGTGAGAAACGCTGGCGGGTAATTTGAAGAGCTCGAAATCTCAGCAAAGTGGTGACCCAATGAGTTAGAAATTGTGACGGGGTCCGCTAATGTATCATGCGCGACAGTGAACCCAGAGACCGGGGAGAAACCAGGCGCGCCAGATAACCGTCGAAACCGACTCCAAACTTCCGAGGAGGGTGTGAAGGTGTTAAATGAGCTAATAAAGAAGTCCCAGCTTGCCTTCTTGCTGTCGCGGATGACGCGACGGCATCGCGCACACAACTGCTTATAGCAGATACAGTTGGCCAAAGTAGTATGGTGTCGGAAAATGCGAAGAGCACGTCGCCGCTCACGTATTGCGTCACGGCAAGCCTCGTTCCACCAAGGAACTGTGGGGCGCCGGGGCAATTCGGAGGTGCGAGGTATTGAACGTTCCGCAGCTGTAAGAATAACGTCGGTAATATGTGTGACCTCATCGTCGACGCTAGTAAAGTGACGGTCATCGAATGTCGCTAGAGACGAAATAAGTGTCCAATCGGCTTGGGCAAACTTCCAGCGTCTCGGGCGCATATATGGCAGTTGTGGCTGCAATGGAAGGACACATGGAAAGTGGTCACTCGAGTGTGTATCAGCAATAGCGAATCATTCGAAGCGCCGAGCTTGCGGAACAGTACCGACTGAAAGGTCCAAATGAGAGAAATTTGTCGTGGAGGCAGACGAAAATGTAGGGTTCCCAGTGTTGAGGCAAACAAGATCCGCTTGGTGGAAGTCGTCTATCAATAGTGAGCCGCGCAGAGAGGGTTGCAGAGGTCCCCAACCAGCAAATAGGGAGGGCAGAATCTGACCAGGAAGATGAAGGAGATCAGCTCGTGCCATTGGTGTGGACGATGGAATGTATACAGTACAAAGAGAGAAGGTGTATCCAGAAAGGGAAAGACGGACAGCGACTGCTTGGAAGGAAGTAGTAGGATCGTAAGAGGATCGTCAATTCATCCCGATTGGCTAGAATGCCGCGGATATTCCAGTGCATAATGGACGTAGGGTGGACAGAAAATGAAAGAAAGTGAGCAATGTTGCCCTCAACTCAACGACTGCTCAGAGCTTGCGACCGACAGCGTGGAACGGCAGTTATCCGAAGGTAGAAGATCTTGATCTATAGGTTGTTCGGGAGCAGCTCCTGCCACCAGCGATCGACCGGTTGATTGGCCGCCAGCTGTGCGCCTCAGCGACACAGAAGACGGCCGAGAGCGGTTACCGCTAGGTTGTGCTGCAGATGAGACACGCCGTGGCGGAGGAGGAGAGGAACTGGGTTTTTTATTAGCCTTCTTGAAGACAGGACGTAGAGAGAAACGAGGAACCGATGGTTGTGAACCTGGGGTACGTAAAAAATCTTCACGAGTATGCTCTTTTTTCGAAGTCTTGGTGTCTGACTTTTGGGCTCGAGATTTAGCAGAACCCGATGAAGGGTGAGCCATAGAGCTAGCAAGCGAGAGTGGGAAGGTTGAACAGGCTATTTTGGCGCTGGCCGATCCGACAACCGTGGCGCTAAAGGTGGGACCACAAGTTTGCCTTGCTGCCTCGTTTGTTGGCCGAGGAGAGGCAAGGGCAGTGCTGTATTTACCTGTGTGAGGCACAATGGGCTTAACAACTGGCGAATAACTTTCGAGCAGCAAAGGTCGACACCTTTTCCTTCACTCTGATTTCCTGGATGAGCTTTTCGTCCTTAAAAACGGGGCAATCACGAGAGTAAGCAGCGTGGTCACCCATACAGTTGGTGCAACGAGGGG
Source organism: Schistocerca serialis cubense (assembly GCF_023864345.2). Lineage (NCBI taxonomy): Eukaryota > Metazoa > Arthropoda > Insecta > Orthoptera > Acrididae > Schistocerca > Schistocerca serialis. Next base: position 11,959,013 of record NW_026047583.1, read on the forward strand.
ATGGAGGTGGACAAGCACCCGCATGGGCATCCTTGCCACACGTAACGCATTTGGCCGGATTGGAACAGGACTGGCTGGTGTGATTGAACTGCTGACACCGATAGCAACGCGTAGGGTTTGGGATGTAAGGGCGAACGGAAATGATCTCATAGCCCGCTTTTATGGTCGATGGGAGTTAAACTCGTTCATGTCAACCATTGTCTTCTTGATATTTGACAATCATTCAAACCCGTACATTCATGACTCGATGAACAGCCGTTAAGCCCTGGTCCGACAGGTAGTTTTGAAATTCCTCGTCGGACAATCCGTCGATGGAGCGTGTGTAAACGACCCCACGTGACGAATTTAAAGTGCGGTGCACTTCCATCCAGAAAGGGAAGGTGTGTAGCAATTTTTGTGCCTGGAAGGCACTGACTGTTTCTAACAACAAGGTGCCATTTTATAATCGGGATCAAGACTTTACAGGACCTATAACTGCGTCGACACCTTTCTGAATAATGAAAGGGTTGACCGTGGAGAAGTCTTGATCTTCTTCCGACTGAGAAAGAACAACGAACTGTGGCAACGATGAAAGAACTGTGCTTCGCTGAGACTCATTGAACTTATGCTTGTGAGCAGACATAGTAGATGATGAGGAAACCATTGCGGAAGTATCCCACATGATGACCGGCGTCTCTGATGGCGCGCTCCTTCCTTGTGGGGACTCTCTCTGAGGGCACTCCCGCCTTAGGTGATTGTTCACACCTCAGGTCACACCTCCCAAGAAACGGACGGAGGGACCAATTGGCACATTTGGAAGGTATCAGCTTGGGTAATGACCCCTCCCTAGGCCTGGCCTTTACCAGGGAGTACGTACATGTCCTAGCTGTCTACCCGGGGCGGGGAATTACGCGTTACTCCGTCACCGGCGACGCATGGAAATGCATGGGTCGGGCTTCAGACACGCACAGGGAAGAAGAAAGAGAAAGGGAGGTGCAAAGAAAAGGAAAGGAAAGTAGACAGGTCTCAAACGCCACAGCGGAGAAAGGGGTAAAGAGGAGAGATAAGGAAAAGAGTAGGATAAAGGACGGACAAAGACTTGCCAGCAGAGAAAGCGAAGAAGAGAGACTGTGGTACAGTTTCGATCGTCTGTCTCCGTACGTAGGCAGTGAACATACTCCCAGAAGGGGAGAAAGGGAAGGAAAGAGGCGGAGGTGAGAGGGAGGCGAAGATGCGGGATGGGGAAGGATGCGGAAAAGGAGGGTATGCAGCCTGGAAAGGAAGGAGGGCCACATTAGCTCGGGGTCCCGTGCTCGCTACTCACGTATCCACAAAAGATTTGTGGACCCACTGGGGGGGGGGGGGGACTCGTAAATTAATGAGCCCCACAGTTATTCCAATGAGTATTGTGAATACCATATGGTGCCAATCCCATCCGCACAGATGAACTGTATGTTATGATGCAGCAGCTCTCATCAAATCTCTGTAGACTGCTTTATGGGATTGGTGCGGCTCCACAAATGATCAGACACACTAATTCTCTATCGAGATAACATTTGAGACCACACTATGCACACCATTAGCCCGCCACTGGGTGGCATCTGCATCTACGCAACACTCGCACATCTTTGATATGAGTGCCAACAACCTTCACATTCTGTGATCCATTCACTTCATCTTTGATTAGGCCAATAACCTACTTGTTTTCTGGTATTATTACAAAAGGATTATTACATGCGTGTCCAGAAGTGTTAAGTTCTTCACTAATATCTAATTATTTCACATGGATCGCTGCCTTTAACCCAGTAGATTAAACTGACTACATCCATACAATGGGATTGACGAATTTTGGCTTCGCAAACTCATACTGAAAGGAGAGGTCCACAACACACATACTAATCTAGACAGGCTTCATGGACTGCACTGGAATCTAGGACATATCTACCGTCTTTCATTAACATGGAAATCCATGGCAACATTTTCAACCAAATTTCGAGCTTGCTGCTGGTCGTCGTTCAATACTTCGCACGATATTTCAACTGGGCAACTGCCAGAGATCTTCAGGTGAGCCGTCGCAGACTGTCTGCGACGGCTCATCTGAAGATGACTGGCAGGTGACGAGTTGAAATATCGTGCGAAGTATTGGACGACGACCGGCTGCAAGCCCGAAATTTTAAAATTCACATGGCAACATTGCTCGGAGTAGTTTCTGCGCGTGATTCTAATATATTCCATACCAAATCTGTGGCATTACTTGAGGTTTCTACAGGGCAGAATGTAATGCTCTTTGTTCCCCGGCAGTGTCCAGAGAGCCCAGTCCCACTAAAGGCTCCATACCGACGTTGTTAATATACTGGCACCTGACTGTTCATCATGCTCATGGGCGAGATCCGCCATTTCTAAGTCCAGGATCTTTCTTTAACCAGCATCCCCACCTGGTTCACGGATCTTATCCTTCATTCTGGCAATTTCTCCTTCACACATCCATCGGGATGGCTGGCTCTGTTGTGCGGCAAACCCACAGAGGTGGTTTACATCTACGTAAATGATGTTAGATAAATCATTAGATCGCCTGTACTGCTCGTCACTAATTCATGAGTTATTCATCTTGCAGAACTGTGCAGTCACTGGTAAAGTTTCCCACGAATTCTGCATTCATAGAAGAGCAAGAGGTCAATACCAGTCAACCTTTCAATGCTGACATATTGCGTGTACCGAATCCCACGAAAGCCCTGGCATGACGAAATAGAAAGCAGAATCCAGAGACTATGTTCTCAGGCAGAACTACTCTAAAATGTACGTGAGGATACATACATTGGTATTCGTCTATAATCTAGCATACTCTCCTAAACAATGGACTCCAGACAAACATTCCCATCTCGCACATCCTCCACTTCCATTATTGCAGTGCCCATTAGTATACTGGACAGTGTGGTTATGTCAGGCAATGCGGTTTCATAGAGCGTCTCCAACAAATCCAGGATTTCATGTGGACAGACCCCTTCTCTATCACAAGCTGAAATCTTGCATCATTGGAATATGTGGTCTGTTGATACGCATGACTTCCTGAGGCGAAGACTCTGAAGAGACACGTTCATGAGGCAAAGCGGTTCTAGGACTCAAAGCAATATATTTGATGTGGTTCTGTTGGAAGATGATATGTTCTTTTCAATGGTAGCAGGAATGACTAACCTTATCACATTTCAACCCAGAATCAACCAAGTGTTGAACGAGGAAGTAGGCATCACGCCTACTCATATTGTGAAAGAAGATGGATACGAGCATGATAGTTGGCTTCAAGTTGCATTAGTTGTGAGATGCACTGTGGAACCTCCCCCATATATGACATTAATGTGTCCTTCTTCTGAAAGATGTTGCCAGTAAAAGAAAGAGGATGAAACTGGACTTCACCTCCATTAAGTAGATCATAGATATGTAAGCATGTATAGATATGTAAGCATTGCTGAATACATTACCTAACCCTCCTTCCTGAATTGTTAAAAAAGTGATTGAGTAAGACTCTTGATACACTTCCAAACCAGTCTGATGTTTGGCAGCCACTTCTCACCCAAATTTGGTTGATGGTCTTCTCTTCAACACCACTACTGTCTGTTGTTCGGTGCTCGAGCAGAGTGGAGAACTGTGTTACACTTCATGAAAGTATACCACAGGTAGTTACCATTTAAGAGAGCATCTTTTCCACAATGGCTACACACGCATTATGGGAAGATGCAGGGTATTAGCAGTCCACATTCGAGGTACCAATGAACCTTTGTGAAATCCTGTCCCACAAGTGATAGAACCATAATATTTAAATGTAGTTACTGGGCTTATCTTGTAATCTTTAACAGGGTGGGCAGGGATGTAACTGTTGCTACATACAGAATAATGTCTAAGCCATGTCCGATGCAGTGTAGGTCAGTGACAGCGAATGCGACAGTCCGGGGTACAGCTGCCTTGCCGAACGAGTTGGTATCACCAGTGAGTAACACGATGATGGACCTGGCGGTAGTGGTGTTTGTAGGCACAGTTTCCGTTTCTTTTGCTTTAGGGCACAGAAACACCTTTTTCGTCTTTGTGTTTTACAGTTCTGACACGGGCGCATATAATCCTAGGAGTTAAAAACGACTAAACGTTAAGCCCAATCAGCGGAAGGAAAGACAGATAAAAACGTGGACTTCGAGAAAGGTCCATAAAATACGCCCTAGAGACAAAGGAGGTCCGGAACTAAATTTCTGAAGATTAAATTTTCTTCTCCATTTATCTACGACAGAAAAACAAAACGCGGTTGGCAGCCCATAAGTCGTTCGCTAAAACGGCCGATAACTCAGACGTCAAACATAAATGAGAACGCAGGGAGTTAAAAAGAAAAATAAGGGCATTCCATAAGGAATAGGACAGTGGTGGGACCATCACTTAATTTGCGATGGCTAAAAATATAGTGCCCAATACGCAACCTACTGAAGATGATATCTTTCTGGCGAGAAAGCCGAGTGAAGGTCCAAGCTGCTGGAGCATGTTTAATTCCCCATGACCAGTGGAGATGCTAAAGTGACACCTACTGCAGGCAGACAGCAACGCCAGAGGACGGTAAGAATTTGCACAACGACCTGCAGAGAATTGATAATTTATGCAGGGTCTGGCAGTTGAACCTGAATATAAATAAATGTAACACGTTGCGCATACATAGGAAAAGAATCCACTGCTGTAAAACTACACTATTGATGACAAACAGCTCGAGACACCATCTGCCGTAAAATAACTAGTCGTAACTATCCAGAGCGACGTTAAGTGGAATGACCATATAAAAGAGACATGAAAAAAAAAGAAAAAGAAAAAAAAAACAGACACCAGACTCTCTTTCATCCGAAGAATCTTAAGGAAATGTAACGGATCCCCGAAAGAAATGACTTCTAAACCGCTTTTTCTCCCGATTCCTGAGTATTGTTCATCTATCTGGGATCCCTATCAGGTAGGACTGATAGAGCAGATAGCGAAGATCCAACGAAGAGCGGTATGTTTCGTCACCGGATCGTTTAACTAGCGAGGGTGCATTACGGAGATGCTAAACAAACTCCACTGGCAGACGTTAGAAGAAAAGCCTTGTGAATCGCAGATGGAGTTACTATTTAAATTACTGGACAACACTTTTCAGGACAAGTCGGACAACATTTCACTGCCCCCACATCGATGTCTCGTATGGATTATGAGGAGAAAATTGGAGAAATTAGAGCCACGCACTATTCGCGAGTGGAACAGGGCTGCAGGGATCAGATAGTGGTACAGAAAGTACCCTCCACCGCACACCATTAGATGGCTTTTGAAGTATGATGTAGATAAAAGATCATATGAGGAACTGGAAGAACTAGCAGGCCAAGGAATGAGGACTGAAGCTGTGGCACAGCAGCGTCAGCACCTCGTTTCCTATCAGACCGATGTAACCAGAGACCCACATAAACATCATAGTGGCTCCATCAAGAATGAGCAAGTGAAACCATTCCTGGACTCATTGCACTAAGGGATGAATGGTCTACAGCACATAGAGGCTCTGTAGGGCACAGAGAATAGGAGCACATGCAGCGATATAGGCTTTTGAATAATGTCGTGTACTGACACAGGCTGAAGAGATCTAATGTAAATTCTGAGCAGTGTTCCAGAAGCTGATACTGAAAAACGTCACCGCCAGTGACGAAGGCACTCTCGACACCAAGGTCAGTCTGAGAACTATCAGTATACTTAAGTTTCTCCGCACAGAAATTCGCCTTGGTACCTTTGAGAATATAGGGAGTCTGGAGTAGTGTCCTACTTATGAGAGTAGAGGGAGTCTGGAAGAGAATGAACTAAGAGTTGAATACGGGAGTAGTGGGGCAACCTTCACATCAGGCCACTTTGCATTGTTGCCAAATTTATTCAAGATGGTGGCGATGACATAATCCAAGATGACGTCATGTAGACTTGGCAACATCGCAGGATGTCATCCAAGATGGCGGAATCGGGAATAGGCTAATTGTCCTACTTCCACTAACCTAACCTCAAGAAAGAATGGCGGGAATTTTGAATTTTGGCAGGAAAATAGCCCACTTCTATGTCCACTAACCCAAACCTCCAGAAGAATAAATGGCGGTAAGTTTGAATTCCTACAGGATAATGCATGCAAAAACCATACTTGGCTTTATTATTATTTATTATTATTTATTATTATTTATTATCATTCATTATTATTTACTATTATGTTCATTTATCATTTATTATAATTTATTATTGTTATTAGTATTGGCCTACCTCCACTAACATAGAAAATCGCGCCAAGTTCAGTCATTTGTTGTTATTTATTCAATACGCCTGAATTTGGCGGCAAGAAAGCCATTTCCGTGACAACCATAACAAAAAATCGGTCACAAGTTCAAATTCAAACACGATAATCGGTCACACATACTAAATAGGCCACCTCCTCGTACTAAGTATGAATTTTCTCGCAGTCACCTATTGTTTCAGTCATAAGCTATCAAAATCTCGTCAAACATTAATAATAATAAACTGCACTTCCACCAATCTAAGTCAACTCCTGTTAATTAGTGGGAAATGAACTGAGGTCTTTATTTCAAACAGTACGGACATCACTAGTTTTCCAACATCACATCTTTGAGATCTCAGCAGCATCCACCGTGCTCGCTACGAGGTCTGGAATCCAGCTGTGTGTTAGTTCATATCTCAGCCACCCGAGGACGTCGCCGTGACGTCATTTAAGATGGCGGCAGGAAAGTCAATTGGGTCACGTCCAAGTTTGAATTTTCGCGGTCACTTATGCTTCCGCCGCTCAATTATTAAAATCGCGGCACTTGTACTAACCTAAGTCACCAGGTGGGGAAATGACTCTTTATTTCAGTCATTACGGTCATGCTGGTGTGTCCCAACTGACTTCTCCATGTTCACACAGCGAACTCCAGAGCGCAGCTGACTTACCCGCGGCCGGCTGAGCCCGCTCCACCGGCAGCTCCCTGGGCGGCTGACGTCAAGCGACCAGCGGTGCCCGCACAGCCCCTGGCCAGTGCGCCAGGTAGGTGGCGAGCGGCGCCTCTGAGTCCAGCCACAAACGGTCAGCCGCACTCGCCTCAGAGTCCAGCCGGCTACGTAAACATCGTTCCGCGCTCGCGAGCACTTAACGCTGGAGACGATGGAACCTGTCGACCGCGTGCTGGACAAAGTACATGTTCCATTCCAAATTTATTTTTCTGAACAGGTTCGAACCTGCCGATACCTACCTCACACAACCGCCTCAGATGTTTGGAAAGTTCTATCACGTCAGTTAACTGATCACCTGATTCTCATTATTCAGCCCACATGCTTCGATTATCTAACCCCCCCAGGGGGTCCACAACTCTTTCGTGGATACGTGCGTGGCGAGCACGGGGCCCCGAGCCATTGCAGCCTTCTTTCTCTCCCGGGCTGCATTTCCTTTCCCTTCCCCTCCTTTCCCCTCCATACCCCTTTCCCCTCGCCCTCTCCTCTCCCTCTATTGGTGTCCTTGCTTATGTTGGCCCCTGCTATCCTCCTGGTTCTGTTGGTTTTACACTCTGGCTTTGTTGCGTAATCATCTCCTCCTTTTGGCATTCCTTGGTCCCCCTCTGGGGTTTGACCTCCATTCCAAAATTTCTCTTTCCGTAGTGTGAGCCATTTGGGGAAGAGCACCTTACCTAGTGTCTCCGACGTGTGCCCTCCTAGTATATTCCACCTTTTCTTCTACGTCGTTGTCTGATGCTAGGGTGCATAGCCAGCACGGTAGCCAGCCCGTGTGGTGGGGTCGCTATGTACCCTTTTGGTTGAGCCCCCTGAACACACAGGGATCACACTTCTGATACCTGAGCTGTGACCTCCTCATGCATGCCCTGGAGTGGTTGCGCGTCATCCTGGAGCATCAGAACTCCCGGCAATGGCCGCCGTGCCAGACGGCCCTTGCTGTGGCTGGGTGGCGCCCGTGAGGAGAGCCCCTGATCGGAGTGGGTGGTATGAGGGCGGACGCTATGCAGATGAAACGCATAAGGGTCCAAACCTCTGGCCGCTCTTCTGCGGCCGTCTCTCTGCGTGGTACTGATTCCTCAAGTGCTGCTTCTCTTGCCCCTTCGGCCTTCCCTTCCGTGGCTACCCCCTGGGAGGAGGGTCAGGCCCGTCGTCTAGGGGCAAAACCTTTCCCCCGTTATCTAGTTTGCACCAGGACTGATGGAGATACTTTCACCGGTGTCAAACCTTTATTCTTTGTGGAACACATTGAAGACAAGTTCGGCGAAGTGGACTCCCTGAGCAAGATGCGGTCGGGTTCATTGCTGATAAAAACTGCTTCGGCTGCCCAATCTGCGGCCCTTCGTGCCTGTACCCATCTTGGCACAATTCCCGTGTCCATTACCCCTCACCAGTCTCTAAATATGGTACAAGGTGTGATTTTTCACAGAGACCTCATCCTTCAAACTGATGAGGAACTTCGGGACAGTCTCGGACGGCGGGGTGTTCACTTTGTTCGGCGTGTTCAGAAGGGTCCTAAAGATAATCGTATTGATACTGGTGCCTTTATCCTGGCCTTTGAAGGGGATACCCTTCCTGAGAAAGTTAAGATTATGGTCTATCGCTGTGACGTGAAGCCGTACATCCCACCTCCTATGCGGTGTTTTAAGTGCTTGCGTTTTGGCCACATGTCTTCTCGCTGTACCCAGGACCCTCTCTGTGGTGACTGTGGACGTCCACTCCATGAGGGGAGTCCCTGTGTTCCCCCTCCTGTATGTGTAAATTGTCATGGTAGTCATTCTCCATGTTCAGCAGATTGCCCAGTCTATAAGAAAGAAAAAAAGATACAGGAGTATAAGTCTCTTGATCGTTTAAGCTACACAGAGGCCCGTAAGAAATATGCACGATTGCACCCTGTGTCCATGACATCTAGTTACGCCTTGGTTACATCTTCATCCCTTCCTCCCCCTTCCTTACCCCCGTCCCGGACCCCTCTCCTTCCCCCCTCCCCTGCGACTCCCACACCTTCTCCTCTGGGCGCCGCTCCCCCTCCCCAGCCGGAGAAGTGTCCCACTCCTTCGGCGTCTGCCGGTCAAGGGCGCCTCTCCCGGGATGCCCCTTCCCGGCACCTTCCAGGTCAAAGGTCTGCTGCAGCGCGGCGACCGCGAGAGCCGCGGTCTATCGGCCCCCAGGTCGCCCGGTCTCTTTCTGTTCCTGATCTTGCTGCAGCTGGCTCCATTATGCCACACAGCCCTCCTCGATCTCAGCCTGAAAAGAAGAAGAAACATAAGTCCCGGGACAAAGAGCCTCTGGTGTCACCGGAGGTCCCTTCCCCGGCTTCACAACCGGATTCTGACCTGTCGTTTATGGATGTCGCCACCTCCTTGTCGGTGACAGGTGGGGACCCGGCGGTATGACTGGATTTAGCGTGTTCAGCCCTCATTTAAACCATCGTTCTGTGGTTCTCCAATGGAATTGTAATGGCTACTATCGTCACCTTCCGGAATTGAAATCCCTTCTTTCGTCCTACTCAGCAGCTTGTGTGGTTCTCCAGGAATCTCATTTTACTGATGCTCACTCACCGACCCTCCGTGGGTTCCGTGTTTTCTGTCGAAATCGGGTCGGACCCTTGCGGGCTTCTGGTGGCGTTTGTACGTTGGTCCGTACAGACATTGCTAGCACGTGGATTCCTCTCCAAACTACATTGGAAGCAGTTGCTGTTAGGGTCCACTTAGACTCTGCAGTCACAGTATGCAATCTTTATCTCCCTCCTGACAGGACTCTTACACCTGCTGCCTTAACCACCCTTCTTCAGCAACTTCCTCCTCCCTTCCTTCTCCTTGGGGATTTTAATGCTCATCATCCTTTGTGGGGCAGTGCCTTTCCATCTAGACGAGGTCTTCTTATCGACCAATTTATTGCAGACCACGACCTGTGCCTTCTTAATGATGGCTCCCCTACTCATTTCAGTGCTGGTCATGGTACCTTTTCTGCCATTGATCTTTCTCTTTCTTCTCCCTCTCTCCTCCCTTCATTACACTGGTCGCCACACGACGACCTTTGTGATAGTGACCATTTCCCGTTGATTATCACGCTCCCTTCCCGCTCCCCGATGGAGAGGTTACCTCGTTGGTCTTTCCACCGCGCCGATTGGCCTCTATATACTGCACAGGTCGAGTTTTCTCCCTCTTTGTCGGGTTGTATTGATGACGTCCTACGTGACGTGTCTGACGCGATTGTTCGCGCTGCTAACCTTGCTGTCCCGCGCTCATCTGGACAATTTCGTCGTCGGCAAGTCCCGTGGTGGAGTACGGCCATTGCCATTGCCATCCGTGATCGCCGTCGAGCTCTGCAACACTTTAAGAGGCACCCATCTGTAGCCAGCCTTTCTACCTTTAAGCGCCTTCGCGCTAAAGCCCGTTATTTAATCAAACAGAGCAAGCGGATATGTTGGGAACGATTCGTTTCTTCCCTTGGTTCCACTGTCCCTCTGTCACGGGTATGGGCTACACTTCGCTCTCTCCAAGGTTGCCATCGGCAGTCCACCCTCCCAGGCCTTCACCTCCCAGATGGCATTTGTACAGACCCATTAGTTCTCGCAGAACATCTTGCGACCCATTTTGCAGTGGCATCAGCGTCGGCCTCCTATCCAGCTGCTTTCCTTCATCAAAAACAGCAGGCTGAAGCTGTCACCTTATGTTTCACCACTTGTGAGTCAGAATCTTACAACGAACCTTTCACTGAATGGGAATTTCTTTCTGCTCTATCTGCTTCTCATGATACGGCTCCTGGCCCAGATTCCATTCATAACCAGCTGCTTCAACATCTCAGTGCTCCACAACGGCACCATCTTCTTCGGGTGTTTAACCGTATCTGGCTCCAGGGTGACTTCCCTTCTCAATGGAGGGATAGCATTGTGGTTCCTGTCCTTAAGCCTGGTCAGAACCCCCTATCTGTTGACAGCTATCGGCCAATTAGTTTGACCAATGTTGGTTGTAAGTTACTTGAACGGCTGGTAGCCCGTCGGCTCACTTGGGTCCTCGAATCTCGGGATCTATTGTCCCCTTACCAGTGTGGCTTTCGAGAGGGACGATCTCCAATCGATCATTTGCTTCGCTTGGAATCCGCAGTTCGGCAGGCTTTTTCCCAGCTCCGCCATTTGGTTGCAGTGTTTTTTGACCTTCGCAAGGCCTATGACACGGCCTGGCGCCATCACATCTTACTAACCCTTCATCAGTGGGGTCTTCGGGGCCCACTCCCGATTTTTATCCGCCAGTTCCTGATCCATCGGTCATTCAGAGTTCGAGTTGGTACTGCTTTTAGTTCTCCACGGACCCAGGAGACGGGCATCCCACAGGGTTCTGTCTTGAGTGTCCTTCTTTTCCTCATTGCTATCGATGGACTTGTGGCCTCTGTCGGTCCCTTGGTCGCCCCTGCCCTGTATGTGGATGATTTCTGCATTTGGGTTAGTTCCTCCTCGATGCCATCTGCAGAACGGCAGCTCCAGGTGGCTATACGGCGTGCCTCTGCATGGACCCTCTCCCACGGGTTTCAATTCTCTCCTTTAAAATCGCGGGTGGTCCACTTCTGTCGCCGTACTACGGTCCACCCTGATCCAGAGCTCTATCTCGCTGCACAAAGATTGCCTGTGGTTCCACAGTTTCGTTTCCTAGGTCTTCTTTTCGACAACAAGCTCACTTGGCTGCCCCATATCAGACTCCTGAAGGTAGGATGTTTCCGTAAACTCAATGTCCTTCGCTTCCTTGCCCACTCCTCCTGGGGTGCGGACCGTTCCCTCCTCCTCTGTCTTTATCGTGCTCTAGTTCTGTCACGTTTGGACTATGGTTGTCAAGTTTATGGTTCAGCTGCTCCTTCCACGCTGCACGTGCTGGATCCAGTCCACCATCGTGGTATCCGTTTGGCCACTGGTGCCTTCCCTACTAGCCCTGTTGATAGTCTCCTGGTTGAAGCTGGGATCCCCCCCCTTTCTGTTCGGCGGTCCCAGCTTCTGGTGTCTTATGCCCTTACTATCCGTTCTTCTCCCGCTCATCCTTCCTATTCTATCCTATTCCCAGACCATGGGCGTCGCCCGCCTGACTCCCGCCCTCGGGCGGGTTTACCGGTTGGGCTGCGCCTTGCGTCTCTTACCCGTGATTTTCGGCTTCCTTCTTTGTCCTGTCTTCCTCGCTCCCTCCCCTCCACCCCTCCTTGGTTAGTTCCTCGGCCTCGAATTCGGATGGATCTCCGCCGCGGTCCGAAAGATTCCATCCCCCCGGTGGTGTTCCGTTCCTTTTTCCGCCAAATTTTATGGGAGTTTCGGGATGCTGTTGTTTTTTACACTGATGGTTCTAAATCTGCTGATCATGTTGGGTATGCCTTCACGTCCTTTGTTGGAACGGAAAATCATCTACTGCCACCCTCATGTGGGGTGTTTACTGCGGAATTGATGGCAATTTCCCGGGCCCTTACCTTTATTAAACAATCCCAACACAACCGCGTTTTGTTATGTACGGACTCGATGAGTGGCCTTCTTGCTATTGACCGGTGTTTTTCGCGCCATCCCTTGGTCTCTGCCATCCATGACCATCTCGCTGATCTTCACCGTGCTGCTTGTTCCATTGACTTCCTATGGGTCCCGGGCCATGTGGGTATCCCGGGTAATGAGCTCGCTGATCGTTTGGCTGGGGGAGCAGTTACTTACCCCCCGTTTTCTGTAACCCCTCCTGCAGCGGATTTACGGCTTCACATCAAATCCCACTTTGCACAGTCATGGGCCAATTCTTGGGAGGCTACTCCACTGTCTAATAAACTTCGTGCCATTAAGGTGAATACAGGCCCATGGCGTTCTTCCTTTAGCCTCTCCCGCAAGGATTCGACCACACTGTGTCGTCTCCGCATTGGCCATACCAGGCTGACGCATGGTTTCCTTTTGCGTGATGAGCCACCCCCGCTATGTGGTTGTGGAGCCTTCCAGTCAGTGGCCCACATTTTGGTTGAATGCCCCCTTCTTTTGGCTCTGCGTGCTAAGTACAGACTCCCCCACACTTTACCTTTGATGTTGGCTGACGATTCCCGGATGGTCTCTCTGGTTCTAGGTTTCCTCCGGGAGAGTGGTTTTTATTCTCAGTTTTAAAGTTTTTAATCTCCCTCTGGTGTTGGGGCAGGGCGGTGAGTGTTTGGGTGTCTCCCACTGTAGGCAGTGTTCAGAGATTCCCGATTCACCTCCCTGACCGGAATCCTCTTTTCTTTCCCTTTTACTCTGTTTTCACCCCTTCTTTTTAAGGCTTGGTTCATTTTTCTATTCCCATACGTACTTTCTGCATTATAGCAGTTGTACCTTTTAAGTCACAGGTGGTCTTGCCTATGCTGTTTCAGCATAGTGTTGGGTGCGTTCTCTTGCCAACTTCCCTCATTTGTTTTTACTAATGACAACGTGACTGCCCTTTTACGTTTCCCCTTTATCCGTTTTATTTTTCTGACTATACTGAGATGTCCCGTTAGCAGAATGGAGTCTATTTGCAACAAGGGACTGATGACCTTGCTGTTTGGTCCCTTTAACCTCAAACAACCAACCAACCATCGATTATCTAACCCAGGATCTTGGCGAAAACACTCGTCCGTACACATGAGCCATCGCGCGCACCTAGCTTAGTACCTCCGCAAGTGAATGTAACAAAGTCCGCATGACTATTTAATTAATCTGATCAATTAATTAACCTGTCTGATGCGGAAAACTGCCACGTCCACCTAGACTTGGAATCAATTTTCGCCATTGCCACACCCACCTCGACTTGAAATGAAATAGTTGAAGTCCCTACCGACCACCACGTTTCATCGACCCATGTTCGTTGGCTAACATGTTAGTAAACGGAAGCAAGCATTAGTACGTGTACTAACCCACATTAACTTAAATCACATTCTGTCTATACAAATAAGCCAAGCTTCAATTCTGATGGTCAGTTCGTGTTTCCTACCAAACACAAGAAAATTGTGGCAAACGAAGCCACTAACCTAAGTCACCTGTGATGACTCAAAATCGTCTGCTTTGCCTCTCACACACCACGAGCGCGAGACCGCCCACATCACAGTCTGGACCTTTATATTCGCATCGGACATACTCCTCTATAAATATTCTAGCTAAAATATGACCCTAATACTGTTGTTCAATCCACACGGCCTAGCTCATGGCCTGAGCACACCACCAGTACTTAAGCCGAGAACATTGCTCGCCCCCATGTTTAGTTAACCGCTGAGAGATGGAGATATGCTGCAATCACATCCCTCGCGCTCTCGTAGCTACTCGCCTCAGCAATTCGATCTAACAAACCCTCCAAATAGTAAAAATAATAACCAACTCTCTCATATTCTATATCGTCCCACAAATACTTAACGTACATTTTATTTATGCATCGAGTATACCTATCACTCATACAAAAAACACTCGCCCTGATATACCTGGTGTCATGTTGCACAGCCGGCAGACAAGCAAACAGCTCCTAATTTCAGTGCACAATATCGAACTGCTCCTAAATAATGCATTACACATAACTCTAAACATCATCAGTACCCTTAATCTGTCCAAATAGCCATAGCAAAATAACTCAACAGACGCGCGCAATCAACCTGTCCCACACTAAGTCACACGTCCGACAGCTCTCAATTCGCTCAAAGGCCTCTGTTCGACCCCTCAAACATGACTTGATGACAGCCGCATTCACAACTAACACCTGAGAAATTCATATCACCTACACGCCGAACATGACTATCCAAGCCAGGCCACGCGAGTCGTCTGTCACCGTCCTAACTCAGTGCGGTCCAGCACACATGTTAAGGCCGCATTCCATTGCTTGCCGGCCTATATGCGACACATCTGCGCCTTCACGTCTGTTGTCAGAATAGCCGAGAGCGAGTTACACACGCACACGCACACGCGCGCGCGCGCTCCCGCGCGCGCGCGCTTCCTCTCTACTCATCCCATAACATAAGCAATTTACAATCCGTTATATACAAACCCTGCACAATGTAAGCCACATTAAATTGGCAATACCCATTACATGCCCCAATTTTTTCCATTCCTAAGGAAGCACTGTGAACCTGCTCTTTCTTTCTACACGCGTCACACTCAGCGGTAATCAGCCCTTCTACATCAACGGACGGAAGTCCCTCTCAGAACTGTTCCACAAATTCGGCGATCGCTTCCCCTCAAATCCTTGCCTGCTCGCTTTTTTTCTACAAACTTATCCAGACTCATAGATTAAAAGAACACACCAATTTTTTTTTCTGAGTACAGCATCCTTTAAGCCACTGAATAACTAGAAACAAACTGACCAAAAAATTATATACATTCTCTCGAATACCGAAGTCGTTGATCTCATTATACAGTTAAATCTTACGATCGCGGTCTCATTTGATTGGCATTCCACAATGAGCTAAGTATCGGAAATACACTCTCTTGACCGCAATTACTCCGGAAATATCTCTACCGTCCTTACGACTTCCTCTCCACTCGTCACCTAACAACATCAATATTAACTTTACAGTGCAGTATATACAAACGCTACACAATGTAAACCACATTAACTTCACAATACAGTATATACACATTTGACACAAGACAGTGCACTTACCAGTATCTCTCTACAGCATGCGAAAAAACAATCCCAATCCTACCGCGTCTATATACATCAATTGATCATATACTATCCCCCCGACTGTGTGTAATTACTTATCTCCATGTATAGGAAATTTCCCACATCCCATAGACATCAGAGTAATATACAACCGCTATAAACACCTAATTTAATGCATCTTTTACTTAGGCGGCGATATAGAAAATTATGGTTCGAATATTTATTTTATTTTCAACGTCTGTAACAGAACATTGGTCCCTAAACTGCAAAACGAAACCATCACGAATTTTTACAAAGTGATGATTGTTACTTTGTAACTTTATGGAAGTGAAATTTCGGTTACCACGAAAAAAACAACTAGATTATCACGTTCTTGACTCATATTTGCTGCGAACATTGTAATATTACTGATGTTAGGCAAATTATATTATATACAACTAGCGTTTGCTGACATAAACAATGATTACAAGTCAATCAAATAAGCGACGGTAGTGTGACGAGTGAGATGCACAGTAAAAGATAAAGGTGCACTTACTCTGTCCAAGGCATTTTTATTGGTAATGGTTCCCATGATTGATAGGACAAAGCAATGTTGTTCTTTATCCACATCCGATTAATTATTCGCCGTGTCCACTTCCTAACTTCCTGTGCTTCATAAATGAATTTGTCGGCTATTTTCTTTCACTCGCGGCCGTTTTTTATCCAAAATACGGAAATGAAGATACTGTTGGAAAATACCAACATGAGATAGTACGCAGTATCAACTGAAAATATATCACCACGCTTGCGAGGACGTAGGGCAACGAATTACCAACAAGAACATCCAACGGGTGAGTCGCACACGCTTTAACGGCACGTCAGCTCAAAAGATTCTTAATGAAACGCAATTAGATACAAAATAGTAGCAACAGTGATTGAACCGTTGCACTTCGAAATGTGTATGTCATGAAGGAATTTTGATAATGACAAATCACCTCTTTTCATTTCATCTGCACTACTGGCGATCAAAATTGCAACACCAAGAAGAAATGCAGTTGATAAACGGGTATACATTGAACAAATAGAACTGACATGTGATTACATTTTCACGAAATTTGGGTGCATTGATCCTGAGAAATCAGTACCCAGAACAACCACCTCTGGCCGTAATAACGGCCTTGATACGCCTGGGCATTGAGTCAAATAGAGCTTGGATGGCTTGTACAGGTACAGCTGTCCATGCAACTTCAACATGATACGACAGTTCATCAAGAGTAGTGACTGGCATATTGTGACGAGCCAGTTGCTGGGCCACCATTGACCAGACGTTTTCAATTGGTGAGAGATCTGGAAAATGCACAGGCCAGGGCAGCAGTCGAACATTTTCTGTATCCAGAAAGGCCCGTACAGGACCTGCAACATGCAGTCGTGCATTATCCGGCTGAAATGTAGGGTTTCGCAGGGATCGAATGAGCGGTAGAGCCACGGGTCGTGCACTTCCGAAATATAACGTCCACTGTTCAAAGTGTCGTCAATGCGAACAAGAGGTGACCGAGACGTGTAACCAATGGCACCCCAAACCATCCCGCCGGGTGATACGCCAGTATGGCGATGACGAATACACGCTTCCAATGTGCGTTCATCGCGATGTCACCAAACACGGATGCGACCATCATAATGCCGTGAGCAGAACCTGGATTCACCCGAAAAAATGACGTTTTACCATTCGTGCACCCAGGTTCGTCGTTGAGTACACCATCGCAGGCGCTCCTGTCTGTGATGCAGCGCAAGGGTAGCCGCAGCCATGGTCTCCGCGCTGATAGTCCATGCTGCTGCAGACGTCGTCGAACTGTTCGTGCAGATGGTTGTTCTCTTGCAAATGTCCCCATCTGTTGACTCGGGGATCGAGACGTGGCTGCACGATCCGTTACAGCCATGCGGATAAGATCCCTGCTAGTGATACGGAGCCATTGGGATCCAGCACGGCGTTCCGTATTACCCTCCTGAATCCGCCGATTCCATATTCTGCTAACAGTCATTGGATCTCGACCAACGCGAGCAGGAATGTCGCGATACGATGAACCGCAATAGCGACAGGCTACAATCCGACCTTTATCAAAGTCGTAAACGTGATGGTACGCATTTCTCCTCCTTACATGAGGCATCACAACGTTTTACCAGCCAACGCCGGTCAGCTGCTGTTTGTGTATGAGAAATCAGTTGGAAACTTTCCTCATGTCAGCACGTTGTAGGTGTCGCCACCGGCGCCAACGTTTTGTAAATGCTCTGAAAAGCTAATCATTTGCATATCACAGCATCTTCTTTTTGTCGGTTAAATTTCGCGTCTGTAGCAAGTCATCTTCGTGGTGTAGCAATTTTCAGGTCAGTAGTGTATTTACGAATTGCGTAGCACACACAACCACACAATATCGACCCTCATTTCCAGCAAAGATATAATAACTACACAGTGTCTCAGCATCTTTGAAGGTCTCTCATTATAAGTAATATCGCTGAATGTAAGTTCCAAAGTCGCTGAGTCCATATTAAAGGCGTTTTATGAAAGCGGAGCGGTGGACACCGCATCCGAATTCTGTAGCTTCTAAACTGTGCGCTTTCCACTCATACGTATCTTACTGAAACCGTGTGCAACATACCACTTACCTTTCCGTACTCGAGCCACGGCACGTAGTGCGGCTTCCTCTTTACCTCGGGCACAGCGACATGATCACTTCCGACACGCTCCGTCATTTTAAAGCGACTGTAGGGATGCGTTTCAGCGGTTAAGAGCTTAGTGATCGTCAACTGCCTTTCATTGTTGCGTGTGCCGTGGTTTCTGCAATATAAATGACTTCCTGTTCTATCTTTACATGTAGTCAACTAGGCACTGGATATCAGAAGCTGTTGATTCGGAAACTTCATTTTTGTGTGATAACCACGTGTTTCATCTCACTTACCTGATGTGCTTCCTTTGAGAATGCTATACGCCTACATCACCTAGGAGCTTACGTCACCCCTTACGAATAGTGTGAGGTAAAGTCATTAAACTAAATATTTTTGCTCAGAACTTTGTGATCAGAAAGCAGTCAGTCATACATACATACTAAATATATCGCAATTTCTGATCAAAAGCAACAATAATTCCAATTTTCCTTTCATGGAAAAAACGTACCGTACTTCACAATTTGTACTCATCATTCCACAAACGACCACTAGAAGTGAAGATAGCCTTAATTACAGCTATTCCCATTAGAATTGGTATTTCGCAAATATTAAGCTGAATGCTTGTAACAAACGCATAAGAGAGTCGGTACAAGTGACTGTATTGTCTTTTGACTACAAAACGGCAAAAAACTTTACTGCCATTCATGGGCAAAACATAAAGTGCAAAATTTTCATAACAATTTCTGCTGTCGTCCTGCAGGAGAAGTAGTGGATGGTATATAAAGAAACGGTTATCTTTTATGATTGTTGTTTCACGTCACCCTAGGCAAGTAGAAGTTTCTAAAGATCACTGCTGTGCCGATTTATGAAAAATTATGTACGAAAATTTCTGTATTCCTGTCTGCTACGAAACTTGTATGAAGATTACTACAGAAAAGTGTTGGTAATTTTACAGCGCCACTTCCCAATGATACGATTCACTTAAATTGCAGCTGAACTAAAACGGTGATAGTATTATTGGCCAGACACTTTTTGTTGCTGAATGTGCATCCTGTGTATTTGTCCACATGACTATTAGCTTTCATACACTACCGAGATATCACTTACATTCTACCAATTGATGCCTTTCAGTAATTAATGGTTAGATCTACCGTGATTATGCAATGCTGGTGTAATGATTATAAACTGGCTTCACTCAGTTACTTTTTCATTCTGATGCCAATTTTTTACTATTCGCTGAAGCCGTCAGGGTGAATTTTTATATGAATTCTCTAGGAACCTCATTATTTACATTAAAGGTTTCGCTACCTGTATCCTGTTGTTATTTTCGCCAGTTGCGCAATTAACTGAATCACCATGTTCTGGAAGAGCAGTTCTATCAAAAAAATTAAAAATAAAAGAAAACAAGAATGACGGTGAGACTTAGTGCTTTGTACGGCACCCTTGTTAAGTAAGTGACGGTAGCCAGAAGACAGCTTCAGACCATGAGTCACGGTTACCGCATGACAGGTACACTCTGATGCAGTAGCTAGATGCAAGTCGTTACGACTGTCGCCGAAAGGCGTCAGCTTCTTACGGACTACGAAATTAGCAAGTAGTTTAAACATATTTTGGAAACAAAACTGTAGTTATTATGCTTATTACGACTGTCATTAATTATTGTTGATTTGTTTGTTAATATGAATGCCTGTGTGAATCGGAAGTAAGATATTAAATGAAAGTACACGTTAACGTGAAAACTGTGATTGTACAGAAAAAGTGAACTATACTCACAAGGGAATTTTGTAATGTACAACTAGCTTGGTTATGGGGTTGGGAAAACAAGAAACACATATCGATAATTCTGTTATTGTACCCTCCGTTAGAAAGGTGATCCTAAAACAAAAACAGAGAGAGAGGGGGGGGGGGGGGGGGGCGCAGTACACCTCGATGTCTACAACTGTCCTGCCTCACTGATTTTCCGTGTAAGACCTCTGCTACACTTTTGCTTCACGTTTAGCTTCTTGTTCACACTTTATTACAGTTTTAGAACAATTTACAATGAAAAAATTTACTGTCTCGATAACATTTTACAATGAAAAAGGCGAGGGAGAGTATTATGAGGAATTGTCGTCGTGTAAGGGTTTCCTGATGAGAGTTGCAGAAGTGGATCACTTGCCCATTGATTCCAGGGACGTTAAGTAGCGAGAAGAAGATCGTGAGTGGCCATCTTCTGCACGTGAGCCGCACGTGCAGAAGTTCCGCACAACTGAACGACTGTGTCGTCACCGCTTTGGCCTAATTTTAGCTGGTAATCACCTAATGCTTCTTCTTGTCCACAGTCGATTCGTCTATATGATGATCACGGTGAAAGATGGAGAAGAATGACATTTTTGGAGTGCAACACGCCAGTGTTGTCTGGGCACTGAATCCGATCATGCTGCTGGAGACTGGGCGGCCGGTGGTCCCATTGAGTGCCTGAGGGATTTTCTTTTCTGTTTTCCTAACCGTTCCAATCAGGGTCATCTCGTCCTTGTGTAGGAACGTAGTGGCCAGTGGAACGCTAATGTACCAGTTGTCCTTCGTTAGGTTTCTTCCCGATCCACATAACTTGGCTATGAGGCATGCATTCACATCAGAAGGGGAGTTGGTCTTGCGGAAAACTCCGTCAGGTTGCTTTCCAGCGTACACCTCCGTGCAAGAAGTGTAGAGCACCTCGGAATCACACATGGCGAAGGTCTCGTTGCCGTTCTTGTCCGGCTTTGTCGGAATGTATTGAGTGACAGAGCATCGCCCACGGAAACTCTACAGTTTCTCGTCGGTCGTAACGTTGCTGCGAGGATAAACTGTCCTGGCAGTTCTTCACTGAGACCTAACTGATCCCCAATACAGGCAGGCAGAGGGTAGTAATGTTGCCCCTCATCTCGGCAAATCACCC
Organism: Schistocerca serialis cubense; assembly: GCF_023864345.2. Lineage (NCBI taxonomy): Eukaryota > Metazoa > Arthropoda > Insecta > Orthoptera > Acrididae > Schistocerca > Schistocerca serialis. The sequence goes on from NW_026047583.1 coordinate 11,980,175, forward strand.
CGGTAGGTCACAGAACAAAGGGGTGGTTTCATTGACGCCTTTATGCCAGCCACTGGGACCTATTTGTGGGGATTCTGAGTGTCGGTGTGTCTGAAATATTTTGCCGGCCACTCTTTAGGAAACGGGGGGGGATTTCAGCTCTGGGTGTCGCGGTTCTGACTCCGTCGCAGACTCGCCAATAGGAGAACACTTGTGAGTGGACAGTTGTGGGTAAGAGAGGGCGTGTCGCCTTCCTCACGGTGGCATTGGGCAGAATTGTGGCGAAATACGGTGCCGACGCGACATCATTAGTCCAACTGACATCTCACTAGAACTTCTCAGCTGCGGCCTTCTTTCTGCATGTGTCAGCACTTTGCTGTTTGAAGCACCGCCGAGCCCGAGGATATCGTCACTGGGCGAGGCGCTTTTGCACCATTACTGAGCAAGTTTCAAATTTGGCGTAAATGCGGATACAACCTTGGAATTGCAATGCGGTTTCGAAATAGTGATCATTCAAACTTACACGCCACACGAAAGTCTCTTATTGTGCAGTGTAGTCGCTGAGGAAGTAACTGCTTAATGCGATGCATTAGCAAAGTTGCCCGAGATATGACTTGCCGTGTCATCAAGCTGAAAAGATACTGATCGTGCTGTTGGGGTGCATGGGTAGAATATTATTTGATTGCCCTGGAATGTTGTGCCTTTGGACGATCATCTTTGTGAGACTAATAATAAGTTACTTCTTCAGTAACGATCTCAAACTTTTTCAAGATTTTGGGGCCAGTCAGTTTATCTACAGCGTCCAAGTTCTTCGCGTGAGCCGAGATTTGCCCAACATATGTTCCTAATATTTAATCTTCGGCTGTAAACAAAACTGAAACACTATCCGGTCACAATCTATGAAGAGTGACCAAGGAGGCTGAATACTACAGGGTACCGCCAGACCGCACACTGCACAGTTAACAATATAACCTATCCAGGTATTTGATTTTGTGCCCAAATCTCACCTCGATTATTCTCCTGACATTGCGACGAGCAATATTTGACTTTTTGTCCAAAGTTTCGCAACAGCGTTTCGCGACAAGAGTTTTTTTTTTTTTCCCCTCCAGTGATTCCCGTTTCTGTTCAGGGACCATATCTCCAACACTCGCTTCTTTAAGACCGTACCAGTGACCAATCTATAGTATCTCTAAGGCATGGTTGGGATCTTAGACACTCGGGTAGAGCTCAAGAGTGTATCGCAGAAGTGCTGTGATTGCGGTGTCACATATAGATCATCTAAACAGTGCTACATTTCTCTGAATAAACAGAAGTCGACCATTCGCCTTTCCTGCTGCCGATCTCACATACAAGCTCCGTTTCATATTACCTATCAATATTATGCCAAGATATTTAATCGACGTGATTGTGACTAGCAACGCAACAGGAATACTGTATTCGAAAAGTACAGTATTTTTATCCCTTCTCATCTCGGTACACAAACAATTATCCGCGTGTAGAACAAGCTGTCAGTCCCGACATCAAGTAGTACGTCTATCCAAGTCATCCACGCCTCCGTCAGTCCCTCCGCCACGGCACTTCCCCTGGACCGGAGCGTCCTCAGCAAACAGGGGCAGACCGCTGCTCACCCTGGTCCTCACTAGCAGCAGCGGTTTCCCTGCTCCAGCCAGCACCGTCTCTTCACGCTATCCAATTACCCAGAGTACTTCGGATCCACAAGGTAGTAACACTTCAATAAACGGCTTTTCTCTCCATCGTTCCAACCATTTCATTTCAGTACAAATGCTCGGCATGTCATTCGAGGAAAGTGAGGTATTACATCTTCTGCAGCGCAAATCATTTGACGTCGAGAACAGCTATTTAATGACACTGGTTATTTACGTAAGAGAAAGTCCACAGGTCTGACTCGTTCAAGCTAGTGAGTGCATTCAACAGAGTTCTGCGCGTACTACACAGACGTATGAGGGCATCCACGTACAACCTTGCGCTACGTTTTACGATTACGTTTCTGATAAAAGTTTGAAGTGATCCTTCCTCTAGTTTCAATATTGCCGCCACCGGTTGCAAGTCAAACACAGAATCGATATGCAAACGCATCTCACACCTCCTATCTTGTCAGGACTCACTTCATTCCCCCTGGTTACTACACAGTATCGCAATAAGCCCAAAGTAGTTCACCGGAAAGGCACATAGACGGATTCGTTCTCAAATCTTTACACAAACAGAATCAAATACCGTCAGATCAAGTTGTTCCGTAAGCCAACTTTGCAATTCGAGGTACCTACGCAACTTTCAGTTGAAGCGTTGTTGGGAAGATCGTAGTTAAAGTTAATTTCTTGTCGGTACAACAAGGAGTGAAGAACTTGTGTTTCTACGAAGATATATTAATTAATAATGGACCAAACGCAGGGGAGTGGAGGGGGGGGGGGGGGGGAGACGAGAGGCACTTTATGCACGCCTTTTCGAAATATTGCTATCTAGCAGTTTACTAGACTTGTGTAAACTCGGAGTATTCCAGTCGACATTGTCAAAACCTTTCTCTCTTTCAAATTCTGAATGTGGTAGGGGTAAAATACAAGCAGCGAAAGGCTATTTACAATTTGTACAGAAACCAGATGGAAGTTATAAGAATCGAGGGACACGAAAGGGAAGCAGTGGTTGGGAAGGGAGTGAGACAGGGTTGTACCCTCTCCCCGATATAATTCAATCTGTATATGGAGCAAGCAGTAAAGGAAACAAAAGAAAAATTCAGAGTAGGTATTAAAATTCATGGAGAAGAAGTAAAAACTATGAGGTTCGCCGATGACATTGTAATTCTGTCAGAGACAGCAAAGGACTTGGAAGAGCAGTTGAACGGAATGGACAGTGTCTTGAAAGGAGGATATAAGATGAACATCAACAAAAGCAAAACGAGGATAATGGAATGTAGTCAAATTAAATCAGGTGATGCTGAGGGGATTAGATTAGGAAATGACACTTAAAGTAGTAAAGGAGTTTTGCTATTTGGGTACAAAATGTAGACTCGCAATGGCAAGGAATGCGTTTCTGAAGAAGAGAAATTTGTTAACATAGAGTATAGATTTAAGTGTCAGGACGTCGTTTCTGAAAGTATTCGTATGGAGTGTAGCCATGTGTGGAAGTTAAACATTGGCGATAAATAGTTTGGACAATAAGAGAATAGAAGCTTTGGAAATGTGGTGCTACAGAAGAATGCTGAAGATTAGATGGGTAGATCACATAACTAATGAGGAAGTATTGAATAGGATTGGGGAGAAGAGAAGTTTGTGGCACAACTTGACTAGAAGGAGGGATCGGTTGGAAGGACATGTTCTGAGGCTTCAAGGGATCACCAATTTAATATTGGAGGACAGCGTGGAGGGTAAAAATCGTAGAGGGAGACAAAGAGATGAATACACTAAGCAAATTCAGAAGGATGTAGGCTGCAGTAGGTACTGGGAGATGGAGAAGCTTGCACAGGATACAGTAGCATGGAGAGCTGCATCAAACCAGTCTCAGGACTGATTACCACAACATCAACAACAGTCATTTACTTTACATTTTAAAATTTTGAAAAAATTGTTTTTAATTAATTGTCCTACCAGATGACAACTTTTAAAAATTTTTCAGTGAACGTTAACCCAAAAATTTAAGCTGTAATTGTGGAGGTCATTTCTCTGATGTATTTTCAAGTTGTGAGTAAAATTTAAATTTGCCTTTATGCTCACTTATAAAAAGTATTTAAGGAAGTACCCCCACATCTCGTTTGTAGTACACGTTACTGAAGGTGTGTTGTTATTGTTAAGTGTGCTAAGTGATGTTGCCAGGTTGTGGATCCTACTTAACATTAGTATGTCTTTAAAAACTATGTTGCTGGTACAGCTCAAAAATAAATAACGAATTTCCATAATTATTTCGATTCTGTTTTATGGTGTACATTAAGTACGCCAAACCCGTCGCCCTTGGTAAAGCGCGTTATGGAAATTCGTTGGTATTAATAGTGCCAAATTTCTCACCAGATATGAGCTGTCACTTGATCGGAAGCCACATGAAGTGAGAGTTGTGCTAATGCAATAGTTTTGTTGTATTAACAAAGACATGTTCGTACATTGCAAGAAATACAGAACCGTGGTCATTGTGTCAAGCAGGCACGGAAAGGGGCAAAATATATTTATTTAATGTACTGCAGCGTCATTCATTAATATCTTCAAAGTACCTAGATGTGATTACATATTCTTCTTATCAGTTTATATGACAGGAGCATAGCAAGTTCATTGTCAAGCCCTAACCTACACCATAGGCTTATATAGACAGGATAGGGGCAGAAATAGAAAAGATATTACAGCAGCGTGTCATTGAACCCACGGTTAGTTCCTACAATAATCCGTTGTTAATTATCCCAAAGAAAAGTCAGAGTTCTATCGTCCACTGATTTGAAATAATGGTATTGGCAGAAACGGTTGCATCCGTCGTGTCTAAGATATAAGTCATCTTTTTGTAATGCCTCTTGTCATTACCTTCACAAACTGCCGCTTAGACTTACATAAGTTCGGCTACTTCCATTAGATGTTTCAGTATTATTTTTCGTACGGTGACGTCCCCTCGTGTCAACGCGGCCCCGCGATCGCAGTACACGCCTGCAGTTGAGATAAATAGCTGATTCCAGGAATGTTAATAAAATAATCTTCCCTTCATATTAGTAAGAGCTAGATACCACTACGTGTATGTATCTTTATGTAATGCTCATTGGCAAGAACAATTCGTTTATGCAACGTTGCTGTTTTGACTAAGATCATAAAATCTGTAAATCGTAACCCAATTCATATATTTGCAAGCACCTACGGGATATTAAACACGAAAACAATTTTTTTCTTTGTCATATAATTTTTAATCAAGGCAATTCGGGCAGTTGCCAGCTGATATCAAAATTGAATGTAAAGGAAAATATATACAAGAAACAAATCTCGAACCCATGAACAACTGTGTACTATCCTGGAAACGTGCTGATGCGGCTATCTGACAATTTCAAAGGATGAGAAAGCCATCCTGTCCACTTTTCGAGGACGACATTTCCTGACAGAAAGCACACTAGGGTGAACGGCTTTAGGCTGAGACACCAGGAACCTCAAACTACGTCACCAGTACGTTCACTCTCTGAAACCTAGCCCCGTCACCACGCACTTCCCGTGTCAAAGTGGCTGGCAGATACGAGCGCGAACGACATGGGATTAGATGATACAGTACTCGCCTCTCCTGTTTGACAATTGTGTTATCATTCACCCATGCCAGGAGTTGAGGAAATACACTTACGAAAACGCTGAACTCATTTTAATTTTACATGTGGACACTACTGCACAATTATATTCTAAGTTACGAGAAGTGACCTGGATAAAGAGTGTATACCTTGGGGGATATGTTATAGATCATGATTGTAATGTTAGTAAAGTGCTTTAAAGTATATTTTATCTTACGCTTAACTTTAAAAGAAAAATCAGCCAAGGCAGTCAATAGTGAAAACTACGGCATGCCTCCAAGAAACGTACGAATATCGTACAATTTTAATAAAACGAAATATAGTTCGGTGTACTGGGCAGGCCTATTCGGGAACAAAGTAAGAACAACCAAATCAATTACAGGTGTGTGTGTTCTGCTAGTTAAAAGAGAAGAAATGAACCGATAAACAAATAATTCCTTCATTTATTTACGAATGGTTCGAAATGGATGGTGCAATTTTACTATTATGAAAACTGGCCTGGATTGACTTGATTAGCTCCAATTTTTGAATACATTACAGCCCAACAATCAATACAAATAGAATAAAATAGGAATATAACGTCTGGAAATGAGTAAGCGAGGACGTCCCTTGTCTACATATCTGCTTCGAATATAGGGTATTAAAAACAAGTAGTCCATATTTCGAGAGCTGATAGGATGAACAGACACAAGAGCAACGAGTTTGAAATGAATATCTTAATAGCAGTGAGCATTTCTTGACCTTTACCACTGTGAAACACATCTGTTGTTCTACTTAAAATACTTCTCTTGTACTGAAGAAGTGCGTGTAGCTCATACGATATGCACTTTGCGAATCGGTAGTATGGACTAAAACAAGACAAAGTATGGAATACCACTGTCTTTAACACCGTGTGTATATGTATTACAGAAGCAATACAAACAACGGAACAGTTAACATTAACAGTTAAATTCAATTTTGAAAAGATAAGCTGCATCACATTTGTTAACAATTTCGTAATAGTTCCATATTTAGAAACAAAATGAACAACATCTTGCAGGTATTATCCGAAAATCTAGAAAATAACACTGGAATGTAAGAATAACAACAAATGGTAATGGCAATGAGGAAAAGTAATAAACATATGAACACAGCAATAAAAACTGATGCCATTACAAGTATAGCACTTCAGCCACGTCAGGACCAGAACGAGAGAGAAACAGATGCTTAACAAAAGTGAAACGAAGAACAGAGAAATATAGAAACACACTGCAAAATGGACTGTGTAGAGTACTCTTATCTTTGTAAGTGAGAGATGGGATCTGAAAAAATTAAGTATGGTCCGCCTACAGGTAAAAGGATACTGAATGTAGTGGAAAATGATCAAAACAAGGTAGAAGGAGATGGAAACGAATCGCACTATAAGAAGTAACTGTGGAGAGAAGCCTAACAAGGGAACCTCCCCATCGCACCCCCCTCAGATTAAGTTATAAGTTGGCACAGGGATAGGCCTTGAAAAACTGAACACAGATCAATCGAGAAAAGAGGAATAAGTTGTGTGGAACTATGTATATTTTGCTTATTTTTTTCAAACTGAGTAGGCCATGCTCAAGGTATGCAACATCTAGGAGAGTATCAGCTTGCGAGCGCCATGGTCCCGTGGTTAGCGTGAGCAACTGCGGAACGAGAGGTCTTTGGTTCAAATCTTCTCACGAGTGAAAAGTTTAATTTTTTTATTTTCAGACAATTATTAAAGTTCAGGCACTCACACATAATCAACTTCGCTCTCCTAAATTCCAGGACATGTTTAGATTTGCTTGGACATATGCAGGATTTGACGGTCTACACACGGAAACATTTGAAAACATAAAAAACATATGTTTTGACAGAGCACAGGGAAAACTGTGCGACTGTGAAACTGTTGCATTCATTTGTTGCAGTTTATGTGACAAACTCTTATGTTTTCATCACTTTTTTGTGAGTTATTATCACATCCACAAGAAAACCTAAATCGGGCAAGGTAGAAGAATCTCTTTACCCATTCGACAAGTGTGCAAGTTAGGTGGGTCGACAACATATTCCTGTCATGTGGCGCACATGCCGTCACCAGTGTCGTATAGAATATATCAGACGTGTTTTCCTGTGGAGGAATCGGTTGACCTATGACCGTGCGATCAAATGTTTTCGGTTCCTATTGGAGAGGCACGTCCTTCCGTCTACTAATCGCACGGTTTTGCGGTGCGGTCGCAAAACACAGACACTTAACTTATTACTGTGAACAGAGACGTCAATGATGGAACGGACAGATCGTAACTTAGCGAAAATAAAGAAAGTAAAATTTACACCCGAGGGTGGATTCGAACCAAGAACCTCTCGCTCCGCAGCTGCTTACTCTAACCACGAGACCACGGCGCTCCTGAGTTCATATTGTCGTTGATGTTGCCTATCTTACACATGGACTACTCATTTTGTATATTTTGCTTATTTTTTCATAGTATCACACAACTTCTTCCTGTTTTCTCGATTAATCTGTGTTCAGTTTTTCAAGGCCTAGCCACTGCGTCAATTTATAACTAAATCTGAGGGGGGTGCGATGGAGAGGTTCCTTTGTAAGAAGAGAAAAGGTAAGTAGGAAAACGAAATTTATATATATCCGTTTTTTATACACGGCGTCTCCCTTACACGTACAATTATGGAACGAGGCACTAAGGAAAAAAACTAAGATGATGCCCGGGGAAGCTGTATTTCACGGCCATCAATATCAAAGCAAGTTGGAGAAATCAGAATTATGCAACTGACAAAGTAGAGTAGACGCATCGATAAGAAGTAGAGCTTATCAAAGTAATGAATAAATCGTAGGAAAAACCGGAAATACTCTTAATTGTTCCACACGTCCACTGTTCATACCTGCAGAAGATATATTTCACAGTATGGGTACGGCATTTCAGCACTCGGCCTTATAATGGAATTCCCTCTGTTCTCCAGAGAGGACCTGCCTCATGAGCCGAAATATAGCCCCATACAGCTACAGAGAACCGTCCACTTCTTTGTCTTTCGTTAAAATACATTGGCTGGAAGCGTTGTCCTCGTGGGCGGTATACCTAACGCAAAAAACATTTGCGTGTTAATGTAAATATTCACCAATTCAGGGGTCATATTTATCCCTCATCTGATAAGTAAACTACTAAAATCATGATATAGGGAACTGTTTATATTTATTATTTTGTGCCTACTACAAATATAAGTCACTAACAGCATACACAATAAATTTTCTCCATAAATTTCTTAGTTTCTTTTGAACAGAGGCGTCGCTATAGGAAGAAAATATTTTTTTAATCCGAAAAGAAGACTCTCCTCCAGTCAAAGTCGATATATTCTGCTGCAAAAAACTTGCGGTCAATCCTCTGATAGTCGGTCTTGGCTGCTTTATAGCAGCTCTCAGACAATATAATCCGGCGTCTTTGTCTCCTCGAAACAGTCTTTCCGCTGCCGGGAAACTGAGATATTTCTTTCAGGCCAAGGCAACTCAGGAATGGATTAGCACGTATATTCTCGAAAACACATTGATCACCTGGTGCAGTAGACACACGGGGCCGGTCACTTCCTGTTTCCCGCCCTATACAGCCCCTTTCGTGGTATTCTTTCCACCAGCATCTAGCTGTTCTTGCCGGTACTCCACACTTTTCTCCAGCTTCTGATGCCGAGTAGTTGCCATGCTCTATCAGTGCAACCACACGCACCTGACTCTCTCGATTCCACTGCGACTGTTGCCCTTGCGACGTTACCACACGTTTTATAAAGAGAACAATTTACAGCTCAGTGAAGAAACAAAGACTGACAAAATAAAATATCTTTTTTCAGTTAACTGACACACAAAAATATGAACTTCGTTAAAATGCCTTGTCAAGAATCACTGTTAAGAAAGAAACGATAATCATTAGGGAAGACATTAAACGATGCTGTTGTTCATTTAGGTCAGACCACAAATACGAAATGAAAGGTAAAGTAAGGTTTGTCACATTCATGTAATCCATTTGAGTTATTACTTGAGTAACATGTTTAAAAAAACACTGCACCCCTGTTGACACTGCCACTCGCAGCATGTGACGTGGTGAGCAGTGTGCCCAGACACGTGGGGTTTGTGTTGACGAAACAGGAACGCTGCAGCAGCCGCGGTGATGTAGAAACAGCACTCGGTCTTGACTACCTGACTACCCAAAAACTGATTCCCATTCTCAAAGCCAACGGAACTACTGAAATCTGCGTTACCCGACTTTTTATCATCGCAAAAACACCTTTCGCATACACTACCAGACTCGAAAGCATCCATGAAATGAGTTTTTCGAAAAGTATGTAAATCACTTCTGCATCTTGTGACGTAAAACATCGGTATTGTTACTCCCCACAGTGTTGTATTCCAGGACCTGCTGACAGCAAGCCCTTCTTCAGAAGTGGTTTTCTACATTTTCGAATCGCTGCTCAAATGATTTGATGCTCTAAAGCAAGTCAGAGCTTTATGGGTGTCTACCTTACGGTGTGACTCGATATAACGCTTTAAGAAATCTCTGAGGCCGGAAACAACGAGAAAAGTACGAAAACATTTCAGTGTGTCATCAAGGAATGGGCTGAAATTAAAATTAATGATGGCCGCAAGCGAAACGCTACCTAACGCGACCAGGTATTCTTTCAATTACACGTTGGAAGTAGTTCCCATATGAGTACATTGATGCTTTTACATCAAGATCATATTTTGGTCTATCAGGAACTAAATTCGACGGAAACTGGTCCAACTTCAAGGCACTACATCAAACGCTCCCCACGCTCGCTACGGTCAACTTGTTCCTCTTAATATTATTTTCTTTCATTCGATCTGGTGTGTGCCGCAAATTGAAAGGCTCATTCAGAGGTTCTGAGCGCTTATATAAGCACAATTTTCTGATTTCATCACGGTAAACATTACATATAGATGTTATTTCTCTTTCCTTGGTGTATAGCCTTTAATAAAAGGGTAATGAGCAGCAGTAAAATTAAGTAAGGCTATGCAGAGGGTATTAGGTCAGGAAATGAGACGATGGTAGTGTTAAGCGTGGCTTCCAATGTGGGCAGCAAAATAAGTGCTGCGGCAGAAGTAAGAAGGATATGAAATGTTGTCTGGAAATAGTACCAATAGCTTTATTGAAAAAGAAAACCTGCTACATCCAAAAATGAATTCACATATCAAGGCGTATACTCCGAAAGTATTTATCTACGTTTCTGCTGTTACTTGATGATGTAGGTAAGCACGAACAGTGGCAATACATGGGATTTAGCCATGATCGGAGTCACAGACGTGGGAATGTTATTCATAGGGTTAACAATTAGGTTTTCTACTCTTTTTAGACATGTAGGCATACCACCATATCTGTCATTCTGACGGCATTGTATCCGCATCCGTTCGGAAAGAATTCCTGCTAAGGAAACGGAATCTTCTTGTCACTAACGTAGTCAAGGACTCACAACGTCGTACGCCTTTCTTGGCAATTGTGCTGGTATGAGAATGAATTGTGGTTGTGGGACTACATTGAATCTGCTACATCCATTTAATATTTTCTTGTCATCTCAATCAAATATTGTCAATAATTATCACAGAAGGAGTGGTTTTGAGTTAGGAAACGTATTTCAGTTAAAAATGGTCGCTTCGTGCGAAAGGTGGTCGTACTCTTCATGTTTCACGTTGGGAGCTGTATACGTCAGCTATGATTATGGTAACGGCAGTATTTACTGCAGCAGTGCCTTGTTCGCACAGTAGTAAAGTGTTCAATTTATATAACTATAGCTGTTTTATTTTTCATTAGTTCCAGTTTTTCTGCAGAAGCTTGATCTTATCAATTCGTTCCGCTAGTGCTCTTTTTTAAGTTCTAATGCCTAAGGGACGAAACTGCTAGGGTCATCAGTCCCTAGACGTAAAAACCACTTACACTAACTTAAACTAACTCATTCAAAGGACAACACACACATCCATGCCCGAGGGGAGGACTCGAACCTCCGGCAGAAGCGGCCGTGAAATCTATGACACATCGCACTAGACCGCGCGGCCACACCGCGCGGGAACTAATGTTCTAAAGGTCACAACTAAGAGACTATTCTTAACCCTCCGTATCATATGTGTTTCGAAAATCTCTCAGGATTGGCGACAGTAGTATTCTTCGCGAATTCCAATTTACAACAACAACAACAACAACAACAACAAAACAAGGCTAAGTCCCTGATGAGACTAGAATTTTCTGTCAGGGACCCGAATTTGTGTCATTTACATCTCCTCGGTGTCAAACAATACATCAATAATAACCTCGTTTATAGCTTCAGTGACTGTTACCGTCTTAACTATGGCAGCTATATCCTAGTCGTGTATAACAAATTTCACTGGAGCTGATCAGTGTAAGTACACAATTCAGTGGTAGACTCCAGCGGTGTTGGCGTCTGGCAGCGCAGCTTCGCTAGGGCGACAGAAACAGGCTGTGGACAGCTGCGAGGCCTTTCTGATCTGTCCAATTCCTTACTCATATTGCTACTGTTTTTGGTACTTGGCAGACGTTTTGAAAGGGTTTGGCACGCCTGTGGTCATTCACTCTCTTACAGGACTGGTGCCGAAGGACCATGCTCAATTCCCATAACATTATCTTTTTACATTGACGAGTAATCTGGATAGTCGTATCACGTTCATGTGCCTTCTACATCGCAAATTTAATATTACGATCCTAGGACGTAACCTACAATACGTTTTGTATTTCATAATCGGAACTATCTGCTTTAACCGTCGTCAGAGCAATGTCAGGGACCAGAATGCAGCAGTCCTTGGTAGCTACTTGGAGACCTGCTTGAGTCGTGTACTAAGGAAAGGGTAGTTGCTGGTTCACATTGTATTACACAAGCGAGAAGTACCGACATTTTCTTTTTATCTGCAAACATCCTGAACTAAATTCAGTAACAAAATGGTAAGAATATATTTGCATTGTACCAACTCATAGATCGACCTTCTTTTATAGATTTTCATATTCACAGCCATTCTCATTCTGCATTGCAATAAACTTCATTCATTATTTGCTTGTTCTTGTTACGATTATTATTGTCATTATCTCACTTTCAAGAGTTTTCACATCCCTATTTAGTATCGATGCACATAAAGAGTAGCTATGAAAGGAGGGTCTGCTTCCGGAATTCCAAGCAATAAAACTCAAAAAACAACGCAGGAAGGGTTCGAAAAACTACTTTCATGCAGAGACATGCATTTCGAATCTGTTCATCGTTACGGGGTCAAACAAGAGGAAACATTACTAGAACAATGATCAGACTACTTAGTATATAATAGAGCATACAGATTTCAAGGAGGAAAGGTATGAAGACGCAGACTGCCTCGTTATCCACATGTGCGGCATCTCTTTCCTGTTAACGAAAGTAATATCCCGCTTTACCTTTTCTTACATCTCAAATGAAATGAATGCCATGAGGAATCGAATATTTGTTGACTGCGTCTCTTCTTGCTTCCATCGTTGCCAACGTATTTCTTCATTCTCATGGTGATCATGACATTCTATATGTATGCTGCAAAAGTAGCACGTGGACACATGAGACATCCAGGTGCAAATCATTTGATACCTTACATTACATTCGAATCAAATAAGCGTAAGATGTATTTTTACTTTGTTTGTATTTTTATATGATTATAACGTTACGGAAAATTATCTCACATGCTTTATGATGAATTAGAAATACTATATCATTTCAACGTAAGGAATGCAAAACGGATGATTCAATGTCGGCGTCAACAGCCTTCTTCTACGCCGGAAGCTGAAACTTGCATCATTCTGGATTAATGATAACTGAATGTCTCAAATGTATACATAGCCCACAAGGCGACGTCAGAAACCATCAGGGAAGAACGCCGCATAAAAACCAAACGTGCGCGCGCGTCTCCACTCTGAAGAACCGTATCGGAGAATTACGAGGCAGCTCTTCAGCGAAATGCTTGTCGTGAGAGAGCCGAGAATTGGCAGCGTCGTAGCAAGTATTTGTCAACACTGTGAGAGTGCATTTACTTCCGGGTGTGCGCCGGCATTACCTCGCTAAATTCACTTGACATACGATATAATCCACTGTTAGATGAGACACTTAGAAAGTATATTTAATTTCTGGACTCCAAGAACGGCGTTCTTAACATTAGTAACACCTGTTTGTGTGTTTAAGGTTGCGTTTTGAGGCTCAGGCAACATCGCAGTGACAATAGTCCGCCTGATGTCGCCAGTGTGTGGTTAGCTCAGAGGTTCCCCTGTGCGTTGCGGTGCTCGTACTATGTGACATAGCAGTTCCAGTCTCTGTGGAAGCAATGAATACAACCTTTTATTTTCCGTTTTAATTAATGGAGTTGCAAACTGCTAGTAAAAATTCCTTATACGAAATCTGAAGAATGCCTTTAAACATCAATCTTCGTCTGATTTCGACTTAGTAAATTGTTAATATCATGGATGTCTGCTTTGCAAATGCCAAGGTGCTTCACTGTAAAATAAATCCTGAAAAGATTCAAACCCTGTCAACGACATGCTTGACCTATATGACGCACAAAGCTCAAATTTATGTCAGGAGGTTGTTTATGAAGTGCACATGTTGATTAATAGAGTTCCTCTCTTCTAAATCTTTGCAATTTCATTTCACTGTAGACGTTTTCTGACACCGGCGTTAGCAATTCCTTTCTGCTCTCTGAAACCTCCAAAACGATAGATTTTTCCGGTTTAAATCTGATGACCTTAACTATCACTTCCGATTAACACTAAATACTGCATGAATCCATACATGGAACTCCAAATGTGCAGTGTTCCTGCACTGCTACAAAGCATGCATTGCAAGGTATTCACACAGTTTATCGCATAGACTTACTATAAGGAATGAAACAAGAACTGTAATACACTTTACACCACAGACGCTCACTCTGGCTTGACGAAAACATCTGAACAGTGACCAAACATTGCACAAATAATTGACTTTGGAAGGAAAAGAAACGAGGTATGAAGCATTTATAAATTGATCGAATGTAGTGAGGTGGTTTAATTTCGTCCCAGTCCATCAAATTAATTTCGGGCCATACTCAGCTCTTGCCGATTAATGTAATATAATACCCGCCAACTAGTCTGGGCGTCTGTCTCCGTTGCTTTTGAGCGTGAATGGAAATCGTAGAAATTTTCTGCGGAGCAACATTTAATAATAAAAAAGCGTTTTAAATCGTCAAAAGCGATGAGCAGTAGCAGGCGCTTTCGATAAAGAACGGGTGAGTGCAGCCCCACTGCTGTCGCCACGGCCGCTGCCGGTAGCCAGCAAATGGATGCCGGAGCTTTGCCGCATACGGCGTCCAGAGGAGGACAGTCTGCAGGAAATCTGCCGCAAAATGGATACTGGATAAAATTTTGATATCGGTGTGTTAGAAAGCGAAATAGATTGAATCTGCGCTACCATTACATTCACGTCTTCAGCAATCATACTGAAGAGGCTATAAAAATATTTCATACCAGCTGCTCTCGATCCACTGACGTTATGAACAGAAACAACGCACGCTACCGCTAGACCTCAGGCGTAATCAGCCTATGGTTTCTCTATCATGGGACAAGACTTTCTCCAGGAAGTTCCGCAGTCTTCAGTGTTACCAGATTGTGCAGACTGCCGGACTTAAATAAAACGGCCAACTCGCTAATTCTCTGTCCCATGTCGCGATCGGCGCAGACTTAGCCTCTGAAGCGGCCGGCCGCCGGTCAAGTTTTATGTCAAAGAGTGTACATTACTTAAAATCAGTTGTTACCCAATTTGCTGAATGTTGTTGTAGGGACACATCCTAGTGAAAACTAGAGAATGCTAGGTTTAGTATTTGAAACCGGTTCATAACTATGAGGCTACGTGTGGCATGTGCCAGAAATGGTAGTTCATGGTGTTTGTTTCCTCTCCTGAAACCTTGAAGCTGGGTAGCGTTTTGTGACTTGAATGGCTCCGTATCTGCTTTTGTCACAGAGCTTAGACACTTGTACCTCTCATACCGCGTCGAAGATAAAGATCTGACAGAACTCCGCTTCCAATATCCGTGTGTTACATCAGCTGCAGTTGTGGCTAGACTCGACTTCGATGACACTGATGATATGGAGACTACTGCCAAAGTATTACTGTCTGAGAACTAACAACTGCTACGCTAACAGTAGCTTACTGGACTACTTTCCAGAGAATATTGTGGCATTCATTGGGTGAGTGTTGTGACAAACTTATTTTGGTAATCAAATACTATGGTAGAATTCCAGTACCTGTGGGAACTACTATGTCAATAAAACTCGTGGAGAGTAACCAGTAAAATTTAGACATGATATGTGGCGTGTTTCTGCGGTCTCCTGCAACTCTGCCAACCTGCAAAATTCCACCGCTATGCGGGTCATCGCTCCGGCGCCGTAGGTGCACCAGCCAAAGTCAGCCGAATTTCGCCTGACCTGCAAGAAGCAGGCTACTTCAGAGGTCGCGTGTAAGAACAGTAGAGGCCGCCACCATCTACAGACCTTTTGCTGCATCCGCCACGCCTTTCCTCCGCCAATTCGAGCCCACATTGCTAGGCCAGTAGCTATCTGGTAGCTACCCGCCACATGGCTATCTGGTAGCTACCTTGCAGTTCCATCACCGCCAACAGAGTGACGAGGTCGCCAGCACCACGCTACCAACTGGACTCGACGCAGCCCTTGCCACCAGCGACGACTGCGCATCATAACCTGCGGCTGCGGTTGTGGGCTCATATGCTGGAACTCCTGGGACCACTCGTGAGATGCCTACCATTGATGTCTAAGAAGATCATCGTTGTCTTCTGGAAAGTTCTCTGCAGACGAAACAGACTAAGACGTTGGTTTGTAGGGCGCTTAACATAGGTAGTCATCAGCGCCAGTACAAGTTCCAAATCTTTTCAATTGCAGTCTCGGCACTTCCAGAATGATGATGAAATGATAAGGACAACAGAAACACCCATTCCCTGGACGGAGAAAATCCCTGACCCGCCCGGGAATCTAGCCAGGGACACTATGATCCAGAGGCAACAAAGCTAACCACTAGACCGTGAGCTGTGAACTTTCCAGAAGATAGTCTCACACAGAGGTTTACTTGTGTTGTCTTCCATGAACTTTAAATTGTCAAAGAAGTCATTCCTTCATTTTCAAGAAGCATTATTTTGTATTTATTCTGAACTGCTAACCGATCGCAAAACTTATATTTCTGAACATAAACTGAGTTTGGCAATAAATTGATTTTTGAGTATAATCAACTGACGTACTGTGGAAGTGACCCAAGCTGGGACACTTTAATATGCTCCTGCACAAAAGATTTAGTGTAACAGCCGGTTTTAGGTGAAGGGTAGTTACTGAAGACACAGGCAGGTATGCTTCTGTGATATTACTACAGACAGGGATAGCATCCATGTGCTATGGCCAGTGACGTCATCGTCATGCAGGAAACACCCAATTCGAGCGTATCCAAGATGGCGGCCATATTATTTACCACAACACATGCAAAATTACAAAATAAAACCCGGTCCACAACATTCGCAAAACCTAATAAAACTAGTAAAACAAATGCGGGAAACAGGAGGCTTTGGGCGGGGAGAAATTAAAAATTCACTAATAAAAACAACACCGATTAGTACGCAACATCTGGAAAGACCACTCAAAACTGCCAAAAATTAATACCTCACAACGCCATAAAAACTAATCGATCTGCACAAGAACGTTGTGTAAGTGGATCAAAGCAAATTAATTAGATCTATCTCTCGCTGTGCTTTATCTTTCTTAATTAGATCATGGTAGGAGGAACGTGGATCAATGTTTATTAAAAATAGAAGAGGATATCATCTACAGGAGACACCCACTCGCTCACAGAAAGACTGGAAAATTGCTCAAGTCACACCAATACCCAAAAAGGGAAATACGTATAATCCGCTGAATTACAGGCCTATATCACTAACGTCGATTTGCAGTAGGTTTTTGGAACGTATACTGTATTCGAATATTACGAAGTACTCGAAGCAAACGATTTATTGACACATAGTCAGCACGTTTTCTGAAGATATCGTTCTTGTGAAACACAACTAGCTATTTATACCTTGAAGTAATAAGAGCTATCGAAAGGGGATGTCAAATTGATTCCACATTTCTAGATTTCCAGTAGGCTTTCGACACCGTTCCTCACAAGCGCCCTCTAAACAAACTACGTGCCTACGGAGTAACGCCTCAGTTGTGCGACTGGATTCGTGATTTACTGTCAGAAAAGTCACAGTTCGTAGTAATAGACGCAAAATCATCGAGTAAAACAGAAGTAATATCTGGCGTTCCCCAAGGAAGTGTTATAGGCCCTCTATTGTTCCTGATCTATATTAACGACATAGGAGACAATCTGAGTAGGCGTCTTGGATTGTTTACAGATGATGTTGTCATTTACCGTCTTGTATAGTCATCAGATGATCAAAACGACTTGCAAGATGATTTAATAAGATATCTGTATGGTGTGAAAAGTGGCAATTGACCCTGAATAAGGAAAAGTGTGAAGTTATCGCGTATTCGAAATTTAGCTGATTTCTTTTATTACTCATGTGGATAAGTCACACAAATCTGAAGGCTGAAAATTCAACTAAATACTGAGGGATTACAGTTACAAATAACCTAAATTGGAACAATCACATAGATAATATTGTGCATAGACGAAACCAAAGACTGCGATTCACTGACAACACTTAGCAGTCTCTTTAGTAGACCTGTGGCACCTTCTTACACCACGCGTGTCCACCCTATTCTGGAGTATAGCTGTGCGGTGTTGGATCCGCATCAGGTGGGACTGACGGATGACATCGAAAAAGTACAAAGAAGGGCAGCTCTTTTTGTATTATCGTGAAATAGGTGAGATAGTGCCACAGATACGATAAGTGAATTGTAGTGGCAATCATTAAAACAAAGGCGTTTTTCCTTGTGACGGGATCTTCTAGTGAAATTGCAATCACCAGTTTTCTCCTCCGATTGCGAAAACGTTCTGTTGGCACCCACCTTCATACGGAAACATGATCATCACTATAAAATAAGAAAAATCAGGGCTCGCAGATGAAAATTTAAGTGCTCGTTTTTCCCGGGTACCGTTCGAGAGTGGAACGGTAGAGAGACAGCTTGAGGGTGGTTCATTGAACCCCCTGGCAGGCACTTTATTCTGAATAGCAGAGTAACCAAGCAGATGTAGATATAGGTGTACTAATAACTGAGTGAGTGGATTCAAATAAACGCACGTGTATAAAGGAACTACGTACGAATGACAAGCTTTACGAGATACGAGTCTTTACTGATAACTCAGTAAGCGCTTTCAATAGAAGTGACTCAAATCTTCCAGCAATACAAGCAATACACAAGGTACGTCGATTTGATGGCAATCAAAATACAGTGAAAATCTCATACAGACAATACATAAACTTGTGGATACTCCCAAAAAAAAATAAAAAAATAAATAAAAAATAAAAAAAAATTAGACATACCTTCCAGCTAATCACCTTCTTAATAGTAATCCAACCAGCGGATTTTTAAAAGGAAATAGTAGCTGCTGGTCTCCATGCAGTTACGCACTCTGCCGGCTGCTCGTATTTCAACAAGCCGTACATGAGGGCAACCAAGCATCAAGTACACTCGCTGCAACGCAAATCGTTCAACGAAACGAAGGCACCAAAATCACTTACACCTTTAATGGAGAGCGTTGTTCGAGATGATCTTCAGGGATAGGTCTCTCCGAGAAAACAGGCACCAAAGCGATGCGACGAACAGTGCCCGGAGTTGACATCAGGCAGGTCCACCACAAACTCGGGACGCCTTACGAGGTAGACCCGCCGTCCCGCTGCTGGCCGAGCACGCATGTCTTCCTCTTTCGTTCACGCAAGCACGTCCTTGCACCTCGCCGCGAGTCCCACACCAACTGCCACGAGCGTGAGAAACACCCGCGAGATCACAACAGAGGCGAAGATCCTAGTACAGCCAGGTAATCGATAATGTGGCGCTAAAGAGCTGGTGTGCGATAAAAGGCGCACCACGTCTCAGAAGACTCACTGCTGCAGGGTGCAGAGGCTGGTGGATCCTGTTTGATGAGATCTACAGAGTCATCGGCATTCTCTCTGGGTCGGCCTGCGGATTCCAGGGCAGAAAAACTTTTGGTGGTGCGCACCGGCGAAACAGAGGCCGGCCGGGCGACGCTATCTCGCGCCGACACCTTTCAAGACGATCTTAGAGTCGGTGAAGGGAAGACCGTTGTCTCATCTCTTTTAGAGCCTTTGCGACTCGTAGATGAATCGGTTTTGTGGCTGGAAGGAGGTAAGAAGTCTTTGCGTGAATGTTCCTTTCGTTCTTTCTGGCGTGCTGGTTATGAGGAGTGCGTTTTCTCTGCCGTGGGCGAAGTTTTGGTGACTTGGTGCACAGCTGGAAGAGGAGGAGACTGGGACGCTACCGCGACACTGGGCGACTTGGTAACCGCACTGCTGAATTTGAGATCGGAAGGCTGCATGGGATATCCTTGGTGCAACGAGGTGTAGCAAGAACAGTACTGTAAGTGCTAGATGCTAAAACACAGGCCTTCCGAGTAGCCAACATCTTGCATGTCACAGGGTAAACTCCACCCATATCTCCTGGGTTACCCGCTCATCGAGATATACGTAAAATTCTCGGGATGAGGCGACACGGTCTCTGTTACCATTGATGCAGTAGGGAGGAGGAGGAGAGCAACAGCTTTCGTGTGTATCCCTACCACAAGTAACACATTTGGCTGTGTTTTTAAAGGAAATTCGAGCGTGTTTGTAACGTTGCATTGGTAGCAAAGCATCGGATTTGGAATGTACTGTCTGATTGTAATGACCTTATAGCCTACTTCGATCTTCAATGGAAGCAATACTCGACCAAAGGGAGAAAAGGGGATGCACATTGCAACTAAGGTGGCATCAGTCATTTTCTTTACTCGATGCACTGCAGTGAAGTCCTGATCAGAGACGTAAGTTAGATTTCTCCCTCGGTCAGATCATCAAGCAGCGAGGTGTACGAGGGCAGTTCAATAAGTAATGCAACACTTTTTTTTCTCGGCCAATTTTGGTTGAAAAAACCGGAAATTTCTTGTTGAATATTTTCAAACATTCCCGCTTCGTCTCGTATAGTTTCATTGACTTCCGACAGGTGGCAGCGCTGTACGGAGCTGTTAAAATGGCGTCTGTAACGGATGTGCTTTGCAAACAACGGGCAGTGATCGAGTTTCTTTTGGCGGAAAACCAGAGCTTCTCAGACATACATAGGCGCTTGCAGAATGTCTACGGTGATCTGGCAGTGGACAAAAGCACGGTGAGTCGTTGGGCAAAGCGTGTGTCATCATCGCCGCAAGGTCAAGCAAGACTGTCTGATCTCCCGCGTGCGGGCCGGCTGTGCACAGCTGTGACTCCTGCAATGGCGGAGCGAAGGGGTTATTCTGTTCGATGTCCTTCCCCATGGTCAAACGATCAACTCTGAAGTGTATTGTGCTACTCTTCAAAAATTGAAGAAACGACTTCAGCGTGTTCGTAGGCACAAAAATCAGAACGAACTTCTCCTTCTTCATGACAACGCAAGACCTCACACAAGTCTTCGCACCCGAGAGGAGCTCACAAAACTTCAGTGGACTGTTCTTCCTCATGCACCCTACAGCCCCGATCTCGCACCGTCGGATTTCCATATGTTTGGCACAATGAAGGACGCAATCCGTGGGACGCACTACGCGGATGATGAAGAAGTTATTGATGCAGTACGACGTTGACTCCGACATCGACCAGTGGAATGGTACCGTGCAGGCATACAGGCCCTCATTTCAAGGTGGCGTAAGGCCGTAGCATTGAATGGAGATTACGTCGAAAAATAGTGTTGTGTAGCTAAAAGATTGGGGAATAACCTGGTGTATTTCAATGCGGAATAAAACAACCCCTGTTTCAGAAAAAAAATGTGTTGCATTACTTGTTGAACTGCCCTCGTATATAGCACCATACGAGGAATTCAGTGTTCGATGGGCCTCAACATAAACAGGATAGACATGGAGGAGAGAATCTATGAACAGTTGTTGAGCTTGAAAATCACTATTGCTTTCCAAAAGCAAAGTACCATTATGCTGACGAAACCAGGATTTCACAGGGCCAGCAATGCCATCAAAACTTTTCTGAATAATAAATGGATTAACTACAGGGAAGGACTGCGTCAATGCTTTAGAAAATGTGGGATGATTCATAGACGATCTGGAGGGTAGACCAGCTGCAGAGTACAAGCGATTTTTTGCATGCATTCCTCTAAAAACGCTTATGGGCTACTTTTAGGACATGAGGCAGATTATTATAAATGCTAAACAGGAACACATTCTGGTACGGAGTGCAACGGATAATAACTCATACATTAAAGGAGCTAAAGAGGAGAATATGATCACAATTAGCAAGATGATACAGAAAATACCCCACATCAGTGTATCAGACGAGCGTTTGAAGCTTTTAAAAGACCTGAATTCCGGTACATTTCTATCACTAACATTTCTCTCTTGGGAGGTTTTCGAGTAACCAGTGTTACCGACTGCAAGCAGAGAAACATGGGGTATTAAAACCTGTTCTCATCTACAGACACCTTGATTTTCAGACTGACAGAAGAGGGAATATATCAAATGATTTCACTGCATTCGACAACTGCGGTTTAACTTACGCCAGAGGCTACCTGAATTCATAATTCTACCCATATGACAATTTACACCTTCAGTGGGATGAAATTTATACAGTCTAGCATATCACATGTATGTTCGGTTTCTTACTATGAAAAGAAGGGGATGTCTACTCAGCCCACAGAAGTTCAAAGAGCTATCACCGATCATCGTAATAGACCGCTCGAAACAGAACGAGAGAATTACATTTCGACCAGATGTATGTATCGAATTTAAATCTTCATCAGATTTCCCAGAACACACTGCAATGTATGCTCTAGTTCTACATGACCGTGTGATCAACTACTGCCCGCTCACAGGCGTTGTGCAACGAGCTGTATAAATGAACAGGTGCTGCGCTATAGCTAGAGCATTCCAAAATGGCATCTGAAGGCGTGAACATCATTGCAGACGCTCAGGGTTTCTATGACGGTGAGCGTAGACAGTTCATATTTATAGATGTTGCATTCGAAGCGTACAGAGAAGATGCCGGAATAATAGAGACATTCTCAGCAAATAAAGCGTCACCGAGGTCTTTCAAGGATGTGAAGTGCGCTAAGACACAGAAAAGTGCAAAGTAGTTAACACGTTTCTACCGTTGGAATCCATTGGGATGATCCAGGCATAACCTATAAAGATATGGTGACGTCGCTTCGGTTATTCAGCCACACAGATACCATCATCTTCTTGAAGGGGTAGGATACGATCCTCAAGTTTGTTGTTATTCAGGACATAGAATTCTACGGGTGTCCTGCTCTCCAACGACTCAAGGAGTACAAGACGATGTGTTTGCTTATGAAAATGTAAAATTACTTTTAAGTTGAATGAGAAATAATTGATCTTTTACTTTACAGCCTCTTTGTTCTTTTTTCAACACTGTTCCCGCTTTGACATTGTACATTTTTAACCAGATACTACGTCTGCGAGTTTCTTCAAGCAGCAGAGATATAATTTTAGACATGTCTGCTGTATGCCTTTGGAATCGGACACGTTTACGTGCCTCCTGCTCCCATAACCCAATTCGTGCTGCGTGATAGGCATAATTCCAAGCAGACATTCTATATATTTCGTTATCTTCCGCCTTAAACTTCACCTCTTTAATAACACTCATATTCAGCAAAACTTATGTCATTATTGGCCAGACAGCCGTTATATATATATATATATATATATATATAAACGCAATAGGCAACAGGGTTTTTTTTTGTAAATAATAACAATAAAGATGTATGGTGACGCATTTTTTTTCGTTTATTCAATTGACACAAATACAACATAGTTGTTGAGGTACAATATATTTCCTGAGGTACAAAGTAGTTTTTGAAGTACAGTATAGTATTCGTGAGGTACAACTTGACTCTTCTATTCCGGTACAGATTTACATGCTACAACAGTAACACTGGTTGAGAATATTTTTTTACAATATTTTTCCAGTAACATTGGAACCTTTTTTTTAATCTACGCTAAAAACTAGTTATAGTAAAGAAGTACCTCCACACTAATTCCACAGTCCCGGTAGCATAGCTTTTCCAGTAATTCTGATCGACTGTGCGCACTTAGAATCTAAATTCAACAGCCCCAATTGCAAAGATTTTTACAGTAACAACTCTGATGACTCTGAGCTATATATATATATATATATATATATATATACATATATATATATATATATATGTGTGTGTGTGTGTGTGTGTGTGTGTGTGTGTGTGTGTGTGTTACAGTCAAAACTGGTTTTTAATTACAACGCATCTTACTAGTTTATACTGAGCCACTTCGTCAAAACGCGTTTTGCTTAGTTAAAACTAGTTTTAAATGACTTTCGCTTTTGACCAGTAGTAAATTCTAGTTGTAAGGCTATAAGTATCAGCTAGTTTCAACTAGTAAGAACGCGTTCTAACTAAACTACGCAGAACTAGTTTTCAGTAAATTTATTTAGGGGCAAATATTAAAATTAAGAGCAACTACGAGTTGACAGAAATTAAAAAACAGCATTTTTCTATTGTGCAATGCTATATTTATTGAGAATATTGATCATACATCTAAGTCATTAATATTAACTACAGCAATACAAAAATAACCATACACTGAAGAAATATTTTAAGGTACATTACAGAGCCATATTAACAGTTTAGGTACGAAAATGGAAGGAAAATAATCATACAGTGAAAGTATATTAATTATACATTTGAGAAAAGTCGCTACAATCTTAATAAAAGAGAAACGTACCAAAAAATTTAACAATTAAATTTTTATGATTTGTTATAGCAAGGCAAACTGTCATCACAACTGGTTCAACTGGCTCTGAGCACTATGGGACTTAACATCTATGGGCATCAGTCCCCTAGAACTTAGAACTACTTAAACTCAACTAACCTAAGGACAGCACACAACACCCAGTCATCACGAGGCAGAGAAAATCCCTGATCCGCCGGGAATCGAACCGGGGAACCCGGGCGCGGGAAGCGAGAACGCTACCGCGCAACCACGAGCTGCGGACTGTCATCACATTTTGAGTTACAAACGTTTCCTTTCTTCCTACAAAACTCCTCTTTGAAAAAACACGCCTTCTTACAAACATAGCGAACAAATCCTTGTCCTGATCTATGTCGAGTTACCTATTAGTGAAACAACTTGCAGAGAATGGTTTCAGCGCTTCAGAAACGGAGATTTTGTCGTCGATTACCAGGATGGAGCTGGAAGAGATAAGCTTTTCGTAGCTACTGGAACCAACGTAACACTATCAGGAGATAGTTATCGAAAGCAGTCGATGCGTTTGAGCCCAACCCTGGAATGGCCACAATACAGCGACAGTCAGCGAAACGTATTTTGCAGCTTCACTGTGCCAAGTTTTTATGATACCAAGTTCAGAAATGATGAAAATACAAAACAATAGTATAAAACTATTTTGACAAATATACTTAATGAAACCATAGATCAGACAAGAGTGACCATTTCCCATCTTTCTGCAATACCCAAGTGTATACCACATGAGACAGCTGGAATGGAAGACAGAAAAGAGGAATGAGACAATAAGAAGAATGCTGGAGAGGGGAACAAGAATTACTGTAAAAGAACCCCCACGGCAAGAGAAGGGAAGCACGTAGGGAATGCAAGAGGAAAAAGAGAGAATTTGAAAAACAGTGGATTGATGAGTTAGAATCCTTTCTTTATATCGTTCACCCTCATATAGATTTTCCTTGTTTCGTGAGCAGTTTTTTCCTCTTCTAACTCAGAGCAGTTTCCCGTAACGATAAAGAGGGAAACCTGATTAGAAGAAAAGATCAGGTTTTAATCATATTGGTAAAGTATTTCAGTGAACTACTGAATACAGAAACGGAAAACGAAGGTGATGTTGATGCTGGTATCGTAGAAGAGGTGGAGCAGGAGCTAAACAGAGGAGTATCAGAAATCAGTCGAGAACCTACAATGGAAAAAGTTAAAGGTAGTATCAAGACTCTTAAAAACAATAAAGCTCCAGGAGAAGACAATATTACAGCAGAAATGATACAATATGGCGGAGAAAAACTAATAAGGGTGGAAAGAAAATATGGCGGAATAATGGAATACAGCAACACTCCGCCCTACTCATAAGAAACATGACAAAGCTGACTATATACTATGCAGAGCAGTGCAATTCCTCTACAATCCGCATAAAGTATTAGGAAAAATCATTGCTGGCCGACTAATAACTTGAGTAAAAGCGACGAGATTTCTACCAGCTGTTTATTGATTTCAAACAAGCTTACGATAATATCGAAAGGAATCAACTCCAGAAGGCAATGAAAGAGGCAGAAGTACCCAACAAACTAATAAGGCAAGTTCATATGACTTGAGAAGAAAGTATCCAAAGCGAAGGTTCAGGGCACATTGCTAAAGCCATTTGAAGGTAACCGAGGATTGCAACATGGTGATGTACTGTCCAATATTCTGTTTAATGTAACCTTGGAGAGGATAACGCGAAAGACACAAAGTGGCAACCCTGTGGGAACACTGTTTAATAGTGACGCACGATCTTGCATATGCAGATATATTGAATTGTTATCCAGGAGGAAACAGGACCTGGGAGAAATGCTTGAAAAATTAGAAAAATATCGAATGGAGGTGAGGCTGACAAGTAATCAGTCAAAAACCAAGCATATGTCAACATCTAGGAAAAAGTATGGTGAAGGAGAAAGAAGCTTGACTTTTAACGGGAATGAATATGATCACTGTGAGAGCTTTAAATATCCTGGATCACTCATAACTGAGAATACGGATATATGAGAGAAGAAATACATAAAGGGATTGCAGCTGGTGGGACGAGATACTTTGCACTGATTAAAGTATTTAAAGCAAGAATCCTTAGTATGAATCTTAAGCTGACTGCGTGTCGTGCAGTAGTGAGACCTCTGGCGATGACAATGACGCAAAATGAGGAAGAATTGTTCCAGTGACGAGAATGGAAGATACTTACGAACATCTACGGGCCACAGAATGATAGGGGGCTTTGGCAAAACAGAAATAATAAAGAGATCAGAGAGTTGGGTAACAAACCAGATATAGCGACGGAAGTAAAGAGTAATAGACTATGTTGGTTGGTACGTGTAGAAAGAATGCTGGAGAACAGAATAGTCAACAAAATTTTCAAAGGAAAACCAGGTGTACGCCGTGTAAGGGCAGACCAAGGACCAGATCGCTATACAACGTGGAGGAGAACTTGAGAGGAGTGGTAGTCAGAAGATGGAGAGCCGAGGCAGCCAGCAGAGAAGAGTCGATGGAGATTGTCCATGAGGCCAAGACCTTACACGGGCTGTAACGCCAGGGAGTAAGCAAGTAAGTAAGATCTATGGTGCCGTACCTATTACTGGAAGTACTTGTAGAGAAATGTTTCAGCGCTTCAAGAACGGTGATTTTGACGTCGAAGGCCGGCGTGGCGGTGGAAGTGGGAAGCTTTTCGAAGCGACTGACACCGACAGGAACAATCACAGAAGATACTTGGTCGAGAACAGCCATGCTGCAAAATCACGTTTTCATGTCCTTCGCTGTACTGTGGCCATTTGATTTCCAGTGTTCGGCTCAAACGTACCAAGCTTTCGCCAACTGTCGCAAAACCCGTCAAAACAGACTTGGAAACGTTTAAATGGGAAGTCCTATACCACTCACTGTATTTGCCGGACTTTGCTCCCTCTGTCTACCACCTTTCTCGATCATTTTCTCACGGTGGTTATTTATCATTGATGCCTACTCCAAATACGCATATGTCATCCGTATGGCATCCACCACAACAGTGGCCACACTCATGGCCCTGGGCCAGGGTCTCACCATTGGGAACTGGCCTCATTCATTGATTTCTGATAATGGCCCCCAATTCACAGCATCCTCCTTCCACGACTTCTGTCAGGCAGCGGTATCCAACATATCCATAGCCCACCTTTGCACCCTTCCTACAATGGCTCTGCAGAGTGGCTTGTCCACACATTTAAACAACAGTTGACAAAGACGGTCACCTTGTTCTTCAACACATATCGCACCTTGCCAATTGATGGACATAGTACGGTGGAGCTCCTCCATGGGCGACATCTGCAGCCCGGCTACATTTGCTGATGCTGCCACCCCCACCCCCACCCGGCCCTCTCAGAGTTACACCTCCAGCGTGGCTGTGTGGGCCCACGTGTATGGGGGGAAGGCAGGTTTCTATGCCTGCCACGGTCGTCGCGGCCGATGGTTGGTGCGTAACGTCAGTGCAGTCGTCGAAAGGGTTTGAGCGCCGCCTGTGTATCCCTGCGGGTCTCCCGCCACCACCTCCTCCTACACTATCTGTTTCAGGCACAGATGTGGTGCTTGAGTCGCCGCCACTGCCCCCAGTTGCTGCCTCCCGGCGAGCTTACTGCTGGCCCTCCCCACCCCGAGGTGAATCAGAGGCTCCCTTTGAGATCTCGGCCTTTGGGTCTGCCGCCATGGACACGTCGTACATCCCTTCCTCCTAGGCAATGGCAGTTGACGAGCCCGGACCTTCTCCCATCTGCCGGCCACCGCAGCACTGTCCAGGGCGATTTCGCCCCTACGCGCAAGTTTCAAGAGGGAGGGATCTGGTACCAAGTTCCATGGGATTCGAATCCTCGCCAGATGGCATGGAACTCGATGACCATTTGAGGTCTCTGCAGCAGTCGTGCCGTAAGCTTTGGCTGTACGCGCTCCTGGCCCCGAGTCTAACGTGAGGGCACCACTGTGGAGCACGTGGTTCCAGTGGTCAATGGCGACGTACCCTGCCTCTCACTCAGCGAGGTAGTCTGGTATTCGTGTTGAGTCGGTTGATATCTCACTTACAGACATCGTGTTTACATTGCACGTGCTTACTTCCCATTTCGTGCTGTTATCTCTTGTGACCCCATTGCTTAATACTTTGTTGTTGATCTTGGTGTATTGCTTGGTTGTCTGTTGTTATGCTTGTCCTTCCATTTCCATTCATCTGTCTTGTTTGTTCGCTGTCTGCTCCCGTTCGGTCCTGCCACATTTTCGTTAGCAGTAACTCCACTACAATTCCTGTCGCGGTTACAACAATAAACATATAAAATTCCTAATACCATATACATATACACTGAACATTAAATACTTATTACAATAATAGAAAATGAACTGACCCATCTAGAACTATGTCTGCCATCCCATCCATTGCAGCTACACATTGCACTTTACGCTATTCATACAAAATATATAATATTAAAACAGCTATTGAAATTATACAGATCTTAACAGTGAACATTAAAATTATATTTTGTTGTTGAAATAAATTGGTGAGGGTATTATTAACTCAGGAATGTGTTTAATCGTCTGGATGGACTTCAGGTTCAATTTGTTGATAACGGTGACAAAGTGACAAGTGATTTATTTCACTAATTATGACAGATTATTAACATTAGTGATAAAGTCAAGTGGCTAACTTTTAAAGAACGTTAGACCACTTGTGCCAGGCAAACTTTGACCAATGACCACATTGACCTGAGACCTTGGAGGAGGAAAATGTCTGAGAACTTTGACACTCAGCCTTGAAGGAGACCTGTATCAGAACGGTGACCCATGACCTTGACCTTATAACTTCGCCTTTGATTAGAAACGATAACAGGAATTTGGGGACACTCACTAATACTAACCTTGCATTAATAAAATAATGTTAGAGTGTAAGGTGGCTATAATTTCACACCTTACAGGAAGCCATTAACGTACTTTGCCGTGATCTACAAACACAATTAGGTATCATTTACAAGATGTACGTGTCAATGTCAGTCTCCTTTATATATTCATATATACACGTACAACCTGTCACATAATTGTTAACGCTTATTGCATGAAAGGTGACGGAGTGACTTTATTATAAAAACGGCGTAATGAATGATTGCCTATACTAGTAGAGGCCCGCATCTCGTGGTCGTGCGGTAGCGTTCTCGCTTCCCACGCCCGGGTTCCCGGGTTCGATTCCCGGCGGGGTCAGGGATTTTCTCTGCCTCGTGATGGCTGGGTGTTGTGTGCTGTCCTTAGGTTAGTTAGGTTTAAGTAGTTCTAAGTTCTAGGGGACTGATGACCATAGATGTTAAGTCCCATAGTGCTCAGAGCCATACTAGTAGAGGTTGGAACGCCAGTGGAGATGAAACAGCAGGCAGAACTCAAGCTCTGGTTGGAAGGCCCACACAGGTGTTGGTCCTGTTTAAACACGGGAAGTAGCTAGATAGATGTCGTGGCACCTGATCTCTGGAGCACAGTAGTGTGACGGCCGGCCGCTATTGTAGTAGGGGCCGGAAGGTTAACCGGATATTACTTCCGAACTCTGAAAATAATGGACGCAGGTGAGAGGAACGAAGAAGCAGCACCTCTGAAACCACGCGGGCTGGGTTATTTCTGGTACCGCGCGCCGCAGTATTTGAATCCCCGCCAGACGTCATGGACGTCGAAGACCTATAGAGGTCTCTGCACCATCGCCCCGTAATCTGTGGCGGTGCGCGCTTCCTGGCCCGCATTTAGAGTGAGGGCGCCACGGTAGAACACGTGGTTGCAGCGGCCAGTAGCGGCGTCCCCGATAGAGTACTTGAGCGCCTGCCTGTCGCTCAGCCTGCCAGTCTAACCTTGCGTACGTCTCAGGACATATTACCTCGCATTAGACTGTATTTACTTTCATGTTTTCTGAACGAGTGGACGTGGTTGTCTTGTTTGGTTTTCTTGACTCTGTTGTCCATTCTTGTTGTTGTCGTAAGGTCCATCGTTGGTCGTGTCCGTCCTCTTTCGTTGTGTTGTTGTTCGCAGGCCGCTCCGCGGGTTCCACCGCGTGTCTGTCAGTTCAAACCGCGACTGATCCGGTCGCCGTTACAACAAGGATGATAGACACAATCAAGCCCGTGGTGGGCAATCTGATGGTGAAGATGAGGAACAGCGACACACTGAGGCAATCGTAAAGATACGGGAATATAATGTAGGGAGTCCGAGTGAACGCAGGACAACTAAGAAGTGAGGTAGATCGCAGTATGTGGCATATCATATGCTGTCTCGTGACGATACCACAGACGGTGGTGATGACTTTTTGCGAATATCAAGAAATGGAAAGGAGAAATGGGAGAAGATCACCTAAGCTCAGAAATGGGAAATAAAATTCAAAACATTAGAGCCGAAATGGGAAATAAAATTCAAAACATTTGTGCCGAATTGAGAAGTAAAATTCACAACGTTAGTGCCGAAATTCAATCAATAAAACATGAGACGAGGGAAATGAAAAATGAGGTAGTGAAGCTCCGAACAAAACGAGATTGGGGAGGTCAGAAGAACCGCGACCGAGGCGCGATTACTAGCGAGTGGCGCAAAGCAGGTTGCTACTGAAACATTAGAGAAAACAGAAAATACGACCAAGGTAGGTAGATGTGCATTAACGAAGTTCCAGAGGCGCGTGAAACAGGTAGAAATACCGCAGCTGCAAAAGACGGAAATTGCACCTAATAAGGCATTGACCGAGGAGCTCTCCCAATATAAACAGAACATAGAGAGCGAAATTAAGCAATTATCTCAGGAAGTCAGATCACAACCAAAGCAAAAATCACCTCTCAGAAAAGAAGTATTAGGCGATTTGGTAACAACAGAAACCGAAAGAGCCAGTTCAAACTCTCCACGATGATGTCCAAGCCCAAACGATATTAAAGTGTGCACGAATGTAAGGTTTACTCGTCAACTACAGACTGAAAGTGTATCTGCAGAGCAATGAAATATCTCTAGAGACAAGGTCCCCGCGTCTAGACAGGGCACGACTGGATCGCAAATTGCGAATACGGAGAACAGCATTGAAATATTTCATGTGCATAATTGTTATCCGATATCGCGCACCACGGAACGTTTATCCATCGAGGACAACGTGACAGAGAATAGAAGAGGGGATGCCCAAGGTAACGGTAGACAGGGATCTTAGCGCTAAGTGAGAATGTGATAGGCCGAGCAGGAAATAACTCTAATGAAATTTTCGATTTTAAGCATTTTATCTCTGTAAGAAAATTTCAGTATTACAAAGACGAGGGTAATGCATTACACCTGAAAACCTTTATTGCTCAGTTTGTTCAGAAGAGGACAGTGAAGAGGTAATGATAAATCAAACTGGACTTCGTATGTTCACATATCGAGGAAACAACGGCCGAATGCATGCGGAACATTGCAAAAACATGCACGTCATACGACGAGTTTCGTGACGCATTTTAAAACAAATACTGGTCCAAGGAGGCAAGATAGGGTCAAGCAGGAAATAATGATGAGCAGAGACTTGGAGTGTTCAGGGTTCCATAGTCCGGTGAAGTTTTTTGAAAACTTGACCAAGAAAAATTAGTATTTGGTCGACCCATGCACACCGGCTGAGATTAAAAGATTATGTTACATGAAGTTGCCAACTTCCTACCATTAATCCTAGCATTACCAACGTATTTTTTGTTACATGTAATACCAACGGGGGGGCCTCAAAGGCCCATAAAGAATACCACAATTTATTTTATCATAAATCAAGTTTATTTACTTCTGCTACCTCTAATAACAATTCAAAATGCTTAGACATTGTTTTTGTATACTGGATAATAAAAGATGTTATTATAATAGGAATAAAATGAACAAATCACGAGATTCAGTTTATTTTGAAACATTATTCCAAAAAATATATAGTGTTTTCTTATAAAAACGACTTTTTTAATTCGATACACTACATGAAGCAAACAAAATTTACTGTCTCATTCTGCAACGCATTTTTCACACAACACTGTCTTCCTGCAGTGTTTCCCACAGACGTGTTTGTGGCACTGAGAGCAGGTAACAGTTGACTTTCCCAGCTTGTTGTACTTGATCTTTTTAGATGCAGCTTCTTGATAGCATAGGTGGCACCGTCCACGTGTTCCTGGTTCTGCTGTTGAGGATGATGGTTCTACAGAGCAGCTGAGCTTCCGTTGTGTGATGCTTTCCATTGCCATTATTACTGGCTTCTGAAGTCCATACAAATTTTGTGCCCGTTTATCTACTTGAGATCTTATTAGTTCGAGACCTAAGTTAGTGATAAAAACTCTTCTGCGGTTTAGCAAATTCTTTTTCCAATTCGGAAAGTTGAGGAGGAAGAGTGAATATCCATTTATTGCTGCTATGTCAATGAGTGTGTAGAAGAGGGACAAAGGCCATCTTCTTGTTCCTCTCTTTGTGCTGTAGTGTCTTGCCATCTGGTCTACGGTGTCCACGCCTCCCTTTGTAGAATTATAAAAAAGATTTATTTTAGTCTTTTTTGAGTCTTCATTCAACACCCCTTCTGAGTGATAAGTTGAAAGCATCAACAGCAGTCGTTTTGGCTTCTCGCGGACTAGCGTTGATGCAAGAGTAACTGGTGGCCTCTGTGTCTGAGGGTCAGTATAAGCAAAGATGGAAGAGTGTAAACTGCGGCCAGTTGTAGTCTTCAGCTCTTCAGGTATGTGTCGTCTGTTAGACTGTAGGGTGCCAACAAGTGTGAGGTGAAAATCATTCCATAGAGTCTCAGCAAGCTCCACTGAAGTATAGTACCGATCTGTGGTAACATTATGGCCTGATTTGTCAATAGGTTTTATTAGTCTCTTTACAATTTCCATCAGTCCATTTGAATGCTGTGTATTTCCTGACTTGCCTGTATAGATGTCCATGCTGATCACATATCTAGTCTCAGAATCAGACAGCATTCGAATTAGAATGCCGTATTTTCCAGGTTTTTCTTTTAGAAACACCTTGAATGGACAGCGACCACGGAACAAAGACAACATCTCATCCACTGTTGTATGTAGACCAGGAATGAAATACAATGGAAGTGAAGAATTGAAGCTTTCAAAAATTTCCCTCATTGGAGCAAACTTGTCAGTCTGGCGACGAATTTCTCTTGTGTTCTTATCATCAAACCTCAATATTTTAGTCAATTCGAAAAATCGGTTCCGACTCACTGATCCATAGTACACTTGTCGGCCCTGAAGCAAAGACCATAAATCTTGGACAGGTATCTTATTGTCATGATTTGAACCCATGATTAGCAAGAGTCCTATATAACAAAATAACTCATCTTCATCTGTGTGCTGAATACCTAGTCGAGAAGCCTCTTCATTTGAGTGTAGTTTTATTAGATTCATAATTTGAGGTGTAAAAAAGAGCTCTATAGCCTCTTTCGGAGACGCAATTCTTCCTTGTTGTCTTAGCCCCATTCTTTCTCGCACTATATTTTGTACAGAACGCCGATATTGTCGAGATGGCTTCGTAATATACTCTCGTCCACTTTTTGCAATGAATTTATCACATTCCGTATCATTATAATCTGGTGGATTGGCTTCAACCTCATCTTCATTCTCAGACGATGAATCAATTCTAATTTCTTCCACATCATCATCCACTTCACTTTCCTCTAAATCTGATTCGTTCAAAACTTCTTCTAGCACTCTTTCAATGGAACTATCACGTAAACGATGTCTACTCATGTTGCTGGTTCAACAGCAGCAGAAACACTGAAAATAACAATGGTCCGCTTCATAATAATATGTCTGAAGGCAACAATGCCAAAATTCGTTTCATGGTAAGAATTTGAAACGAGAGACTCAACCTCGTAAATCTTTCCTTGCTATTACCAACGGGTGGGCTTCTAAGGCCCACAGAGAATTAAATCAAGTAAATGAATTTTAATTACATTTTTATTCCGAAATTCTGTAATGACTCAATAGTACATTCAATAACGAACAATTACCTTTGCTTTCAAGTTCATATATCAAAGGGTGTGGATACCACATAGAAAAACTGAGTCAGTGGGCCTACGAGGCCCCCCCGTTGGTAATGCTAGGGTTAAACACTCGTCGACCTATGTGGAAGTGATGTAGAAGGGTTCAAAGGTATCTTAAGAGAGTTGGAGTTCGCTTTCAAAAAGCAGCAGGCGCGAGAAAATCGTAGGCAGTGAGACGTGCAAGTTGAAAGAAGGAAGAACAACGGAGGGAATAATAGAGGCAACAATTGGCAAAACAATGTAAATCGTCCGCCTCACCAAAACATCGTCCAGAGAGATCGTAGTGGAATTAATGGACAGCGGAGGAACTATGGCAGAGAATATAGGCAACAAAATGATCGGAGATGGGAGGCACAAAATAATGGAGCAGCATGGGGCGACCATATAGAAACTCGTCAACGGTCTGACCAAGGATGGGGTGTAATGAACAACAGAAATCGGGAACAATCGATTGAGAGTAGACCACCTAACCCTGGGAGAGTACGCCAAAATAACATGGAAAACGAACAATGACTAGGCCAGACGACGGGCACTAGAGAAAATGCGCCAGTAAACAGTCTCAGAAGTAATAATGAAAATATTATAGAATATAAGGAAAATATTACTTGATGAAAAGGAAACGTTACCTAACAGGACATCTATCCGCTGATAAAAATACGAATTGGAGGAATTAGGGGTACTGCGGTAATAGATAGTCTATCCGAAATAGCTGAGAGCTCACTTCCACTGTTTGCTAAATGCAAAGATTCAGTTGATCCACCAGTGCTCACAGTACAAAAAACTAAGGTACGAGGTGCATTAGTTGGAAAGCGTATGAAAATATCGCAACAAACACATCTATACTTTGATTGCCAAGGACACCGTATGACGGCAAATCTGTTCATAACACCGAAACTAACAGCTGATATAATAGTCGGTGTAGATTTTCTTTCAGCGCAGAAAGCTATCACCGATCTAGGAAGGGGGGAGTTAACGTTAGGGAAAGAGAATAAAATAAGAATCAAATTTGATGAGAAGGCAATAAAAGCTCAAATTCCGGTGTGCTGTTTAGAACTACAATTCACGGGCAACATGCAGTTCAGAGGGCAGAGAGTAAAAAAGATAATGACAACAGAGCAGAGTTCAAGTCAGAACGTGAACATATTAATGAAATTAACAGTAGGATTGATTCGAAACTTGAGAATCTGGATAACACAGATAATGAAGACAGACAATGTTTGGAGCTTGCACTCAAAAATAACGCAGAGTTCTTCGTACCCAAAATTGGATGCATTAAGGGGTATCAGCATAAATTTGAGGTAAAGAAACATAGACTATTTCGGGTACCTCCTTATGCTATCCCATGGTCCTACCGGCAAAGATTTCTAAGTGAACTACGAAGAATCGAGGACGAAGCTGTGACTGAGACCTCGAGAACTGAGTACAATAGATCACTACGCATAGTAGACAAAAAGGACGGTGGAATTCGACTGGTGTTAGACTCACGGCAAATAAATACCATTATTGTGCCACAGATGGATCGCCCTGAAAGGCTTGAGGAGCTTTTTCAAAGATTTCACGGGGTTTCGGTGTTTTCCTCGCTTGATTTGCGCTCGAGCTTTTGGCAGATAGAGCTCGATACTGAATGCCGAAAATACACGGTATTTATTATCTTCGGAAGGTGTTTTAATTCAAAAGGCTCCCTTTTGGATTGAATATATCTTCAATTGCATTTATCAGTGGTTTTAGCAAAATATTGAGGGAAGAGTTAAAAGAGAAGCTCACGTGTTATGTAGACGATATACTGATAGCAGAAAAGACCTGGGAGAGACGTAACAAACTCTTAGAGGAAGTGTTAAGCAGTTTGAAAAGATATGGAGTAACCACAAACATCGAGAAGTCTTGTTTTGGGAGCAGGGTTTAGTCCCGACCCAGAGATAATGGCAGCAATTGTGGAAACATTAGCAAGTGCCCGATTCTGCCAATTGACAGGAAAAGGAACACCCTGGGTGTGGGATGAGTGTGCGGACCGAGAATTCAATAATTTGAAGGCGGCACTCGTCAATGCTCCTATTTCATCGCGTCCTGACTTAGCACAGGATTTTTTTATGGTTACTGACAGCGCGAAGACCGGTCTGGGAGCCATGGTGTTTCAAGAATTTGAACAAGATGGCAAATTAGTACACAGAACAATCGCCTTTGGTAGCGGGGTACTACACAAAAGTGAAAAAAATTACTCTGTTGCCGAACTTGAACTCCTTTCAATTGTATGGGGATTTAAAAAGTTCAGATACTTTCTGTTTGGTAGAAAAACAAAAGTCTGTACGGACCATAGGGCCCTAGAGTTTCTGCTAACCGCCAAACGTGCGCATGAAAGACTAGCTAGATGGGTAGCGGTGCTTCAGGAATACCAGTTTTCAACGGTCTATGTACCTGGGCCGACAAACGTCATCGCTGACGCCCTGTTCTGCTCAATTATTGGCATAACAGAAAGGACGGCTGAAGCATTAGAGCAAGAGCACTTTTCGTTGTTCTACCTCAAGGGCGTGGTATTTGAAAACTTCGTTACTGGAACGATGCGGAATATTCAGAATGAGCAGGACAAGGACCCAGATTTAGTCAAAATAAAAGAAAAATGGAAGGATCGGTGGCAGGCCGACATAAGACAGCACTACCTCTTGAGAAAAGGGATTCTTATAGGGCAAACGTCAATGATTCGTTGTGGGTGGTGTGCGTACGAAATGAGTTAATAAAGAAGCTTATATGGTATACACACGCAATTTACGCACATTTCGGTCCAAGAAAATGTTTTATGAAAATGAGGAATGTCTGGTACTTTAAAAACGTGGAAAAACGCATACGGAAAGTGCTACCCATCTGTAAAAAGTGTCAAAAGGCGAGATCCACAACTATAGGGACCCAGGCTCCTTTATACCCTATTATTCCTGAGAAGCTAAGCCCTATGGCAGCGATGGATTTAAAGGGTCCATTACCCAAGACACCGAGGGGCCACCAATAGTTATCTTTAGTATTGGAGCTGACATCAAAATTTGTAACGTTGGCACCACTAAAAAGGGAGACTGGTGCAACTGTAAGTAGAGCCCTGTGAAGAGACTTCATAAACCTAGTGGGAACTGTAGACTGTATCATTTCAGACAATGGACCTCAATATAAATCTATGGTATGGAAAACCATACTAAGGAGGTATAAGATAAAGCCCATATTTATTGGTAGGTTTGACCCGAGTTCGAACATCGCAGATAGAACGATGAAAGATTTGGTCAATTTATGTAGATTATACTGTTGAAAGAATCATGTTAGCTGGGATGTGTTTCTTAAATATTTTCAGGATGTGATAAATGAGCTTCCCCACAGTACTACACTGATGCCACCTATGACGGTTCTGAAGAATAGGGACCTTCCAGATAAAATTCGAGAACTGGTCGAATTTCCACAAAGGACGCGCCGACATGATAAAGCCATAGTGAAGGAGGCTTTGCGCAATATTCGGGTCGCTGGTGAGAAGTGCAAGGTGCGCGTAGACCAAAAAGCGGGTGTAAGGGAATCTGTAGTTGGACAAAAGGTCTTAGTTAAGTCTTATAGGTTGTCCAACAAACAAATGAAGCTGTGTCAAAAGTTCTTCAAGAGATACAGCAGCCCTGTGCGTATAGGAAGACTAGCGCACGCAAATGCGGTTGAAATTAAGTCTGTGAAAACACGAAAATCTTTGAGACTCCATCATGTGAGCCATCTCAAGCCAATTATAGAATAAGTAGAGAGAAGTGAAAAGAGCTTGTATGCCAAAAGTGTGGTATTGTGTATAGTTAGAAATTTAGTTAAGTATTACACTGAAGGGATTTGTAGATTTATCAAATTTTCTATTATATTATCATGTTAAAAGAGGTACTACAGTACATAAAAAGTCAGGATGTTGTGGGTAGGAAAATTATGGTATGTTTCTTTGTATACGCTATTACTATGTGCACACCAAGCTGAGTGTACAATTTTAGAAGGTGTTTATTCGTTCATGGACAGATAGCACCTCTTAAACTCTAAAGTGAAATTGAGAAACGTGCGGTACTGTAAAAATGTTGTAAATATGTGGGAATAAAAAAAAATGTTAACCAGTGGACGTGGAACGCATTAGGAGAGAACGCCAGTAAATGTTTTTTAGAAATAAGTGTCTATTTTACATGTTTAGCAATAGGACCATAAATGAGTGACTTGCTAATAGGGTTTGCGGTGAGACGCAGATGTGTCGTCCAAGTATGATTTGTCTCCATTCAGAGAAACGGGAGTTTAATAGGTGCCCAGCTCCACGTGTCTATGCGAGAGCGCACCGTTATTTGTATGGGGTTGTTGTTCTTATGCTGTTCAAAGAGACGGAATAATTGTGTACATGGTGGTCAGTTCTGAGGAATTCCGTATGAGCGCACCGAAAGATTATTTGAGTGTTAGAGGGACATGAAGAGGAAGCGTAATACGGGGATATAGACGCGTAAAATGTAATAAAGGAAAAGTACGAAGCTGTACGTTCAAAGCACATGACACAGAGGGTAATACATAAGGACATGGCAGTCGTGTTCATGAGCAGTGATTTTATATAATGTTCTAAAATCTTTATATTTCCACGTACCACAAATAAAATAAAATGTAACTTCATTAAAATAAAAATACCACCAGAGAAAGGTGACAGCAGCAGATCCGAAAAAGCGGTACAGAGAAGAGAAGGTATTACTGAGTAAAACCATGAGCAAAGGTACTTGAAAGCGTGATTAAAATAAAAGATATCAGTAATTGCACTAAACTTGCTGTGTAGTATGATTGTCCACAGGAGGCACTCCAGGAGCATGAAATGAAGAAGTGGCCCACCTAATCATTCATTTGTGTATGTTTGTGTGTGCAGACGTGCACTTTATTGTTCACAGATATTCACGACTACAGCCACGATGGAACCAAGAGCCATGAAATCGGACGATCTTGTGATACCCACGACAGTGTAGCAGTTTGACTAGTACAAACATCATACTGGCCAGTTGTTTGACACGTAATTTAACAAGTTGTTTATGAAATGGTTTAACAAGTGGTATTTGAGTTATTGGAATTTGGTGAGGATTAATTATATTATCGTATGAACAACTAATGAACATGTATTTTTATAGGAATACAGGTGCCGACAGATATTTAATAATTCATTGATATAGGTATAAGTGTATTACTTTACAAGTAACATTAACTTGGTACGTGAAACTGTTGTTGTTGTTGTGGTCTTCAGTCCAGAGACTGGTTTGATAAAAGCTCCCATGCTACTCTATCCTGTGCAAGCTTCTTCATCTCCCAGTACCTACTGAAACCTACATCCTTCTGAATCTGTTTAGTGTATTCTCCTCTTGGGCTCCCTCTGTGAGTTTTACCCTCCATTTTCCCTCCAATACTAAATTGGTGATCCTTTGATGCTGTAATACCCCACCCGTCACTTATCTGGTTTTGGTGTGTGTTCACCCCAGGTAATTGACTAACAGATCAATAGAGAGTGCAAAACTGCCCCAATGTCGGATAACGCAAAGAAAGTAATAAGGCCCTGTGACTCCTGATTGAACTGCGGTGGCAGTTTTGACATTAATTGTTTCAGAATTGATCCCTTTTAATTAAAAAGGGGTGCACGTTGAAGGTCGTGAGTTAAAATAAATCTGTGTTAATCGACTGTTTTCAATCAAGTAGTTGAAATCCCAAGTCATTTTCTTAATTATTCTATGTTCAACATTTGGATCTGGTGTTCAATAGCTGAATATAACATCAGTCATCACATTACATGACTCTCCTAACAGGCAGTGGTAATAAATTGCCTTTGCGTGGAGTAAAGCGCGATAAATCAAAAGTAATTCCTATCGACTGACCCAGGCGTAATGCGAAGTGCGAGAAGAATTCTACAATACATGGCCCATGAAACCCTCGTGGAAACTTTTCCGACGGGATCCAACAAATTAATCAGTGGTCGTAGTGGGCGCAATATCACAGAATGCAGCGTGGCGGAGTGGCGTCGTTATACGGACGTCGGCTGACCTCGTGGTGCTGCAAGGCTGTGCTCGTCTATTCACTTCTAGCTATCTTGCTCAGTACATAGCTGAACGAAAATCTCCAAGCTCAATCGTTCCGTTTGCTAAGTCCTAAA
The DNA here is from genome assembly GCF_023864345.2 of Schistocerca serialis cubense. Taxonomy (NCBI): domain Eukaryota; kingdom Metazoa; phylum Arthropoda; class Insecta; order Orthoptera; family Acrididae; genus Schistocerca; species Schistocerca serialis. The sequence continues at coordinate 12,020,543 of NW_026047583.1, forward strand.
CTGCAGAGATGCTCACTCTCTCTCAGGCAAGCTGAGTAAAGAACGCCACGTCCGCACTCTAGGCAAGCTGGGAACGGAAGACCACTACGGAGACTTCTCCCAGTCCGCTCTTTGCCTCGGTTTCCTCTCCAGCAAAATCACTTACGCCAATTGCAGCGCAAGTCGAGTTAATTATGTGTCGCTTCCCAGCGCCGACCAATGCCTGCTCTGGTAAGTGAACAAATCCCCACAAACATTGCCTTCCTCTCAACTTCTGCTATTTAGCTCCTCCCAGGCCATCCATCAAGGTTAGCATCTGCACAAAACACCAATTTTTTCGGAATTCCGACTTCCAGGAGAGTACTTCAGATTCCTTGGTACTACATTCCCATCGGAGGTCGGCGTATTTCATTCTGTCGCTCTTCACCTTATTTACTTCAGACTCTGTGGACCGTGAATTCAGCGTGAAGTTGCTATAGTCACAAACATGCATATTTTGGCCTCTATTGACCGCTGCACCGTAGCTTTGCGTGGCTTTCTCGCATGTTTCACTGAAAACGGGACAACAGACATTTATCAACAGGCGTACAAGTTCTCCGTCTGCTTCCCAGTATAGCAGCATGGGGTCAACCACCCACTCACTGTCACTCATCTTAAGGTAGCTGGAGGCCGTGCCCCCTTACTGCTTTCTCAGAGCTTGAGCCATCCTAAGTTGCCTATTGTCGCTTCCCTTTGCCGCTCCCCAGCCAGCCACAGTCAACTCGAATACTTCCCTGGGATAAACTAGCCTCCTGTAAATCGACGTGTTTCCACGAAGTTTTCATGTCACGTGAATTACTTTAAAACCATCACCTGACATTAATGATTCCAATATGTCCATACTATACCCTCTACAAGATGCATCGTGCCTTGTCAGTCATTTTTGTTCAGCTCTACTGTTCGCTCAACGTGAGTTAGGTGATATTGAGAGGCACCCACATGCCTTGCTCATACTGTGGCATCAAGCAGTCAGGCCTGCAAGATGAGTGGTCTGGCAAGCGAGTGGATTCATTCCTATCTGTCGAGTAACTTGAACTCCAGTACTCACAATAAAGTTGCAAATTATCCTCCTGTTTGAATAATGCACAACGGAAACGCATATCTGACTATCAGTGATTTATAGAACTCTGATTGTTCACTACGCACTGGCAATACCACATTTTCTTTTTGTCTTTTATTTAACGGCTTTTATCAACACGTGGCCACCGCACTGAATATGAATGGCGCACACATTATAAATTCGGGACATCATGACAACATACAATTCGAAGGAAAAGTCCACCAATCATTTTCTTTTCACTATCTTATTTATTCCGATAAATTCTATAACCTAAACACACAAATTCTATAACCTACAACAATAACACATGAGAAATTCCGCCCAGTGGGCATGGCTTTACATTGGTGAATCTCTATATTATGCTCTCGTAATTATTTAACGCTACAGTGCAGTTTCTGGATAGGATGATGGATCTTTTATTATTTCTCACACTTCGACTCTCACAATCATCACTAAACTTTCCTCCAGGCCGAGCAGTACAAAAGGAACACGCATAACCCACTAATCTTTTGAAACTACCTCGCTACTCTCCCATGCAAACCACACATACCCAAATTACATGGCATACACAACACTACGACATGGAATATAAACACTAAATAGTCACAACACTATCACTTTCAGCTTTCCCACCTCAATTAATATTTATCCCAGTTTCACACGACACTGCCCCACTTTGTAATTCTACTTTCCTACTATGAACTCTGGAGATATATGCACGTCTTCCTGTGCAATACAAGCCAAGTGGCGTTGCTGGATAGACGGCCGACTCACCTTGCTTCTCTCTGAGAGTTTGAATCTAGTGTCACACGGAATCATATCACACAAAGTAATATTAAGAACATATTCATCACACACACGAGTCCTCAACTGATACCATGGACGAGTACTTCTCTTTATCTTTTGTCTCATACACAGATTGAGACTCACACAGTACTCACCACGTGGAAGTACTCGTCTCTGATTTCAAGTCCTGCACACGCCATTTCTTAAATATTTCAACTTATGGTACACACGCTATTTCTTAAATATTTCAGCTTATGGTACACATGCTATTTCTTAAATATTTCAACTTATTGTACACATGCTAGTAATTCAGCTTAACTTAAGCACACGGAAGTATTTCAACTTATTGCTACGCGTGGTTTCATTGTGACCATTGGTCCCTTCCGAAGATTACTACAATCCCATTAATATTACCTGCCTGACATTTAATTCTCCCCACAAAAGTTCCTGATAAAGAGAAATTATTATTTCAAACTCCTCTTAAATATTCCACACGCATACCATGTCACCACTCTTATGTCTCTACGGAGCACAACTAAAACAGGTCTTAACAGCACAAGATCCAGCGGCAGAGTGCTGAAACATGGCCGTTCTCCAGGTCCTCTCACACCTCTGTCGAAGTGGGGGAGCACCTTGCTACCGTATTGGTCAGCCACATTTCAGGCGCTCTTCCTCTCGACCCTCTTGGTAGCATCGGCGTCAATCTTGTGGTATGCGCTGTCACCAAGAAGGCCCCGCATCTTCTCAGCATAATCCTGTCGGGATAGGATCACTTTTGCGTTGCACTTGTCTGCAGGTAATTTTACTATGTATGCATCTTCTCTTAGCTCCCGTATGGCGGCCCTCTCCCTGTAGGAAATGTTCGGATTCATCAGCTTTGTTTTGGTTAGAGCTCTGCAGGTTTGGCGACGAACTTCTTCAGCAGCTTCAGGTGTAAGTCGAGCATATGTTTATTGCACTGTGCTAATTATGTCAGCAATGAGTACATCTTTAGGAGTCGGAGCGAAATTCAATCCTTTCTTAGGAACCGAAATACCATCATCATCCAGTTCCTTGTTAGTGAGATTGATGATGGTCCAAAATAGTTCAAATGGCTCTGAGCACTATGGGACTTAACTGCTGAGGTCATCAGTTCCCTAGAACTTAGAACTACTTAAACCTAACTAACCTAAGGACATCACACACATCCATGCCCGAGGCATGATTAGAACCTGCGACCGTAGCGATCGCGCGGTTCGAGACTGTAGCGCCTAGAACCGCTCGGCCACTCCTGCCGGTATTGATGATGGTCTTTTCGCTGCTATCAGAAGGTTGTTTCTCCGATATACGTTCAAACTTGGATGCCTGTCGTTCGGTTGACTTCCTCTGGGTTGAGTCCGCTGTGGCTCATGTGACACCATCAACCCAATTCCACGTCAGGGGTTGAACCGGTTGGCCAGTTGTAGATGTAACTGTAGGAGTTCTTTGTTGGTAGTGTCCAAGCGCCACCGCGTGAAGCGAACTCTCTCTCGTACCAAAGCTAGGCTGGCACGTTTCTTGATTCTTCTGGCAACCGCTTAGTCGATGTGACGATTGCCCTTAGCAAAATTCGGTACCACACGTTCTTCTCCGCACTTCATAAGAAAAACAAAAGAACTCAGTAGACGACTTCTCCGATGACGCAGCTGGACGATCCTTTTCATGCTGCGATACATCTCCTCCCCATAGCGGTATGTGATGTGCTTCATCCTATGCACACTCGTACCAGTCTGTTCACCCGAGATTTATTTCTTCATAAAATACGCCTGGAGAAATTGAAGAATCACCTCAGCCGATTGTTGATCTCATTAGGGTACCAGTCTCTCCCAGAACTGATGATGTGGAAAGATCCTCGAATTATACAGCCAGGTAAGTGGGTGTATTATTTGAAAGAGCCAAGTTTTCGTCAACTCTGCACACAGTATGAGGGAGGTACAGTCAGGTAAGATCGTTATAGGTCACCTAAAATTCTTCTGCGTCGGCTAAGAGGGGTGTAAATGTGCCTAGTCTTCAGTTCTTCATGTTTCTTCTTTTACTATGTTTGTGTTCCTACTCTTCTGTTCTTCATGTTGCTTCTTTCTCGTGATATAACTATTGTATTTTGGATAAGGATATCGGTAATTGTGGACAGGTAGGTTATGTGTTTGGTGACACTATACATGGAACGTGAGTCGTTGTGCGTGACTCAGATTCCTCAGAAGCCAATGCCAGGTGACTGCAGAAGACGGCGGAGGGCCGCAGAGGAAATCAAATATAGTTGACAGTTCCGTACAGCTATTAGCAGTTGCTGTAGGCTTACTTGACTGTATTATGTGTACAATTGGTTATCTCGTCTCCATCGTGTAGTACAACGGTGGAAACAAGTCATCGGTGGCCGTTTAGAGACCCATGTTGCCCCGAACGAGCAGGGCTGTTGCGGCTGCCGCCTGTTACCTGCGCCGTCATTGTCTGCCGCCCGATATCTTCAGGTCGCCGATGAATAGCCCAGCTGTTTGCCCACGTCCGCGACGCGGTTTTGGTTTACAGACGGCGTCCCATTAGCCTCCCGTTCCGTCTGCACGCCATGTTGTTGCTTCCAGTGTGTCTCACAAAGCTTTTTTTTTTTTTTGTGCATCCTGTACTCACTAATGCCCACAAGTAGTTTCCGATTTACAACAAATACTATACAATACATAACACAATTTATTGACATTTATGAGATAGAAAATTTTAAGATGCATTCAATAGTGAGGTCATTTACCTTTACATTTATTATTCTTCTATTTGTATAATTAGCCAAGACACTCACGTATTTATTATAACAAAAGCAAAACGAGGATAATGGAATGTAGTCGAATTAAATCGGGTGATACTGAGGGAATCAGATTAGGAAATGAGATGCTTAAAGTAGTAAATGAGTTTTGCTATTTGGGGAGCAAAATAAGTGATGATGGTCGAAGTAGAGAGGATATAAAATGTAGACTGGCAATGGCAAGGAAAGCGTTTCTGAAGAAGAGAAATTTGTTAAGATCGAGTATAGATTTAAGTGTCAGGAAACCGTCTCTGAAAGTATTTGTATGGAGTGTAGCCATGTATGGAAGTGAAACGTAGATGATAAATAGTTTAGACAAGACGAGAATAGAAACTTTAAAAATGTTGTGCTACAGAATAATGTTGAAGATTAGATGGGTAGATCACACAACTAATGAGGAGGTATTGAATAGAATTGGGGAGAAGAGAAATTTGTGGCACAACTTGACTAGAAGAATGGATCGCTTGGTAAGACATATTCTGAGGCATTGTAAGATGGCAAGAACTATGCCTCTTACATGAAGCCATTAAAGATCAACTAACTCACATTGAGCGAACAGTAGGGCTGAACATAAATGACTGACAAGTCACGATGCATCTTGTAGAGGGTATAGTATGGACGGCAATTGAAGCCAAATTAATTGCGAAAGGTTGCAAGGAAAATAGCGAGAGAAACTCGGGACTCCACCCAAAGCACGGCAAAAGTAGGAAAGGTCATGTTATCAAGGCTACAAAGCTGGATAAAACGTGTCGAAGAAAAGCAACAAGAGCAACCGGACATAGGGCCTAATGAGATGTTGAAAGAGGCGGTGGAGACATTAAAAAGAAATTTAGAGGACGAGGTATAACGTCTCAATACAGAGACGTCAGGAAAGGAGAAGGGTGTAATTACTGCGTCGACTCAACCGTCACTTGCCGGAACACAGATAACCGCTTCACGGTGTGACAAAGTTGACACTATAAGCATCGGGAGCCACGCCTTCATTCACAGCTCTGAGGCAACGACCGGGGTAAACACGGACAGCGCGCAGCAGTCCAGTGAGTACAATTGCTGCCGGCTGATTAGATGTACCGAACAACTGTCGAACATATAGAGGGGGAGAGATGACGATAGCGTGTCGGAACGAATTCGTCCACGTCCCGAAGTTCATACGAATCGTAAGAACGGTCGAAATGATAACTGGAATGATGACCGGTTTGACTACAAGTATTTTGTATCAGCCCGAAAGTTCCATCGCTACAAGGACGAAGGTAATAGCTTGCATCCAAAACCTTTTATGGGACAATTCGAGTTATATTAGCCCCCACATTGGCCACTGATGTACCAGCTGGATTTTGTGCGCTCCCATATGGAGGGCGCGACCGCTGAGTACATGAGAAATGTAGAGAAGACGAGCGTCTCGTTCGAAGAATTCAAAACTGCCTTCTGGCAAGTATTGGTCTAAAGAGACACAAGAAAGGATCAAACAAGAAATTATGATGTCCAGAGATATGGAAGGGGCAAGGTACTGGAGTCCGGTCAAATTTTTTGAAAATATGACAAAAAGGAACCAGTACCTAGACAACCCATGTAGCGGTGCGGAAATCATCAGATTATGCTACATGGAACTTCCCATCTCGTATCAACAATCACTTGCCGGTCGTTGTGGTAGCGATACTGAGGTATTTAAGGGCATTTTGCGCTAACTGGAACTCGCATTTCAAGAGGAACAGGGGCGGGAGAAACGCCGACAGCGTGAACAAAATAACAACCGTCGCAATAATGGGCCTCAGTGGGATAGTAGGCCAGTGCCGAACTACAACGGCCACAATCAAGATAAGAGTAATGGCAACTCGAAAAGAAGGTACACGGAAGAAGAGCGACACTCTCCGGTGCAACATAATAAATTACAAAGGACTTGGGGCGGTAATCAGCAATCGGGAAGGAACAGGAATAATGGTTACCAAAATAACAACCAGGAAGAGGTCGAAGTCCGCCCTCCGAAGCCTGGTCCATCCCACCTTAACGGGCAGGATTACGAATGACTAGACCAGAGCCCGGATGTAGTAAATATAGGCTTAGAATAACGATTTTTGCTAAAGTGTCTTGTTTGTTTGTGTATGTACTGATCTTAGTGGTAGAATGTCTCGTTTATATGTGCCGATATTTTGTGTTTTTATTGTTAATAATATCTCGCCTCTCGATGTTGTGAAAGTGAGGTGCACTAGATTATTTTGTAAAAACACACGATTAAAGAATGGAAAATAAGTATTTCTGGGTGTACCCCTAGAAAAAGATAGATTAGGAACTCTGTAAATTACGCAACAGTTCCCCGTAATTGTATCTCTGTCATTGGAGAACATATTTAAGGTGGCCAGTCCCGTAGGTCGTTACGAGGACGCACCGATGCATCTCGTATGCCCCTGAATACGTAAGAGGTGGACAGCTATGCGCAGTTGCGTGAATTAGCATACCAAGTGCATGTTGAAAAAGAACCGGATGTTATTATCTAAAGAGCAAACGGCAGCATTAATACGCCAGAAATACTTGTTGATACCAAGATAGTGTAACAACTGCGAGTGTGAGCAGTGAGCTATATTTGTGCTGTGCCATTGAGACATTGCTAATACGAAATATGTCACAGGTCTTATAAAAACATTCGTGACAATAGTATAAAACGGGAAGAAAATAGAGGAGAGAAGAAGTGCCGCAATAGAACACGATAAAGGAAGCTATCCAAACTTCCAACAAAAATCTTGGTAAGACTGACACATGTCTACATTTGTTGTGTTTTATACATGTTCGCAGGCACAATAAGAGGGACGTCTGCCACCTAGGGAATTCAGAAGAAAAAACAAGATTAGAGATAAAAGGTAGTTAATAGTAGGTATGTAGTCGGGTTGGCCAACACCGTGTTAGTCGTAGGAATTGGTAGTCAGAAATGGTGATGGGATCCTGTACAGATAATCTTGATTCCCTATCCCTTGATTGTGTGTGTGTGTGTGTGTGTGTGTGTGTGAACGACTGTGAAGCAAGTTGTCTTGTACATTTTTTATGTTTATGTATAAAAAAGTTCTGTTACATTTCTATTTTAATTGATCCTGAAGTAGATTTACAAACAAGTAAAATTATTGCATTTGCAATGAAACAAGTTCATTGTCTTCACAAAAAAAAATGTATGGTACTGATGGTTAAACATAAGCACTTTCAGTGTACTAAAATTAGTTGTCTTAGTGTGTTAAGGTGGCGTAACTGAACAAGAGGGAGTTGAAGCTACGACACCTGGCACACCACACACGAGCTGACAAGGAACGAGGACGACAGCAATGAGGGGAGCACACAGCTGACGATGGTGATGGCATGCAGACCACGCCCTGAATCGACGGGGACGGTGGTCAACCCAGCAGCCAAGGAGAGGTGACATCCAGCACCTCTGTGTGCGACAAAGGGGTCGGTCCTGGTCTCTGCACACGGTACGGATCGGGGGCAGCAATGAAGATGTCCAAGAAGGTTTCTATATTTGTTGCTCGCCACGTCAGGTGGAGCGACAGCGCAGTTGACCCTTCGTGCCTAATGACACCAACTTTTAAGGCCTGAGCAAAAAAATAGGCTCTTGTCTGATCACGGTCCCTCCCTTGCCCTAAAACGTCTATAGAAGGAACAATGACCTGTGGCTGAGCCGCTAGAGGTCACCAATCATAGATGCACCGATGGGGTCTTGTGCCTGTCGGACAAGATGTCAACAACGAGCTCTTAGGTGAGAGCCATCCTGCCTCAAGAAGATGCGGGTGCCTGTGGCGCCATCTCCGTATTCGACGTTGCTCTCTTCTCAGCCGTTAGCCATTCCTCAACTTGCTAGTCAGAACTAATGTCACTTCCGTGCCTGCAAGAAACTTGTGCCGTGTGTGTGTGTGTGACAGTGTGGATTCAAATGAATAACATGCGCCTCAACGAACGTGAAGTACTCATTTGTTCTGTTTATGTATTATGTTATAAGAAAGTTATGACTTTATAAATGTGCCATTTGTTAAAACGTCATATATTTGTCATGCCACGTCTCTTTGTGTTAGAATAAGATTTCATACTTATACCTTGTTACAAATACACAACAGTGGTTGCTCAGTACGCAATGATTCTTCTCATTTTGGTTGTGTTATATATATAAAGGTACATGTGTATACACAATCCAGACACTGGACTGGGCCAGACCTTGTTGAATTTTGTAAAGATAATATAATTGAATGAGAGCAACCACTATCAACTACACAAAATGTTACATAAATTACTAAAAAGATACATGGAGAATATTCAAGTCGAGTAGGGATGGATAACTGAGAGTGAATGCACCATAAGTTATAATTGCGGGTCTTGCCACTCAAATGACAAGCACAGAGGTGCTTAAACATGTGTATTTGCCCTTTGCGACGTGTGTCCTTGTAATATAATTGTAGTTCTCTTTTGAGTACTCCTACCAATAATTGTCTCAGGAATCGGCAGAGATTAAAATAAAATTACGACTAAATAATGACCACGTCTTTACCAGTAAATCCAGTCATTAAAGGCAGGTACCCTAGGAATGAGTGGGAGTTTGCATCAGAGAGGAGGCAACGGTAACCAATTGCCCATAACTAATCACGTGAACGGATTAAAATACCAGTTATGGAGATATTAATTTTGTACCACAGGTGGTAACACCACAGGAGTCATCACCTGTACTACAAAACTGATTTGAATAGAGGGGCTATGTAAGATGGCAAGAACTATGCCCCTTACATGAAGTCAAAGATTGAAAGGGTACAGTACTGCCCGACATTGAAAATAGGTACAACATACTTCATTATTTTTGTCAGAACAACACTTTTTTTTTGTAAAACTAACTAATTTCAATTAATACAGCTAAGCCGGATACCAGTGTGGGAAAGAATGACAGTTTATTTACTTAATTGATCACATGTGCACTCCCACAAAGTAAATCCCTACATCCAGTTTGGTGAGATCTGTGAAATGAATGAATGTATGGTCGTCTGCTAACCGCAGATAGTGAATGTGAATATATGATCATCTTTGAGTCGATCCTTTGGCCACCTTTGGTGGGACCAAAGAGATGAAATTTACCTGAGCTTTGAGCGCCTGAAATGTGGCTGACCAATACGGTAGCAAGGTGCTCCCCCACATCGACAGAGGTGTGAGAGGACCTGGAGAACGGCCATGTTTCAGCACTCTGCCGCTGGATCTTGTGCTGTTAAGACCTGTTTTAGCTGTGCTCCGTAGAGACATAAGAGTGGAGACATGGTATGCGTGTGGAATATTTAAGAGGAGTTTGAAATAATAATTTCTCTTTATCAGGAACTTTTGTGGGGAGAATTAAATGTCAGGCAGGTAATATTAATGGGATTGTAGTAATCTTCGGAAGGGACCAATGGTCACAATGAAACCACGCGTAGCAATAAGTTGAAATACTTCCGTGTGCTTAAGTTAAGCTGAATTACTAGCATGTGTACAATAAGTTGAAATATTTAAGAAATAGCGTGTGTACCATAAGTTGAAATATTTAAGAAATGGCGTGTGCAGGACTTGAAATTAGAGACGAGTACTTCCACGTGGTGAGTACTGTGTGAGTCTCAATCTGTGTATGAGACAAAAGATAAAGAGAAGTACTCGTCCATGGTATCAGTTGAGGACTCGTGTGTGTGATGAATATGTTCTTAATATTACTTTGTGTGATATGATTCCGTGTGACACTAGATTCAAACTCTCAGAGAGAAGCAAGGTGAGTCGGCCGTCTATCCAGCAACGCCACTTGGCTTGTATTGCACAGGAAGACGTGCATATATCTCCAGAGTTCATAGTAGGAAAGTAGAATTACAAAGTGGGGCAGTGTCGTGTGAAACTGGGATAAATATTAATTGAGGTGGGAAAGCTGAAAGTGATAGTGTTGTGACTATTTAGTGTTTATATTCCATGTCGTAGTGTTGTGTATGCCATGTAATTTGGGTATGTGTGGTTTGCATGGGAGAGTAGCGAGGTAGTTTCAAAAGATTAGTGGGTTATGCGTGTTCCTTTTGTACTGCTCGGCCTGGAGGAAAGTTTAGTGATGATTGTGAGAGTCGAAGTGTGAGAAATAATAAAAGATCCATCATCCTATCCAGAAACTGCACTGTAGCGTTAAATAATTACGAGAGCATAATATAGAGATTCACCAATGTAAAGCCATGCCCACTGGGCGGAATTTCTCATGTGTTATTGTTGTAGGTTATAGAATTTGTGTGTTTAGGTTATAGAATTTATCGGAATAAATAAGATAGTGAAAAGAAAATGATTGGTGGACTTTTCCTTCGAATTGTATGTTGTCATGATGTCCCGAATTTATAATGTATGCGCCATTCATATTCAGTGCGGTGGCCACGTGTTGATAAAAGCCGTTAAATAAAAGACAAAAAGAAAATGTGGTATTGCCAGTGCGTAGTGAACAATCAGAGTTCTATAAATCACTGATAGTCAGATATGCGTTTCCGTTGTGCATTATTCAAACAGGAGGATAATTTGCAACTTTATTGTGAGTACTGGAGTTCAAGTTACTCGACAGATAGGAATGAATCCACTCGCTTGCCAGACCACTCATCTTGCAGGCCTGACTGCTTGATGCCACAGTATGAGCAAGGCATGTGGGTGCCTCTCAATATCACCTAACTCACGTTGAGCGAACAGTAGAGCTGAACAAAAATGACTGACAAGGCACGATGCATCTTGTAGAGGGTATAGTATGGACATATTGGAATCATTAATGTCAGGTGATGGTTTTAAAGTAATTCACGTGACATGAAAACTTCGTGGAAACACGTCGATTTACAGGAGGCTAGTTTATCCCAGGGAAGTATTCGAGTTGACTGTGGCTGGCTGGGGAGCGGCAAAGGGAAGCGACAATAGGCAACTTAGGGTGGCTCAAGCTCTGAGAAAGCAGTAAGGGGGCACGGCCTCCAGCTACCTTAAGATGAGTGACAGTGAGTGGGTGGTTGACCCCATGCTGCTATACTGGGAAGCAGACGGAGAACTTGTACGCCTGTTGATAAATGTCTATTGACCGCTGCACCGTAGCTTTGCGTGGCTTTCTCGCATGTTTCACTGAAAACGGGACAACAGAGGCCAAAATATGCATGTTTGTGACTATAGCAACTTCACGCTGAATTCACGGTCCACAGAGTCTGAAGTAAATAAGGTGAAGAGCGACAGAATGAAATACGCCGACCTCCGATGGGAATGTAGTACCAAGGAATCTGAAGTACTCTCCTGGAAGTCGGAATTCCGAAAAAATTGGTGTTTTGTGCAGATGCTAACCTTGATGGATGGCCTGGGAGGAGCTAAATAGCAGAAGTTGAGAGGAAGGCAATGTTTGTGGGGATTTGTTCACTTACCAGAGCAGGCATTGGTCGGCGCTGGGAAGCGACACATAATTAACTCGACTTGCGCTGCAATTGGCGTAAGTGATTTTGCTGGAGAGGAAACCGAGGCAAAGAGCGGACTGGGAGAAGTCTCCGTAGTGGTCTTCCGTTCCCAGCTTGCCTAGAGTGCGGACGTGGCGTTCTTTACTCAGCTTGCCTGAGAGAGAGTGAGCATCTCTGCAGTTTAGGACTTAGCAAACGGAACGATTGAGCTTGGAGATTTTCGTTCAGCTATGTACTGAGCAAGATAGCTAGAAGTGAATAGACGAGCACAGCCTTGCAGCACCACGAGGTCAGCCGACGTCCGTATAACGACGCCACTCCGCCACGCTGCATTCTGTGATATTGCGCCCACTACGACCACTGATTAATTTGTTGGATCCCGCCGGAAAAGTTTCCACGAGGGTTTCATGGGCCATGTATTGTAGAATTCTTCTCGCACTTCGCATTACGCCTGGGTCAGTCGATAGGAATTACTTTTGATTTATCGCGCTTTACTCCACGCAAAGGCAATTTATTACCACTGCCTGTTAGGAGAGTCATGTAATGTGATGACTGATGTTATATTCAGCTATTGAACACCAGATCCAAATGTTGAACATAGAATAATTAAGAAAATGACTTGGGATTTCAACTACTTGATTGAAAACAGTCGATTAACACAGATTTATTTTAACTCACGACCTTCAACGTGCACCCCTTTTCAATTAAAAGGGATCAATTCTGAAACAATTAATGTCAAAACTGCCACCGCAGTTCAATCAGGAGTCACAGGGCCTTATTACTTTCTTTGCGTTATCCGACATTGGGGCAGTTTTGCACTCTCTATTGATCTGTTAGTCAATTACCTGGGGTGAACACACACCAAAACCAGATAAGTGACGGGTGGGGTATTACAGCATCAAAGGATCACCAATTTAGTATTGGAGGGAAAATGGAGGGTAAAACTCACAGAGGGAGCCCAAGAGGAGAATACACTAAACAGATTCAGAAGGATGTAGGTTTCAGTAGGTACTGGGAGATGAAGAAGCTTGCACAGGATAGAGTAGCATGGGAGCTTTTATCAAACCAGTCTCTGGACTGAAGACCACAACAACAACAACAGTTTCACGTACCAAGTTAATGTTACTTGTAAAGTAATACACTTATACCTATATCAATGAATTATTAAATATCTGTCGGCACCTGTATTCCTATAAAAATACATGTTCATTAGTTGTTCATACGATAATATAATTAATCCTCACCAAATTCCAATAATTCAAATACCACTTGTTAAACCATTTCATAAACAACTTGTTAAATTACGTGTCAAACAACTGGCCAGTATGATGTTTGTACTAGTCAAACTGCTACACTGTCGTGGGTATCACAAGATCGTCCGATTTCATGGCTCTTGGTTCCATCGTGGCTGTAGTCGTGAATATCTGTGAACAATAAAGTGCACGTCTGCACACACAAACATACACAAATGAATGATTAGGTGGGCCACTTCTTCATTTCATGCTCCTGGAGTGCCTCCTGTGGACAATCATACTACACAGCAAGTTTAGTGCAATTACTGATATCTTTTATTTTAATCACGCTTTCAAGTACCTTTGCTCATGGTTTTACTCAGTAATACCTTCTCTTCTCTGTACCGCTTTTTCGGATCTGCTGCTGTCACCTTTCTCTGGTGGTATTTTTATTTTAATGAAGTTACATTTTATTTTATTTGTGGTACGTGGAAATATAAAGATTTTAGAACATTATATAAAATCACTGCTCATGAACACGACTGCCATGTCCTTATGTATTACCCTCTGTGTCATGTGCTTTGAACGTACAGCTTCGTACTTTTCCTTTATTACATTTTACGCGTCTATATCCCCGTATTACGCTTCCTCTTCATGTCCCTCTAACACTCAAATAATCTTTCGGTGCGCTCATACGGAATTCCTCAGAACTGACCACCATGTACACAATTATTCCGTCTCTTTGAACAGCATAAGAACAACAACCCCATACAAATAACGGTGCGCTCTCGCATAGACACGTGGAGCTGGGCACCTATTAAACTCCCGTTTCTCTGAATGGAGACAAATCATACTTGGACGACACATCTGCGTCTCACCGCAAACCCTATTAGCAAGTCACTCATTTATGGTCCTATTGCTAAACATGTAAAATAGACACTTATTTCTAAAAAACATTTACTGGCGTTCTCTCCTAATGCGTTCCACGTCCACTGGTTAACATTTTTTTTATTCCCACATATTTACAACATTTTTACAGTACCGCACGTTTCTCAATTTCACTTTAGAGTTTAAGAGGTGCTATCTGTCCATGAACGAATAAACACCTTCTAAAATTGTACACTCAGCTTGGTGTGCACATAGTAATAGCGTATACAAAGAAACATACCATAATTTTCCTACCCACAACATCCTGACTTTTTATGTACTGTAGTACCTCTTTTAACATGATAATATAATAGAAAATTTGATAAATCTACAAATCCCTTCAGTGTAATACTTAACTAAATTTCTAACTATACACAATACCACACTTTTGGCATACAAGCTCTTTTCACTTCTCTCTACTTATTCTATAATTGGCTTGAGATGGCTCACATGATGGAGTCTCAAAGATTTTCGTGTTTTCACAGACTTAATTTCAACCGCATTTGCGTGCGCTAGTCTTCCTATACGCACAGGGCTGCTGTATCTCTTGAAGAACTTTTGACACAGCTTCATTTGTTTGTTGGACAACCTATAAGACTTAACTAAGACCTTTTGTCCAACTACAGATTCCCTTACACCCGCTTTTTGGTCTACGCGCACCTTGCACTTCTCACCAGCGACCCGAATATTGCGCAAAGCCTCCTTCACTATGGCTTTATCATGTCGGCGCGTCCTTTGTGGAAATTCGACCAGTTCTCGAATTTTATCTGGAAGGTCCCTATTCTTCAGAACCGTCATAGGTGGCATCAGTGTAGTACTGTGGGGAAGCTCATTTATCACATCCTGAAAATATTTAAGAAACACATCCCAGCTAGCGTGATTCTTTCAACAGTATAATCTACATAAATTGACCAAATCTTTCATCGTTCTATCTGCGATGTTCGAACTCGGGTCAAACCTACCAATAAATATGGGCTTTATCTTATACCTCCTTAGTATGGTTTTCCATACCATAGATTTATATTGAGGTCCATTGTCTGAAATGATACAGTCTACAGTTCCCACTAGGTTTATGAAGTCTCTTCACAGGGCTCTACTTACAGTTGCACCAGTCTCCCTTTTTAGTGGTGCCAACGTTACAAATTTTGATGTCAGCTCCAATACTAAAGATAACTATTGGTGGCCCCTCGGTGTCTTGGGTAATGGACCCTTTAAATCCATCGCTGCCATATGGCTTAGCTTCTCAGGAATAATAGGGTATAAAGGAGCCTGGGTCCCTATAGTTGTGGATCTCGCCTTTTGACACTTTTTACAGATGGGTAGCACTTTCCGTATGCGTTTTTCCATGTTTTTAAAGTACCAGACATTCCTCATTTTCATAAAACATTTTCTTGGACCGAAATGTGCGTAAATTGCGTGTGTATACCATATAAGCTTCTTTATTAACTCATTTCGTACGCACACCACCCACAACGAATCATTGACGTTTGCCCTATAAGAATCCCTTTTCTCAAGAGGTAGTGCTGTCTTATGTCGGCCTGCCACCGATCCTTCCATTTTTCTTTTATTTTGACTAAATCTGGGTCCTTGTCCTGCTCATTCTGAATATTCCGCATCGTTCCAGTAACGAAGTTTTCAAATACCACGCCCTTGAGGTAGAACAACGAAAAGTGCTCTTGCTCTAATGCTTCAGCCGTCCTTTCTGTTATGCCAATAATTGAGCAGAACAGGGCGTCAGCGATGACGTTTGTCGGCCCAGGTACATAGACCGTTGAAAACTGGTATTCCTGAAGCACCGCTACCCATCTAGCTAGTCTTTCATGCGCACGTTTGGCGGTTAGCAGAAACTCTAGGGCCCTATGGTCCGTACAGACTTTTGTTTTTCTACCAAACAGAAAGTATCTGAACTTTTTAAATCCCCATACAATTGAAAGGAGTTCAAGTTCGGCAACAGAGTAATTTTTTTCACTTTTGTGTAGTACCCCGCTACCAAAGGCGATTGTTCTGTGTACTAATTTGCCATCTTGTTCAAATTCTTGAAACACCATGGCTCCCAGACCGGTCTTCGCGCTGTCAGTAACCATAAAAAAATCCTGTGCTAAGTCAGGACGCGATGAAATAGGAGCATTGACGAGTGCCGCCTTCAAATTATTGAATTCTCGGTCCGCACACTCATCCCACACCCAGGGTGTTCCTTTTCCTGTCAATTGGCAGAATCGGGCACTTGCTAATGTTTCCACAATTGCTGCCATTATCTCTGGGTCGGGACTAAACCCTGCTCCCAAAACAAGACTTCTCGATGTTTGTGGTTACTCCATATCTTTTCAAACTGCTTAACACTTCCTCTAAGAGTTTGTTACGTCTCTCCCAGGTCTTTTCTGCTATCAGTATATCGTCTACATAACACGTGAGCTTCTCTTTTAACTCTTCCCTCAATATTTTGCTAAAACCACTGATAAATGCAATTGAAGATATATTCAATCCAAAAGGGAGCCTTTTGAATTAAAACACCTTCCGAAGATAATAAATACCGTGTATTTTCGGCATTCAGTATCGAGCTCTATCTGCCAAAAGCTCGAGCGCAAATCAAGCGAGGAAAACACCGAAACCCCGTGAAATCTTTGAAAAAGCTCCTCAAGCCTTTCAGGGCGATCCATCTGTGGCACAATAATGGTATTTATTTGCCGTGAGTCTAACACCAGTCGAATTCCACCGTCCTTTTTGTCTACTATGCGTAGTGATCTATTGTACTCAGTTCTCGAGGTCTCAGTCACAGCTTCGTCCTCGATTCTTCGTAGTTCACTTAGAAATCTTTGCCGGTAGGACCATGGGATGGCATAAGGAGGTACCCGAAATAGTCTATGTTTCTTTACCTCAAATTTATGCTGATACCCCTTAATGCATCCAATTTTGGGTACGAAGAACTCTGCGTTATTTTTGAGTGCAAGCTCCAAACATTGTCTGTCTTCATTATCTGTGTTATCCAGATTCTCAAGTTTCGAATCAATCCTAGTGTTAATTTCATTAATATGTTCACGTTCTGACTTGAACTCTGCTCTGTTGTCATTATCTTTTTTACTCTCTGCCCTCTGAACTGCATGTTGCCCGTGAATTGTAGTTCTAAACAGCACACCGGAATTTGAGCTTTTATTGCCTTCTCATCAAATTTGATTCTTATTTTATTCTCTTTCCCTAACGTTAACTCCCCCCTTCCTAGATCGGTGATAGCTTTCTGCGCTGAAAGAAAATCTACACCGACTATTATATCAGCTGTTAGTTTCGGTGTTATGAACAGATTTGCCGTCATACGGTGTCCTTGGCAATCAAAGTATAGATGTGTTTGTTGCGATATTTTCATACGCTTTCCAACTAATGCACCTCGTACCTTAGTTTTTTGTACTGTGAGCACTGGTGGATCAACTGAATCTTTGCATTTAGCAAACAGTGGAAGTGAGCTCTCAGCTATTTCGGATAGACTATCTATTACCGCAGTACCCCTAATTCCTCCAATTCGTATTTTTATCAGCGGATAGATGTCCTGTTAGGTAACGTTTCCTTTTCATCAAGTAATATTTTCCTTATATTCTATAATATTTTCATTATTACTTCTGAGACTGTTTACTGGCGCATTTTCTCTAGTGCCCGTCGTCTGGCCTAGTCATTGTTCGTTTTCCATGTTATTTTGGCGTACTCTCCCAGGGTTAGGTGGTCTACTCTCAATCGATTGTTCCCGATTTCTGTTGTTCATTACACCCCATCCTTGGTCAGACCGTTGACGAGTTTCTATATGGTCGCCCCATGCTGCTCCATTATTTTGTGCCTCCCATCTCCGATCATTTTGTTGCCTATATTCTCTGCCATAGTTCCTCCGCTGTCCATTAATTCCACTACGATCTCTCTGGACGATGTTTTGGTGAGGCGGACGATTTACATTGTTTTGCCAATTGTTGCCTCTATTATTCCCTCCGTTGTTCTTCCTTCTTTCAACTTGCACGTCTCACTGCCTACGATTTTCTCGCGCCTGCTGCTTTTTGAAAGCGAACTCCAACTCTCTTAAGATACCTTTGAACCCTTCTACATCACTTCCACATAGGTCGACGAGTGTTTAACCCTAGCATTACCAACGGGGGGGCCTCGTAGGCCCACTGACTCAGTTTTTCTATGTGGTATCCACACCCTTTGATATATGAACTTGAAAGCAAAGGTAATTGTTCGTTATTGAATGTACTATTGAGTCATTACAGAATTTCGGAATAAAAATGTAATTAAAATTCATTTACTTGATTTAATTCTCTGTGGGCCTTAGAAGCCCACCCGTTGGTAATAGCAAGGAAAGATTTACGAGGTTGAGTCTCTCGTTTCAAATTCTTACCATGAAACGAATTTTGGCATTGTTGCCTTCAGACATATTATTATGAAGCGGACCATTGTTATTTTCAGTGTTTCTGCTGCTGTTGAACCAGCAACATGAGTAGACATCGTTTACGTGATAGTTCCATTGAAAGAGTGCTAGAAGAAGTTTTGAACGAATCAGATTTAGAGGAAAGTGAAGTGGATGATGATGTGGAAGAAATTAGAATTGATTCATCGTCTGAGAATGAAGATGAGGTTGAAGCCAATCCACCAGATTATAATGATACGGAATGTGATAAATTCATTGCAAAAAGTGGACGAGAGTATATTACGAAGCCATCTCGACAATATCGGCGTTCTGTACAAAATATAGTGCGAGAAAGAATGGGGCTAAGACAACAAGGAAGAATTGCGTCTCCGAAAGAGGCTATAGAGCTCTTTTTTACACCTCAAATTATGAATCTAATAAAACTACACTCAAATGAAGAGGCTTCTCGACTAGGTATTCAGCACACAGATGAAGATGAGTTATTTTGTTATATAGGACTCTTGCTAATCATGGGTTCAAATCATGACAATAAGATACCTGTCCAAGATTTATGGTCTTTGCTTCAGGGCCGACAAGTGTACTATGGATCAGTGAGTCGGAACCGATTTTTCGAATTGACTAAAATATTGAGGTTTGATGATAAGAACACAAGAGAAATTCGTCGCCAGACTGACAAGTTTGCTCCAATGAGGGAAATTTTTGAAAGCTTCAATTCTTCACTTCCATTGTATTTCATTCCTGGTCTACATACAACAGTGGATGAGATGTTGTCTTTGTTCCGTGGTCGCTGTCCATTCAAGGTGTTTCTAAAAGAAAAACCTGGAAAATACGGCATTCTAATTCGAATGCTGTCTGATTCTGAGACTAGATATGTGATCAGCATGGACATCTATACAGGCAAGTCAGGAAATACACAGCATTCAAATGGACTGATGGAAATTGTAAAGAGACTAATAAAACCTATTGACAAATCAGGCCATAATGTTACCACAGATCGGTACTATACTTCAGTGGAGCTTGCTGAGACTCTATGGAATGATTTTCACCTCACACTTGTTGGCACCCTACAGTCTAACAGACGACACATACCTGAAGAGCTGAAGACTACAACTGGCCGCAGTTTACACTCTTCCATCTTTGCTTATACTGACCCTCAGACACAGAGGCCACCAGTTACTCTTGCATCAACGCTAGTCCGCGAGAAGCCAAAACGACTGCTGTTGATGCTTTCAACTTATCACTCAGAAGGGGTGTTGAATGAAGACTCAAAAAAGACTAAAATAAATCTTTTTTATAATTCTACAAAGGGAGGCGTGGACACCGTAGACCAGATGGCAAGACACTACAGCACAAAGAGAGGAACAAGAAGATGGCCTTTGTCCCTCTTCTACACACTCATTGACATAGCAGCAATAAATGGATATTCACTCTTCCTCCTCAACTTTCCGAATTGGAAAAAGAATTTGCTAAACCGCAGAAGAGTTTTTATCACTAACTTAGGTCTCGAACTAATAAGATCTCAAGTAGATAAACGGGCACAAAATTTGTATGGACTTCAGAAGCCAGTAATAATGGCAATGGAAAGCATCACACAACGGAAGCTCAGCTGCTCTGTAGAACCATCATCCTCAACAGCAGAACCAGGAACACGTGGACGGTGCCACCTATGCTATCAAGAAGCTGCATCTAAAAAGATCAAGTACAACAAGCTGGGAAAGTCAACTGTTACCTGCTCTCAGTGCCACAAACACGTCTGTGGGAAACACTGCAGGAAGACAGTGTTGTGTGAAAAATGCGTTGCAGAATGAGACAGTAAATTTTGTTTGCTTCATGTAGTGTATCGAATTAAAAAAGTCGTTTTTATAAGAAAACACTATATATTTTTTGGAATAATGTTTCAAAATAAACTGAATCTCGTGATTTGTTCATTTTATTCCTATTATAATAACATCTTTTATTATCCAGTATACAAAAACAATGTCTAAGCATTTTGAATTGTTATTAGAGGTAGCAGAAGTAAATAAACTTGATTTATGATAAAATAAATTGTGGTATTCTTTATGGGCCTTTGAGGCCCCCCCGTTGGTATTACATGTAACAAAAAATACGTTGGTAATGCTAGGATTAATGGTAGGAAGTTGGCAACTTCATGTAACATAATCTTTTAATCTCAGCCGGTGTGCATGGGTCGACCAAATACTAATTTTTCTTGGTCAAGTTTTCAAAAAACTTCACCGGACTATGGAACCCTGAACACTCCAAGTCTCTGCTCATCATTATTTCCTGCTTGACCCTATCTTGCCTCCTTGGACCAGTATTTGTTTTAAAATGCGTCACGAAACTCGTCGTATGACGTGCATGTTTTTGCAATGTTCCGCATGCATTCGGCCGTTGTTTCCTCGATATGTGAACATACGAAGTCCAGTTTGATTTATCATTACCTCTTCACTGTCCTCTTCTGAACAAACTGAGCAATAAAGGTTTTCAGGTGTAATGCATTACCCTCGTCTTTGTAATACTGAAATTTTCTTACAGAGATAAAATGCTTAAAATCGAAAATTTCATTAGAGTTATTTCCTGCTCGGCCTATCACATTCTCACTTAGCGCTAAGATCCCTGTCTACCGTTACCTTGGGCATCCCCTCTTCTATTCTCTGTCACGTTGTCCTCGATGGATAAACGTTCCGTGGTGCGCGATATCGGATAACAATTATGCACATGAAATATTTCAATGCTGTTCTCCGTATTCGCAATTTGCGATCCAGTCGTGCCCTGTCTAGACGCGGGGACCTTGTCTCTAGAGATATTTCATTGCTCTGCAGATACACTTTCAGTCTGTAGTTGACGAGTAAACCTTACATTCGTGCACACTTTAATATCGTTTGGGCTTGGACATCATCGTGTAGAGTTTGAACTGGCTCTTTCGGTTTCTGTTGTTACCAAATCGCCTAATACTTCTTTTCTGAGAGGTGATTTTTGCTTTGGTTGTGATCTGACTTCCTGAGATAATTGCTTAATTTCGCTCTCTATGTTCTGTTTATATTGGGAGAGCTCCTCGGTCAATGCCTTATTAGGTGCAATTTCCGTCTTTTGCAGCTGCGGTATTTCTACCTGTTTCACGCGCCTCTGGAACTTCGTTAATGCACATCTACCTACCTTGGTCGTATTTTCTGTTTTCTCTAATGTTTCAGTAGCAACCTGCTTTGCGCCACTCGCTAGTAATCGCGCCTCGGTCGCGGTTCTTCTGACCTCCCCAATCTCGTTTTGTTCGGAGCTTCACTACCTCATTTTTCATTTCCCTCGTCTCATGTTTTATTGATTGAATTTCGGCACTAACGTTGTGAATTTTACTTCTCAATTCGGCACAAATGTTTTGAATTTTATTTCCCATTTCGGCTCTAATGTTTTGAATTTTATTTCCCATTTCTGAGCTTAGGTGATCTTCTCCCATTTCTCCTTTCCATTTCTTGATATTCGCAAAAAGTCATCACCACCGTCTGTGGTATCGTCACGAGACAGCATATGATATGCCACATACTGCGATCTACCTCACTTCTTAGTTGTCCTGCGTTCACTCGGACTCCCTACATTATATTCCCGTATCTTTACGATTGCCTCAGTGTGTCGCTGTTCCTCATCTTCACCATCAGATTGCCCACCACGGGCTTGATTGTGTCTATCATCCTTGTTGTAACGGCGACCGGATCAGTCGCGGTTTGAACTGACAGACACGCGGTGGAACCCGCGGAGCGGCCTGCGAACAACAACACAACGAAAGAGGACGGACACGACCAACGATGGACCTTACGACAACAACAAGAATGGACAACAGAGTCAAGAAAACCAAACAAGACAACCACGTCCACTCGTTCAGAAAACATGAAAGTAAATACAGTCTAATGCGAGGTAATATGTCCTGAGACGTACGCAAGGTTAGACTGGCAGGCTGAGCGACAGGCAGGCGCTCAAGTACTCTATCGGGGACGCCGCTACTGGCCGCTGCAACCACGTGTTCTACCGTGGCGCCCTCACTCTAAATGCGGGCCAGGAAGCGCGCACCGCCACAGATTACGGGGCGATGGTGCAGAGACCTCTATAGGTCTTCGACGTCCATGACGTCTGGCGGGGATTCAAATACTGCGGCGCGCGGTACCAGAAATAACCCAGCCCGCGTGGTTTCAGAGGTGCTGCTTCTTCGTTCCTCTCACCTGCGTCCATTATTTTCAGAGTTCGGAAGTAATATCCGGTTAACCTTCCGGCCCCTACTACAATAGCGGCCGGCCGTCACACTACTGTGCTCCAGAGATCAGGTGCCACGACATCTATCTAGCTACTTCCCGTGTTTAAACAGGACCAACACCTGTGTGGGCCTTCCAACCAGAGCTTGAGTTCTGCCTGCTGTTTCATCTCCACTGGCGTTCCAACCTCTACTAGTATGGCTCTGAGCACTATGGGACTTAACATCTATGGTCATCAGTCCCCTAGAACTTAGAACTACTTAAACCTAACTAACCTAAGGACAGCACACAACACCCAGCCATCACGAGGCAGAGAAAATCCCTGACCCCGCCGGGAATCGAACCCGGGAACCCGGGCGTGGGAAGCGAGAACGCTACCGCACGACCACGAGATGCGGGCCTCTACTAGTATAGGCAATCATTCATTACGCCGTTTTTATAATAAAGTCACTCCGTCACCTTTCATGCAATAAGCGTTAACAATTATGTGACAGGTTGTACGTGTATATATGAATATATAAAGGAGACTGACATTGACACGTACATCTTGTAAATGATACCTAATTGTGTTTGTAGATCACGGCAAAGTACGTTAATGGCTTCCTGTAAGGTGTGAAATTATAGCCACCTTACACTCTAACATTATTTTATTAATGCAAGGTTAGTATTAGTGAGTGTCCCCAAATTCCTGTTATCGTTTCTAATCAAAGGCGAAGTTATAAGGTCAAGGTCATGGGTCACCGTTCTGATACAGGTCTCCTTCAAGGCTGAGTGTCAAAGTTCTCAGACATTTTCCTCCTCCAAGGTCTCAGGTCAATGTGGTCATTGGTCAAAGTTTGCCTGGCACAAGTGGTCTAACGTTCTTTAAAAGTTAGCCACTTGACTTTATCACTAATGTTAATAATCTGTCATAATTAGTGAAATAAATCACTTGTCACTTTGTCACCGTTATCAACAAATTGAACCTGAAGTCCATCCAGACGATTAAACACATTCCTGAGTTAATAATACCCTCACCAATTTATTTCAACAACAAAATATAATTTTAATGTTCACTGTTAAGATCTGTATAATTTCAATAGCTGTTTTAATATTATATATTTTGTATGAATAGCGTAAAGTGCAATGTGTAGCTGCAATGGATGGGATGGCAGACATAGTTCTAGATGGGTCAGTTCATTTTCTATTATTGTAATAAGTATTTAATGTTCAGTGTATATGTATATGGTATTAGGAATTTTATATGTTTATTGTTGTAACCGCGACAGGAATTGTAGTGGAGTTACTGCTAACGAAAATGTGGCAGGACCGAACGGGAGCAGACAGCGAACAAACAAGACAGATGAATGGAAATGGAAGGACAAGCATAACAACAGACAACCAAGCAATACACCAAGATCAACAACAAAGTATTAAGCAATGGGGTCACAAGAGATAACAGCACGAAATGGGAAGTAAGCACGTGCAATGTAAACACGATGTCTGTAAGTGAGATATCAACCGACTCAACACGAATACCAGACTACCTCGCTGAGTGAGAGGCAGGGTACGTCGCCATTGACCACTGGAACCACGTGCTCCACAGTGGTGCCCTCACGTTAGACTCGGGGCCAGGAGCGCGTACAGCCAAAGCTTACGGCACGACTGCTGCAGAGACCTCAAATGGTCATCGAGTTCCATGCCATCTGGCGAGGATTCGAATCCCATGGAACTTGGTACCAGATCCCTCCCTCTTGAAACTTGCGCGTAGGGGCGAAATCGCCCTGGACAGTGCTGCGGTGGCCGGCAGATGGGAGAAGGTCCGGGCTCGTCAACTGCCATTGCCTAGGAGGAAGGGATGTACGACGTGTCCATGGCGGCAGACCCAAAGGCCGAGATCTCAAAGGGAGCCTCTGATTCACCTCGGGGTGGGGAGGGCCAGCAGTAAGCTCGCCGGGAGGCAGCAACTGGGGGCAGTGGCGGCGACTCAAGCACCACATCTGTGCCTGAAACAGATAGTGTAGGAGGAGGTGGTGGCGGGAGACCCGCAGGGATACACAGGCGGCGCTCAAACCCTTTCGACGACTGCACTGACGTTACGCACCAACCATCGGCCGCGACGACCGTGGCAGGCATAGAAACCTGCCTTCCCCCCATACACGTGGGCCCACACAGCCACGCTGGAGGTGTAACTCTGAGAGGGCCGGGTGGGGGTGGGGGTGGCAGCATCAGCAAATGTAGCCGGGCTGCAGATGTCGCCCATGGAGGAGCTCCACCGTACTATGTCCATCAATTGGCAAGGTGCGATATGTGTTGAAGAACAAGGTGACCGTCTTTGTCAACTGTTGTTTAAATGTGTGGACAAGCCACTCTGCAGAGCCATTGTAGGAAGGGTGCAAAGGTGGGCTATGGATATGTTGGATACCGCTGCCTGACAGAAGTCGTGGAAGGAGGATGCTGTGAATTGGGGGCCATTATCAGAAATCAATGAATGAGGCCAGTTCCCAATGGTGAGACCCTGGCCCAGGGCCATGAGTGTGGCCACTGTTGTGGTGGATGCCATACGGATGACATATGCGTATTTGGAGTAGGCATCAATGATAAATAACCACCGTGAGAAAATGATCGAGAAAGGTGGTAGACAGAGGGAGCAAAGTCCGGCAAATACAGTGAGTGGTATAGGACTTCCCATTTAAACGTTTCCAAGTCTGTTTTGACGGGTTTTGCGACAGTTGGCGAAAGCTTGGTACGTTTGAGCCGAACACTGGAAATCAAATGGCCACAGTACAGCGAAGGACATGAAAACGTGATTTTGCAGCATGGCTGTTCTCGACCAAGTATCTTCTGTGATTGTTCCTGTCGGTGTCAGTCGCTTCGAAAAGCTTCCCACTTCCACCGCCACGCCGGCCTTCGACGTCAAAATCACCGTTCTTGAAGCGCTGAAACATTTCTCTACAAGTACTTCCAGTAATAGGTACGGCACCATAGATCTTACTTACTTGCTTACTCCCTGGCGTTACAGCCCGTGTAAGGTCTTGGCCTCATGGACAATCTCCATCGACTCTTCTCTGCTGGCTGCCTCGGCTCTCCATCTTCTGACTACCACTCCTCTCAAGTTCTCCTCCACGTTGTATAGCGATCTGGTCCTTGGTCTGCCCTTACACGGCGTACACCTGGTTTTCCTTTGAAAATTTTGTTGACTATTCTGTTCTCCAGCATTCTTTCTACACGTACCAACCAACATAGTCTATTACTCTTTACTTCCGTCGCTATATCTGGTTTGTTACCCAACTCTCTGATCTCTTTATTATTTCTGTTTTGCCAAAGCCCCCTATCATTCTGTGGCCCGTAGATGTTCGTAAGTATCTTCCATTCTCGTCACTGGAACAATTCTTCCTCATTTTGCGTCATTGTCATCGCCAGAGGTCTCACTACTGCACGACACGCAGTCAGCTTAAGATTCATACTAAGGATTCTTGCTTTAAATACTTTAATCAGTGCAAAGTATCTCGTCCCACCAGCTGCAATCCCTTTATGTATTTCTTCTCTCATATATCCGTATTCTCAGTTATGAGTGATCCAGGATATTTAAAGCTCTCACAGTGATCATATTCATTCCCGTTAAAAGTCAAGCTTCTTTCTCCTTCACCATACTTTTTCCTAGATGTTGACATATGCTTGGTTTTTGACTGATTACTTGTCAGCCTCACCTCCATTCGATATTTTTCTAATTTTTCAAGCATTTCTCCCAGGTCCTGTTTCCTCCTGGATAACAATTCAATATATCTGCATATGCAAGATCGTGCGTCACTATTAAACAGTGTTCCCACAGGGTTGCCACTTTGTGTCTTTCGCGTTATCCTCTCCAAGGTTACATTAAACAGAATATTGGACAGTACATCACCATGTTGCAATCCTCGGTTACCTTCAAATGGCTTTAGCAATGTGCCCTGAACCTTCGCTTTGGATACTTTCTTCTCAAGTCATATGAACTTGCCTTATTAGTTTGTTGGGTACTTCTGCCTCTTTCATTGCCTTCTGGAGTTGATTCCTTTCGATATTATCGTAAGCTTGTTTGAAATCAATAAACAGCTGGTAGAAATCTCGTCGCTTTTACTCAAGTTATTAGTCGGCCAGCAATGATTTTTCCTAATACTTTATGCGGATTGTAGAGGAATTGCACTGCTCTGCATAGTATATAGTCAGCTTTGTCATGTTTCTTATGAGTAGGGCGGAGTGTTGCTGTATTCCATTATTCCGCCATATTTTCTTTCCACCCTTATTAGTTTTTCTCCGCCATATTGTATCATTTCTGCTGTAATATTGTCTTCTCCTGGAGCTTTATTGTTTTTAAGAGTCTTGATACTACCTTTAACTTTTTCCATTGTAGGTTCTCGACTGATTTCTGATACTCCTCTGTTTAGCTCCTGCTCCACCTCTTCTACGATACCAGCATCAACATCACCTTCGTTTTCCGTTTCTGTATTCAGTAGTTCACTGAAATACTTTACCAATATGATTAAAACCTGATCTTTTCTTCTAATCAGGTTTCCCTCTTTATCGTTACGGGAAACTGCTCTGAGTTAGAAGAGGAAAAAACTGCTCACGAAACAAGGAAAATCTATATGAGGGTGAACGATATAAAGAAAGGATTCTAACTCATCAATCCACTGTTTTTCAAATTCTCTCTTTTTCCTCTTGCATTCCCTACGTGCTTCCCTTCTCTTGCCGTGGGGGTTCTTTTACAGTAATTCTT
The DNA here is from genome assembly GCF_023864345.2 of Schistocerca serialis cubense. Taxonomy (NCBI): domain Eukaryota; kingdom Metazoa; phylum Arthropoda; class Insecta; order Orthoptera; family Acrididae; genus Schistocerca; species Schistocerca serialis. The sequence continues at coordinate 12,048,171 of NW_026047583.1, forward strand.
GTTCCCCTCTCCAGCATTCTTCTTATTGTCTCATTCCTCTTTTCTGTCTTCCATTCCAGCTGTCTCATGTGGTATACACTTGGGTATTGCAGAAAGATGGGAAATGGTCACTCTTGTCTGATCTATGGTTTCATTAAGTATATTTGTCAAAATAGTTTTATACTATTGTTTTGTATTTTCATCATTTCTGAACTTGGTATCATAAAAACTTGGCACAGTGAAGCTGCAAAATACGTTTCGCTGACTGTCGCTGTATTGTGGCCATTCCAGGGTTGGGCTCAAACGCATCGACTGCTTTCGATAACTATCTCCTGATAGTGTTACGTTGGTTCCAGTAGCTACGAAAAGCTTATCTCTTCCAGCTCCATCCTGGTAATCGACGACAAAATCTCCGTTTCTGAAGCGCTGAAACCATTCTCTGCAAGTTGTTTCACTAATAGGTAACTCGACATAGATCAGGACAAGGATTTGTTCGCTATGTTTGTAAGAAGGCGTGTTTTTTCAAAGAGGAGTTTTGTAGGAAGAAAGGAAACGTTTGTAACTCAAAATGTGATGACAGTCCGCAGCTCGTGGTTGCGCGGTAGCGTTCTCGCTTCCCGCGCCCGGGTTCCCCGGTTCGATTCCCGGCGGATCAGGGATTTTCTCTGCCTCGTGATGACTGGGTGTTGTGTGCTGTCCTTAGGTTAGTTGAGTTTAAGTAGTTCTAAGTTCTAGGGGACTGATGCCCATAGATGTTAAGTCCCATAGTGCTCAGAGCCAGTTGAACCAGTTGTGATGACAGTTTGCCTCGCTATAACAAATCATAAAAATTTAATTGTTAAATTTTTTGGTACGTTTCTCTTTTATTAAGATTGTAGCGACTTTTCTCAAATGTATAATTAATATACTTTCACTGTATGATTATTTTCCTTCCATTTTCGTACCTAAACTGTTAATATGGCTCTGTAATGTACCTTAAAATATTTCTTCAGTGTATGGTTATTTTTGTATTGCTGTAGTTAATATTAATGACTTAGATGTATGATCAATATTCTCAATAAATATAGCATTGCACAATAGAAAAATGCTGTTTTTTAATTTCTGTCAACTCGTAGTTGCTCTTAATTTTAATATTTGCCCCTAAATAAATTTACTGAAAACTAGTTCTGCGTAGTTTAGTTAGAACGCGTTCTTACTAGTTGAAACTAGCTGATACTTATAGCCTTACAACTAGAATTTACTACTGGTCAAAAGCGAAAGTCATTTAAAACTAGTTTTAACTAAGCAAAACGCGTTTTGACGAAGTGGCTCAGTATAAACTAGTAAGATGCGTTGTAATTAAAAACCAGTTTTGACTGTAACACACACACACACACACACACACACACACACACACATATATATATATATATATATATATATATATATATATATATATAGCTCAGAGTCATCAGAGTTGTTACTGTAAAAATCTTTGCAATTGGGGCTGTTGAATTTAGATTCTAAGTGCGCACAGTCGATCAGAATTACTGGAAAAGCTATGCTACCGGGACTGTGGAATTAGTGTGGAGGTACTTCTTTACTATAACTAGTTTTTAGCGTAGATTAAAAAAAAGGTTCCAATGTTACTGGAAAAATATTGTAAAAAAATATTCTCAACCAGTGTTACTGTTGTAGCATGTAAATCTGTACCGGAATAGAAGAGTCAAGTTGTACCTCACGAATACTATACTGTACTTCAAAAACTACTTTGTACCTCAGGAAATATATTGTACCTCAACAACTATGTTGTATTTGTGTCAATTGAATAAACGAAAAAAAATGCGTCACCATACATCTTTATTGTTATTATTTACAAAAAAAAACCCTGTTGCCTATTGCGTTTATATATATATATATATATATATATAACGGCTGTCTGGCCAATAATGACATAAGTTTTGCTGAATATGAGTGTTATTAAAGAGGTGAAGTTTAAGGCGGAAGATAACGAAATATATAGAATGTCTGCTTGGAATTATGCCTATCACGCAGCACGAATTGGGTTATGGGAGCAGGAGGCACGTAAACGTGTCCGATTCCAAAGGCATACAGCAGACATGTCTAAAATTATATCTCTGCTGCTTGAAGAAACTCGCAGACGTAGTATCTGGTTAAAAATGTACAATGTCAAAGCGGGAACAGTGTTGAAAAAAGAACAAAGAGGCTGTAAAGTAAAAGATCAATTATTTCTCATTCAACTTAAAAGTAATTTTACATTTTCATAAGCAAACACATCGTCTTGTACTCCTTGAGTCGTTGGAGAGCAGGACACCCGTAGAATTCTATGTCCTGAATAACAACAAACTTGAGGATCGTATCCTACCCCTTCAAGAAGATGATGGTATCTGTGTGGCTGAATAACCGAAGCGACGTCACCATATCTTTATAGGTTATGCCTGGATCATCCCAATGGATTCCAACGGTAGAAACGTGTTAACTACTTTGCACTTTTCTGTGTCTTAGCGCACTTCACATCCTTGAAAGACCTCGGTGACGCTTTATTTGCTGAGAATGTCTCTATTATTCCGGCATCTTCTCTGTACGCTTCGAATGCAACATCTATAAATATGAACTGTCTACGCTCACCGTCATAGAAACCCTGAGCGTCTGCAATGATGTTCACGCCTTCAGATGCCATTTTGGAATGCTCTAGCTATAGCGCAGCACCTGTTCATTTATACAGCTCGTTGCACAACGCCTGTGAGCGGGCAGTAGTTGATCACACGGTCATGTAGAACTAGAGCATACATTGCAGTGTGTTCTGGGAAATCTGATGAAGATTTAAATTCGATACATACATCTGGTCGAAATGTAATTCTCTCGTTCTGTTTCGAGCGGTCTATTACGATGATCGGTGATAGCTCTTTGAACTTCTGTGGGCTGAGTAGACATCCCCTTCTTTTCATAGTAAGAAACCGAACATACATGTGATATGCTAGACTGTATAAATTTCATCCCACTGAAGGTGTAAATTGTCATATGGGTAGAATTATGAATTCAGGTAGCCTCTGGCGTAAGTTAAACCGCAGTTGTCGAATGCAGTGAAATCATTTGATATATTCCCTCTTCTGTCAGTCTGAAAATCAAGGTGTCTGTAGATGAGAACAGGTTTTAATACCCCATGTTTCTCTGCTTGCAGTCGGTAACACTGGTTACTCGAAAACCTCCCAAGAGAGAAATGTTAGTGATAGAAATGTACCGGAATTCAGGTCTTTTAAAAGCTTCAAACGCTCGTCTGATACACTGATGTGGGGTATTTTCTGTATCATCTTGCTAATTGTGATCATATTCTCCTCTTTAGCTCCTTTAATGTATGAGTTGTTATCCGTTGCACTCCGTACCAGAATGTGTTCCTGTTTAGCATTTATAATAATCTGCCTCATGTCCTAAAAGTAGCCCATAAGCGTTTTTAGAGGAATGCATGCAAAAAATCGCTTGTACTCTGCAGCTGGTCTACCCTCCAGATCGTCTATGAATCATCCCACATTTTCTAAAGCATTGACGCAGTCCTTCCCTGTAGTTAATCCATTTATTATTCAGAAAAGTTTTGATGGCATTGCTGGCCCTGTGAAATCCTGGTTTCGTCAGCATAATGGTACTTTGCTTTTGGAAAGCAATAGTGATTTTCAAGCTCAACAACTGTTCATAGATTCTCTCCTCCATGTCTATCCTGTTTATGTTGAGGCCCATCGAACACTGAATTCCTCGTATGGTGCTATATACGAGGGCAGTTCAACAAGTAATGCAACACATTTTTTTTCTGAAACAGGGGTTGTTTTATTCCGCATTGAAATACACCAGGTTATTCCCCAATCTTTTAGCTACACAACACTATTTTTCGACGTAATCTCCATTCAATGCTACGGCCTTACGCCACCTTGAAATGAGGGCCTGTATGCCTGCACGGTACCATTCCACTGGTCGATGTCGGAGTCAACGTCGTACTGCATCAATAACTTCTTCATCATCCGCGTAGTGCGTCCCACGGATTGCGTCCTTCATTGTGCCAAACATATGGAAATCCGACGGTGCGAGATCGGGGCTGTAGGGTGCATGAGGAAGAACAGTCCACTGAAGTTTTGTGAGCTCCTCTCGGGTGCGAAGACTTGTGTGAGGTCTTGCGTTGTCATGAAGAAGGAGAAGTTCGTTCTGATTTTTGTGCCTACGAACACGCTGAAGTCGTTTCTTCAATTTTTGAAGAGTAGCACAATACACTTCAGAGTTGATCGTTTGACCATGGGGAAGGACATCGAACAGAATAACCCCTTCGCTCCGCCATTGCAGGAGTCACAGCTGTGCACAGCCGGCCCGCACGCGGGAGATCAGACAGTCTTGCTTGACCTTGCGGCGATGATGACACACGCTTTGCCCAACGACTCACCGTGCTTTTGTCCACTGCCAGATCACCGTAGACATTCTGCAAGCGCCTATGTATGTCTGAGAAGCTCTGGTTTTCCGCCAAAAGAAACTCGATCACTGCCCGTTGTTTGCAAAGCACATCCGTTACAGACGCCATTTTAACAGCTCCGTACAGCGCTGCCACCTGTCGGAAGTCAATGAAACTATACGAGACGAAGCGGGAATGTTTGAAAATATTCAACAAGAAATTTCCGGTTTTTTCAACCAAAATTGGCCGAGAAAAAAAAGTGTTGCATTACTTATTGAACTGCCCTCGTACACCTCGCTGCTTGATGATCTGACCGAGGGAGAAATCTAACTTACGTCTCTGATCAGGACTTCACTGCAGTGCATCGAGTAAAGAAAATGACTGATGCCACCTTAGTTGCAATGTGCATCCCCTTTTCTCCCTTTGGTCGAGTATTGCTTCCATTGAAGATCGAAGTAGGCTATAAGGTCATTACAATCAGACAGTACATTCCAAATCCGATGCTTTGCTACCAATGCAACGTTACAAACACGCTCGAATTTCCTTTAAAAACACAGCCAAATGTGTTACTTGTGGTAGGGATACACACGAAAGCTGTTGCTCTCCTCCTCCTCCCTACTGCATCAATGGTAACAGAGACCGTGTCGCCTCATCCCGAGAATTTTACGTATATCTCGATGAGCGGGTAACCCAGGAGATATGGGTGGAGTTTACCCTGTGACATGCAAGATGTTGGCTACTCGGAAGGCCTGTGTTTTAGCATCTAGCACTTACAGTACTGTTCTTGCTACACCTCGTTGCACCAAGGATATCCCATGCAGCCTTCCGATCTCAAATTCAGCAGTGCGGTTACCAAGTCGCCCAGTGTCGCGGTAGCGTCCCAGTCTCCTCCTCTTCCAGCTGTGCACCAAGTCACCAAAACTTCGCCCACGGCAGAGAAAACGCACTCCTCATAACCAGCACGCCAGAAAGAACGAAAGGAACATTCACGCAAAGACTTCTTACCTCCTTCCAGCCACAAAACCGATTCATCTACGAGTCGCAAAGGCTCTAAAAGAGATGAGACAACGGTCTTCCCTTCACCGACTCTAAGATCGTCTTGAAAGGTGTCGGCGCGAGATAGCGTCGCCCGGCCGGCCTCTGTTTCGCCGGTGCGCACCACCAAAAGTTTTTCTGCCCTGGAATCCGCAGGCCGACCCAGAGAGAATGCCGATGACTCTGTAGATCTCATCAAACAGGATCCACCAGCCTCTGCACCCTGCAGCAGTGAGTCTTCTGAGACGTGGTGCGCCTTTTATCGCACACCAGCTCTTTGGCGCCACATTATCGATTACCTGGCTGTACTAGGATCTTCGCCTCTGTTGTGATCTCGCGGGTGTTTCTCACGCTCGTGGCAGTTGGTGTGGGACTCGCGGCGAGGTGCAAGGACGTGCTTGCGTGAACGAAAGAGGAAGACATGCGTGCTCGGCCAGCAGCGGGACGGCGGGTCTACCTCGTAAGGCGTCCCGAGTTTGTGGTGGACCTGCCTGATGTCAACTCCGGGCACTGTTCGTCGCATCGCTTTGGTGCCTGTTTTCTCGGAGAGACCTATCCCTGAAGATCATCTCGAACAACGCTCTCCATTAAAGGTGTAAGTGATTTTGGTGCCTTCGTTTCGTTGAACGATTTGCGTTGCAGCGAGTGTACTTGATGCTTGGTTGCCCTCATGTACGGCTTGTTGAAATACGAGCAGCCGGCAGAGTGCGTAACTGCATGGAGACCAGCAGCTACTATTTCCTTTTAAAAATCCGCTGGTTGGATTACTATTAAGAAGGTGATTAGCTGGAAGGTATGTCTAATTTTTTTTTATTTTTTATTTATTTTTTTATTTTTTTTTGGGAGTATCCACAAGTTTATGTATTGTCTGTATGAGATTTTCACTGTATTTTGATTGCCATCAAATCGACGTACCTTGTGTATTGCTTGTATTGCTGGAAGATTTGAGTCACTTCTATTGAAAGCGCTTACTGAGTTATCAGTAAAGACTCGTATCTCGTAAAGCTTGTCATTCGTACGTAGTTCCTTTATACACGTGCGTTTATTTGAATCCACTCACTCAGTTATTAGTACACCTATATCTACATCTGCTTGGTTACTCTGCTATTCAGAATAAAGTGCCTGCCAGGGGGTTCAATGAACCACCCTCAAGCTGTCTCTCTACCGTTCCACTCTCGAACGGTACCCGGGAAAAACGAGCACTTAAATTTTCATCTGCGAGCCCTGATTTTTCTTATTTTATAGTGATGATCATGTTTCCGTATGAAGGTGGGTGCCAACAGAACGTTTTCGCAATCGGAGGAGAAAACTGGTGATTGCAATTTCACTAGAAGATCCCGTCACAAGGAAAAACGCCTTTGTTTTAATGATTGCCACTACAATTCACTTATCGTATCTGTGGCACTATCTCACCTATTTCACGATAATACAAAAAGAGCTGCCCTTCTTTGTACTTTTTCGATGTCATCCGTCAGTCCCACCTGATGCGGATCCAACACCGCACAGCTATACTCCAGAATAGGGTGGACACGCGTGGTGTAAGAAGGTGCCACAGGTCTACTAAAGAGACTGCTAAGTGTTGTCAGTGAATCGCAGTCTTTGGTTTCGTCTATGCACAATATTATCTATGTGATTGTTCCAATTTAGGTTATTTGTAACTGTAATCCCTCAGTATTTAGTTGAATTTTCAGCCTTCAGATTTGTGTGACTTATCCACATGAGTAATAAAAGAAATCAGCTAAATTTCGAATACGCGATAACTTCACACTTTTCCTTATTCAGGGTCAATTGCCACTTTTCACACCATACAGATATCTTATTAAATCATCTTGCAAGTCGTTTTGATCATCTGATGACTATACAAGACGGTAAATGACAACATCATCTGTAAACAATCCAAGACGCCTACTCAGATTGTCTCCTATGTCGTTAATATAGATCAGGAACAATAGAGGGCCTATAACACTTCCTTGGGGAACGCCAGATATTACTTCTGTTTTACTCGATGATTTTGCGTCTATTACTACGAACTGTGACTTTTCTGACAGTAAATCACGAATCCAGTCGCACAACTGAGGCGTTACTCCGTAGGCACGTAGTTTGTTTAGAGGGCGCTTGTGAGGAACGGTGTCGAAAGCCTACTGGAAATCTAGAAATGTGGAATCAATTTGACATCCCCTTTCGATAGCTCTTATTACTTCAAGGTATAAATAGCTAGTTGTGTTTCACAAGAACGATATCTTCAGAAAACGTGCTGACTATGTGTCAATAAATCGTTTGCTTCGAGTACTTCGTAATATTCGAATACAGTATACGTTCCAAAAACCTACTGCAAATCGACGTTAGTGATATAGGCCTGTAATTCAGCGGATTATACGTATTTCCCTTTTTGGGTATTGGTGTGACTTGAGCAATTTTCCAGTCTTTCTGTGAGCGAGTGGGTGTCTCCTGTAGATGATATCCTCTTCTATTTTTAATAAACATTGATCCACGTTCCTCCTACCATGATCTAATTAAGAAAGATAAAGCACAGCGAGAGATAGATCTAATTAATTTGCTTTGATCCACTTACACAACGTTCTTGTGCAGATCGATTAGTTTTTATGGCGTTGTGAGGTATTAATTTTTGGCAGTTTTGAGTGGTCTTTCCAGATGTTGCGTACTAATCGGTGTTGTTTTTATTAGTGAATTTTTAATTTCTCCCCGCCCAAAGCCTCCTGTTTCCCGCATTTGTTTTACTAGTTTTATTAGGTTTTGCGAATGTTGTGGACCGGGTTTTATTTTGTAATTTTGCATGTGTTGTGGTAAATAATATGGCCGCCATCTTGGATACGCTCGAATTGGGTGTTTCCTGCATGACGATGACGTCACTGGCCATAGCACATGGATGCTATCCCTGTCTGTAGTAATATCACAGAAGCATACCTGCCTGTGTCTTCAGTAACTACCCTTCACCTAAAACCGGCTGTTACACTAAATCTTTTGTGCAGGAGCATATTAAAGTGTCCCAGCTTGGGTCACTTCCACAGTACGTCAGTTGATTATACTCAAAAATCAATTTATTGCCAAACTCAGTTTATGTTCAGAAATATAAGTTTTGCGATCGGTTAGCAGTTCAGAATAAATACAAAATAATGCTTCTTGAAAATGAAGGAATGACTTCTTTGACAATTTAAAGTTCATGGAAGACAACACAAGTAAACCTCTGTGTGAGACTATCTTCTGGAAAGTTCACAGCTCACGGTCTAGTGGTTAGCTTTGTTGCCTCTGGATCATAGTGTCCCTGGCTAGATTCCCGGGCGGGTCAGGGATTTTCTCCGTCCAGGGAATGGGTGTTTCTGTTGTCCTTATCATTTCATCATCATTCTGGAAGTGCCGAGACTGCAATTGAAAAGATTTGGAACTTGTACTGGCGCTGATGACTACCTATGTTAAGCGCCCTACAAACCAACGTCTTAGTCTGTTTCGTCTGCAGAGAACTTTCCAGAAGACAACGATGATCTTCTTAGACATCAATGGTAGGCATCTCACGAGTGGTCCCAGGAGTTCCAGCATATGAGCCCACAACCGCAGCCGCAGGTTATGATGCGCAGTCGTCGCTGGTGGCAAGGGCTGCGTCGAGTCCAGTTGGTAGCGTGGTGCTGGCGACCTCGTCACTCTGTTGGCGGTGATGGAACTGCAAGGTAGCTACCAGATAGCCATGTGGCGGGTAGCTACCAGATAGCTACTGGCCTAGCAATGTGGGCTCGAATTGGCGGAGGAAAGGCGTGGCGGATGCAGCAAAAGGTCTGTAGATGGTGGCGGCCTCTACTGTTCTTACACGCGACCTCTGAAGTAGCCTGCTTCTTGCAGGTCAGGCGAAATTCGGCTGACTTTGGCTGGTGCACCTACGGCGCCGGAGCGATGACCCGCATAGCGGTGGAATTTTGCAGGTTGGCAGAGTTGCAGGAGACCGCAGAAACACGCCACATATCATGTCTAAATTTTACTGGTTACTCTCCACGAGTTTTATTGACATAGTAGTTCCCACAGGTACTGGAATTCTACCATAGTATTTGATTACCAAAATAAGTTTGTCACAACACTCACCCAATGAATGCCACAATATTCTCTGGAAAGTAGTCCAGTAAGCTACTGTTAGCGTAGCAGTTGTTAGTTCTCAGACAGTAATACTTTGGCAGTAGTCTCCATATCATCAGTGTCATCGAAGTCGAGTCTAGCCACAACTGCAGCTGATGTAACACACGGATATTGGAAGCGGAGTTCTGTCAGATCTTTATCTTCGACGCGGTATGAGAGGTACAAGTGTCTAAGCTCTGTGACAAAAGCAGATACGGAGCCATTCAAGTCACAAAACGCTACCCAGCTTCAAGGTTTCAGGAGAGGAAACAAACACCATGAACTACCATTTCTGGCACATGCCACACGTAGCCTCATAGTTATGAACCGGTTTCAAATACTAAACCTAGCATTCTCTAGTTTTCACTAGGATGTGTCCCTACAACAACATTCAGCAAATTGGGTAACAACTGATTTTAAGTAATGTACACTCTTTGACATAAAACTTGACCGGCGGCCGGCCGCTTCAGAGGCTAAGTCTGCGCCGATCGCGACATGGGACAGAGAATTAGCGAGTTGGCCGTTTTATTTAAGTCCGGCAGTCTGCACAATCTGGTAACACTGAAGACTGCGGAACTTCCTGGAGAAAGTCTTGTCCCATGATAGAGAAACCATAGGCTGATTACGCCTGAGGTCTAGCGGTAGCGTGCGTTGTTTCTGTTCATAACGTCAGTGGATCGAGAGCAGCTGGTATGAAATATTTTTATAGCCTCTTCAGTATGATTGCTGAAGACGTGAATGTAATGGTAGCGCAGATTCAATCTATTTCGCTTTCTAACACACCGATATCAAAATTTTATCCAGTATCCATTTTGCGGCAGATTTCCTGCAGACTGTCCTCCTCTGGACGCCGTATGCGGCAAAGCTCCGGCATCCATTTGCTGGCTACCGGCAGCGGCCGTGGCGACAGCAGTGGGGCTGCACTCACCCGTTCTTTATCGAAAGCGCCTGCTACTGCTCATCGCTTTTGACGATTTAAAACGCTTTTTTATTATTAAATGTTGCTCCGCAGAAAATTTCTACGATTTCCATTCACGCTCAAAAGCAACGGAGACAGACGCCCAGACTAGTTGGCGGGTATTATATTACATTAATCGGCAAGAGCTGAGTATGGCCCGAAATTAATTTGATGGACTGGGACGAAATTAAACCACCTCACTACATTCGATCAATTTATAAATGCTTCATACCTCGTTTCTTTTCCTTCCAAAGTCAATTATTTGTGCAATGTTTGGTCACTGTTCAGATGTTTTCGTCAAGCCAGAGTGAGCGTCTGTGGTGTAAAGTGTATTACAGTTCTTGTTTCATTCCTTATAGTAAGTCTATGCGATAAACTGTGTGAATACCTTGCAATGCATGCTTTGTAGCAGTGCAGGAACACTGCACATTTGGAGTTCCATGTATGGATTCATGCAGTATTTAGTGTTAATCGGAAGTGATAGTTAAGGTCATCAGATTTAAACCGGAAAAATCTATCGTTTTGGAGGTTTCAGAGAGCAGAAAGGAATTGCTAACGCCGGTGTCAGAAAACGTCTACAGTGAAATGAAATTGCAAAGATTTAGAAGAGAGGAACTCTATTAATCAACATGTGCACTTCATAAACAACCTCCTGACATAAATTTGAGCTTTGTGCGTCATATAGGTCAAGCATGTCGTTGACAGGGTTTGAATCTTTTCAGGATTTATTTTACAGTGAAGCACCTTGGCATTTGCAAAGCAGACATCCATGATATTAACAATTTACTAAGTCGAAATCAGACGAAGATTGATGTTTAAAGGCATTCTTCAGATTTCGTATAAGGAATTTTTACTAGCAGTTTGCAACTCCATTAATTAAAACGGAAAATAAAAGGTTGTATTCATTGCTTCCACAGAGACTGGAACTGCTATGTCACATAGTACGAGCACCGCAACGCACAGGGGAACCTCTGAGCTAACCACACACTGGCGACATCAGGCGGACTATTGTCACTGCGATGTTGCCTGAGCCTCAAAACGCAACCTTAAACACACAAACAGGTGTTACTAATGTTAAGAACGCCGTTCTTGGAGTCCAGAAATTAAATATACTTTCTAAGTGTCTCATCTAACAGTGGATTATATCGTATGTCAAGTGAATTTAGCGAGGTAATGCCGGCGCACACCCGGAAGTAAATGCACTCTCACAGTGTTGACAAATACTTGCTACGACGCTGCCAATTCTCGGCTCTCTCACGACAAGCATTTCGCTGAAGAGCTGCCTCGTAATTCTCCGATACGGTTCTTCAGAGTGGAGACGCGCGCGCACGTTTGGTTTTTATGCGGCGTTCTTCCCTGATGGTTTCTGACGTCGCCTTGTGGGCTATGTATACATTTGAGACATTCAGTTATCATTAATCCAGAATGATGCAAGTTTCAGCTTCCGGCGTAGAAGAAGGCTGTTGACGCCGACATTGAATCATCCGTTTTGCATTCCTTACGTTGAAATGATATAGTATTTCTAATTCATCATAAAGCATGTGAGATAATTTTCCGTAACGTTATAATCATATAAAAATACAAACAAAGTAAAAATACATCTTACGCTTATTTGATTCGAATGTAATGTAAGGTATCAAATGATTTGCACCTGGATGTCTCATGTGTCCACGTGCTACTTTTGCAGCATACATATAGAATGTCATGATCACCATGAGAATGAAGAAATACGTTGGCAACGATGGAAGCAAGAAGAGACGCAGTCAACAAATATTCGATTCCTCATGGCATTCATTTCATTTGAGATGTAAGAAAAGGTAAAGCGGGATATTACTTTCGTTAACAGGAAAGAGATGCCGCACATGTGGATAACGAGGCAGTCTGCGTCTTCATACCTTTCCTCCTTGAAATCTGTATGCTCTATTATATACTAAGTAGTCTGATCATTGTTCTAGTAATGTTTCCTCTTGTTTGACCCCGTAACGATGAACAGATTCGAAATGCATGTCTCTGCATGAAAGTAGTTTTTCGAACCCTTCCTGCGTTGTTTTTTGAGTTTTATTGCTTGGAATTCCGGAAGCAGACCCTCCTTTCATAGCTACTCTTTATGTGCATCGATACTAAATAGGGATGTGAAAACTCTTGAAAGTGAGATAATGACAATAATAATCGTAACAAGAACAAGCAAATAATGAATGAAGTTTATTGCAATGCAGAATGAGAATGGCTGTGAATATGAAAATCTATAAAAGAAGGTCGATCTATGAGTTGGTACAATGCAAATATATTCTTACCATTTTGTTACTGAATTTAGTTCAGGATGTTTGCAGATAAAAAGAAAATGTCGGTACTTCTCGCTTGTGTAATACAATGTGAACCAGCAACTACCCTTTCCTTAGTACACGACTCAAGCAGGTCTCCAAGTAGCTACCAAGGACTGCTGCATTCTGGTCCCTGACATTGCTCTGACGACGGTTAAAGCAGATAGTTCCGATTATGAAATACAAAACGTATTGTAGGTTACGTCCTAGGATCGTAATATTAAATTTGCGATGTAGAAGGCACATGAACGTGATACGACTATCCAGATTACTCGTCAATGTAAAAAGATAATGTTATGGGAATTGAGCATGGTCCTTCGGCACCAGTCCTGTAAGAGAGTGAATGACCACAGGCGTGCCAAACCCTTTCAAAACGTCTGCCAAGTACCAAAAACAGTAGCAATATGAGTAAGGAATTGGACAGATCAGAAAGGCCTCGCAGCTGTCCACAGCCTGTTTCTGTCGCCCTAGCGAAGCTGCGCTGCCAGACGCCAACACCGCTGGAGTCTACCACTGAATTGTGTACTTACACTGATCAGCTCCAGTGAAATTTGTTATACACGACTAGGATATAGCTGCCATAGTTAAGACGGTAACAGTCACTGAAGCTATAAACGAGGTTATTATTGATGTATTGTTTGACACCGAGGAGATGTAAATGACACAAATTCGGGTCCCTGACAGAAAATTCTAGTCTCATCAGGGACTTAGCCTTGTTTTGTTGTTGTTGTTGTTGTTGTTGTTGTAAATTGGAATTCGCGAAGAATACTACTGTCGCCAATCCTGAGAGATTTTCGAAACACATATGATACGGAGGGTTAAGAATAGTCTCTTAGTTGTGACCTTTAGAACATTAGTTCCCGCGCGGTGTGGCCGCGCGGTCTAGTGCGATGTGTCATAGATTTCACGGCCGCTTCTGCCGGAGGTTCGAGTCCTCCCCTCGGGCATGGATGTGTGTGTTGTCCTTTGAATGAGTTAGTTTAAGTTAGTGTAAGTGGTTTTTACGTCTAGGGACTGATGACCCTAGCAGTTTCGTCCCTTAGGCATTAGAACTTAAAAAAGAGCACTAGCGGAACGAATTGATAAGATCAAGCTTCTGCAGAAAAACTGGAACTAATGAAAAATAAAACAGCTATAGTTATATAAATTGAACACTTTACTACTGTGCGAACAAGGCACTGCTGCAGTAAATACTGCCGTTACCATAATCATAGCTGACGTATACAGCTCCCAACGTGAAACATGAAGAGTACGACCACCTTTCGCACGAAGCGACCATTTTTAACTGAAATACGTTTCCTAACTCAAAACCACTCCTTCTGTGATAATTATTGACAATATTTGATTGAGATGACAAGAAAATATTAAATGGATGTAGCAGATACAATGTAGTCCTACAACTACAATTCATTCTCATACCAGCACAATTGCCAAGAAAGGCGTACGACGTTGTCCTTGACTACGTTAGTGACAAGAAGATTCCGTTTCCTTAGCAGGAATTCTTCCCGAACGGATGCGGATACAATGCCGTCAGAATGACAGATATGGTGGTATGCCTACATGTCTAAAAAGAGTAGAAAACCTAATTGTTAACCCTATGAATAACATTCCCACGTCTGTGACTCCGATCATGGTTAAATCCCATGTATTGCCACTGTTCGTGCTTACCTACATCATCAAGTAACAGCAGAAACGTAGATGAATACTTTCGGAGTATACGCCTTGATATGTGAATTCATTTTTGGATGTAGCAGGTTTTCTTTTTCAATAAAGCTATTGGTACTATTTCCAGACAACATTTCATATCCTTCTTACTTCTGCCGCAGCACTTATTTTGCTGCCCACATTGGAAGCCACGCTTAACACTACCATCGTCTCATTTCCTGACCTAATACCCTCTGCATAGCCTTACTTAATTTTACTGCTGCTCATTACCCTTTTATTAAAGGCTATACACCAAGGAAAGAGAAATAACATCTATATGTAATGTTTACCGTGATGAAATCAGAAAATTGTGCTTATAAAAGCGCTCAGAACCTCTGAATGAGCCTTTCAATTTGCGGCACACACCAGATCGAATGAAAGAAAATAATATTAAGAGGAACAAGTTGACCGTAGCGAGCGTGGGGAGCGTTTGATGTAGTGCCTTGAAGTTGGACCAGTTTCCGTCGAATTTAGTTCCTGATAGACCAAAATATGATCTTGATGTAAAAGCATCAATGTACTCATATGGGAACTACTTCCAACGTGTAATTGAAAGAATACCTGGTCGCGTTAGGTAGCGTTTCGCTTGCGGCCATCATTAATTTTAATTTCAGCCCATTCCTTGATGACGCACTGAAATGTTTTCGTACTTTTCTCGTTGTTTCCGGCCTCAGAGATTTCTTAAAGCGTTATATCGAGTCACACCGTAAGGTAGACACCCATAAAGCTCTGACTTGCTTTAGAGCATCAAATCATTTGAGCAGCGATTCGAAAATGTAGAAGACCACTTCTGAAGAAGGGCTTGCTGTCAAAAAAATGGTTCAAATGGCTCTGAGCACTATGGGACTCAACTGCTGAGGTCATTAGTCCCCTAGAACTTAGAACTAGTTAAACCTAACTAACCTAAGGACATCACAAACATCCATGCCCGAGGCAGGATTCGAACCTGCGACCGTAGCGGTCTTGCGGTTCCAGACTGCAGCGCCTTTAACCGCACGGCCACTTCGGCCGGCGCTTGCTGTCAGCAGGTCCTGGAATACAACACTGTGGGCAGTAACAATACCCATGTTTTACGTCACAAGATGCAGAAGTGATTTACATACTTTTCGAAAAACTCATTTCATGAATGCTTTCGAGTCTGGTAGTGTATGCGAAAGGTGTTTTTGTGATGATAAAAAGTCGGGTAACGCAGATTTCAGTAGTTCCGTTGGATTTGAGAATGGGAATCAGTTTTTGGGTAGTCAGGTAGTCAAGACCGAGTGCTGTTTCTACATCACCGCGGCTGCTGCAGCGTTCCACCACGTGTCTGGGTACACTGCTCACCACGTCACACGCTGCGAGTGGCAGTGTCAAGAGGGGTGCAGTGTTTTTTTAAACATGTTACTCAAGTAATAACTCAAATGAAAGGTAAATTAAGGTTTGTCACATTCATATAATCCATTTCTTATTTGTGGTCTGACCTAAATGAACAACGGCATCGTTTAATGTCTTCCCTAATGATTATCGTTTCTTTCTTAACAGTGATTCTTGACAAGGCATTTTAACGAAGTTCATATTTTTGTGTGTCAGTTAACTGAAAAAAGATATTTTATTTTGTCAGTCTTTGTTTCTTCACTGAGCTGTAAATTGTTCTCTTTATAAAACGCGTGGTAACGTCGCAAGGGCAACAGTCGCAGTGGAATCGAGAGAGTCAGGTGCGTGTGGTTGCACTGATAGAGCATGGCAACTACTCGGCATCAGAAGCTGGAGAAAAGTGTGGAGTACCGGCAAGAACAGCTAGATGCTGGTGGAAAGAATACCACGAAAGGGGCTGTATAGGGCGGGAAAGAGGAAGTGACCGGCCCCGTGTGTCTACTGCACCAGGTGATCAATGTGTTTTCGAGAATATACGTGCTAATCCATTCCTGAGTTGCCTTGGCCTGAAAGAAATATCTCAGTTTCCCGGCAGCGGAAAGACTGTTTCGAGGAGACAAAGACGCCGGATTATATTGTCTGAGAGCTGCTATAAAGCAGCCAAGACCGACTATCAGAGGATTGACCGCATGTTTTTTGCAGCACAATATATCGACTTTGACTGGAGGAGAGTCTTCTTTTCGGATAAAAAAAATATTTTCTTCCTATAGCGACGTCTCTGTTCAAAAGAAACTAAGAAATTTATGGAGAAAATTTATTGCGTATGCTGTTAGTGACTTATATTTGTAGTAGGCACAAAATAATAAATATAAACAGTTCCCTATATCATGATTTTAGTAGTTTACTTATCAGATGAGGGATAAATATGACCCCTGAATTGGTGAATATTTACATTAACACGCAAATGTTTTTTGCGTTAGGTATACCGCCCACGAGGACAACGCTTCCAGCCAATGTATTTTAACGAAAGACAAAGAAGTGGACGGTTCTCTGTAGCTGTATGGGGCTATATTTCGGCTCATGAGGCAGGTCCTCTCTGGAGAACAGAGGGAATTCCATTATAAGGCCGAGTGCTGAAATGCCGTACCCATACTGTGAAATATATCTTCTGCAGGTATGAACAGTGGACGTGTGGAACAATTAAGAGTATTTCCGGTTTTTCCTACGATTTATTCATTACTTTGATAAGCTCTACTTCTTATCGATGCGTCTACTCTACTTTGTCAGTTGCATAATTCTGATTTCTCCAACTTGCTTTGATATTGATGGCCGTGAAATACAGCTTCCCCGGGCATCATCTTAGTTTTTTTCCTTAGTGCCTCGTTCCATAATTGTACGTGTAAGGGAGACGCCGTGTATAAAAAACGGATATATATAAATTTCGTTTTCCTACTTACCTTTTCTCTTCTTACAAAGGAACCTCTCCATCGCACCCCCCTCAGATTTAGTTATAAATTGACGCAGTGGCTAGGCCTTGAAAAACTGAACACAGATTAATCGAGAAAACAGGAAGAAGTTGTGTGATACTATGAAAAAATAAGCAAAATATACAAAATGAGTAGTCCATGTGTAAGATAGGCAACATCAACGACAATATGAACTCAGGAGCGCCGTGGTCTCGTGGTTAGAGTAAGCAGCTGCGGAGCGAGAGGTTCTTGGTTCGAATCCACCCTCGGGTGTAAATTTTACTTTCTTTATTTTCGCAAAGTTACAATCTGTCCGTTCATTCATTGACGTCTCTGTTCACAGTAATAAGTTAAGTGTCTGTGTTTTGCGACCGCACCGCAAAACCGTGCGATTAGTAGACGGGATGACGTGCCTCTCCAATAGGAACCGAAAACATTTGATCGCACGGTCATAGGTCAACCGATTCCTCCACAGGAAAACACGTCTGATATATTCTATACGACACTGGTGACGGCATGTGCGCCACATGACAGGAATATGTTGTCGACCCACCTAACTTGCACACTTGTCGAATGGGTAAAGAGATTCTTCTACCTTGCCCGATTTAGGTTTTCTTGTGGATGTGATAATAACTCACAAAAAAGTGATGAAAACATAAGAGTTTGTCACATAAACTGCAACAAATGAGTGCAACAGTTTCACAGCCGCACAGTTTTCCCTGTGCTCTGTCAAAACATATGCAGGATTTGACGGTCTACACACGGAAACATTTGAAAACGTAAAAAACATATGTACAAGCAAATCTAAACATGTCCTGGAATTTTGGAGAGCGAAGTTGATTATGTGTGAGTGCCTGAACTTTAATAATTGTCTGAAAATAAAAAAAATTAAACTTTTCACTCGTGAGAAGATTTGAACCAAAGACCTCTCGTTCCGCAGTTGCTCACGCTAACCACGGGACCATGGCGCTCGCAAGCTGATACTCTCCTAGATGTTGCATACCTTGAGCATGGCCTACTCAGTTTGTATATTTTGCTTATTTTTTTCATAGTTCCACACAACTTCTTCCTGTTTTCTCGATTGATCTGTGTTCAGTGTTTCAAGGCCTATCCCTGTGCCAACTTATAACTTAATCTGAGGGGGGTGCGATGGGGAGGTTCCCTTGTTAGGCTTCTCTCCACAGTTACTTCTTATAGTGCGATTCGTTTCCATCTCCTTCTACCTTGTTTTGATCATTTTCCACTACATTCAGTATCCTTTTACCTGTAGGCGGACCATACTTAATTTTTTCAGATCCCATCTCTCACTTACAAAGATAAGAGTACTCTACACAGTCCATTTTGCAGTGTGTTTCTATATTTCTCTGTTCTTCGTTTCACTTTTGTTAAGCATCTGTTTCTCTCTCGTTCTGGTCCTGACGTGGCTGAAGTGCTATACTTGTAATGGCATCAGTTTTTATTGCTGTGTTCATATGTTTATTACTTTTCCTCATTGCCATTACCATTTGTTGTTATTCTTACATTCCAGTGTTATTTTCTAGATTTTCGGATAATACCTGCAAGATGTTGTTCATTTTGTTTCTAAATATGGAACTATTACGAAATTGTTAACAAATGTGATGCAGCTTATCTTTTCAAAATTGAATTTAACTGTTAATGTTAACTGTTCCGTTGTTTGTATTGCTTCTGTAATACATATACACACGGTGTTAAAGACAGTGGTATTCCATACTTTGTCTTGTTTTAGTCCATACTACCGATTCGCAAAGTGCATATCGTATGAGCTACACGCACTTCTTCAGTACAAGAGAAGTATTTTAAGTAGAACAACAGATGTGTTTCACAGTGGTAAAGGTCAAGAAATGCTCACTGCTCTTAAGATATTCATTTCAAACTCGTTGCTCTTGTGTCTGTTCATCCTATCAGCTCTCGAAATATGGACTACTTGTTTTTAATACCCTATATTCGAAGCAGATATGTAGACAAGGGACGTCCTCGCTTACTCATTTCCAGACGTTATATTCCTATTTTATTCTATTTGTATTGATTGTTGGGCTGTAATGTATTCAAAAATTGGAGCTAATCAAGTCAATCCAGGCCAGTTTTCATAATAGTAAAATTACACCATCCATTTCGAACCATTCGTAAATAAATGAAGGAATTATTTGTTTATCGGTTCATTTCTTCTCTTTTAACTAGCAGAACACACACACCTGTAATTGATTTGGTTGTTCTTACTTTGTTCCCGAATAGGCCTGCCCAGTACACCGAACTATATTTCGTTTTATTAAAATTGTACGATATTCGTACGTTTCTTGGAGGCATGCCGTAGTTTTCACTATTGACTGCCTTGGCTGATTTTTCTTTTAAAGTTAAGCGTAAGATAAAATATACTTTAAAGCACTTTACTAACATTACAATCATGATCTATAACATATCCCCCAAGGTATACACTCTTTATCCAGGTCACTTCTCGTAACTTAGAATATAATTGTGCAGTAGTGTCCACATGTAAAATTAAAATGAGTTCAGCGTTTTCGTAAGTGTATTTCCTCAACTCCTGGCATGGGTGAATGATAACACAATTGTCAAACAGGAGAGGCGAGTACTGTATCATCTAATCCCATGTCGTTCGCGCTCGTATCTGCCAGCCACTTTGACACGGGAAGTGCGTGGTGACGGGGCTAGGTTTCAGAGAGTGAACGTACTGGTGACGTAGTTTGAGGTTCCTGGTGTCTCAGCCTAAAGCCGTTCACCCTAGTGTGCTTTCTGTCAGGAAATGTCGTCCTCGAAAAGTGGACAGGATGGCTTTCTCATCCTTTGAAATTGTCAGATAGCCGCATCAGCACGTTTCCAGGATAGTACACAGTTGTTCATGGGTTCGAGATTTGTTTCTTGTATATATTTTCCTTTACATTCAATTTTGATATCAGCTGGCAACTGCCCGAATTGCCTTGATTAAAAATTATATGACAAAGAAAAAAATTGTTTTCGTGTTTAATATCCCGTAGGTGCTTGCAAATATATGAATTGGGTTACGATTTACAGATTTTATGATCTTAGTCAAAACAGCAACGTTGCATAAACGAATTGTTCTTGCCAATGAGCATTACATAAAGATACATACACGTAGTGGTATCTAGCTCTTACTAATATGAAGGGAAGATTATTTTATTAACATTCCTGAAATCAGCTATTTATCTCAACTGCAGGCGTGTACTGCGATCGCGGGGCCGCGTTGACACGAGGGGACGTCACCGGCCACGGTCGCCTTCGGTACATGCAAGACATTGAGTGAACGAGCACGTGTAAAGTTCGTAGAGAATATCTCGCTATAAAACAGATTTGTTTCTTCTATATATCTTTGTCAGTGGAAAGATATTCAAAAAGATTGCTAGCCTTCACTATGGAATTCTTTTTTCTAGGCGAAGCAGATTAGCTTTACAACCATGCAACAGAGTCTAACAGTTCAACAGACTGCCGCACTGTACTGAACAACTTACACCCCGCCTCATCATTGCCAAAGCATAGGAGGCGGTATATTCCGAAAGAAGGACCACCTGCGTGTTATAACTGGCACCTTAAACTATATTACCATTCACTTTGTATTCTGATCTCCGTCCCAGCACCCTCCCCTTATCAACGTAGGTTTTTGTCAACAGCTTTCAGCAAAGTATTTTAGAATGTGGAATCCTCCGAATAATTTATAAACCTGTAGCTTAGACTACACAGCCTTTGCAGTTGTCGAATTTTTTCACAGTATGGAAATTAGAAGTACTGAAATTTTTAAGTTAATGGATGATCATTTCTTTACAGGACCATAGCCCGATTCATAATAGCAGAGCCGTCCAGAACTGGTTCCAAGGTCAGCAGAGAATAAAACTTCCTTTCGTGCCAAAATCGCCAGACCTCAACCCCATTGAAAATATGTGGGGGGAGGTTACGAGGTCGTTACCACCTGGGTCAAGGAATCCAAAAACTCTGTGGGAAAATATAGAGAATACATGGTGGGATATAAACGATCATCACAATCTCTCGAGGAATTTAGCCTTATGACTTCCCAGGCGCCTTCGAGCAGTTATAGAAAACGAGGGAGGATGGGTAGAGTACTGAAAGAAAAATAAAGGTCGAACCAGTTGCGAGGTCTTAAAGTGTTCCGGAAACCTACTAAAGCTAAATGGTCCTTGTATATTCTCATTAAATGTGTCACTGCGAGATTCTCACACATAGCAACTACTAATTAAATTCTTTACGCAAAGAAATAAATAAACAAATGTATGCAATACGGATAAAAGTTCGATTTTGTAGTATTAACCTCAAATTTGGTACACTGTTAATGACCCGATTGTGTTTAAAGAAAACGCGTAAGTAACTGGAATCGTAAATGGACCGGCATAACAACTCTTTCTCCGTTCTGTAAGCTATTTCTTTTCATTCTGTCTTACTTTCATCTCTCAAAAGATAATAACGGTATTACCAGTAACATACAGGATTAAATTGCCTAACAGCTGATCTTGTAACAGCACATATAAAGATATTTCTACTTCCCATGGTCTCTTACGAAGATAACCGTTTTCTCACCCACGAGAAGGAATGAAGGATAGCCCACACTGCTTGATTCATAACGTCACAGCAACACACTATCACTGTTATTACCATTGGCCAAAGCAATTATCGTATCTCCACGCGAACTAGTATTAGAAATATTCTGTAACTTCTTCAATCACTGTCGGATCCCAGAAACACCTCTCACTTATTGACGTGCGTCGACGTTAACTAAGTCTCGCATGGTTAAAAGTTCACGCGGTCGCGATTCTGAAATTTACGTTCCCCTCATATTCGTGCGCGGCACGTTACTGCAACGGAAAAAAACTCCACAAGCTACTTAGACTGATTTTCTAATTATATCTCGGCACCATTAAATAATATACTATCCAAAACCTCCCCTCCGAAAGATACATAAAACACACACAGAACTTTTCAGAATACTTACAGTTCGTGTATAGTGTGCATAGCATGGCTACGCGAATTACTATTCTGCTGTTTCCCCTTTATTTAAGTCAGGAAAGCGATTTCACTGATTCCCACGTATCTTTCAAGTCCCGTTGTTCTAAAAATCAGCTTCACACACAAATTTCTACCTACTCATTTCTCAAAAGGTAAATTCTTATTCTTTCATGTTAAATTAGCAACCTTGCCTTTATCCACGAATTTCAGGAACTCGTCAAATTACAAACTAAAACACATGCAAGCTACAAATGGATTCATCGAAAACCAATTCTTTCAGATCAAAATTAAGAGCATTACTTTCTACCATGAATTTCTGTTAGCAGCACGATTAGTTAAAGCCACGAGATAATATTTTCCTGCACTTCCAGATCAGATTTTTAAACAAACTGAACAAAATCGTGAATTTAAATTGACCATTACTAAAAAGAATTATGGTAAATCAACACATTCCTACTTATAAACTAATGGTTCCTAGCACTCAGTCATCTACACGTCATCATTTTCTTCATCAGCCCCATGTGGTCAGTGCCAAGTCTTTAGGCTATAATAGTTCATCACATGCATCCTGTTTGTGTCGTACCTTCTTTACAATTGAATTCTAACACTTTACTGGTCATCGAATTACTCAAACGAAATCTCAAATTCCGTTGACTTTCAAGTTACTCTTCACGGTCGCGACATAGTATTCTCATATTCGCCTATCTTTTACCTGCCTATCAACAATTTCGTTCCCTCCAAAATATTATATTAAATCTACCCTGAAAGAGAAGGTTTCTACGTAAGGTGGAACATTGAAGTCTTAAAAAACTCATTTCCTTTCCCTTTGCGGAGAGAATTTTGCTGCGCCACTTCCTCAGTGCATCCGGCTGCTTCAGTCGTCCCGAGGCAAGTCGCGCTACCGCTCTCTCCCTGCCTTCGGCGAGGGTGGTGTGCTTCCTGGCCAATCAAGGCTCCAGAACTTCAAGCGTTTGAAACTCCTGGCAGTCTTCTCCCCAGCACACAATGAAATCTGCTCGGGCTTTTCTACTTAACGTAAGAATACAGACAAACCTAGGCCCCCGTCTCTCCAATGTCAGACAACTCTCATGTCGCTACATATCGATACGTCATTGCCTTCCCATGAGTCTAATAATTTCGTTTCAATATCAACTCCCATTCTATCCACATTGCATACTATTTACCTTGGTCTCAACCCAATCGTCCACTATTTAGGATAGGATATGTGGGAAAAGTGGGTTTTCATACATTATACCAAAATAATAAACTCATCCAATTGCTCTGATCAATTCCCTTAACACAGCAGGTTGGTTCAATAAAAACTAACAACTCAGATGGAGCGTCTGATAACAGGTACCTGATACCTGACGTAGCAAGGTGTTCTAGCAATTACGTGTGGCTTTAAAGTCAGTACCACCATTAGACTATTTTTATCTCCTTGCAGTGTTACATTTACACGATCATGATTTCGGCTTAAATGCCATTATCAAGTGTAATACTGTCGTGTTTAAAATATACTATTAGACACATTGTCTAAGGGTCAATATTTCTGGTAAAATCCTAATGCTATGCTTTATCACTGGGTACACCATCTTGACCATTCTTGAGTCATGCAGAAGCTACCCCTTGTCTCATCCTTCACGTTGCGAGTTATCAGGTATCTACTGCTGCCGCTATTATGGCAATGAGCGTGTTTACTTTATGCAGGAATTCCTTGGCAGTGTAGTTGTAGTGACTTTATAAAGTGGTAGTTGCCTCCAATAGCAGTTCCAGGTTTGCTGCAAAAAATGTATCAGTTCCTTTCGGTAAGTTTCAAACCACGTGCTACCTGTCACATGTAAGTGTGTCCTAGCAAGATCACAGGGGTTGCCATGACCGTCGACGTCACTAATCTTAAGTCACATCAAAATTAGTAACAAAATTACTGAACAGATTCAAAGCATCTATAAGAGTCACGAATTTATACTTTTTTAATCAAATCGGTCTGAAATAAGAGGCAAAAAACTACAGGGACAATGACCAAGTTCGTTAGTATGCATTATCTGTGGTACATCTCGAGGTGAAAACATACGGAAATGCACAACTGTACTTTTGCGAACTTCTGTCTTATTTTCGCATCAATACTGTTGTGAACCCACTATCTATATATAATGGATGATAATGTAATGCATTGATACCAATCATTTTGATAGTACACTTGCTATTATAGATGAATAGGACACAACACAGGACACAGATATAGTCCGTTTGACGTCAACAGTGAATAACATTTCACTTTTTTTGAATAGGACAATGTTCCTCTCCAATAAATTTTAGATTAGTTACAATAAGCTTACGCTCCAAGAAAATTCGCGTGTATATTTCAATATGTGGTCTGTTGGCCTTCCATTACATCGGCAACGTAGCGCAACTCCACCGAGGGCTGTCTGGAGTAGGGTGGAGACAGCAATGTGAAAGGTGCGAGCTGTCGAAAACTATCTTCATATTGTTAGTGCGATTGGGACTTGGTATATTCTTGACGACGTTTCACACCTGCGCGGTCAGTCAATTTGAGAATTCATGTTGAGTAATCGTGCTAAATTCCCATAATATTGTCTTTTTATATTGATGAGTAATATGGATAGTCGTCATGTTCATGTTCCATCTACAACGCAAACTTAATATTACTAGCCTAGGAACTAAACTGCAATACGTTTTGTATTTCATAATCGAAACTATCTGCATTAACCGTCATCAGAGCATTGTCAGGGACCAGAATGCAGCAGTCCTTGGTAGCTACTTGGAGACCTGCTCGAGTCGTGTTCTAAGGAAAGGGTAGTTGCTGATTCACATTATATTACACTAGCGAGAAGTACAGACCTTTCCTTTTCTCTGCAAACATCCAGAATTAAATTCAGTAACTAAATGCTAAGAAGATATTTGCATTGTGCCAACTCAAATATCAATAGATATACTCGTAGACGTAGATATATCTTTTTATATTCACAACCATTCTCGTTCTACATTGGAATAAACATCATTCATTATTTGCTTGTTCTTGTTATGATTGTTATTGTCAGTCTCTCACTAGCAAGAGTTTTCACATTCATATTTGGTGTGAAGCACATGAAGAGTAGCTATGAGAGAAGGGATTACTGAATGTTAGCCGGCCGATGTGGCCGTGCGGTTCAAGGCCCTTCAGTTTGGAACTGCGTGACCGCTACGGTCGCAGGTTTGAATCCCGCCTCGGGCACGGATGTGTGTGATGTCCTTAGGTTAGTTAGGTTTAAGTAGTTATAAGTTCTAGGGGACTGATGACCTGAGATGTCGAGTCCCATAGTGGTCAGAACCATTTGAACCATTTTTTGAACTCAATATTGCGTCATGCAGAATAGACTCATTTAAACTTCCAGGCAGATTAAAACCGTGTGCCCGACCGAGACTCGAACTCGGGACCTTTGCCTTTTTCGGGCAAGTGCTCTACCATCTGAGCTACCGAAGCACGGCTCACGCCCGGTCCTCACAGCTTTACGTCTCCCAGTATCTCGTCTCCTACCTTCCAAACTTTACAGAAGTTCTCCTGCGAACCTTGCAGAACTAGTACTCCTGAAAGAGAGGATCTGCGGAGACATGGCTTAGCCACAGCCACAGCCAGATTTAATCTGCCAGGAAGTTTCATGTCAGCTCACACTCCGATGCAGAGTGAAAATCTCATTCTGGATACACTCATTTACTTCAGCTCCTCGTGATCAACTCTGCAGGAGAGGTGGGATACATAAAGTTGACAGTGTGAGGACAGACATGCTGGCACAAATCCTCAACTACACAGTGTTACCAGATAATATGGAGCTGCGGAATCGGATGTGCAGTACGGACTTTGCCACAGTAGCAGAGAGCTCACATGCTTTATGTTGAATGAGAAACATTGAATCATCCGTTTTGCTTTCCTTACGTTGAAATGATATAATGTCGGCGTCAACAGCCTTCTTCCACACCGGAAGCTGAAACTTGTATCATTCGGGATTAATGATAACTGAATGTCTCAAATGTATACATAGCCCACAAGGCGACGTCAGAAACCATCAGGGAAGAACGCCGCATAAAAACCAAACGTGCGCGCGCGTCTCCACTCTGAAGAACCGTATCGGAGAATTACGAGGCAGCTCTTCAGCGAAATGCTTGTCGTGAGAGAGCCGAGAATTGGCAGCGTCGTAGCAAGTATTTGTCAACACTGTGAGAGTGCATTTACTTCCGGGTGTGCGCCGGCATTACCTCGCTAAATTCAATTGACATACGATATAATCCACTGTTAGATGAGACACTTAGAAAGTATATTTAATTTCTGGACTCCAAGAACGGCGTTCTTAACATTAGTAACACCTGTTTGTGTGTTTAAGGTTGCGTTTTGAGGCTCAGGCCACATCGCAGTGACAATAGTCCGCCTGATGTCGCCAGTGTGTGGTTAGCTCAGAGGTTCCCCTGTGCGTTGCGGTGCTCGTACTATGTGACATAGCAGTTCCAGTCTCTGTGGAAGCAATGAATACAACCTTTTATTTTCCGTTTTAATTAATGGAGTTGCAAACTGCTAGTAAAAATTCCTTATACGAAATCTGAAGAATGCCTTTAAACATCAATCTTCGTCTGATTTCGACTTAGTAAATTGTTAATATCATGGATGTCTGCTTTGCAAATGCCAAGGTGCTTCACTGTAAAATAAATCCTGAAAAGATTCAAACCCTGTCAACGACATGCTTGACCTATATGACGCACAAAGCTCAAATTTATGTCAGGAGGTTGTTTATGAAGTGCACATGTTGATTAATAGAGTTCCTCTCTTCTAAATCTTTGCAATTTCATTTCACTGTAGACGTTTTCTGACACCGGCATTAGCAATTCCTTTCTGCTCTCTGAAACCTCCAAAACGATAGATTTTTCCGGTTTAAATCTGATGACCTTAACTATCACTTCCGATTAACACTAAATACTGCATGAATCCATACATGGAACTCCAAATGTGCAGTGTTCCTGCACTGCTACAAAGCATGCATTGCAAGGTATTCACACAGTTTATCGCATAGACTTACTATAAGGAATGAAACAAGAACTGTAATACACTTTACACCACAGACGCTCACTCTGGCTTGACGAAAACATCTGAACAGTGACCAAACATTGCACAAATAATTGACTTTGGAAGGAAAAGAAACGAGGTATGAAGCATTTATAAATTGATCGAATGTAGTGAGGTGGTTTAATTTCGTCCCAGTCTATCAAATTAATTTCGGGCCATACTCAGCTCTTGCCGATTAATGTAATATAATACCCGCCTACTAGTCAGGGCGTCTGTCTCCGTTGCTTCTGAGCGTGAATGGAAATCGTAGAAATTTTCTGTGGAGTAACATTTAATAATAAAAAAGCGTTTTAAATCGTCAAAAGCGATGTGCAGTAGCAGGCGCTTTCGATAAAGAACGGGTGAGTGCAGCCCCACTGCTGTCGCCAAGGCCGCTGCCGGTGGCCAGCAAATGGATGCCGGAGCTTTGCCGCATACGGCGTCCAGAGGAGGACAGTCTGCAGGAAATCTGCCGCAAAATGGTTACTGGATAAAATTTTGATATCGGTGTGTTAGAAAGCGAAATAGATTGAATCTGCGCTACCATTACATTCACGTCTTCAGCAATCATACTGAAGAGGCTATAAAAATATTTCATACCAGCTGCTCTCGATCCACTGACGTTATGAACAGAAACAACGCACGCTACCGCTAGACCTCAGGCGTAATCAGCCTGTGGTTTCTCTATCATCGGACAAGACTTTCTCCAGGAAGTGCCGCAGTCTACAGTGTTACCAGATTGAGCAGATAACCGGACTTAGAGAATTAGCGAGTTGGCCATTTTATTTGACCCATGTCGCGATCGGCGCGGACTTAGCCTCTGAAGAGGTCGGCCGCCGGTCAAGTTTTATGACAAAGAGTGTACTTATGTACCAGTGATACACCACACATGCTAAAATGCGTCCTCTGGCCACATGTTCTCTGGATGAAATATTTTTGTGTTAATATACTTATCTACATTACAGTGTAACAGCAATTTCAAGTAAACCTGCCCTGTGGTTTTTCTTATGCACATAATGTAATATAATTCATAAAAAGTATGTTATATACAATATAATTAATTTGTAGACAAGTGTGTGCATGAACACGTGCCTACTTCTCTCAGTGTACCCACTTACTAAGTGTATATCGAAATCCGCCCACTAAATTCTAATTTTATTACAATTTAAAATTTTCGACTATCTTGTCAAATTCACCGTCCCAAACGTTTGATACACCAAAGGAAAAAAAAATCAATTTTTATATCTTTTAATAATAATATTCCATCTTCATTCCCAGCTACGAAGTGGAGCCATTCAAAGCATTTGGTGGTGGGGGATTCTTATTTAATTAATATCCACAAAGCAGAGAAAAGGTATATATATCTCCAAATTCCGGAAACACCCTGATAATATCCAAATGGAGTGGCAAACAAGGAAACAGAGTCCCTACACACGAGGAACGGGAAGGGGGAAACTTTATAGGCTATTCCACCAACATGGCGGCCATATTGAAAACCGAAATCTTGGATTCAACTCCAAAATTTCAAATGGGATATTGGTCATGTGACATATCAGAGAATTTCACCAGAAAAACAATGCCGTTGTTATTTTAAACATAGCATTATTCATTCTCGGGTTATAGCCAATTACTTACGGCAGCAGTGCGACACTCGGCAGCGTGAGTATTACGTACTGAGAAGTCATAAAATGGAGTCTGAAACGGTGCAAAGTGACTATCCCATGCCTGAAATGTTACATGTGTTTAACTGTTAGATATAATTTACTCATGCTAACGTTTTAATCATTGCTTCCTTATTTACACGTTACAAACTGTCCTTAACACATGAAGAACATATTGAAATCATCTTGATATCAGGAGAAAGAAGCACATAGGTCATTGCTGAGGATTTCAACAGTCGTCACCAAACCAGACAGCCCATCACTCACAGCACAGTTGCCAAGCTTTTGGCCAAATTCCGAGCAACAGGTTCTGTCGCAGATAAACGTAAGGCTGGAAGACCAAAATCCGCCACCGATGAAGCAACAACAGTGAGCGTGTTGGCATGATTTAGCGAGAGTCCGCAACGGAGTATTCATCGCCTGTCACAAAAATGTGCGGTTAGCCGTACCGCCATACTGAGAATTTTATCGCAGCACAAATGGCACCTGTACAAAATTCAGCTGCTCCAACACCTGAACGAGTATGACCCAGACTGTCAGGTACAGTTCGCAGAATGGGTGACACAGCAGCTGCAGATAAACCCACGTTTCCCCTATCAGGTGCTCTTCAGTGATGAAGCCAATTTCTTTATCAATGGTGAAGTGAACAAGCAGAATCACAGATACTGGTCCAACACAAAACCGCACTCGGTCGATGCTTCCAAAACGGTCGACTCAGAAAACGTGATGGTCTGGTGTGGTGTGTGGGATGCTAAAGATGTTGGACCTTTTTTATTGATGGTACATTAACAGCCAACGGTTATCTGAGGTTATTGGATGAAGAAGTGTGTCCGTCGTTGTTAATGGAGGATGAGACATTTCTTGAATTCTTCCAGCATGATGGAGCCCCACCACATTATGGGCACAATGTGCGAGCGTACCTGGATGTGCAGTTCCCTCAAAAGTGGATTGGTCATAGGTGTGCTGTGGAGTGGCCACCACGTTCACCAGATTTGACTCCTTTGGATTTTTATCTTTGGGGTTATGTCAAAGCACTGGTTTATTCTGTGAAAATACTGGGAATTTCCATCATCTAAAGCAGCGCATTGTTGATGCGTGTGGTCAAATTCGGCCAGATGTGTTGGTCAAAGCACATCAGGACTGGGTTCGGAGCATAGCATTAACAATCCAACATAATGGACAACATATTGAGCCATTCCTATGACTGTTGGTGGTCTCTCAGGACTGTGTAACATCAGCGTAATGTCTCTTCGACACATAACACACATGCTGCTGAGTGTCCCACCGCTGCCACAAGTAACTGGCTATAACCAGAGAATGAATAATGCTATGTTTAAAATAACAACGGCATTGTTTTTCTGGTGAAATTCTCTATCTGTTTGATATGTCACATGACCACATTCCCATTTGAAAGTTTGGAGTTGAATCCAAGATGGCGGCTTTCACGATTGCCGCCATGTTGGTGGCATAGCCTATAAAGTTTCCCCCTTCCCGTTCCTCGTGTGTAGGGACTCTGTTTCCTTGTTTGCTACTCCATTTGAGTTTTATGAGGGTGTTTCCAGACTTTTGGACCACCCTGTATATAGTGTATATATATATATATATATATATATATATATATATATATATATATATGTGTGTGTGTGTGTGTGTGTGTGTGTGTGTGTGTGTGTGTGTGTGTGTGTGTGTGGATGTGTGTGTGTGGATGTGTGTGTGTGGATGTGTGTGTGTGGATGTGTGTGTGTGTGTGGATGTGTGTGTGCACACGCGCACTCACTCATGCTTATAAATTAAGGATAATTGCAGAATGTGGTGCCACATAATGTGGCTGTACACAAATAAGTGCTAATAGCATAGGAACGTAGGGAACACATACGACACAGATCCTGTAAGTCCATGGTATTGGTGATAAGTCGAGAAAACCGTCCTGAAATACATGTGCTACTAAACGCCACTGTTTCCTGCGCATGTATCCCGACATCAATATGGGATATGATCACTATGCACAAGTACACACGCCACACAACGGGTTGGCGTACTCTGGATCAGGTGGTCGAGCAGCTGCTGGGGTATTGCCGCCCATTCTTGCACCAGTGCCTGTCGGAGCTCCTGAACTGTCGTAGGGGTTTCAAGACGTGCAGCGATACGTCGACCGAGAGCATCCCAGACATGCTCGATGGGGTTTAGGTCTGGAGAACAGGCAGGCCACTCCTTGCGCCTGATATATTCTGTTTCAACGTACTCCTCCACAATGGCAGCTCGGTGGGGCCGTGCGTTATCATGCATCAGGAGGAAGGTGGCACGCACTGCACCCCCGAAAATCAGACATACTGGTGCAAAATGATGTCCCAATGCACCTTACCCGTTACAGATCTTGCCTGGCCAGCCGGTCTTATTGAATCGTAGAAGGTTTGATAGGACTTCGTCAAACTACGGCTGCAGACAATGAGTTTTGCATCCAGCGGGAGCTGTGACAGTGGGCCCTTCTAATTGGCAGCAGATAACCGGCGTCCGCGTCAAATGCTGGATCGTCCTGTGCCGGGAACCGAGGCATGAAGTCCGCGTGTCGTGCTGATGAGAGGTACTGTATGTCGTAGTTATACTCTGCCAGGAATAGGGCCCATCGCTGAATTCGGCGAGCCGTCCTGGGGGTATGTCGGCCGACGTTCGGAACAGTGATACCAGAGGCTTGTGGTCCGTCTGCAACACAAAATGTCGTCCATACAGGTATTCGTGGAACTTTTTCACTCTGAATACTATAGCCAAACTTCTTTCTCTGTTTGGCTGTAATTGCGTTGAACTGTTCTGAGAGACTTTGAGACAAACGCTATGGGTCTTTCCAGACCATTGATCACATGGGAAAGGACTCCTCCGACCCCATAATCGGAGGCGTCTGCTGCTAGTACCAGCTGGTGTGTCGGATCGTATGCACAAAGACATGTAGTTTTCAAGAGTGCCTTCTTTAAAGCCTGGAAAGCATTGTCACACTAAGATGACAAGTGCCATTTTACGCCCTTGTGGAGAAGGTGTTGTAGTGGTTCCGCTATTGCAGCAGTGTGGGGAATATACCGCCTGTAATAATTTTCCCCAACACTGATTTAAGCTGTGTGGTATCGGTGGGTGGCGCCAGTTTCTGGAGATCCTCTATGTACGCCGGATTGGGTTGTATGCCTGAAGAACTAAATATGTGACGTAAGTATTCCACTTGTGGCACCCCAAAAACGAACTTCTCCAAGTTACATTTGAGATTTGCCTCTCGAAATACCGCAAATACTTCCGAAAGGGTCCATATGAGCTCCGTTGTGTTCCGGTCTGTGACAATGATGTCGTCCAAATAATTTTCCGTGCCCGAGTGTGGTGGATCAGTTGTTCGATGAACCGCTGGAAAATCGCCGAGGCACTAGAGATTCCGAATGCGAGGCGATTATGTCTAAACAACCCAAAGGGCGTGTTTATTACTAGTTTTTCTTGTGTCTCTTTCTCGATCGGTAGCTGTAGGTATGCGTCTTTTAATTATATTTTCGCCAAGATTTTTCCTCCAACGAGTCGAGTGACAATTTCTTCGATCGTAGGAATAGGGTAGGATTCGATGACTGTCTGTGCGTCGATGGTGCGTTTGAAGTCACCGCAGATTCTGATCGCCCCATTCGGTTTCTCTTTTGTGACGATTGGCGATGCCCATCTCCTGCTTGCTATGGGAGATACGATTCCTTCATCCTGTAGTCTCTGTAGTTCCAGTTTTAGTTTTTCGCGGAGTGCGTATGGTACTGGGCGGCTTTTCCAGAATTTCGGAACCGCCTGGGGTTTAAGCGCAATGCTTGCTTGAAAATTTCGTACCCTGGCTGTTGAGAGTTGAAAAACAGAAGGAAACTTTTCCTGAAAGTGCGTCGTCAGTTCTTGGTGTGGGACGACATTAATTGACGGCTCCGCGTCGTGAATTTGCATTCCGAGGGCGTGACAGATGTCCAGACCAAGAATGTTCGTGGCAGTTGAGCTGGGAACCACCAGAATGCGGCTATGACTGTCTGACGTCCGTAGCTGATCTGCATTGTGAAAGCGCCATTGACCGGAATGGCGTTGTTAGTGAAGCTCTTGAGCGTAATGGGCTGACAGCAGGGGAGCCTAATTTTTCGTACGTCGATTTACTGATGATTGTTACTGCCGGCCCTGTGTCGGTTTGCAGCTTGATGTCCTGCTCGTGAACTTTTACCGTTACGAACGTCTTGTGAGGCGAGGGTTGCATCAGTGCGTTGACTATCACGACGTCCTGTGGTTCCGAACCCATGTCAGGAGCAGTATCATGCGTGAGGTCCACATCCATCTTATCCAGTGAACGACAGACTTCTGCCTTGTGACCCGTACGTCTGCATGCTGTACATCGAACTCTGCGGAACCTGCAGTCTTGTCTATTATGCTAGATAAAGCAATACTTTCAGGACGGGAGAGGCTGTCTGCGGTGTTCTAATTGTGGTCTGCACCTAACATTAGTCGTTGTGACCCTATTACTTCGTTGCGGAGGAACCGATGTGCTGAAAAACACTAATGCCAGTTCCTGTGTGGCCCCAACCGAGCGCTGCGATTGCTCAAAGGCTCGGATGATTGCTAGGCAAGTTTCTAAGCTTGGGTGCCTAAGTTTAAGTACATCATACCTTAAAGACTCATCTGATACGTGAACCAGAATCATGTCCCGTACGACAGAGGCTGAGCAGGACCTTTGACACATTGAATTTGTGCATGTAAACTTGCAGTCCCGTGATAATCCTTGGGGTATCCATTCTCTGTAAGTTTCGTGCTGACCCTTATGGCAGTTAAACTTGTGACGAGCTGCTGCTACATGGATTTGCGCGTCGAAATACTCTGCTAAACTGTTCTTTATGCACCCGTACATCAAATTGGGTGGATCCTCATCCGGGTGGAGTTGCGATATAAGCTGATAGATGGCAGGGCCTGCGTGAGTCAATAGAAAAGCGCGTTTCTGCGTTTCACCCGATACTCCATATGCTGCGTAGTGTTGCTCCGACCGGGCCATATAGCAGCTCCAATGTTCTACCTGCCGGTCGAAAGCTGGAAAAGGAGGCAGCATTGGGCCAACCGATGAGGGAGTTGTTGTCCGTCCGTTGTCGTGTAGCAGCCTCTGCATTTCGTGTACCAGCCAGATTCTGTATCAGGGTCAGCACAGCCTGGGTCATGTCAACTGGCTCCGGGTTCGTCATACTGAAAATGCACCAAGTGTTTACCTCGTCGCCAAAAATCCGTTATATCCACAGATTAACACTCATGTGCGAACAAAAGGTCTTCATTAGGCGGAGCAAGGCCACCGCTTAATTTTGCAAAAGGTAAACGTCCTTCGAAAACAAAAAACTTCTACCACAATATTATAACAAGCCAAAGAATAAGCCACCTTATTTAATTGAAATATTAGCAACTGAACTGAATTTATTTTCCTTTGTCGGGTTTTCTCTAGACGCTTTCCGGCGGATGCCGAGGAACTAGATGAGCGCAGAGTCCGGTGTCGATGACCGGCGTTCCGAAGACGTGGCATCTGAACGTTCCGGCAGCGGAGAGTATCTTCCGGGCTGCAGTCCGCGGCTGGTCAAAAGACGCCAGTTTCCCTTTCTTCCGGCTATTTAACATGGCGGCTCCAGTCTTCCTCCGCTGATGCCAGAGTGATGATTGGCGCCATCCGCGCAGGAAAAGGCCGTGCGCGTACGTAGTTCGCGGCTGATTGATTGATTGGCGGGAATGCCTTTAGCGCTGGCTGGCGGAACACGCCGGCACTAAGTTGCAGGCGCCGCGGTAGCCGACCGTTGCGTTTGTGTGGCTGTGTGCGCCGCGGCAGTTTGTACCTGCAGTTCATGTCGGTCACCTTGGTTTGTTGTCTCAGTTTCTTCCCTAAATTTTTCTGTATTTTATTTGGTAACATTGGTTATCGTGCACTTTATCTGATTACTTTCTTGGTTGTACTATTGTTTTTAAAGGGGGGAAATCTGATTGCTGCCATTAGCTCACTATAATTGAAATAAAATTCCCCACATCTGATTGCTTTAACGTCCATGATTAACATGAAACGCCTGTTAGCTGTGGCTATGTGATCCAGTTGATATTCTCCTAGTTTTGGATTTGGAGATATCTAAGTTTTTGCTTTTCTTGGTAGTTTGCGAAAATGCCAGACGTCAGTTTTAAGTGCAACATTTTACGCACGTTATCAGTCATTCACCATTTCTGTTTGTTCATAAGTGTGCTGGATATTCGCCTACAATATTCTTAAACATCTTCTCCTTCCCAGCTTGGACGCTGAAGTCACAGAGAAGTATTTTAACGTTGGCTTTATGTATGTTGGTGATTTCAGAATCTAAAGGACCCCAAAACTGATTTACTTCCTGCAAATTTCTTATGTTATTTATAGGTGCAAGGAAATTTGTAACACTATAGGTTTTATTCTTACGCTTTGCATGTCCCTAGTGTTCTTTCCTTTCTTGTCTTATGACAAATTTCATAATGGCAGTTTGTTTCTTCAAATTGATAACGCGTTTTACCAAAGTGCGAGCTAGAGTGACAATTTTTGTATCAATGCATCATGATCGTAGACCTCTATAAAGATTTTCCGTCTTACATTATAAAATTACGATCTTGGAAACATGGAAGTGATGTTGATTGGTCAGGCTACACCGAAATACGGAGATGAAGTTTAGTAGACTCCAACGATGATATGTGAAGGTATTGTCTAGGAACCAGTTATTATGCAGGACAAAACAAAATAGAAGTAATAGTTTGGGTCAAGATTTTAGACAGATAGTGCACTGAACACTAAAATGGACTTTCGATCGTTCCTGGCTTTTTGCCAATGAAACAATAATAATGAACTAACTGAGTACCTGTTATTGCCGATATATGTGTTTGTCCCAATCTTTTAAGCGTTTATCTCGACCTTCCCCCTCTCTCAGTCCGTCACCTACTCCCCCCCCACCACCACCCCATCTATCTCCTCCTTCCCTGTACTCTGGTTTGTGGAGCGCTCGACTGAGGGATGGAGGAAGTGGATAGGGAACGAACATCATCATCAGCCTCATCCTATTTCTTCCTCCCTATTCTCTCTGCACAAATGCCCGCATCTCGTGGTCGTGCGGTAGCGTTCTCGCTTCCCACGCCCGGGTTCCCGGGTTCGATTCCCGGCGGGGTCCGGGATTTTCTCTACCTCGTGATGGCTGGGTGTTGTGTGCTGTCCTTAGGTTAGTTAGGTTTAAGTAGTTCTAAGTTCTAGGGGACTTATGACCACAGCAGTTGAGTCCCATAGTGCTCAGAGCCATTTGAACCATTTTTCTCTGCACAACTCCTCCTCCCCCTGTTTGTGTCAGTCTCCTCCCCCCCCCCCCCCCCTTTAACTCTCTTAAGTTACCAACCCCACCCCCACTAGGAGGCTGGCAGTTCTTAACTCTACAGTATTTCTCTCCAGATCGTAAATGATATTTGTACCAACTGTGGTTGAAATCGGGACAGTGATTTAGGAAATACTGTGATACACACACACACACACACACACACACACACACACACACAGGATGTCCATAATTAAATTTTCAGTTTCAAAATGCCGTAGAAAGGGAACCAATGCTCAGATTGACGCGAGATTTGAACAACATATTATTGACACAGGGGGAATCATCATGGAGACGAAAATTCCCACTAGATGGCGCTGTGAGGATCTTAACATAACTGGAATCGGCTATCGTTGACAGATGAATCGCAACGTGTGGGAGGGTCGTGTGCTGTGCGTCTATTGGAGTGCAGCGCCATCTATTGGACAAATTTTCGTTAAGTGTTTTTTATCCCATGACATTTTCCCGCTGCATCAATAATATGTTACTCAAATTT
The DNA here is from genome assembly GCF_023864345.2 of Schistocerca serialis cubense. Lineage (NCBI taxonomy): Eukaryota > Metazoa > Arthropoda > Insecta > Orthoptera > Acrididae > Schistocerca > Schistocerca serialis. The sequence continues at coordinate 12,085,164 of NW_026047583.1, forward strand.
GATGTTATTCTGATCAGTGGTTCTCTCCTCCAGTTTCCTGATTGTCAATATATGATCATATAAAGCTGTATAATCTGTATACCAAAAACGGGAGAAACGACATGTTTCCACAAGAAGCTTGGAATTTAGAACCAGCAGATAATTATTTGAAAGCTTATGACACTTCTCTTTATTATAAACGAGTTACTCAACAAAGGAGGTACTGATATAAATCCCCCTAATTTCGTAACACATTATCCTTGTTATGTGATCAACAGGACACTTGGACAAAATAGGTACAAGTCAAAAGACACCAAAGACTTTGGCGGGTAAGTTTAATGATAAGGTATCAAAAGACACACTTCTCTATATACTCATGTATAGAGAAAAAAAAAAAAAAAAAAAAAATCTTACATGGGAATCTCAAAACAGAATACCTACTGAAAATATTTAAACAGAAAAACTGCATATCTATGATATCCAATTATATTCATTTTTTTTTAATTGTAGTTCACCCCGGATGGCCAACATTTACAAATAACTTTTTTTAATTTCTATACAGATTTTAATTAGTGTGCTCAAAATTGGCATTGATTCTTAAATTTAGTAGCAAGTGGGTATGGAGCACATTACGTGTGATTTTAATGCACAACCACTTCTTATAAATTAAATTAATTGTATTACATTATGCAAATTGAATTCATTACATTACATTTATAAATTTTAATACAATCTAATATAATGAATTGGTTTAATTAACATAATCAAGTATAATTAATATAATTAATTCATAAAAGAAAGCTGGCTAGTGCACTGAATGCACCCACTTGCTACACCTGTTCTTTTATGAATTATGGAATCCCTATAGAAAACCCTTACAACAGCTTCGTCAGTGGCAGCTTTGGCATGATGTAATTTAAGGAATTTAGATTGTAAGTCTACTGTAACTATAATTTAACGTACACCATCTATTCCTCTCGGTAACCGCCAAAACGTGTCAGTTGAAGAAATGTCAGCGAACTTCATAGGTATAACCGGGAAATGAGTACCAGCCTAGTGCCTAATGCATACTTGGTTTGTTGGCATAGTTTACATGTACTGAATTTCTTTCTCATCTTTCGATTAATGCTTTTACAATGATATCTCCTTAGGTGAGCTATACATTTCTTAATGCCAAAATGACCTTAAGTCCAGTAGATATACCAAATGAGTTCACATCTTTAATCCAAAGAAATACACTCTCTCCATCGTTCTAAACCATATCTGCATGTATTAAACAAGGTAACTTTGTGTAGAACCCACTGGTCTTTCCATCTATTTACATTATCACCGTTACGCAATTTCCTTCTTTACCATTGAACCACATATCGTTCAGTTGTATACTCACCAAATTCCTCCGCAGATGAACTAATTCTCGTTCTCTTTCTAAATTCGTCTGCAGCTACGCACCACAGAAGCCATTCATAATAGGAATAGAACAGGAGAGAGCAAAGTTTTTGGGTAAGGCCCGACACCCACGTCGTGGGAGGAGAGACAATGACACTAACTCAGTCGTTTCTGGAAACTCCCTCCTGACGACAAAAATAAGACAAATAGACGGCAATGACGAACTGAAATTTTCACTCCTTGTGAAAGTGTCTGATGCGGACGAGGAAAGATAAAGGGGACAATAACTCGCGAGAGTACGAGGCGCAGGTAGATAAATGAGCTTTCTGAAGCTGCTAGAATAGACACATGCCATTAAAATCTACCGCAGTCATTGTGTTATTTCTAGCTAGTCGATTCAGCATCAAAGTTTAAATTCAGTCGATCAAGAAAGCTAGGACCGTTCTTTAAATTACAAAGAGCGGACCAACAGTTGTTAGCATTCCACATAGACTATAAGTCAACTGCACTTAGTTCCAATACGATAAGCGTAGATGCACCATGGGCCAAGACTAATCTGGCTGCAAATCGCGCTCTGGGTAGCATGTGGCGACTAAGCGCGTAAGACCCGTTGTGGTATAATAATAACATTCAGAAAATATTCAGGAAGCAGAGATTGTGAGCCTCTCGATTAGAAAAAGAACGTGGAAATATCGACAGGCAAAATTAGTAATTCGTGCATGTAGAAAAAGGTCGAGCCACGAAGCATACAACAATTTCAATCGTCGTATAGTAACCGCTAAGCGAGTCGACGGCTTCTTTCCAGACTGAAATTTTAATTTTCGTTTAAAAAATCATTCATTCAGGAGAATCGTATAGACATACCATCGTTTGAGCGTCACACAGACTCCCGTGTGGGGGATAATGAAACATACGTCCTGAAAGAGTTGGAAACAAGCCGCCTGTACCGGGTAGAGGCACGATTTATTTTTATAGCAAGGACTGTTCGGCATTTGACATTTGCTTAGCTTGAATTTGTTGCGAAACGCTCCCTTATCTGGGATCAAAGCTCGAATGGCTCATGTGTATAATATGAATAAATGAAATGAGCCGCAAAATTACTGGTCAATACACTTAATGTCAGTTTCCTGCAGAATTCTTGAGGATATTCGCAGTTCGAATATAATAAATTTCTTTAAGGCAGAGAAGCTGCTTTCCGCGAACCAGCACCGATATAGGAAGCAACGCTCGTGCGGAACACGGTTTACTGGTTTCACACATTATTTCCTGCAAATCATGGGTGAAGGGAAACACACAGAATCCACAATCCGAGATTTTCGGAAACCATTTGGTACAGTGTCCACTGCAGAATGATATAGTCAGAGCATACTGATTACATTCTCACATACGTGAGAGGCTCAAGGACATCTTTAGTAATAGAACACAGTGCGCTGTCCTCAACGGCAGGTATTCGTCAGAGGGAGGATGTCGTCAGGAGTGCGTCCTAGAAGTGTGACAGGAGCGCTCTCAGTCTCTATACATGTAAATGATCTGGTGGACACAGTGGGCAGAGATCTGCGGCTGTTTGCTTGTGACGCTGTGGTGCACATGAAGGTGCCATCGTTAGGCAACTATAGGAGGATACAAAATGAATTGGGCACAACGAGGCAGCATGTTCTAAAAGTTGAAAAATGTAAGTTAACGCGGATGAGAAGGAAAAACAATTTTGTAACGTTCGAATACTGCACGAGTGGTGTGCACGTCGATAAACTATGTAGGGGTCACGTCACAAATCTATTCGAAATGAAACTAGTACGTAAGGGCCGTGGTAGCGAGGGCGAATGGACGACTCCGAGTTACTGGGAGAATTTTAAGAAAATGTAACTCATTTTTCAAGGAATACTTCAGTACTGCTCAACTGTGTGCGATCCCCAACAGGTTCGATCAAAGGAAGAAAAAAAGCAGTTCTGACGTGTGCCGCTTAGACTTGTTTTCGAGAGCTGTGATCATCATGCAGGTATTGCGGCGGTGCTTTGGGAACTCAGATGGGAATCCTTTGAGGGAAGACGACTTTCTTTGTCACGAAGCACCACTGAGAAGTTTTAAAGAACCGGAATTTGAAGCTGACTGCTGAACGATTCTACTGCCGCCACATACATTACTATTACGGTCACAACTGCAAGATAAGAGAAACTAGTGGCCCCATGAATGCACTAGACAGTCGTTTCTTCCTCGTTCCATTTATGAGTGCGCCATACAGTGACTTGTAGCTGTAGCTGGAGATGTAGACGTACTGTTACTTCTATTTTTATGCTTTACTACTAAACCTGCAATGAACACCTTGCAGAGCGTTGACTGAAATGCCGTGAGACGTTGACACTGAGCTGCCAGATACTGAAAATTTACAGTTCATGAGACGAAAAATACAAACATGTACATTTCAATACAATTAATACATCCACACACGTCAGCTTCACCCAGAGGGAAGTATTTTATAAACAACAATTTATTTACAACACCATACGTTTTATTGTGACAAGTAGTCTTCCTAGTCTCTTCAAATTATACGTTATTACTACTACATTCCGTTATTTACATGTTTTCAAAAAAACACTGCTGCTAATGAAACTCTGTCGGTGAAAGACATTTTAAACACATCTGAAATGCATTATCCTCAAATTAAATATGCGGAATTCAGTTCAGAGATTTCACATAAAAAGTGTAGACTCATTACTTTTCGGCAAATCCGCGAAATTCAGAAATGAAAAGTTCAAATGTGACAGACAACTTCCAGGTTTCGGTACATTGTTCTAAGGCACAACACAGTTTTGTCCTCAGCATTACATTGCTCCACTCACATTACCAAAACTGGTTCCGCATAAACAAGGAAAAACTGATGATGTAATGAATTTATCTTGCTTGTTCACTTTTGAGATTTCACCAGCACCTTTGTTACAGTGTGAATTATCTTAGTGGTATCTTCAACTCACAGCACCTCTTGCATTTCCCTGCCACCTTCTCAGTATAGCCCAGCGCATAGTCCACTATGTTAGGGTGCTTTAATTTTCAAACACCAGGCATTGGAACAATCTCCTGAATCGTAAGTGCTACGATAGTGATTTTTCATCGCAGGTACAGACAGCATAGAGGTAGAGTCATTAGCTTTACTTTTCAGGCAAGATTTCCGTGAAGCTCTGGCTTACAGAATCTATTCTCTATGTTAACGAAGTAGCAGGTATTACAAATATGGTATAAAAGTCACCTTACACTAATTGCTGATAAAATTTTCTTCATGAGAAAGTATATTTCCAACTATCTAGTACTGTCAAATTGCAGTAGTGAAGTGAACCATGTGCTTCAAATTCACTCCCTTCCAATTTCTTACCGCTATTGGCAAGTGAACGTGTAATAAAACTTTCGGAAAGAAATCCCTACAAATAAAAGAAAATTAACCTATTCTCATTATGATCCTCCTTGCTCTCATTATTCAGCGCTAGAGAGTATCAGCAGCAATACATTTTTTCCTAGGATTTTAGTAACAGTGAAATAAAATCAGTTATAGCACTCATCTGATGAAACATCCAAGATTTAACTCATCAGAAACTGTAACGCTCTGTGGTCCATTGGTCGCCTAACCGAACAGATAAAAACGAAATTGACAAATCTCCATGTAACCATCAATGTTCCAGTTCAATAACTGTATAGCAACATTCACATTTTGTGAGTACTTAGCTCTCAAAAACAATAGTTAGATGACACATAACATCATCGACTTCAAACTCTTCAAAGAGCTCTAAACTAAGACCAGTTCTACAACTGTGCAAGGAAACAGAAAGATCCTTACTCAAATCAAGTTGTGTTAAGAGAGAGGCCTCATAAAAAACGTGTTTCACACTACAAGTCAGTTTGCACCTGGGCATCCCAAGTACATGGGGAATTTTTACCAATTTGTCCACAAACACATGGAGTAGCCAAAACATTTAAGTTCATAAAACGTTTATAATCTGGCAAAACAAAACTGACAGATCACACCCTGCAACAGAAAAACCAAATATGTCCAAAATGTAACGAACATTCTGATGTTTGAGGATACAGAAGCCCCACATACTAAAATCTGTTTTCTCTGCGTTACCATGCACCCTACAGTTTTCAAACACGCTTACAAATCTAACACATCAATATGCCTGTACCAACTATTTTCTGCTTTCAAGAGAGAGTGTACGAACGTATCTTCATGATGTCTTAAATCAGAACGAAAAATAATACTGAAACATCTAATGGAAGTAGCCGAACTTATGTAAGTCTAAGCGGCAGTTTGTGAAGGTAATGACAAGAGGCATTACAAAAAGATGACTTATATCTTAGACACGACGGATGCAACCGTTTCTGCCAATACCATTATTTCAAATCAGTGGACGATAGAACTCTGACTTTTCTTTGGGATAATTAACAACGGATTATCGTAGGAACTAACCGTGGGTTCAATGACACGCTGCTGTAATATCTTTTCTATTTCTGCCTCTATCCTGTCTATATAAGCCTATGGTGTAGGTTAGGGCTTGACAATGAACTTGCTATGCTCCTGTCATGTAAACTGATAAGAAGAATATGTAATCACATCTGGGTACTTTGAAGATATTAATGAATGACGCTACAGTACATTAAATAAATATATTTTGCCACTTTCCGTGCCTGCTTGACACAATGACCACGGTTCTGTATTTCTTGCAATGTACGAACACGTCTTTGTTAATACAACAAAACAACAAAACTATGGCATTAGCACAACTCTCACTTCATGTGGCTTCCGATCAAGTGACAGCTCATATCTGGTGAGAAATTTGGCACTATTAATACCAACGAATTTCCATAACGCGCTTTACCAAGGGCGACGGGTTTGGCGTACTTAATGTCCACCATAAAACAGAATCGAAATAATTATGGAAATTCGTTATTTATTTTTGAGCTGTACCAGCAACATAGTTTTTAAAGACATACTGATGTTAAGTAGGCTCCACAACCTGGAAACATCACTTAGCACACTTAACAATAACAACACACCTTCAGTAACGTGTACTACAAACGAGATGTGGCGGTACTTCCTTAAATACTTTTTCTAAGTGAGCATAAAGGCAAATTTGAATTTTACTCACAACTTGAAAATACATCAGAGAAATGACTTCCACAATTACAGCTTAAATTTTTGGGTTAACGTTCACTGAAAAATTTTTAAAAAATGTCATCTGGTAGGACAATTAATTAAAAACAATTTTTTCAAAATTTTAAAATGTAAAGTAAATGACTGTTGTTGATGTTGTGGTAATCAGTCCTGAGACTGGTTTGATGCAGTTCTCCATGCTACTGTATCCTGTGCAAGCTTCTCCATCTCCCAGTACCTACTGCAGCCTACATCCTTCTGAATCTGCTTAGTGTATTCATCTCTTTGTCTCCCTCTACGATTTTTACCCTCCACGCTGTCCTCCAATATTAAATTGGTGATCCCTTGAAGCCTCAGAACATGTCCTTCCAACCGATCCCTTCTTCTAGTCAAGTTGTGCCACAAACTTCTCTTTTCCCCAATCCTATTCAATACTTCCTCATTAGTTACGTGATCTACCCACCTTATCTTCAGCATTCTTCTGTAGCACCACATTTCCAAAGCTTCTATTCTCTTATTGTCCAAACTATTTATCGCCAATGTTTAACTTCCACACATGGCTACACTCCATAGGAATACTTTCAGAAACGACGTCCTGACACTTAAATCTATACTCTATGTTAACAAATTTCTCTTCTTCAGAAACGCATTCCTTGCCATTGCGAGTCTACATTTTGTACCCAAATAGCAAAACTCCTTTACTACTTTAAGTGTCAATTCCTGATCTAATCCCCTCAGCATCACCTGATTTAATTTGAGTACATTCCATTATCCTCGTTTTGCTTTTGTTGATGTTCATCTTATATCCTCCTTTCAAGACACTGTCCATTCCGTTCAACTGCTCTTCCAAGTCCTTTGCTGTCTCTGACAGAATTACAATGTCATCGGCGAACCTCCTAGTTTTTACTTCTTCTCCATGAATTTTAATACCTACTCCGAATTTTTCTTTTGTTTCCTTTACTGCTTGCTCCATATACAGATTGAATAATATCGGGGAGAGGGTACAACCCTGTCTCACTCCCTTCCCAACCACTGCTTCCCTTTCGTGTCCCTCGATTCTTATAACTGCCATCTGGTTTCTGTACAAATTGTAAATAGCCTTTCGCTGCTTGTATTTTACCCCTGCCACATTCAGAATTTGAAAGAGAGAAAGGTGTAGACTAGGAGTATTCCAGTCGACAATGTCAAAACAAGTCTAGTAAATTGCTAGATAGCAATATTTCGAAAAGGCGTGCATAAAGTGCCTCTCGTCTCCCCCCCCCCTCCACTCCCCTGCGTTTGGTCCATTATTAATTAATATATCTTCGTAGAAACACAAGTTCTTCACTCCTTGTTGTATCGACAAGAAAATAACTTTAACTACGATCTTCCCAACAACGCTTCGACTGAAAGTCGCGTAGGTACCTCGAATTGCAAAGTTGGCTTACGGAACAACTTGATCTGACGGTATTTGATCCTGTTTGTGTAAAGATTTGAGAACGAATCGGTCAATGTGCCTTTCCGGTGAACTACTTTGGGCTTATTGCGGATACTGTGTAGTAACCAGGGGGAATGAAGTGAGTCCTGACAAGATAGGAGGTGTGAGATGCGTTTGCATATCGATTCTGTGTTTGACTTGCAACCGGTGGCGGCAATATTGAAACTAGAGTAAGGATCACTTCAAACTTGTATCAGAAACGCAATCGTAAAACGTAGCGCAAAGTTGTACGTGGATGCCCTCATACGTCTGTGTAGTACGCGCAGAACTCTGTTGAATGCACTCACTAGCTTGAACGAGTCAGACCTGTGGATTTTCTCTTACGTAAATAACCAGGGTCGTTAAATAGCTGTTCTCGACATCAAATGATTTGCGCTGCAGAAAATGTAATACCTCACTTTCCTCGAATGACATGCCGAGCATTTGTACTGAAATGAAATGGTTGGAACGATGGAGAGAAAAGCCGTTTATTGAAGTGTTACTACCTTGTGGATCCGAAGTACTTTGGGTAATTGGATAGCGTGAAGAGACGGTGCTGGCTGGAGCAGGGAAACCGCTGCTGCTAGTGAGGACCAGGGTGAGCAGCGGTCTGCCCCTGTTTGCTGAGGACGCTCCGGTCCAGGAGAAGTGCCGTGGCGAAGGGACTGACGGAGGCGTGGATGACTTGGATAGACGTACTACTTGATGTCACGACTGACGGCTTGTTCTACACGCGGAAAATTGTTTGTGTACCGAGATGAGAAGGGATAAAAATACTGTACTTTTCGAATACAGTATTCCTGTTGCGTTGCTAGTCACAATCACGTCGATTAAATATCTTGGCATAATATTGATAGGTAATATGAAACGGAGCTTGTAAGTGAGATCGGCAGCAGGAAAGGCGAATGGTCGACTTCTGTTTATTCAGAGAAATGTAGCACTGTTTAGATGATCTATATGTGACACCGCAATCACAGCACTTCTGCGATACACTCTTGAGCTCTACCCGAGTGTCTAAGATCCCAACCATGCCTTAGAGATACTGTAGATTGGTCACTGGTACGGTCTTAAAGAAGCGAGTGTTGGAGATATGGTCCTTGAACAGAAACGGGAATCACTGGAGGGGGGAAAAAAAAAAACTCTTGTCGCGAAACGCTGTTGCGAAACTTTGGACAAAAAGTCAAATATTGCTCGTCGCAATGTCAGGAGAATAATCGAGGTGAGATTTGGGCACAAAGTCAAATACCTGGATAGGTTATATTGTTAACTGTGCAGTGTGCGGTCTGGCGGTACCCTGTAGTATTCAGCCTCCTTGGTCACTCTTCATAGATTGTGACCGGATAGTGTTTCAGTTTTGTTTACAGCCGGAGATTAAATATTAGGAACATATGTTGGGCAAATCTCGGCTCATGCGAAGAACTTGGACGCTGTAGATAAACTGACTGGCCCCAAAATCTTGAAAAAGTTTGAGATCGTTACTGAAGAAGTAACTAATTATTAGTCTCACAAAGATGATCGTCCAAAGGCACAACATTCCAGCGCAATCAAATAATATTCTACCCATGCACCCCGACAGCACGATCAGTATCTTTTCAGCTTGATGACACAGCAAGTCATATCTCGGGCAACTTTGCTAATGCATCGCATTAAGCAGTTACACGCCACACGAAATTCTCTTACTTCCTCAGCGACTACACTGCACAATAAGTTTGAATGATCACTATTTCGAAACCGCATTGCAATTCCAAGGTTGTATCCGCATTTACGCCAAATTTCAAACTTGCTCAGTAATGGTGCAAAAGCGCCTCGCCCAGTGACGTTATCCTCGGGCTCGGCGGTGCTTCAAACAGCAAAGTGCTGACACATGCAGAAAGAAGGCCGCAGCTGAGAAGTTCTAGTGAGCTGTCAGTTGGACTAATGATGTCGCGTCGGCACCGTATTTCGCCACAGTTCTGCCCAATGCCACCGTGAGGAAGGCGACACGCCCTCTCTTACCCACAACTGTCCACTCACAAATGTTCTCTCATTGGCGAGTCTGCGACGGAGTCAGAAGCGCGACACCCAGAGCTGAAATCCCCCCCCGTTTCCTAAAGAGTGGCCGGCAAAATATTTCAGACACACCGACACTCAGAATCCCCACAAATAGGCCCCAGTGGCTGGCATAAAGGCGTCAATGAAACCACCCCTTTGTTCTGTGACCTACCGGGGTGATTTGCCGAGATGAGGGGCAACATTACTACCCTCTGCCTGCCTGTATTGGGGATCAGTTTGGTCTCAGTGAAGAACTGCCAGGACAGTTACATCCTCGCAGCAACGTTACGACCAACGAGATACTGTAGAGTTTCCGTGGGCGATGCTCTGTCACTCAATACATTCCGACAAAGACGGACAAGAACGGCAACGAGACCTTCGCCATGTGCGATTCCGAGGTGCTCTACACTTCTTGCACGAAGGTGTACGCTGGAAAGCAACCTGACGGAGTTTTCCGCAAGACCAACTCCCCTTCTGATGTGAATGCATGCCTCATAGCCAAGTTATGTGGATCGGGAAGAAACCTAACGACGGACAACTGGTACATTAGCGTTCCACTGGCCACTACGTTCCTACACAAGGACGAGATGACCCTGATTGGAACGGTTAGGAAAACAGAAAAGAAAATCCCTCAGGCACTCAATGGGACCACCGGCCGCTCAGTCTCCAGCAGCATGATCGGAGTCAGTGCCCAGACCACACTGGCGTGCTGCACTCCAAAAATGTCATTCTTCTCAATCTTTCACCGTGATGATCATATAGACGAATCGACTGTGGACAAGAAGAAGCATTAGGTGATTACCAGCTAAAATTAGGCCAAAGCGGTGACGACACAGTCGTTCAGTTGTGCGGAACTTCTGCACGTGCGGCTCACGTGCAGAAGATGGCCACTCACGATCTTCTTCTCGCTACTTAACGTCCCTGGAATCAATGGGCAAGTGATCCACTTCTGCAACTCTCATCAGGAAACCCTTACACGACGACAATTCCTCATAATACTCTCCCTCGCCTTTTTCATTGTAAAATGTTATCGAGACAGTAAATTTTTTCATTGTAAATTGTTCTAAAACTGTAATAAAGTGTGAACAAGAAGCTAAACGTGAAGCAAAAGTGTAGCAGAGGTCTTACACGGAAAATCAGTGAGGCAGGACAGTTGTAGACATCGAGGTGTACTGCGCCCCCCCCCCCCCCCCCCCTCTCTCTGTTTTTGTTTTAGGATCACCTTTCTAACGGAGGGTACAATAACAGAATTATCGATATGTGTTTCTTGTTTTCCCAACCCCATAACCAAGCTAGTTGTACATTACAAAATTCCCTTGTGAGTATAGTTCACCTTTTCTGTACCATCACAGTTTTCACGTTAACGTGTACTTTCATTTAATATCTTACTTCCGATTCACACAGGCATTCATATTAACAAACAAATCAACAATAATTAATGACAGTCGTAATAAGCATAATAACTACAGTTTTGTTTCCAAAATATGTTTAAACTACTTGCTAATTTCGTAGTCCGTAAGAAGCTGACGCCTTTCGGCGACAGTCGTAACGACTTGCATCTAGCTACTGCATCAGAGTGTACCTGTCATGCGGTAACCGTGACTCATGGTCTGAAGCTGTCTTCTGGCTACCGTCACTTACTTAACAAGGGTGCGGTACAAAGCACTAAGTCTCACCGTCATTCTTGTTTTCTTTTATTTTTAATTTTTTTGATAGAACTGCTCTTACAGAACATGGTGATTCAGTTAATTGCGCAACTGGCGAAAATAACAACAGGATACAGGTAGCGAAACCTTTAATGTAAATAATGAGGTTCCTAGAGAATTCATATAAAAATTCACCCTGACGGCTTCAGCGAATAGTAAAAAATTGGCATCAGAATGAAAAAGTAACTGAGTGAAGCCAGTTTATAATCATTACACCAGCATTGCATAATCACGGTAGATCTAACCATTAATTACTGAAAGGCATCAATTGGTAGAATGTAAGTGATATCTCGGTAGTGTATGAAAGCTAATAGTCATGTGGACAAATACACAGGATGCACATTCAGCAACAAAAAGTGTCTGGCCAATAATACTATCACCGTTTTAGTTCAGCTGCAATTTAAGTGAATCGTATCATTAGGAAGTGGCGCTGTAAAATTACCAACACTTTTCTGTAGTAATCTTCATACAAGTTTCGTAGCAGACAGGAATACAGAAATTTTCGTACATAATTTTTCATAAATCGGCACAGCAGTGATCTTTAGAAACTTCTACTTGCCTAGGGTGACGTGAAACAACAATCATAAAAGATAACCGTTTCTTTATATACCATCCACTACTTCTCCTGCAGGACGACAGCAGAAATTGTTATGAAAATTTTGCACTTTACTGCCGTTCATGGGCAAAACATAAAGTTTTTTGCCGTTTTGTAGTCAAAAGACAATACAGTCACTTGTACCGACTCTCATATGCGTTTGTTACAAGCATTCGGCTTAATATTTGCGAAATGCAAATTCTAATGGGAATAGCTGTAATTAAGGCTATCTTCACTTCTAGTGGTCGTTTGTGGAATGATGAGTACAAATTGTGAAGTACGGTAAGTTTTTTCCATGAAAGGAAAATTGGAATTATTGTTGCTTTTGATCAGAAATTGCGATATATTTAATATGTATGTATGACTGACTATTTTTGCTCAGAGCTTTGTGATCAGAAAGCATTTAGTTTAATGACTTTACCTCACACTATTCGTAAGGGGTGACGTAAGCTCCTAGGTGATGTAGGCGTATAGCATTCTCAAAGGAAGCACATCAGGTAAGTGAGATGAAACACGTGGTTATCACACAAAAATGAAGTTTCCGAATCAACAGCTTCTGATATCCAGTGCCTAGTTGACTACATGTAAAGATAGAACAGGAAGTCATTTATATTGCAGAAACCACGGCACACGCAACAATGAAAGGCAGTTGACGATCACTAAGCTCTTAACCGCTGAAACGCATCCCTACAGTCGCTTTAAGATGACGGAGCGTGTCGGAAGTGATCATGTCGCTGTGCCCGAGGTAAAGAGGAAGCCGCACTACGTGCCGTGGCTCGAGTACGGAAAGGTAAGTGGTATGTTGCACACGGTTTCAGCAAGATACGTAGGAGTGGAAAGCGCACAGTTTAGAAGCTACAGAATTCGGATGCGGTGTCCACCGCTCCGCTTTCATAAAACGCCTTTAATATGGACTCAGCGACTTTGGAACTTACATTCAGCGATATTACTTATAATGAGAGACATGCAAAGATGCTGAGACACTGGGTAGTTATTATATCTTTGCTGGAAATGAGGGTCGATATTGTGTGGTTGTGTGTGCTACGCAATTCGTAAATACACTACTGACCTGAAAATTGCTACACCACGAAGATGACTTGCTACAGACGCGAAATTTAACCGACAAAAAGAAGATGCTGTGATATGCAAATGATTACCTTTTCAGAGCATTCACAAAACGTTGGCGCTGGTGGCGACACCTACAACGTGCTGACATGAGGAAAGTTTCCAACTGATTTCTCATACACAAACAGCAGCTGACCGGCTTTGGCTGGTAAAACGTTGTGATGCCTCGTGTAAGGAGGAGAAATGCGTACCATCACGTTTCCGACTTTGATAAAGGTCGGATTGTAGCCTATCGCTATTGCGGTTTATCGTATCGCGACATTCCTGCTCGCGTTGGTCGAGATACAATGACTGTTAGCAGAATATGGAATCGGTGGATTCAGGAGGGTAATACGGAACGCCGTGCTGGATCCCAATGGCTCCGTATCACTAGCAGTCAAGATGACAGGGATCTTATCCGCATGGCTGTAACGGATCGTGCAGCCACGTCTCGATCCCCGAGTCAACAGATGGGGACGTTTGCAAGAGAACAACCATCTGCACGAACAGTTCGACGTCGTCTGCAGCAGCATGGACTATCAGCTCGGAGACCATGGCTGCGGTTACCCTTGCGCTGCATCACAGACAGGAGCGCCTGCGATGGTGTACTCAACGACGAACCTGGGTGCACGAATGGTAAAACGTCATTTTTTCGGGTGAATCCAGGTTCTGCTCACGGCATTATGATGGTCGCATCCGTGTTTGGTGACATCGCGATGAACGCACATTGGAAGCGTGTATTCGTCATCGCCATACTGGCGTATCACCCGGCGGGATGGTTTGGGGTGCCATTGGTTACACGTCTCGGTCACCTCTTGTTCGCATTGACGACACTTTGAACAGTGGACGTTATATTTCGGAAGTGCACGACCCGTGGCTCTACCGCTCATTCGATCCCTGCGAAACCCTACATTTCAGCCGGATAATGCACGACTGCATGTTGCAGGTCCTGTACGGGCCTTTCTGGATACAGAAAATGTTCGACTGCTGCCCTGGCCTGTGCATTTTCCAGATCTCTCACCAATTGAAAACGTCTGGTCAATGGTGGCCCAGCAACTGGCTCGTCACAATATGCCAGTCACTACTCTTGATGAACTGTCGTATCATGTTGAAGTTGCATGGACAGCTGTACCTGTACAAGCCATCCAAGCTCTATTTGACTCAATGCCCAGGCGTATCAAGGCCGTTATTACGGCCAGAGGTGGTTGTTCTGGGTACTGATTTCTCAGGATCAATGCACCCAAATTTCGTGAAAATGTAATCACATGTCAGTTCTATTTGTTCAATGTATACCCGTTTATCAACTGCATTTCTTCTTGGTGTTGCAATTTTGATCGCCAGTAGTGCAGATGAAATGAAAAGAGGTGATTTGTCATTATCAAAATTCCTTCATGACATACACATTTCGAAGTGCAACGGTTCAATCACTGTTGCTACTATTTTGTATCTAATTGCGTTTCATTAAGAATCTTTTGAGCTGACGTGCCGTTAAAGCGTGTGCGACTCACCCGTTGGATGTTCTTGTTGGTAATTCGTTGCCCTACGTCCTCGCAAGCGTGGTGATATATTTTCAGTTGATACTGCGTACTATCTCATGTTGGTATTTTCCAACAGTATCTTCATTTCCGTATTTTGGATAAAAAACGGCCGCGAGTGAAAGAAAATAGCCGACAAATTCATTTATGAAGCACAGGAAGTTAGGAAGTGGACACGGCGAATAATTAATCGGATGTGGATAAAGAACAACATTGCTTTGTCCTATCAATCATGGGAACCATTACCAATAAAAATGCCTTGGACAGAGTAAGTGCACCTTTATCTTTTACTGTGCATCTCACTCGTCACACTACCGTCGCTTATTTGATTGACTTGTAATCATTGTTTATGTCAGCAAACGCTAGTTGTATATAATATAATTTGCCTAACATCAGTAATATTACAATGTTCGCAGCAAATATGAGTCAAGAACGTGATAATCTAGTTGTTTTTTTCGTGGTAACCGAAATTTCACTTCCATAAAGTTACAAAGTAACAATCATCACTTTGTAAAAATTCGTGATGGTTTCGTTTTGCAGTTTAGGGACCAATGTTCTGTTACAGACGTTGAAAATAAAATAAATATTCGAACCATAATTTTCTATATCGCCGCCTAAGTAAAAGATGCATTAAATTAGGTGTTTATAGCGGTTGTATATTACTCTGATGTCTATGGGATGTGGGAAATTTCCTATACATGGAGATAAGTAATTACACACAGTCGGGGGGATAGTATATGATCAATTGATGTATATAGACGCGGTAGGATTGGGATTGTTTTTTCGCATGCTGTAGAGAGATACTGGTAAGTGCACTGTCTTGTGTCAAATGTGTATATACTGTATTGTGAAGTTAATGTGGTTTACATTGTGTAGCGTTTGTATATACTGCACTGTAAAGTTAATATTGATGTTGTTAGGTGACGAGTGGAGAGGAAGTCGTAAGGACGGTAGAGATATTTCCGGAGTAATTGCGGTCAAGAGAGTGTATTTCCGATACTTAGCTCATTGTGGAATGCCAATCAAATGAGACCGCGATCGTAAGATTTAACTGTATAATGAGATCAACGACTTCGGTATTCGAGAGAATGTATATAATTTTTTGGTCAGTTTGTTTCTAGTTATTCAGTGGCTTAAAGGATGCTGTACTCAGAAAAAAAAATTGGTGTGTTCTTTTAATCTATGAGTCTGGATAAGTTTGTAGAAAAAAAGCGAGCAGGCAAGGATTTGAGGGGAAGCGATCGCCGAATTTGTGGAACAGTTCTGAGAGGGACTTCCGTCCGTTGATGTAGAAGGGCTGATTACCGCTGAGTGTGACGCGTGTAGAAAGAAAGAGCAGGTTCACAGTGCTTCCTTAGGAATGGAAAAAATTGGGGCATGTAATGGGTATTGCCAATTTAATGTGGCTTACATTGTGCAGGGTTTGTATATAACGGATTGTAAATTGCTTATGTTATGGGATGAGTAGAGAGGAAGCGCGCGCGCGCGGGAGCGCGCGCGCGCGTGTGCGTGTGCGTGTGTAACTCGCTCTCGGCTATTCTGACAACAGACGTGAAGGCGCAGATGTGTCGCATATAGGCCGGCAAGCAATGGAATGCGGCCTTAACATGTGTGCTGGACCGCACTGAGTTAGGACGGTGACAGACGACTCGCGTGGCCTGGCTTGGATAGTCATGTTCGGCGTGTAGGTGATATGAATTTCTCAGGTGTTAGTTGTGAATGCGGCTGTCATCAAGTCATGTTTGAGGGGTCGAACAGAGGCCTTTGAGCGAATTGAGAGCTGTCGGACGTGTGACTTAGTGTGGGACAGGTTGATTGCGCGCGTCTGTTGAGTTATTTTGCTATGGCTATTTGGACAGATTAAGGGTACTGATGATGTTTAGAGTTATGTGTAATGCATTATTTAGGAGCAGTTCGATATTGTGCACTGAAATTAGGAGCTGTTTGCTTGTCTGCCGGCTGTGCAACATGACACCAGGTATATCAGGGCGAGTGTTTTTTGTATGAGTGATAGGTATACTCGATGCATAAATAAAATGTACGTTAAGTATTTGTGGGACGATATAGAATATGAGAGAGTTGGTTATTATTTTTACTATTTGGAGGGTTTGTTAGATCGAATTGCTGAGGCGAGTAGCTACGAGAGCGCGAGGGATGTGATTGCAGCATATCTCCATCTCTCAGCGGTTAACTAAACATGGGGGCGAGCAATGTTCTCGGCTTAAGTACTGGTGGTGTGCTCAGGCCATGAGCTAGGCCGTGTGGATTGAACAACAGTATTAGGGTCATAGTTTAGCTAGAATATTTATAGAGGAGTATGTCCGATGCGAATATAAAGGTCCAGACTGTGATGTGGGCGGTCTCGCGCTCGTGAGGTGTGAGAGGCAAAGCAGACGATTTTGAGTCATCACAGGTGACTTAGGTTAGTGGCTTCGTTTGCCACAATTTTCTTGTGTTTGGTAGGAAACACGAACTGACCATCAGAATTGAAGCTTGGCTTATTTGTATAGACAGAATGTGATTTAAGTTAATGTGGGTTAGTACACGTACTAATGCTTGCTTCCGTTTACTAACATGTTAGCCAACGAACATGGGTCGATGAAACGTGGTGGTCGGTAGGGACTTCAACTATTTCATTTCAAGTCGAGGTGGGTGTGGCAATGGCGAAAATTGATTCCAAGTCTAGGTGGACGTGGCAGTTTTCCGCATCAGACAGGTTAATTAATTGATCAGATTAATTAAATAGTCATGCGGACTTTGTTACATTCACTTGCGGAGGTACTAAGCTAGGTGGGCGCGATGGCTCATGTGTACGGACGAGTGTTTTCGCCAAGATCCTGGGTTAGATAATCGAAGCATGTGGGCTGAATAATGAGAATCAGGTGATCAGTTAACTGACGTGATAGAACTTCCCAAACATCTGAGGCGGTTGTGTGAGGTAGGTATCGGCAGGTTCGAACCTGTTCAGAAAAATAAATTTGGAATGGAACATGTACTTTGTCCAGCACGCGGTCGACAGGTTCCATCCTCTCCAGCGTTAAGTGCTCGCGAGCGCGGAACGATGTTTACGTAGCCGGCTGGACTCTGAGGCGAGTGCGGCTGACCGTTTGTGGCTGGACTCAGAGGCGCCGCTCGCCACCTACCTGGCGCACTGGCCAGGGGCTGTGCGGGCACCGCTGGTCGCTTGACGTCAGCCGCCCAGGGAGCTGCCGGTGGAGCGGGCTCAGCCGGCCGCGGGTAAGTCAGCTGCGCTCTGGAGTTCGCTGTGTGAACATGGAGAAGTCAGTTGGGACACACCAGCATGACCGTAATGACTGAAATAAAGAGTCATTTCCCCACCTGGTGACTTAGGTTAGTACAAGTGCCGCGATTTTAATAATTGAGCGGCGGAAGCATAAGTGACCGCGAAAATTCAAACTTGGACGTGACCCAATTGACTTTCCTGCCGCCATCTTAAATGACGTCACGGCGACGTCCTCGGGTGGCTGAGATATGAACTAACACACAGCTGGACTCCAGACCTTGTAGCGAGCACGGTGGATGCTGCTGCGATCTCAAAGATGTGATGTTGGAAAACTAGTGATGTCCGTACTGTTTGAAATAAAGACCTCAGTTCATTTCCCACTATTTCACAGGAGTTGACTTAGATTGGTGGAAGTGCAGTTTATTATTATTAATATTTGACGAGATTTTGATAGCTTATGACTGAAACAATAGGTGACTGCGAGAAAATTCATACTTAGTACGAGGAGGTGGCCTATTTAGTATGTGTGACCGATTATCGTGTTTGAATTTGAACTTGTGACCGATTTTTTGTTATGGTTGTCAAGGAAATGTCTTTCTTGCCGCCAAATTCAGGCGTATTGAATAAATAACAACAAATGACTGAACTTGGCGCGATTTTCTATGTTAGTGGAGGTAGGCCAATACTAATAACAATAATAAATTATAATAAATGATAAATGAACATAATAGTAAATAATAATGAATGATAATAAATAATAATAAATAATAATAAAGCCAAGTATGGTTTTTGCATGCATTATCCTGTAGGAATTCAAACTTACCGCCATTTATTCTTCTATGTCCACTAACCCAAACCTCCAGAAGTGGGCAATTTTCCTGCCAAAATTCAAAATTCCCGCGATTCTTTCTTGAGGTTAGGTTAGTGGAAGTAGGACAATTAGCCTATTCCCGATTCCGCCATCTTGGATGACATCCTGCGATGTTGCCAAGTCTACATGACATCATCTTGGATTATGTCATCGCCACCATCTTGAATAAATTTGGCAACAATGCAAAGTGGCCTGATGTGAAGGTTGCCCCACTACTCCCGTATTCAACTCTTAGTTCATTCTCTTCCAGACTCCCTCTACTCTCATAAGTAGGACACTACTCCAGACTCCCTATATTCTCAAAGGTACCAAGGCGAATTTCTGTGCGGAGAAACTTAAGTATACTGATAGTTCTCAGACTGACCTTGGTGTCGAGAGTGCCTTCGTCACTGGCGGTGACGTTTTTCAGTATCAGCTTCTGGAACACTGCTCAGAATTTACATTAGATCTCTTCAGCCTGTATCAGTACACGACATTATTCAAAAGCCTATATCGCTGCATGTGCTCCTATTCTCTGTGCCCTACAGAGCCTCTATGTGCTGTAGACCATTCATCCCTTAGTGCAATGAGTCCAGGAATGGTTTCACTTGCTCATTCTTGATGGAGCCACTATGATGTTTATGTGGGTCTCTGGTTACATCGGTCTGATAGGAAACGAGGTGCTGACGCTGCTGTGCCACAGCTTCAGTCCTCATTCCTTGGCCTGCTAGTTCTTCCAGTTCCTCATATGATCTTTTATCTACATCATACTCCAAAAGCCATCTAATGGTGTGCGGTGGAGGGCACTTTCTGTACCACTATCTGATCCCTGCAGCCCTGTTCCACTCGCGAATAGTGCGTGGCTCTAATTTCTCCAATTTTCTCCTCATAATCCGTACGAGACATCGATGTGGGGGCAGTGAAATGTTGTCCGACTTGTCCTGAAAACTGTTGTCCAGTAATTTAAATAGTAACTCCATCTGCGATTCACAAGGCTTTTCTTCTAACGTCTGCCAGTGGAGTTTGTTTAGCATCTCCCTAATGCACCCTCGCTAGTTAAACGATCCGGTGACGAAACATACCGCTCTTCGTTGGATCTTCGCTATCTGCTCTATCAGTCCTACCTGATAGGGA
Source organism: Schistocerca serialis cubense (assembly GCF_023864345.2). NCBI lineage: Eukaryota > Metazoa > Arthropoda > Insecta > Orthoptera > Acrididae > Schistocerca > Schistocerca serialis. The sequence continues at coordinate 12,105,321 of NW_026047583.1, forward strand.
TCCCAGATAGATGAACAATACTCAGGAATCGGGAGAAGAAGCGGCTTAGAAGTCACTTCTTTCGGGGATCCGCTACATTTCCTTAAGATTCTTCGGATGAAACAGAGTCTGGTGTCTGTTTTTTTTCTTTTTCTTTTTTTTTTCATGTCTCTTTTATATGGTCATTCCACTTAACGTCGCTCTGGATAGTTACGACTAGTTATTTTACGGCAGATGCTGTCTCGAGCTGTTTGTCATCAATAGTGTAGTTTTACAGCAGTGGATTCTTTTCCTATGTATGCGCAACATGTTACATTTATTTATGTTCAGGTTCAACTGCCAGACCCTGCACCAATCATCAATTCTCTGCAGGTCGTTGTGCAAATTCTTACCGTCCTCTGGCGTTGCTGTCTGCCTGCAGTAGGTGTCACTTCAGCATCTCCACAGGTCATGGGGAATTAAACATGCTCCAGCAGCTTGGACCTTCACTCGGCTTTCTCGCCAGAAAGACATCATCTTCTGTAGGTTGCGTATTGGGCACTATATTTTTAGCCATCGCAAACTAAGTGATGGTCCCACCACTGTCCTATTCCTTATGGAATGCCCTTGTTTTTCCTTTTTAACTCCCTGCATTCTCATTTATGTTTGCTGTCTGAGTTATCGGCCGTTTTAGCGAACGACTTATGGGCTGCCAACAGCGTTTTGTTTTTCTGCCGTAGATAAATGGAGAAGAAAATTTAATCTTCAGAAATTTAATTCAGGACCGCCTTTGTCTCTAGGGCGTATTTTATGGACCTTTCTCGAAGTCCACGTTTTTATCTGTCTTTCCTTCCGCTGATTGGGCTTAACGTTTAGTCGTTTATAACTCCCAGGATTATATGCGCCCGTGTCTGAACTGTAAAACACAAAGACGAAAAAGGTGTTTCTGTGCCCTAAAGCAAAAGAAACGGAAACTGTGCCTACAAACACCACTACCGCCAGGTCCATCATCGTGTTACTCACTGGTGATACCAACTCGTTCGGCAAGCCAGCTGTACCCCGGACCGTCGCATTCGCTGTCACTGACCTACACTGCATCGGACATGGCTTAGACATTATTCTGTATGTAGCAACAGTTACATCCCTGCCCACCCTGTTAAAGATTACAAGATAAGCCCAGTAACTACATTTAAATATTATGGTGCTATCACTTGTGGGACAGGATTTCACAAAGGTTCATTGGTACCTCGAATGTGGACTGCTAATACCCTGCATCTTCCCATAATGCTTGTGTAGCCATTGTGGAAAAGATGCTCTCTTAAATGGTAACTACCTGTGGTATACTTCCATGAAGTGTAACACAGTTCTTCACTCTGCTCGAGCACCGAACAACAGACAGTAGTGGTGTTGAAGAGAAGACCATCAACCAAATTTGGGTGAGAAGTGGCTGCCAAACATCAGACTGGTTTGGAAGTGTATCAAGAGTCTTACTCAATCACTTTTTTAACAATTCAGGAAGGAGGGTTAGGTAATGTATTCAGCAATGTACACCTCGATACATGCTTACATATCTATGATCTACTTAATGGAGGAAGTCCAGTTTCATCCTCTTCCTTTTACTGGCAACATCTTTCAGAAGGAGGACACATTAATGTGATATATGGGGGAGGTTCCACAGTGCATCTCACAACTAATGCAACTTGGAGCCAACTATCATGCTCGTATCCATCTTCTTTCACAATATGAGTAGGCGTGATGCCTACTTCCTCGTTCAACACTTGGTTGATTCTGGGTTGAAATGTGATAAGGTTAGTCATTCCTGCTACCATTGAAAAGAACATTTCGTCTTCCAAGAGAACCACATCAAATATATTGCTTTGATTCCTAGAACCGCTTTGACTCATGAACGTGTCTCTTCAGAGTCTTCGCTTCAGGAAGACATGCGTATCACCAGACCACATATTCCAATGATGCAAGATTTCAGCTTGTGATAGAGAAGGGGTCTGTCCACATGAAATCCTGGATTTGTTGGAGACGCTCTATGAAACCGCATTGCCTGACATAACCACACTGTCCAGTATACTAATGGGCACTGCAATAATGGAAGTGGAGGATGTGCGAGATGGGAATGTTTGTCTGGAGTCCATTGTTTAGGAGAATATGCTAGATTATAGACGAATACCGATGTATGCTTCCTCACGTACATTTTAGAGTAGTTCTACCTGAGAACATAGTCTCTGGATTCTGCTTTCTATTTCGTCATGCCAGGGCTTTCGTGGGATTCGGTACACGCAATATGTCAGCATTGAAAGGTTGACTGGTATTGACCTCTTGCTCTTCTATGAATGCAGAATTCGTGGGAAACTTTACCAGTGACTGCACAGTACTGCAAGACGAAAAACCCATGGATGAGTGACGAGCAGTACAGGCGATCTAATGATTTATCTAACATCATTTACTTAGATGTAAACCACCTCTGTGGGTTTGCCGCATAACAGAGCCAGCCATTTCCAGAGTCCCGATGGATGTGTGAAGGAGAAATTGCCAGAATGAAGGACAAGATCCGTGAACCAGGTGGGGATGTTGCTCGTGGGCGAGATCCGCCAGTTCTAAGACCAGGATCTTTCTTTAACCATGATGAACAGTCAGGTGCCAGTATATTAACAACTTCGGTATGGAGCCTTTAGTGGGCCTGGGCTCTCTGGACACGGCTGGGGAACAAAGAGCATTACATTCTGCCCTGTAGAAACCTCAAGTAATGCCACAGATTTGGTATGGAATATGTTAGAATCACGCGCAGAAACTACTCCGAGCAATGTTGCCATGTGAACTTTAAAATTTTCCCGGTAAATTGGCTGTTAAAACAAATTTCGGGCTTGCAGCCGGTCGTCGTTCAATCCTTCGCACGATATTTTAACTCGTCATCTGCCAGTCATTTTCAGATGAGCCGTCGCAGACTGTCTGCGACGGCTCACCTGAAGATCTCTGGCAGTTGCCCAGTTGAAATATCGTGCGAAGTATTGAACGACGACCAGCAGCAAGCCCGAAATTTGTTTGAAAATGTTGCCATGGATTTCCATGTTAATGAAAGACGGTAGATATGTCCTAGATTCCAGTGCAGTCCATGAAGCCTGTCTAGATTAGTATGTGTGTTGTGGACCTCTCCTTTCAGTATGAGTTTGCGAAGCCAAAATTCGTCAATCCCATTGTATGGATGTAGTCAGTTTAATCTACTGGGTTAAAGGCATCGATCCATGTGAAATAATTAGATATTAGTGAAGAACTTAACACTTCTGGACACGCAGGTAATAATCCTTTTCTAATAATACCAGAAAACAAGTAGGTTATTGGCCTAATCAAAGATGAAGTGAATGGATCACAGAATGTGGAGGTTGTTGGCACTCATATCAAAGATGTGCAAGTACTGCGTAGATGCAGATGCCACCCAGTGGCGGGCTAATGGTGTGCATAGTGTGGTCTCAAATGTTATCTCGATAGAGAATTAGTGTGTCTGACCATTTGTGGAGCCGCACCAATCCCATAAAGCAGTCTACAGAGATTTCATGAGAGCTGCTGCATCATAACATACAGTTCATCTGTGCGGATGGGATTGGCACCATATGGTATTCACAATACTCATTGGAATAACTGTGGGGCTCAATAATTTGTGAGTCCCCCCAGTGGGTCCACAAATCTTTTGTGGATACGTGAGTAGCGATCACGGGACCCCGAGTTAATGTGGCCCTCCTTCCTTTCCAGGCTGCATACCATCCTTTTCCGCATCCTTCCCCATCCCGCATCTTCGCCCCCCTCTCACCTCCGCCTCTTTCCTTCCCTTTCTCCCCTTCTGGGAGTATGTTCACTGCCTACGTACGGAGACAGACGATCGAAACCGTACCACAGTCTCTCTTCTTCGCTTTCTCTGCTGGCAAGTCTTTGTCCGTCCTTTATCCTACTCTTTTCCTTATCTCTCCTCTTTACCCCTTTCTCCGCTGTGGCGTTTGAGACCTGTCTACTTTCCTTTCCTTTTCTTTGCACCTCCCTTTCTCTTTCTTCTTCCCTGTGCGTGTCTGAAGCCCGACCCATGCATTCCCATGCGTCGCATGTGACGGGGTAACGCGTAATTCCCCGCCCCGGGTAGAGAGGTAGGACATGTACGTACTCCCTGGTAAAGGCCAGGCCTAGGGAGGGGTCATTACCCAAGCTGATACCTTCCAAATGTGCCAATTGGTCCCTCCGTCCGTTTCTCGGGAGGTGTGACCTGAGGTGTGAACAATCACCTAAGGCGGGAGTGCCCTCAGAGAGAGTCCCCACAAGGAAGGAGCGCGCCATCAGAGACGCCGGTCATCATGTGGGATACTTCCGCAATGGTTTCCTCATCATCTACTATGTCTGCTCACAAGCATAAGTTCAATGAGTCTCAGCGAAGCACAGTTCTTTCATCGTTGCCACAGTTCGTTGTTCTTTCTCAGTCGGAAGAAGATCAAGACTTCTCCACGGTCAACCCTTTCATTATTCAGAAAGGTGTCGACGCAGTTATAGGTCCTGTAAAGTCTTGATCCCGATTATAAAATGGCACCTTGTTGTTAGAAACAGTCAGTGCCTTCCAGGCACAAAAATTGCTACACACCTTCCCTTTCTGGATGGAAGTGCACCGCACTTTAAATTCGTCACGTGGGGTCGTTTACACACGCTCCATCGACGGATTGTCCGACGAGGAATTTCAAAACTACCTGTCGGACCAGGGCTTAACGGCTGTTCATCGAGTCATGAATGTACGGGTTTGAATGATTGTCAAATATCAAGAAGACAATGGTTGACATGAACGAGTTTAACTCCCATCGACCATAAAAGCGGGCTATGAGATCATTTCCGTTCGCCCTTACATCCCAAACCCTACGCGTTGCTATCGGTGTCAGCGGTTCAATCACACCAGCCAGTCCTGTTCCAATCCGGCCAAATGCGTTACGTGTGGCAAGGATGCCCATGCGGGTGCTTGTCCACCTCCATCTCCTCGTTGCACCAACTGTATGGGTGACCATGCTGCTTACTCTCGTGATTGCCCCGTTTTTATGGGCGAAAAGCTCATCCAGGAAATCATAGTGAAGGAAAAGGTGTCGACCTTTGCTGCTCGAAAGTTATTCGCCAGTTGTTAAGCCCACTGTGCCTCACACAGGTAAATACAGCACTCCCCTTGCCTCTCCTCGGCCAACAAACGAGGCAGCAAGGCAAACTTGTGGTCCCACCTTTAGCGCCACGGTTGTCGGATCGGCCAGCGCCAAAATATCCTGTTCAACCTCCCCACTCTCGCTTGCTAGCTCTATGGCTCACCCTTCATCGGGTTCTGCTAAATCTCGAGCCCAAAAGTCAGACACCAAGACTTCGAAAAAAGAGCATACTCGTGAAGATTTTTTACGTACCCCAGGTTCACAACCATCGGTTCCTCGTTCCTCTCTACGTCCTGTCTTCAAGAAGGCTAATAAAAAACCCAGTTCCTCTCCTTCTCCGCCACGGCGTGTCTCATCTGCAGCACAACCTAGCGGTAACCGCTCTCGGCCGTCTTCTGTGTCGCTGAGGAGCACAGCTGGCGGCCGATCAACCGGCCGATCGCTGGTGGCAGGAGCTGCTCCCGAACAACCTATAGATCAAGATCTTCTACCTTCGGATAACTGCCGTTCCACGCTGTCGGTCGCAAGCTCTGAGCAGTCGTCGAGTTGAGGGCAACATTGCTCACTTTCTTTCATTTTCTGTCCACCCTACGTCCATTATGCACTGGAATATCCGCGGCATTCTAGCCAATCGGGATGAATTGACGATCCTCTTACGATCCTACTACTTCCTTCCAAGCAGTCGCTGTCCGTCTTTCCCTTTCTGGATACACCTTCTCTCTTTGTACTGTATACATTCCATCGTCCACACCAATGGCACGAGCTGATCTCCTTCATTTTCCTGGTCAGATTCTACCCTCCCTATTTGCTGGTTGGGGACCTCTGCAACCTTCTCTGCGCGGCTCACTATTGATAGACGTCTTACACCAAGCGGATCTTGTTTGCCTCAACACTGGGAACCCTACATTTTCGTCTGCCTCCACGACAAATTTCTCTCATTTGGACCTTTCGGTCAGTACTGTTCCGCAAGCTCGGGGCTTCGAATGATTCGCTCTTGCTGATACACACTCGAGTGACCACTTTCCATGTGTCCTTCGATTGCAGCCACAACTGCCATATATGCGCCCGAGACGCTGGAAGTTTGCCCAAGCCGATTGGACACTTATTTCGTCTCTAGCGACATTCGATGACCGTCACTTTACTAGCGTCGACGATGAGGTCACACATATTACCGACGTTATTCTTACAGCTGCGGAACGTTCAATACCTCGCACCTCCGAATTGCCCCGGCGCCCCACAGTTCCTTGGTGGAACGAGGCTTGCCGTGACGCAATATGTGAGCGGCGACGTGCTCTTCGCATTTTCCGACACCATACTACTTTGGCCAACTGTATCTGCTATAAGCAGTTGTGTGCGCGATGCCGTCGCGTCATCCGCGATAGCAAGAAGGCAAGCTGGGACTTCTTTATTAGCTCATTTAAAACCTTCACACCCTCCTCGGAAGTTTGGAGTCGGTTTCGACGGTTATCTGGCGCGCCTGGTTTCTCCCCGGTCTCTGGGTTCACTGTCGCGCATGATACATTAGCGGACCCCGTCACAATTTCTAACTCATTGGGTCACCACTTTGCTGAGATTTCGAGCTCTTCAAATTACCCGCCAGCGTTTCTCACGAAGAAGCGTGCAGCGGAAATGCAACCGCTTGCTTTCTCTCAAAAATCGCGAAAACTACAATACTGTTTTCTCCATGTGGGAACTCCACTATGCCCTGTCTTCTTCTCGCGTTACCTCCTTCGCCTTTATAATCGAATTTGTACTTTCCAGGTTTCGGAATAGGAACGACAATAGCTTCCCGCCATCGTCTGGGAAAAGTACTATCGGTACAAACATCTCCCCTCTAGCTATCGCCCCATTTCTCTCAAGCATAGTGTATGTAAGGTTTTGGAGCGTATGGTGAATTGCCATTTAGCGTGGTGGCTGGAGTTCCGCAGTCTTTTAACCCCTGCCCAATGCGGTTTCCGAAAGCATCGTTCTTCAGTTGACCATCTTGGTGCTCTCTCCACTTATATCATGAACAATTTTCTCCGGAAACGCCAAACTGTAGCAATATTTTTTGATGTGGTGAGAGCTTACGATAGCTGTTAAAGGACAGGCATCCTCCACACACTGTTCTCTTAGGGCTTTAGAGGTCGGCTGCCCCTTTTTCTTCGTGAATTTATGGCAGAGCGCACATTTAAAGTGCAGGTGAACACTACGCTCTCCCGTAGTTCCTCCCAAGGATACGGGGCACCCCAGGGCTCCGGGCTAAGTGTTGTCCTGTTTTCTGTTGCCATAAGTCCAATTATGGATTACATCCTTCCTAATGTCTCGGGCTCCCTCTTTGTGGACGGTTTTGCGATCTACTACAGCTCTCAACGGACCAGCCTTCTTGAACGACGCCTTCAAGGGTGTCTCGATCGCCTCCACTCTTGGAGCATAGAAACCGGCTTCCGGTTTTCTCCCAGTAAAACCGTTTGCGTTAATTTTTGGCGCCGTACAGAGTTTCTTCCATCTTCCCTACATTTAGGCCCTGCCAACCTTCCGTTCGCGGACGTCGCCAAATTCTTGGATCTTATGTTTGACAGAAAACTATGCTGGTCCTCCCACGTTTCCTATTTTTCGGCTCGCTGTCTGCAATCCCTCAACACCCTCCGTGTCCTGAATGGTACCTCCTGGGGAGGGGATCGAGTGGTCCTTCTCCACCTCTATCGCGCCTTAGTGCGATCGAAATTGGACTATGGAAGCATAGTTTACTCCTCTGCTCGGCCGTCTATTCTTCGGCGTCTCGACTCTATCCACCACCGTGGATTACGTTTAGTGTCTGGAGCTTTTTACACCAGCCCTGTGGAAAGCCTATATGCTGAGACTGCTGAACCTCCGCTGTCCAATCGGCGAGCTGTCCTTCTGAGTCGTTATGCTAGCTATCTGTCTTCCATGCCTTCTAATCCGGCTCGTGACATTTTTTTCGACGCCTCCTTGGATTTAGGGTATGCAGGCCGCCCTTCCTCCCTACTACCACCGGGAGTCCGCTTCCGTCAACTGCTCCATTCTCTTTCCCTCCACTTTCCTAAAACTTTCTTGACAACTTGGGGTACAGCAACGCCTTGGCTCCGACCCTGGACCTGCCTGCTCCATGACGTTGCTCAGTTTCCCAAGAATGGTACACATTCTCTTGTTTATTGTCGGGTATTTGCTGCTGTCTGCGCAAAAATGAAGGATGCCACATTTATTTACACTGATGGCTCCAAAACATCTTTTGGTGTTGGGAGTGCCTATATTGTTGGCGACACCCCCAATCTATTTCGGCTTCCCGACCAGTGTTCGGTTTTTACCGCGAAGCTTTACGCTGTTTTCCAGACTGTCCAACACATCCGTCACCATCAGCAGATACAGTACGTTACCTGCTCCGATTCTCTCAGCACTCAACCCTTTCCACCCTCTGCTCCACCGGATTCAGGACTGCCTCCACTTGCTCCACTTCGGGGGGGGGGGGGGGGGGGGCGTCTCTGTGGTGTTCCTCTGGATCCCAGGACATGTTGGTATCTATGGAAATGAGGCGGCCGATATAGCGGCCAAGGCTGCAGTCTCTCTTCTTCAACCAGCTATTCGCATGATTCCCTACGCCGATCTACGGAATGTTTTATCTCTCGTCATGCTGCTCTTTTATGGCACGCGCATTGGTCGACACTTCCCAATAAGAAATTGCGGTACGTGAAAGCTCTTCCTTGTGCTTGGACCTCTTCCTCCCGAACGCATCGTCGAGAAGAGGTAATTTTAACTAGACTCCGGATAGGGCACTGTCCTTTTAGCCATTGACATCTTTTAAGCGGCGATCCTCCCCCACTCTTACAGTCCACAGCTGAGAGCAGTGGCGACAGACACCTTTTCCTTGAGTGCCCCTATTTTACTCCGTTACGAGCCCGTCTACAGCTGTCGCGTGATATATCTTCCATTTTAGCAGATGACACGCGCTCAGCCGATCGCGTCCTCGAGATTATTAGTGCCAGTGAGATGACGTCAGTCATTTGAAGTTGTTTTTGGGGACAAACAACCCCCTTTTACAGTGTTTTTTAAGCTATCCTTCTATTTTTAGTTTTCCCTCTTTTAGTTTTGCCCCCATTGCTGCCGGTTTCCAGTTTCGTTTTTTACCTTTTCCTAAGTCACAGACCGGGCGCTAATGACCGTAGCAGTTTTGCGCCCTGAAACCATAACAAAAAATTAATTTAGTTGAAAGTGGGGGATGAGTGTGTGTAATAATGGGATGAGACACACTGTGCGCGCGCGCGCGCGAGCGCGCGCGCGTGTGTATGTGTGTGCGTAAATACACACCTGGAAATTGAAATAAGAACACCGTGAATTCATTGTCCCAGGAAGGGGAAACTTTATTGACACATTCCTGGGGTCAGATACATCACATGATCACACTGACAGAACCACAGGCACATAGACACAGGCAACAGAGCATGCACAATGTCGGCACTAGTACAGTGTATATCCACCTTTCGCAGCAATGCAGGCTGCTATTCTCCCATGGAGACGATCGTAGAGATGCTGGATGTAGTCCTGTTGAACGGCTTGCCATGCCATTTCCACCTGGCGCCTCAGTTGGACCAGCGTTCGTGTTGGACGTGCAGACCGCGTGAGACGACGCTTCATCCAGTCCCAAACATGCTCAATGGGGGACAGATCCGGAGATCTTGCTGGCCAGGGTAGTTGACTTACACCTTCTAGAGCACGTTGGGTGGCACGGGATACATACAGACGTGCATTGTCCTGTTGGAACAGCAAGTTCCCTTGCCGGTCTAGGAATGGTAGAACGATGGGTTCGATGACAGTTTGGATGTACCGTGCACTATTCAGTGTCCCCTCGACGATCACCAGTGGTGTACGGCCAGTGTAGGAGATCGCTCCCCACACCATGATAGCGTGTGTTAGCCCTGTGTGCCTCAGTCGTATGCCGTCCTGATTGTGGCGCTCACCTGCACGGCGCCAAACACGCATACGACCATCATTGGCACCAAGGCAGAAGCGACTCTCATCGCTGAAGACGACACGTCTCCATTCGTCCCTCCATTCACGCCTGTCGCGACACCACTGGAGGCGGGCTGCACGATGTTGGGGCGTGAGCGGAATACGGCCTAACGGTGTGCGGGACCGTAGCCCAGCTTCATGGAGACGGTTGCGAATGGTCCTCGCCGATACCCCAGGAGCAACAGTGTCCCTAATTTGCTGGGAAGTGGCGGTGCGGTCCCCTACGGCACTGCGTAGTATCCTATGGTCTTGGCGTGCATCCGTGCGTCGCTGCGGTCCGGTCCCAGGTCGACGGGCACGTGCACCTTCCGCCGACCACTGGCGACAACATCGATGTACTGTGGAGACCTCACGCCCCACGTGTTGAGCAATTCGGCGGTACGTCCACCCGGCCTCCCGCATGCCCACTATACGCCCTCGCCCAAAGTCCGTCAACTGCACATACGGTTCACGTCCACGCTTTCGCGGCATGCTACCAGTGTTAAAGACTGCGATGGAGCTCCGTATGCCACGGCAAACTGGCTGACACTGGCGGCGGCGGTGCACAAATGCTGCGCAGCTAGCGCCATTCGACGGCCAACACTGCGGTTCCTGGTGTGTCCGCTGTGCCGTGCGTGTGATCATTGCTTGTACAGCCCTCTCGCAGTGTCCGGAGCAAGTGTGGTGGGTCTGACACACCGGTGTCAATGTGCTCTTTTTTCCATTTCCAGGAGTGTATAAACTTGGATACTTTTGATCACATAGTGTGATTTGTTATTCATGCATCTGGTTGAAAGTACTTAGAAGTTCTCTGCGCCCTCGACTGGCAATGCTGGAATTTAATATGGTGTTGGCCCACCTTAGGCTGCCATTTCCCAAGAAACCACCAGGCTGTTATTCATGGAGTGCTGCACTGAGGAGAGGCATCGATGTCGGTCAGTGAGGCCGGGCACGAAGTCGGCGTTCCAAAATATCCCAAAGGTTTCTATAGGATTCGGGTCAGGACTCTGCAGAACAGTCCATTACAGAGACGTTATTGTCGTGTAACCACTCTGCCACAGGCCATGGATTAGGAACAAGTGCTCGATCGTGTTGAAATACGCACTCACCATCCCCAAACTGCTCTTAAACAGTGGGAAGCAACAAGGTGCTTAAAACACCAATGTAGCCCTGTCCAGTGATAGTGGTACGAGAAACAAGGGGGTGCACGCCCACTGCGTGAAAAACACGACCACACCATAACAATAAAGCCTTCGAATTTTACAGTTGACACTAAACACACTGGAAGATGACGTTCGCTGAGCATTCGCCACACCTACACCCTGCCATCGGATCACCACATTATGTACTGTGAGTCATCATTCATCACAACGTTTTCCCACTGTTCAATCGTCCAATGTTTACTCTCTTTACACCAAGTGAGGTGTCGTTTGGCATTTACCGGCGTGATGTGTGGCTTATGAGCAGCAGCTCAACCATGAAATCCAAGTTTTCTCAACTCCCACCTGACTGTCATAGTACTTGCAGTGGATCCTGATGCAGTTTGAAATTCTGGTGTGATGGTCTGGACAGATGTCTGCCTGTTACACATTACGACTAGCTTCAATTGTTTGTGGTGTCTGTCAGTCAGACAAGGTCGGCCTGTGCGCTTTTGTGCTGTACGTGTCCCTTCCCATTTCCACTTCACTATCACATCGTAAACAGTGGACCTAGGGATGCTTGAGTCTGGAAATCTCGCGTACACACGTGGCACCCAATCACCTGGCCATGTTTGAAGTCCGTGAGTTCCGCGGAGCGCCCCATTCTGCTCTCTCACCATGTTTAATGACTAGTGAGGTAGGTGATATGGCGTACCTGGCAGTAGGTTGCAGCACAACGCACCTAATATGAAAAAATACGTTTCTGGGGTTGGCCGGATGCTTTTGATCACATAATATAGTAAATAGACGCATTGTGTGTACATCAAATACATACCGTTGTAAATAAAAATGAAAAATATTAATAAGCAAAAGACAGTAAAAAATGTATTACAGAAACAAAATTGTTCATAATCTGTTGGTTAGTTTGTTGGAGGGTCTATAATAGTTACATCCAAATCCTGCAGCTGGATGATTACTAGTTACAGCAAACATGAGTTTTTTCCCAGTAATGCTAAGACCTCGAATGGAAAAGCCTACATAGTCGACTTAGTTATGAAGGGTTATAATAAGGGGGGACGAAGGTGAGCTCGAATCTTATTGGTCCACCTTGGTTTCGTACTATTTTATTGTGCTCCAATTGGCTGAGAGAGGTGGAGTGATAATATGCGAGTTTTAAGAGTACATCAAATAACCTTAGAGTTACGTCACGATCTCGAATATAACTCGCACAATTGCCTAAGGAGTGGGGTTAGTTCCCATGGATGACCTTGATGAAATCCCAGTGGTTTCCTGGGAGAAGGAGTGATCTTGAATATAAATTGGCGAAGTGGGTAATTTGACGCTGGATGTTCAATAAGTGGTAAGATTATCTTCGCTGAAACATACATTGCTATACTGTTGCCCTTTAAATCTCGTCCTCTTAAATCCTGTTCTCTGGTGATGCCTGTCCCTCTAAATCTAGAACATACGCTGCTATCCTGTCCCCAGACAAAGCTTATTTCACTCGCATGTGACACTTACTGGGATAGAAATTTCAGTATCATTAGTGCATATAACTAGTGCATAACATTTTTTTCAATTAAATGATGTTGACTCAAGGAACCAGATTCCTGTGTACTGTAGAATAATTTTTACATATCAGTAAATAGTTCGTTAATTGTAACAAAAGTTCCACCTCATTTTGCCACTGAAGTTATATTTTATGGTGGTTTTTGTTTTGAAACGAGTTTTCCTCCGGTATTAAGATGAGCACTGAAAGGAAATGCATATTAACATTTTGAGGACTGAGCAGCTAGGGTTTAGTTCATACGGGGGATTCTGTGATATTTCACTTTCTTCACTTTGTAAGAGCGCGCTTTGCCTGTGAAATCCTGCAAAGAAACAGACTTAGAAACATAATTAACCACAACACTAAGAATATCCCTGGTGCTAATAAAACAGGACTTCATTTCCAAACTGTTTGAAATTTTTTCGTATTAAGGCATATATAACAAATTACAATTCTGACATTACTAGTAAATTACATTGTACAACGCAATAATGTGTGCTCATTCATTTCTTACAGTTCCCTACACACAAACCGTCCAGAAGGCTAACGATGTTGCCCTTGGAGTTAGCAGAGGAGGTAAGTGTTTTTGTACATTATTCAGTCATTACTGGGGGATGGGGGGGGGGGGGGTGACATTGACATATTAACAACTAAAATATGCAGCGTTGATATTGCTCAATGAAACTAACTGAAAATGCAATTTTACATTGGAAATTGGTTACATTTACCTCACCGTGTAGAATTTCCAACGGTTTTGGAAAATGAATCTGTATATCACAATATTCAAAGTAGTGCATGGCATCTCTCGCATTTGTGGAACATCATTACTGTGTATTAAGTTTTTAGTGAGCGTATTTCTTTTACGTGGTTAATTTCGTGGAAAATGTACTTCCGTGTGTTTTCTTCATAATTGCTAGGAAATCGTATCATATTGCTCAAAAGTGTAAATTGTCTCACATTTTTTCACTTGACCTTCTTTGTCGATAAATTACGTTGAAAAATCAAAAACGTAATGGTAGGACACACAAATGTTAGTTATTTTCGGTGTCTTATGTATGGTCTGTTATTTACAATACTTATAAAAGCAAACACACTTGAATGTTTTTCTAGGTTGTTAATACTTTATCTCATTGTCGATGTACGCACATAAAGTTCTGCATCACCGCAGTTCCCAGAACTCCTGAAAATTGATGTTGACTGTGGATGTTGTATTACAGGCAGTCTGACTGTTCAGAGAGATCAATAAACCCACCCAAACACGTAAACAACCATGCATGAGCAACGACTATTACACAGACGGGGTCCGACAGCCGATCAGTTCTAGTCATTCCACCAGGAAGGCGGTACATGCTCGTGTTGTCTGTAGGTCAACCTTGCTTAGACAGTCAATACCGCGGTTTGGTCGCTTCCACATTGTTACTTTGTGCCAGCAAGGGCTCTCAACAAGGGAAGTGTCCAGGCGTCTCAGAATGAACCAAAGCAATGTTGTTTGAACATGGAGGAGATAGACAGGAACTGTCGATGTCATGCCTCGATCAGGCCGCCCAAGGGCAGAGGATGACCGCTACCTACGGATTATGGCTTGGAGGAACCCTGACAGCAACGCCATGTTGAATAACGCCTTTTGTGCAGCCACAGGACATCGCGTTACGACTCAAACTGTGCCCAATTGGGAGTGATATTGCGCATCATGCAGCCTAAGTCCATGGCTAGGTCCACCTATGCAACTACGACACCATGCAGTGCGGTACAGATGGGCCCAACAACATGCAGATTGTACTGCTCAGGATTGGCATCACGTTCTCTTCACTGACAAATTTCCCATATGCCTTAGAGACAATCGTCGGAGACGTGTTTGGAGGCAACCCGGTCATGCTGAACGCCTTAGACGCACTGTCAAGGGAGTGCAGCGAGGTGGAGGCTCCCTGCTGTTTTGGGGTGGCGTTATGTGGGGCCAACGTACGCCGCTGGTGGTCATGGAAGGCACTGTAATGGCAGTACGAAACGTGAATGCCATCCACTGACCGATAGTGCAACCATATCTGCAGCATACTGCCAAGGCGTTCGTCCTCATGGAAGACAATTCGCGCCCCCCATCATGCACGTCTTGTGAATGACTTCCTTCAGGATAACGACATCGCTCGACCAGAGTGGCCGCATGTTATCCAGAAATAGACTCTCTCTAACGTGGCTGGGATAAATTAAAAAGGGCTGTTTATGGACGACGTGACCCACCAACCACTCTGAGGGATTTACGACAAATCGCCATTGAGGAATGGGACAATTTGGACCAACAGTGCTCTGAAGAACTTAGGGATAGTATGCCACGACGAATGCAGGAATGAATCAGTGCAATAGGACGTGCTACTATGTACTAGAGGTACCAGTGTGTACAGCAGTCTGAACTACCACCGCTGAAGGTTTCGCTGTATGGTGGTACAACATGTTATGTTTAGTTTTCATGAGCAATAAAAAAGGGGAGGGGGGAAATGATGTTCATATTGATCTCTCTTCGAATTTTCCGTACATGCTCTAGAACTCTGGGAACAAAGGTGATGCAAATCTTTGTTTGATGTGTGTACGTAGTTCTTGTTTATTAAACACGTTTTCAAATTTTGGTCTCCCCCCTCCCTGAGGCTCAGGGTTCTATCATGAGCTCACGCATGGCTTATACAGGACCCAGAGTTATTCCAACCGTTTTTTCCTTACCACTCTGCATTTCCGTACCCATTATCCTCGTTTCCTCCCTGTCTTAACTCCTTCCCCTCTGCCCCCACTTTCCCCTCTTGGTTTTTGTACCTACAGTATGTTGACCTGGCCAGCCATCTGGTTTTCTGTATTCCTTCCAGTTTTGTTGCCACTGCTTTTTCTTTTTGATCCTTCCTTGTTTAGTGTTTCTGGTCCTTCTTTGGAGTTTGACCTCCACTTATAAATTTTCTCTCTGTAGTGTGAGATGAACAATTTGGGGAATAACTCCCTCCTAGTACCTATGACGTTGATACCTCTCCCCCTTTTTTCCCTGGGGTAGCTCCACATGGCATTCTCTCCTTCAACTCTCCCATTGGGCGTCTTCCACCCTCTGCCATTTCGTATTGGCCATACAAGGTTGACCAGCAGTTTTTTACCCAGCAGTGAGCGCCGCGCCCAATCCCCCTCACCTTGTAGTTGCGCCCCTCCCCCTCCACCACAGTCATCCATATTTTTCTGGATTGCCCCTGCGTTTAGGCCCTTCTCACTACATATCCCCTCCAATCTTCCTTGTCCTGCGTGTTAGCAGATGATCCTCAGATGATAACATCTGTCCTCGGTTCTCTTCGCGAAAATGGTGTGTCTTCCGGTGTCTAAATCTTCGAATATTCGTCTTGAACTGGAGGCCATTAGTTAGCGTTCACTTTGCTTATGGAGCCCTTGGCCTTGCCTCCGCCGTGGCCGGGTTCTTCTCCCCTTTTTTTCCCCCAACATTTTGCCTGGTTTCTCTGCCATTTTGATTCCCCCTTTTTGATCTTCTTCTCGTGGTGTTGCCCACATTATGTCACGATCATGGTATTGCGCATGCTACGGTATTCTGTATGGAATTGTATGGTGTGGTGTGGTGTGGTGTGGTGTATGATATGGTGTGAGAGGTGGAGCTGATGCTCCAAAGCGCATTGCGTATCTGTGATGGTCCTGCTCTCTCTGTTTGCGCCCACCCCATCCTGATCTTTCCTCTCCCGGCTGCCCTTTCGTACCTTTCACCTCTTTCTTTGCCCATTTTACCTTCCCCCTGAATGACTGACTGTCCTTCGTGTTGTCCCTCTCTCTGTTTGTGCCACCTTAGATCACAGGACTGAGGCGTTGCTTTTTGGTCCCCTCCTGCCACCCCCGCCCATCCCCAATCAACCAACGAAACAACCAAACATTCTTGATCTGCCCTTTACACTCCTTGACGTCGCAATTTCGCTGTTTTGGAACAAATATCTTCAGGTACTGTTTCCTTAAAATTGAGTAATGTACTGTTACTAACTTTATGGTTAAGGCTGTGAGATGCTTTATGTTTTGTGAAAACTGCCTGCATGTTAATTCCACTGCATGGGCAGACTAGCAATTACAGAATATGCAAGTGGGAAACCGATCTACTGTAGAAACACAGTAGAATCTGTACTATCGCATAGCAGTGTTACTCTACCATTCTCTCAAAAAATGAGACTATAACAGAAATATGTGTCTGTATAAATGGCGCAAGTTGAATACTTGTTTAGTTTTTCTTTCGTTCTTCATATTGATTTTATTACGTTTTTGTTCTAGGAAAAAGCTTCAGCGTATCTCATAAATACTTTTCTCTGAATGTACAATGGCAAAAAATGTATGCTAGACTTTCGTACTGTCAAACCCTATCTTGGAAAGTTTTTCCTATATAGGTCAGTACTTATCATTAAGTTCCTTCCTTTGAAGAATTTATGTAACAACATTATAACAGAACTCGCTCCGTCCATTTTTCATTCCATTTTCATTCTGTTGTTTACTTGTCTGAAGTCTTGACTTGGCTGCAAACTAACACCTGCACAATAACAATACTGAATTTGTGCTCACTTTAATGCAGATCAGTGTTGTGGTAGTTCCACGTAGAGAGCTCTGAGACTTACCTACGATGGAATAATTACTACCACCGCCTTTTCTCCCTACATTTCGTCATTCAACCAAAGCTTTTACACTTCTGCCCCTGGCAGCTAACTATGGCTACTGTAAATTTGTGTGTTTCTGACTCGAGAATAAAATAGCAGCAAAACACATCAAACACTGTATTTATATTACATGTGCCCAGTACTTTGCAACCTCCAAGGCGCTTGGAGTGGCTTGCAGGAGATCTATCTTCGTGCAGGGTGTAGGGCACAAAAGGCCCTGGAGCATGTGGCTTGTGGTTTGTCCTTGTCCACAATCACAAGACGTATCTTCTATTATGACGCCCCATCTCTTCAGGTTGTCTCTACGATCAGGAGTTGGACGATCCAATCTGTTTGAAGATTTCCACACCAGCCAGCTCTCGTTGTGTCCAGGTGGTAGTTCTTCAGCTTCTGGCGTCCGCAGGTGAGGCGTCGACTTCTTCCATAACTCCAGCCTTGCCTTCTCTGGTGAAATGGTGAGCTTCTCGGATGTTCTCAGGAAGCTCTTTCGCGATCTCAGCCGTTGCTGTGGTGGATTATGTCCGTGCAGTGGATGGGCACTGTCCTGTTCCACTTTCAGTCTCTCCTTGTTAGCAACCACTGTTCTGTGTACCCATGGTGGCGCTATTCCAGCCAGGCAGTAGAGCATATCAGTTTAGGTAGGTCTTAAGCAACCTGTGTTCAACCTGCAGGTTTCGTTGAGAGCAATGTCTACTTGTCTGGCATGAGATGACCTGCACCAGACTGGAGAAGCATATTCAGCAGTAGAACAGCACATTGCCATTGCAGAACAGCGAATAGTTTGTGGATGTGATTCCCACTGTGTCCCCGCTAGTTTGCGAATTAGGTTGTTTCGAACGGAGATTTTAATTTTAGTGTTCTTGCAGTGAGTTTTGAATGTCAGAGATCTATCGAGACTCCCAAGTATTTAGGTACATGATGATGATGATGATGTAGTTGGATGCCTGACCATGCAATATGTAGCTCACGATTAGCTTCCCTGTTCCTTAAATGAAAGGCACACACTTGTGTCTTCGAAGGGATTGGTCTGAGTTGGTTCCGATTGTAATAGTTTCACAATGTTCTAAGTGCTGTTGTCAGGTTTCTTTCTACTCTTTCAAAACATGAGCTCCGTGTAGCAAGGACTAGGTCATCTGCATATAAGAATCTCTTTGTGCCTGGGGTCAATGGCTGGTCGTTGGTATAAATGTTGAAGAGAAGTAGAGCCAAGACGCTTCCCTGAGGTAGACCATTTTTCTGCGCTCTCCAGCGACTGTGTTGTCCTTGAAATTCAACAAAAAACCTACGGTTTTGGAGGAGGGTGCTGAGTAGTCTAACGAGGTGGGCGTTCTTGATCATATTGTATAATTTTGCATGGAGTAACCGATGATGGACAGTATCGTACGCTGCTGTGAGATCCACGAAGACCACATCAGTTACTTGACGGGTTTCAAAGCCATTCCCTATAAACTGAGTCAGATTCAAAAGTTGCCCTGTGCAGCTTCTGTTTGGTCGGAATCCTCCTTTTTCGGGTATGAGAAGAGGGTCTATTACTGGCAGGATTCTATTCAGAATCATACGTTCAAACAGTTTATAAAGGTGGCTCTAAAGGCTAAGTGGTCTGAAATTCTTGGGACGATTTGCTTCCTTTCCAGGTTTCAGAAGAGCTATCACCCTGCTCTTTCGCCAGCTCTTTGGTATTTGGCACTGGTTCATGCGGTTGTTGAAAAGCTGCAGGATCCACTTTCTTGTTTCTGGGCCGAAATTCTTGTGTTGCTCCATACGGATGTCATCTAGACCAGCTGCTTTACTTGTTTTGCTCTTCTTAATAGCTTTGTTTAAATCAGATATCTAGAATGAGAGAGAGTCAGATCCCTCGTTTGTTCTTGGGCCTCTTGCTGTACTTTCGTAACTTTGATTCTATAGATTCCTTTCCCATTCATGATCAGTTGGTGTGCTATCTGATCTGCAGTAATGCTGCAGTGTGCTGTGGACCTGGTTGGTCATTATTGAGGCGTCTCAATCTCGACGCTTTATGACTGTTTCTGATTAGATCAAGTTCTTCCATCGTTTTAACCCAATAATTCCTCTTGGATTCTTTCAGAGATGCAATAAGTTTATTCCCAGCTGATAGCGTTGTCTCGTCGAATGGATCTTCTTCGAATAGTATCTTGTACTCTGTAAATTGAGCACTGAGTTCAGAAGTTAGACCAGGAATGTATGATGTTTGACAACCCCGAGGAATTGCAATTCTGGAGCACCTCTTTACAGCCCTCATGGAAGTGTCATATGAGTCAGGTGAAGGTTCAATACTGGGAACTGCAGCGTCCAGCGTTTCTGTAAACTTCGGTCAGTTGGCTTTCCTGAAGTAAAACCTCCTTCTGATCCGAACTGTCTGTGGTGTAACTGCTGTGTAGATTTCGCACACGATCGGTCTGTGCTGTGTATTTGGAATAGGGTTGCAGACAGTTTTTATGCACTGTTGTGAGATGTTCTCGCTGCAAAATATCAGATCGGGGTTGTATCCACTTTTCCATCTGCCACTGATGAAAAATGCAGGTTGCTTAGGGTCATGTATAAGGCTCAGATGGTTGCCTTCCGTCCGTTCTTGTAATGCTGTACCATTCTCATCATCATGCTCATAGCCCCACGTGGTGCTGTGACAGCTGACTCACCAGTCACTATTTGCGTGTGTTGACTATAAAAGCCATCAGGTAGATTGAAAATCAAAGGCTGTACAGTCGCATCTGTATACAAACCACCGGACGTTGATCTCAAAATCAATGTTAAGATTTCAATGTCTACATCTACATCCATACCACGCAAGCCACCTGACGGTGTGTGGCGGAGGGTACCCTGAGTACCTCTATCGGTTCTCCCTTCTATTCCAGTCTCGTATTGTTCGTGGAAAGGAGGATTGTCGGTATGCTTCTGTGTGGGCTCTAATCTCTCTGATTTTATCCTCATGGTCTCTTCGCGAGATATATGTAGGAGGGAGCAATATACTGCTTGACTCTTCGGTGAAGGTATGTTCTCGAAACTTTAACAAAAGCCCGTACTGAGCTACTGAGCGTCTCTCCTGCAGAGTCTTCCACTGGAGTTTATCATCTCCGTAACGCTTTCGCGATTACTAAATGATCCTGTAACGAAGCGCGCTGCTCTCCGTTAGATCTTCTCTATCTCTTCTATCAATCCTATCTGGTGCGGATTCCACACTGCTGAGCAGTATTCAACCAGTGGGCGAACAAGCGTACTGTAACCCCTACTTCCTTTGTTTTCGGATTGCATTTCCTTAGGATTCTTCCAATGAATCTCAGTCTGGCATCCGCTTTACCGACGATCAACTTTATATGATCATTCCATTTTAAATCACTCCTAATGCGTACTCCCAGATAATTTATGGAATTAACTGCTTCCAGTTGCTGACATGCTATTTTGTAGCTAAATGATTAGGGAACTATCCTATGTATTCGCAGCACATTACACTTGTCTACATTGAGATTCAATTGCCATTCCCTGCACCATGCGTCAATTCGCTGCAGATCCTCCTGCATTTCAGTACAATTTTCCATTGTTACAACCTCTCGATACACCACAGCATCATCTGCAAAAAGCCTCAGCGAACTTCCGATGTCATCCACGAGGTCATTTGTGTATGTTGTGAATAGCATCGGTCCTATCACACTCCCCTGCGGCACACCTGAAATCACTCTTACTTTGGAAGACTCCTCTCCAATGAGAATGACATGCTGCGTTCTGTTATCTAGGAACTCTTCAATCCAATCACACAATTCGTCTGATAGTCCTATACTCCTACTCTGTTCATTAAACGACTGTGGGGAACTGTATCGAACGCCTTGCCGAAGTCAAGCAACACGGCATCTACCTGGGAATCCGTGTCTATGGCCCTCTGAGTCTCGTGGACGAATAGCGCGACCTGGGATTCATACGACCGTCTTTTTCGAAACCCATGCTGATTCCTACAGAGTAGATTTCTAGTCTCCATAAAAGTCATTATACTCGAACATAATACGTGTTCCAAAATTCTACAACTGATCGACGTTAGAGATATAGATCTATAGTTCTTCACATCTGTTCGACGTCCCTTCTTGAAAACTGGGGTGACCTGTGCCCTTTTCCAATCCTTTGGAACGCTACACTCTTCTAGAGACCTACGGTACACCGCTGCAAGAAGGGGGGGGGGCAAGTTCCTTCGCGTATTCTGTGTAATCATTTGCTTCAGTAAAGGCCGATGATATTATCTGTGTACCTGGTTGGACAAATATAGCACTTCCGTATTTTGGGTGGGGTCTTCCCGTAGCCAGTCGCATTCCGTTGATTATTGGTCTGCGCATTTCACAGCTTCTGTGGGTCTCCTTTATGCAGAGTACATCGCACTTGGTTTGTCTGCACAGCTCTTGGAACAGTTCTTCTTTTGGTGGTGATATACCTTCTATATTCATCGATATGATGGTCAACTGTGGTCCTGAAAAGGACCAAGATGATGATTCTGGTGTGAAACGATCAGCCGCCAGAGAAACATGACGTCCAGGGTACGCCCGATTGGAAGTCTTATCTTGGTCGGAAATCATTTCAATCTTCGTGGGGGCTCCTTTCATGTACCCTATTGCTGCCATGTCCACGGATGAGGAAGCTTTGTCCAGTACGAAGAAATGCTGTTGCACAGTGATACTGAGCGCCATTCAAATTAATGCTTCATTATGACAAATAGTGAAATCCAAAAATTTCAGTCAATTGTCACATTCTTGGCAAACAGGGATTGCTAAGAAAATTAACAGTTAAGATAAAATCTGCATATACCTGTTAACACAATATTATAAGGACCTGTGTTGACACACAGTTGGGGATGGGAAAATGTGAAGTACAGAGTTTAGGGCTCGTTGTTCCTCTGTGCACTAATCAAATAGCATTACGAAGAGAGATTTATTAGATTTAAGTATTGGAATCGAATCACCTCATTTGCAGCAGCGTTGAGAATACTGGATTCGGCATCAGTCGCAGAAAGCAGTGACTTGTCCTCAACAGATACTGGAAGTCATTGCCTCAATTGCCGCTGCTTATGTAGCAGTGCATCCCTGTGCAGGACAGTCGGTGGGAGCTCTAACTGCTTTTTACTAGGGCGCTCTAGTGGACATCGAAGGGTGTCTGCCTGAGTGAACTCGAGCAGCTCTGCGTGGGATGTGTCTGCACTCAGGTGCAAGTCAGGGACAGCAGACTTTAGTGTGCCTCCTGGATATGCCAAAAGGTTGCCGTTGCACAAAAAAACTTCAGCCCTTGGGAAGCTGGAGGTGGATTTCTAAGTTCTGCATTTCCCATGATATCTCCAGGTGGCAGAACAATATTAGACATTTGAGCCATATCCATGAACGTAAAGCAATTCTACGTCCAGTACACAAAACTGAACTGGCAACCGCTGTTTGGTAAGATTGTTCTGTATGGAAACTCTACTTCTCATCGTAACATATGCTGATTCCAGGTAATTGTCCAACAGAAACCATAAAATGGCACCTGATCTGCTAGCTTCCAGTATACTGGTTAATGTTCCTCACATACACACCAACCTATTTCAGCCCCTGAAGTTTCCTTGGACTTATAAAGAACTGGAATACTATTCAACACTGGATAGTAGTTTAGACTCTAGCCTCTATATGGACACATTAATTTCCACGGTACTAAAGCTACCCATTAAACTACTGTATTCACTAGCAGTAAAGTTCTCATGTTAACTTAAACTTTTAATTTCAACTCCACTGTGCCCAGAACAAACGGACACTCACGGCCTGATGACTGTTTGATGGCCTGACAAAAATCAAACTGCTGTAAAGACCGTATTAAATTTCGTGATCCTTCAAATTTGAAGAAATGAGTAGAGAACCACATTTTTTAAACTGATCATTGTATGTTACGTCAGTGAATTTCTCAGCAGCTAGCTGAGGATCAGTGTAGACTGTTTCTTGCTTATTTTGCTGCATGATTGGAAATATCCAGATGACAAATGCACTGAACACACAGTTTACTGTACCTCAGATTTGACAGCGGTCACCTGTTCGGCACTGAAGTCGCTTCTGTACGGCCTACTGACCGGCGGTTGAACCACCTTGCAGACCAGCGACTCTTTTGTGAATGTGCCAATGGCCTTTCTGAGGCCTTAACAGATCGAAGTCATCCTCCTCACATCGTGCAGAAATGTATCTCCCACCCCTTCTCTCAAGCCATCTGCCATTTCCCAGTGCACAATGTCCAGCCACAGAGGAGTGTCCCCCTCACAACTATGTACCACATGAGATGGAAGCAACATGATGATGTATTATGCTGAAGTTTCGACTACTTCTCATTGTGCCTGAAAATGTGAAATATTTACCACGTCTTCAACAGCAGCATTCCACTTTATACCCGACCTAAGCAGTATCGGCATCCTTCCCAATTTGAACACAACTCCCTACTCCTTGCTGCACATCACGTATCAGTAGAACATAGATGTGAGACCTGTCCCGTGTGTCCTACCACTGTCACCTATTTTTGTCTCATCGTGGATATCTCCTGCAGTGTCAGAAGCAGGACCACCTGTGAACGTGACCACACAGTCTACTGACTCGGCTCCAACCATTGAGCCGCACCCCCCAGTGGGGCTCGCCACTTTTTGGCGGGTTCGTGCTCGGCTACCATAGGGCCCCAGCCTATTAGCTATCGCCATTTACCCTATAATGGCCTGTCGCCCACTGGACATCTTCGGCTCCCTCTTTGCCTTCTATTCCAGTTCTCACGGACCTGTTACTGAGCGACGTCATCGACGATGTCTCGATCGTCTGTACTCCTGGAGTACCTGCAATGGTTTTCGTTTTTCCACTGACAAACCCGTCGGTATGAATTTCTGGCTGCTCAAGTGGTTTCTCCTACCATCTTTACATCTTGGGCATGTTGCCCTTCCGTTCGTTGAAACTACGAAATTCACGATGCTCATGCTCGCTAGGAAACTCTTGGTCCTCTCATGTGTCTTACTTGGCAGCCCGTGTTACGTGGTTCCTCTATGTCCTGTGTGTCCTCAATGGTACCTCCTGGCATGCTGATCGAACCTCCGTTTGTACCGATCCATTTTCCATCCGAAACTCGACTGTAGGTGCTTTGTTTATGCATCTGCACGTCTAGCCTCTTACGCCATCTCAACACATCCGCCATCATGTTATCCATTTGCCCACTGGCGCCTTTTACGCTACCCCAAGTGAGAGCCTGTATGCTGAAGCTGCTGAACTACCACCGTCCTACCGTCACGACTTTCTCCTCAGGCACGTTGTTTGTCTGCCACGCGTGGCCACCCATCCTATGGCTCCTCGTTCGATATTTAATTCGATCGCCAGTACGGGGCACATCCCTCTTCTCTGTTACCTCCTGGAGTCCGTTTCCGGCGCTTGCTTCGGCAGCTTAATTTCAAACTACCTGCAACTTCCCCAGTGGGTGTGAATGCTTCGCCAATTTCGCTTCGTGAAGTGGCCCTTGTTAACCTTGGCCTTCACTGACTTCGTAAAGACACTACTCCAGCCTTACTCTGTCGCCTTCAGTTTAGTTAGTTTCGCACGGAATTTCGCAGTAGTACATTTGTGTACACTGATGGCTCTGACTCTAGGGTCAGATGTGCCTTCGTCATTGGCACTCACGTCTTTAGTTGTCGGTTTCCGACACACTGCTCAGTATTTACAGCCGAGCTCTTCACCTTGTATCAGGCCACAGAGCACATCTGGCGTCACAGACTATTAAATTGTCGTGCTCACACACACTAGGCGCCCTTCAAAGTCTCTGTGCGTTTTTCACCGCCAATCCCTTAGTGCAACTTTATCACTCGTGTTGGAGCCACTGTGAATTTTGTGGATTCCTGGTCATGTCGGTCTGCCAGGAAACGAGGCTGCTGACGCTGCTGCAAAGGCTGCAGTCCTCTTACCTCAGCCCACTAGTTTCAATATTCCCTCCAGTGATCACCGTGTTGCTGTCCATCAGGAGGTAGCGTCCCTTCGGCATCGCCATTGGTCGTTCCTGAAGGGAATAAGCTCAAGATTATTAAGCTTCTCCCAGTGGCATGGGCGACCTCCTCTCGGCTCTGCCGCCTGGAGGAAGTCATTTTAACTCGATTGCGTATTGGGCGCTGTCTTTTTAGCCATCGTCATTTGATAAGTGGCGCTCCCCCACTACCTTTTACACTGCGCCCAAATTTTAACTGTCCGCTTTCTCCCGGCTGAAAGTCCATTTCTTAACCATTTATGTTCCCACTTGCCGTCTGATTTATCGACCGTTTTAGCATTGACGCGTGGGCTGTCTACCGCGATTTACTTTCTGTCCGTGAAAGCAATATGGTGAAGGGCATTTAATTTTTAGTTTTGGACCTCCGTTTCTGTATGGTGTGTTTAGTAGCTCTTTCTCCACGTCCCTGTTTTTCACTGACTTTTAAAATGTCGATTGGGATTAACGTTTAGTCATTTTTTAACACCTCTGTCTTCGTGTCCTATAGTTCTGACGTGTGCGCATATGACCCCGGTTGTTTTTGCGCCCAAAAACAAGAAAAACTGTACCGCATTCTATGTGAGCATCTCCTCTGACGAGCAGTTTGTCACTGTGAATGGGCACTGATAGAATGTGGCTGAGAGGCAGCTGGACCGCCCATTTTGAGTTGGCTGCCTGACCTGATGTGGTAGACTTAGACTGCTTCGTGGTCTGCGCTGTAACTGTGCGGGCCTCGTCTACACCTGCTTCTATCCCAACTCCTGCTCCCACCTCAGCTCCACGCACGCCTTCTGTCGCCCCCCACCCTTGCACCTGTACAGTTTTTTTCACCTTTTCTGCTATTCTCCCCAACCCTTCCCCCCTTCCCCATCCAACCGTCCTGTCACAACAATATATATGCTTCCTCCCATAGGCAGCACTGCAGCATCCTACGCCACCCTTTCCTTATACTGCCCTCCATCCCCATGACATTTCTTGTGTAAAGCCACATCAGCTGAGATAGCTGTTCACCACGTTTAGGCCTTACTAACCTTCCGTGTGTGTGTGCATGGTTTTTCTTTCTCATCATTTCATGGAAGATTAAGTTCTGTAGCTTAAAAAATCCTGTGTTCTTATAATGTGCTTAGCTGATGCTCAACATCTCTTCCATGTGGTGAGTCGTAATTTATCCTATTTCATATTGCTGCCCCATCCGAGATTTTCTATCACGTAAATTACACATTTTGACGTTCTCAGCATCCTTGCATCCACACACCCTAACAGAATCTCAAAATATGTATCAATGTAAATAATATTGTTTGCTAGGAGAGTAATTGTGCTTCACCTACACTGTCCACATATTCTCATAACTGTGGATTGCATGCACTATTTGATTAGTGCTGCTCGATTAATCTCATCTCACAGCACGATGGTAGAATGTGGTGTATCACAGGTAATGGGATCTTGGCTTGACCTCGCACATTGTGAGGATGGTGAAAACCTCTATAAATAGCGCCTCAGTCTTGAGGTGGGCTGTGTGCCAAAGAGATGCCCGCTAACGACTGTTCCATCTCCACAGCCGTGCAACCTCTGAGGGACCTGCTGCGCCTCAGTTGTATAAAATCTACCTAGGCACACAGGGCTCTGTCTAGAGACTTGTATATTGCTAGTTGTTCCTGGGACCGAGATGGAGCCTTCCAATTTTTCCTCTTCCTCCTCCAGTGGAATGGACAGGCCACTGGCAGGTCCCCCCTGCGGATTCGGGGGTTAGAATAGGCCCACGGTATTCCCACCTGTCTTAAGGCCGAAACGTTTGGGACTCCTGTTAGCCGCCTCTTATGTGATGGTCCCCCGTCTGGTTTGACTCCCATATCACAAAATTTTTCCGAAGAGCGAGCCGATTGAGGAAGGGCGCCTCACTTGGTGCATTGTGTCCATCTGGCGTTGTGAACTTTCGCCAGGTTATTCATCGTTGCATTGCAGTCCAGCCTGTTCTCGATCTCTTGGGCATGGATACGTTCCTGCGTGCACTTTCCGCCATGCCATGTGCAGTGCCAACTTCTGGACTGACGGCGACCATTGACTACATGTCACCTAAAATCTAGCACGGTATCCAGTCCGTTGTGGTGGTGCAGCCATGTACCGTGTTGGTTGTAGCCCCCTAACAACACAGGGATTGCTCTACCGATGCCTGCGCTGTTAACTCCCCACGTATGCCAAGGAGTAGATGCCCATCTCCCTGGGGCATCAGGACTCGCGGCAAGGGCCTTCCTGCCAGGTGGCCTTTGCTGTGGGTGGGTGGCGCCCAAAGGAAGGGCCCTTGGTCGGAGTAGGTGGCATCAGGTTGGATGACACGCAATGAAGCGTGGCACATCATCTCTTGCTGGTGGCCAGCCACCAGCAGTCTCTAATCGTTCAAAAGCACACTTTAAGGCTTATGTGTATGACCCCAATTCTTTTTTTTTTTGTGGGGTTTAAGGGCGCTCAACTACTGAGGTCATTAGCGCCCAGTCACATTTGTTAGAGCACATGGAATCTAGTAAAACTCAAGGGGAGGGGGGGACACCAGAAAGTTCTGACAAAGATGCAGATAAAGTAAGTAAAAGAGTTAGATGTCTTTGGACAAGCCAGTCAAAGTTATAAAACGAAGAACACGAGCAGCTGCTCGAGGGTCATCAGCTAAAATATCCAGTAAAGTAGATGGCAGGGACAGGACAACTCGAGATTGACTGAAGCGGGGACATGAGAATGAAATATGGCGCACTGTTAATGCTTGACTACAAGGGCACTGCGGGGCTGGGTCACCGGAGAGCAGGTAGCGGTGGCTAAACCGCCAATACAAAATCTGCAACCTGGTCAGAAGGACCTCTTCTCAACGAGATGGTCGGGAGGAGGTTGCCCAAGCAGTTGAGAATGGTTTTACTGTCCAGAGCTTGTTTCCTTGAAGTGATGACCAAGTGTCCCACCACAACGACCCAAGTCTCTTACAAACAACCCCACTAACGTCAGATGACGGGACACAATTGGAGGCTGGCCGAGGCAGGAGGACTGCAGCCTTGGCTGCAGCATCAGCAACCTCATTCCCAGGCACTCCTAGATGGCCGGGAACCCACAGCAAGCTGACAGGAGAGCCATCATCAGCGAAAGAATGGAGGGACTGCTGGATCCTTTGCACCAAGGGATGGACCGGATAGGGAGCTCCAAGGCTCTGAAGAGCACTAAGGTAATCAGAGCAGAGTACATACGATGAATGGCGGTGGCGGCGGGCATTCTGAACGGCCTGATGGAGAGCAAAAAGCTCGGCCGTAAAGCTGGAACATCGGTCGAGGAGCCGGTATTTAAAGGTGGCGGCCCCGACGACAAAGGCACAGCCGACACCATCGTCAGTTTTGCAGCCATCAGTGTAAATAAAGGTGTGACTGGCAAGTCGCGCACGAAGTTCGACAAACCGTGAGCAATACACTGCAGCCGGAGTACCCTCCCTCGGGAGCGAGCTGAGGTCGAGATAAATATGAACCGGAGCCTGGAGCCAAGGTGGTGTCAGGCTCTCGCCCTCTCTGAAGGTGGTAGGGAGGGCAAGATCCAATTGTCGAAGCAGGCGACTGAAGCGGACTCCAGGGGGCAGCAGGGCAGACACATACAACCCGTACTGACGGTCGAGAGAATCGGCGAAGAAGGACTGATAAGAGGGGTCGTCGAGCATTGGCAACAGCCGGCAGGCATACCGACACAGCAGTACGTCGCGCCGGTAGGTCAATGGTAATTCGGCAGCTTCAGCATAAAGACTCTCGACGGGAGTAGTGTAGAATGCTCCGGTCGCAAGACGTAACCCTCGATGGTGGATGGAGTTGAGACAACGTATGAGGGATGGCCGAGCAGATGAGTAGACGAAGCTCCCATAATCCACCCTCAATCG
Source organism: Schistocerca serialis cubense (assembly GCF_023864345.2). NCBI lineage: Eukaryota > Metazoa > Arthropoda > Insecta > Orthoptera > Acrididae > Schistocerca > Schistocerca serialis. Next base: position 12,134,666 of record NW_026047583.1, read on the forward strand.
GACTATGGACCGATACAAGCGAAGCAGGACAGTGCGATCCGCTCCCCAAGATGAACCACTAAGAACTCCGCGGACATTAAGGGAACGTGTACAACGGGCAGCCAAATAAGAGACGTGCGGCGACCAACATAGTTTCCTGTCCAATGTGAGCCCTAGAAACTTAGTTGTTTCCACGAATGGGCGAACAACGGGACCGAGATGTAAGGATGGCGGAAGGAACGCTTTATATCGCCAAAAGTTGATACAAACCGTCTTCTTTTGAGAGAACCGGATGCCATTTGCCATGCTCCATGAGTATAGGCTGTCTAGACAACGCTGAAGGCAGTGCTCCAGGAGGCATGTTCTCTGGGCACTGCAGTAGATCGCGAAGTCATCGACAAAGAGTGAGCCTGAGACATTAGGTGGAATGCAATCCATAATTGGATTGATCGCGATGGCAAAAAGGGCTACGTTCAGGACGGAGCCCTGAGGCACTCCGTTCTCCTGGAGGAAGACGTCGGACAATACGGAACCCACACGTACGCTTAATTTTCGATCTGTTAAAAAGGAATCAATAAAAAGAGGCAGGCGACCGCGTAGACCCCACCTGTGCATAGTGCGGAGGATACCTCCTCTCCAACAGGTATCATAAGCCTTCTCCAAATCAAAGAACACGGCGACCATTTGGCGCTTCCGCAAAAAGTTGTTCATGATGAATGTCGACAAGGTCACAAGGTGGTCAACAGCAGAGCGGCGGCGACGAAAGCCGCATTGGACATTAGTAAGTAGTCTTCGAGATTCAAGAATCCAAACTAACCTAGCTTTAACCATGCGCTCCATCATCTTACAGACACAGCTTTTAAGAGAAATGGGGGCGGTAACTAGAAGGAAAGTGTCTATCCTTCCCGGGTTTGGGTATAGGAACAACGAGGGCGTCACGCCAACGCATGGGGACCTGACCTTCGGTCCAGACGCGATTGTAGGTACGAAGAAGGAAGGTTTTGCCCGCCGGAGAAAGTTGTGCCAGCATCTGAACATGAATGGCATCTGGCCCCGGAGCAGAGGACCGGGACAGTGCAAGCGCACGTTCGAGTTCCCGCATAGTAAAGGGGGCATTATAAGTTTCCAGATTCAGCTAGTGGAAGGAAGGTCGCCGAGCCTCTTCTGCCTCTTTCCTGGGAAGGAAGGCAGGGTGGTAATGGGCGCAGCTTGAAACCTCCGCGAAAAAGCGGCCGAAGGCGTTGGAGACAGCCACAGGATCAACAAGGACCTCATTACCTGAGGTCAGGCCAGGTACCGAGGAGTGGGCCCTAATGCCCCACAGCCGGCGCAGGCCACCCCAAACGACAGAAGAGGGAGTAAAACTGTTAAAGGAGCTAGTGAAAGAAGCCCAACAAGCTTTTTTGCTGTCTTTGATGACTACGGCATTGCGCTCGGAGTCGTTTGTATCCAATACAATTCGCCAACGTAGGATGGCGGCGAAAGGTGCGTAAAGCACGTCATCGAGCACGGATAGCGTCTCTACAAGCCTCATTCCACCAGGGGACGGAAACGCGACGTGAAGAGGTAGTATGAGGAATGGAACGTTCGGCAGCATTGATGATAACAGCCGTGAGGTATTCGACCTCAACGTCACAACTGAGAAAATCGTGGTCCGGAAAGGTCACCAGGGAGGAGTAAAGCCCCAGTCAGCTTTCGGTATGTTCCAGCTCGAAGGACGTGGGGATGGGGTGTGGTGCAGGAGACGAACGACACAGGGGAAGTGGTCGGTCGAATAGGTGTCAGAAAGGACATACCACTCGAACCGACGGGCAAGAGTGGTAGAACAGATCGAGAGGTCCAAGTGGGAGTAGGTATGAGTTGAGTCATAGAGGAAAGTCGGGGCGCCAGTATTGAGACGGACAAGATTGAGATGGTTGAAGACATCCGCCAAGAGTGAGCCTCTTTGACAGGATCCAGGAGTGCCCCAAAGGGGATGATGGGCATTGAAGTCGCCAAACAATAAAAACGGCGGAGGAAGCTGAACAATCAGGTGCATCATGTCAGCCAGGCTAACTGCGGATGACGGAGTGTAGATGGTACAAACCGAAAAAGTAAATGCAGAAAGAGTAATACAGACGGCTATTGCTTGGAGTGGGGTGGTCAATTGGATGGGATGGTAATAGACATCGTCCCAAACGAGCAACATGACCTCGCCATGAGCTGGAATACCATCCACAGGGGTGAGGTCAGACCGCTCCGAGGTATTGTGGGTAAAGGCAATACGGTCAGTTGGGCGCAACTTGGTTTCCTGGAGACCAAGGACGAGCGGACAGTGCAGGCGGAGGAGCAGTTGTAATTCCTCCCGATTAGATCGAATACCTCTTATGTTCCAATGTAACAAAGCCATCGCTAGTCAGAAAAAAAAGGGGGAACGAAACGGGTGAAGAGCGGGTCACCTCAACGGCCGTGGAGGGCCAGGTTTCGAGGGAACAACGCTACATCCGGCGGGAGGCGGATCCTGTTCCATCGAGTCACCGCCAGCTGCGGCCGCTTTCCCGGGTTGCATAGGAGGGGCAGCATCATTCCCCGACGAGAGGCCAGCTGAGCGCCTGGCAGCAGAGCGTCCCGGCGAAACTGAGGACGGCCGGGAGCAGCGACTTGCGGATGGAGCGTCAGACGAAACGCGCCGGGGAGGAGAGGGGGGATAAAGACTACTTCTTGGAGGCCTTCTTGGAAGTCCGATGAGGCACGGGGATGGTGGGCTGGACTCGAAGAAGGTCCTCACGCGCGGGGTCCGTTTTGGAACGCCGGACCTTGGAAGCCGGGGTCCGGAACTTTCCCCGATGGTCGCCTTACAAGAGGATCGCTTCTCAGGTGGCGGAGGGGGAGGAGGGGGAGGAGGAAGAGGAGGAAGGGTGGCCCCTGGCGCAGAGGGGGCAGGGGTCGCGATGGAGGAGGATTTGGAAAGGAGGGATTTGGGAGGCGGAGGCATAGACGCCGGATGGAGGGAGGAGGTGGAGGGGAACAGGATAAGGATGAGGATACTGTAGAAGGAGTGGACACAACTGAGGCGAGCGATGTGGTCAACATCATGGGATGGAGGCGGTCATACTTCTTCCTGGCCTCAGAATAAGAGACGATCCAAAGTTTTGAGTTCTTGAATCTTCTTCTCCTTCTGATACACGGGGCAGTCGAAAGATCTAGGCGAATGAATGCCAGGACAATTAACGCACCGAGGTGGTGGGGTGCACGTATGTTTCTCACGAAAAGGGCGTCCACAATTGTCACAAAGGGGCTCAGTCTCACACCGTGACGATATGTGCCCAAAGCGCCAACACCGAAAGCAGCGCATTGAAGGCGGGACGTAAGGTCGCACATCGCACCGGTAGCACATCACCTTTACCTTCTCTGAGAGAACGTCCCCCTCGAAGGGGAGGATAAAGGCCCCGGTGTCGACGCGACCATCTTTGAGACCGCACTGGACTCGCCGGACGAAATGCACGCCTCGGCGCTCCAGGTTGGCCCTGAGCTCCTCATCAGATTGCAGCAGGGGGTCCCGATGAAAAATAACCCCCTGCGTCCTATTCAGTGCCAGATGTGGGACAATGGACACTGGGATGTCCCCTAGTCGGTCGCACGCCCGGAGCGCCGCCGACTGTGTGGTCTGTATAAGAAAGGAACCCCGAACGCATTTTACTGAGAGCCTCGATTTCCCCGAAGATGTCCTCGATGTGCTGGACAAAGAACATGGGCTTAGTGGCGAACGTCCCCCCCCCCATCGGTTTGAGAACAGACTAAATAGAGGGGGACGTACTTCGCGCCAAGCCGGCGGCGCTGTCCTTCCTCCCAGGGAGTGGCCAAGGGGGAAATGGCAGGAGAACCACAACCAGAGACAGTAACTTTCTTTTTAAAAGACTCGGCCGCAGAGCAGCCTTATACATGTTGACGTTTCATCTGCGAGACGTTCGCCCTGATACCACCCACTCCGACCAGGGGCTCTCCCCACGGGCGCCACCCAGCGTCAGCAAGGGCCACCTGGCAGGATGGCCGTTGCCGGCAGTCCTGATGCCCCAAGGAGACGGGCGTCTACTCCTTGGCCGACGTGGGGAGGGTACAGCTCAGGTATCGGCAGTACGATCGCTGTGTTGTCAGGGGGTTACAACCAAGAGGGTACATGACGACCCCACCACAATGGGCTGGCTATTGTGCTGGATTTCGGGTGCCATGGAAAGTCCATCATGATCGTAGGTGCAGATGGGGATGCACTATGGGCGTTACTTTTGCAACCCATCAGGCGTTTAGGCCCAATTTGAGGAATAGTCTGTGTGGTTACAATGCCGTTACAATGCTGAGTGCCAAGGTCTTAGTGCACTGAGGACCAGTGATACACCGGGTAAGGCGTCCTTCCCCCAAAGGCTCGTACTCGTGCAGAATTTTGAAAAATGGAGGTCAAACCCCAAGGGGGACCATCACATGGAAGGCCAGAATGGTTGAAACTCCTTTTAGTCGCCCCTTACAACAGGCAGGAATACCTCGCGCCTATTCTTACCCCGGACCCGCAGGGGGGGTCACCCACTTGGTAATTCATATTCCTGTCCCAGGAAAAAGCAAACAAAAATGTTGTTCATGGTTCATGGTGGGAATTTCTGTTAGAGCTGTCTGCATTCCTGAAATCAGAGGTCATTAGAAGTGAAAATAAATTTCTGAATTTACTTGTATGTAAGAATTCACTTTCATGTTTGGCATTTATTCATTACTTCATTCACCTCAAGCCACCTGTGTTAGACTCTGTATCTGCTGGTGGTTACTTGACACCATGCTGTTTGTGGACTGCCCATCTAATAACATTATCTACACTCTACATCTACACTCTGCAAACAACTATACAGTTCATAACAGGGGGTAGGCCTCACTGCCAGTTATTAGGGTTTCTTCCCCTGTTCCATTCGTGTATGGGGTGCAAGAAGAATAATTGTTTTAATGTCTCCACGCAAGTTGTAATTAATCTAACCACCTCCTCAGAATTCCTGTGGAAGTGGTATATTTGGGGTTGTAATATGTTCTGAGTGGCATAATTTGTATCCAGTTCCTAATACTTTGTCGGTAGGCTTTTTGGAATAATTCATGTCCATCTTAAAGAGTGTGCTGGCTATTTTTTTTTTTTGCAGTTCTGTGATACTCTCCCATGGATCAAACAAACCTGTGACCATTTGTGCAACCCTTCTCCGTATGTGTTCAGTATCACCTGTTGGGTCCTATTTGATATGGGTCCCGTACACTTCAGCAGTATTTTAGGATGCATGATTTACAAGCAGTCTTCTTTGTAGACTGACTGGATTTCCCTAGTATACTACCAATAAATTGAAGTCTGATGCGAGCTTTAACCATGACAGTAATACAATATAATCATATAAAGATGTTGAATTTCTAAGTTTTTCATTTTGTGAAGTGCACAGTTTCTAATTCCTCAACATTTAAAACAAGGTGCCATTCTTTGCACCAGTTTTAAATCTTATCATGCTGTAACTGAACATTGATGTCACTTGTGTCACACTGTACTTCTTTACACTGAGGTGACGAGAGTTGTGGGGTAGTGATAAGCTCATACAAAAATGGCAGCAGTTTTGCATATGCAAGGCATCAAGGCATAAAAGGCCAGTATATTGGTGGAGCTGTCATTTGTACTAAGGTCATTCGTGTGAAATGGTATCAAGCATGATTCTGGCAACATGATGGGAATTAAGACTTTGAACAGGGGAGGGTAGTTAGCATTAGATGTATGGAGCACCGATTTCTGAAATTATTGAGTAATTAAATATTAAGATACCAACAGTGTCAAGAGCATGCCAAAATAACAAATTTCAGGCATCCTCTCTCACCACAGGCAATGCAGTGGCGAGTGGGCTTCACTCTACAACAGAGCAGCGGTTTTTGTGTAGAGTTGTCGGTTCTAATAGACAAGCAATACTGCATGAAATAACCACATAAATCTTTTTGGGATCTATGACAAATGCATCTGTTAAGACAGTGCATTGGAATTGGGCATTATCTGACTATGCAAGCAGATGACTGACAAGAGTGACTTTGTTAACAGCATGGCAATGCCTGCAGCACTTATCCTGGACTTTTGACTATGTCACTTGGACAGAATATGACCGGAAAACTGTCCAGAATTCTTTTGGTAAGATCACATGGTAGGATTAGTGTGTGGCATGGACCCAACAAAGCCATGGACCCAAGCTATCAACAAGGCACTGTGTAACCTGTTGGTGGCTCCATAGTAGTGTGGACGCTGTCAACATATAGCGGACTGGGTTCTGTGGTCCAACTGAACTGATCATGAACTGGAAATGGTTTTGTTGGGCTAGTTGGAGATTACTGGCAGCTATTCATGGACTTCATGTTTCCAAACAACGTAAGAATTTTATGGATGACACTGCCCAGAATGTTCTGACATGGCACAATTTCAATGAAGGATTTTTCTACCCACATTGCCTGATGTGAACTCCACTGAACATTTATGGGACATAATCGAGAGGTCAGTTTGTTCACAAAATCCTGCGGTGGCAACACTTCTGCAGTTATGGATGGCTGTAGAAGCAGCATGGTGCAGTATTTCTGCAGGGGATTTCCAGTGATTCGTCGAATCCATGCCGTGCTGAGTTGCTGCACTGTGCCACACAAAAGGTGGTCTGACGCAACATTAGGAGGTATCCCGTGACTTTTGTCACCTCAGTGTATAGCTGAATCAATCACCTGCAAAAAATGTTAGGTCACTAGTAATAATGTTTGCAAGGTAATTCATATATCATCTGAACAGCAACATCCGCAATTAACTTCCCTGTGGCACACCCAAAGTTCCCTCAACATTTGTTGATGACTTACCATGTCCTTCAATCAAAAATGTAGTCTATCCAGTTAAACTTTTTGCTTAATACTCCCTAACAATTGTACTTTTGATAACAAGCTTAAATGTATTAACTGATATTCATTTTGGAAATTAAAAAAATACTGCTGTTACTTCATTGCCTCCATCAAAAGCTTCCAGCGATTCATGTGAAAAACGTGAGTTGATGTATTCTGATAGCAATGCTTATTTGAACATGTGGCTGGCATGGAGATTATTCTGCTAGGGGTATCTCATTATGTCTGAGCTGAGAATATGTTTCAATGTTCTACAACAAGTCAGTGTCATGGATGTAGGATGGTAGTTCTGTGCATCATTCAATGCAGGATTTCATGCCCTACAATTTTTAATTGCACGTTGTTTTCGATATGTGAGTCATCTACAAGCTATTATCACAAAACCGAAAAAATATCCCTTTTTCTGGTACATCTTTGCCACCCCCCCCCCCCCCCTTCCACAACTCCGGCGTGGGGGAAAACCTAGGATTGTCATATTGGGCCACAAATGAATCCATTGAAACATTAAAACCTTTTGTAGCCGTTACTTTCAGTTTGTCTAATTTTTAGGTTTAACCCTACTGGACTAAATATGGTTCTCTGTACTCTTCGCCAATCACAAACGTGAGGTATCAACCAACAAACATTTGCTGTGTGGCAACATTCTACTACATTTCTATTGAGGTAATAGTGATACACTTACGTTTAGAGGCAGATGATTCACTTGCGTCCAGGAAAGCATAAAAGACAATAGTTAACTCACTTCCAACTGCGTGGAAGGATGACAAAGTGAATGGAGTGATCGGATGAAATGGGGTTGTAAATATGTATGATGTAATGGTAGATGATTTAATGGTACATGTATTCTAGAGGGAGAGGAAGATGGTGAAATGATGTGCAGCAGCATTTTTTCCGTTGTTTTGTTGGGGTGCATCAGTTGTGGGGCATAACCTGTGTTCGACTCTTATACAACTGCGTGTTCTGTCTGTGGCTTAGAGCACTATCTAATCGCGATTGTTAACAGCAGATCTCTGGCATCAGCGGAGTTCCATCTCGTGTGTGTTATGACGACGGCGACGAAACATGCCCATCTTGTTTCGGCACTTTCCTCTAGACGAACGAAGATAATGCAGATTAGTGGGATACCTTGCAAATATCTTTGGCATAAAATCGAGCCTTCAGTTTCGTAACTATATTGAAACTGTGAGGCATTGAATCCTAATGTATACCTGTCACTAACATAAACACATCTGCTCGACAGATGTTCTTTTTACAGATTTAGTGACGGCATTAAGTAATTTCACATGTCAAAGGCCGCTTCTATGCGTTCGTTAGTAATGGAGAATACCTCTCACAAAGAAACTGACGATCACTTTGTATAGGACTGATGCACGCATAGTATAATTTCTAAACCGTGATCTGATATGAACAGTGGACGCCATGCACAATATAGCTTTGCAGAGGTGTATGTATCAGAAGGAATCAATGTTTTAAGAAAGTTGTCTTTCCATTTTAGGCCTACAATTGTTTTTGTTACGGTTTTAGGGCGCAAAACTGCTATGGTCATTAGCGCCCGTTCTGTGGCTTAGGGAAAGGTAAAAGAACCTAATGGGAAACCAGCAGCAATGGGAGTGAAACTCACAAATATGGGAAACTAGAAAACAGAAGGAAAGCTTAGGAAACCACTATAGAAGCGAGTGCTTTTCCCCTCAAAAAGAGCTTCAAATGAACGACGTCATCTCACTGACACTGATAAACTCGAGGACGTGATCGGCTGAGCGCGTGTCATCTGCTAAAATGGAAGATAAAGCAGGCGACAGATGTAGACGGGTGCGTAGCGGAGTAAAATAGGGGCAACGAAGTAAAAGGTGTCTCACCGTCTACGTTCAGAGTAGTGGGGACAAAACGGGGGACGATTGCCACTTAAAAGATGTCAATAGCTAAAATGACGGTGCCGGAGTGTAGTTAAAATTAACTCCTCCCGACGACTTCGGGAGGGAGATGTCAGAGCACAGGGAAGAGGTTTCAGGTCCCATAATTTATTATTGGGACGTGTAGACCAATGTGCGTGCAATAAAAGAGCAACACGACCACATAGAACACTCCGTAGATGGGCGAAGGGAACCATGCGAACAGCGGGCTGAGGAAGAGAGACCGCAGCATTGGCTGCTATATCGGCTGCCTCGTTTCCACAGATACCATTGTGTCCTGGTATCCTGAGGAATGCCACAGAGACGCCCCCAAAGTGGAGCAATCCTGAATCCGGTGGACCAGAGGGTGGGCAAGATAAAGAGCTTAGAGGCTGAGGAGAGAGCTGAGCGAATCTGAGCATATAATATACTGCGTCCGCTTATGGCGCTATGGACAGCCTGGAGAACAGCGTAAAGCTCTGCAGTAAGAACCCAACATTGGTTAGGAAGCCGAAATTGGTTAGGGGTGTCGCCAACAATATAGGCAATCCCAACATCAAATGATCGTTTTTGAGCCATCGGTGTAAATAAATATGGCATCCTCCATTTGTGCACATAGACCAGCAAATGCCCGACGATAAACTAAAGAAAGGGGTTCAATCCTTGGGAAGCTGGGAAAGGTCATAGCAGGCAGGTTCAGCGGCGAAGCCAAGGTGGTACTTGTACCCCCAGTTGTCAAGAAAGTTTTGAAAAATTGGTTGGAAAGAGAAGACAGCAGTTGACAGAAGCAGACTCTCAGTGGTAGTAGAGAGGAAGGGCGGCCTGCATACCCTAAATTCAACGAGGCGTCGAAAAAAAAAAAAAAAAAAAAAAATTGCCACGGGCCGGATTAGCAGGCAAGGAAGACAGATGGCTAGCATAACGACTCAGAAGGACAGCTCACCGATTGGACAGTGGATGTTCAGCAGTCTCAGCATAAAGGCTTTCCACAGGGCTAGTGAAAGAAGCTCCAGACGCTGAACGCAATCCACGGTCGTGGACAGAGTCGATACGTCGAAGAATAGACGGCCGATCAAAGGAGTAGACAATGCTTCCATAGTCCAATTTCGAGCGCACTAATGCGCGATATAGACCGCGAAGGACTACTCGGTCCGCTCCCCAGGAGGTACCATTCAGGACACTGAGGATGTTGAGGGATCGCAGACAGCGAGCCGAAAGATAGGAAACGTGGGAGAAGCAGCACTGTTTTCTGTCAAACGTAAGACCCAAGAATTTAGCGACGTCTGTAAACGGAAGGTTGACAATGCGTAGATGTAAGGAAGGCGGAAGAAACTCCGTACGACGCCAAAAATTGACACAAACTGTCTTACTGGGAGAAAAGCGGAAGCTGGTTTCGATGCTGAAAGAGTGGAGGCGATCGAGACATCCTTGAAGACGTCGTTCAGAAAGGCTCGTCCGTTGAGAGCTGTAGTAGATCGCAAAATCGTCCACAAAGAGGGAGCCCGAGACATCAGGAAGGAGACAATCCATAATTGGAGTTATGGCAATGGCAAACAGTACAACACTTAGCACGGAGCCCTGGGGTACCCCGTTTTCTTGGGAGAAAGTACGGGAGAGAGTAGTGTTCACCCGCACTCTAAATGCCCGCTCTGCCATAAATTCGTGAAGAAAAAGAGGCAGCCAACCTCGAAAGCCCCAAGAGAACAGCGTGCGGACAATACGTCGAGGGAGCGCGTATAAACCACACTGTGCGATGAGTTTTAAGTGCTTTGTCCTGTGTGCTTCTACCTGGACGGGGAAGGTGTGTAGCAGGGGAGTTTGCTGTTAGGAACAGTTAGTGCCCTCCAACCACAAACATTGCTGCAAATTGCCATTTCGTAATCGGGAAAAAGACTTTACAGGACCTGCAATAGCATCGACACTGTTCTGAATAATGAAAGGGTTAACTGGAGAAGTCTTGACCTTCGTCTGACCGAGAAGTAACAAGGAACTGTGCACTGATGGAAGGATTGTCCATGGCTGAGTGTCATCTAACTTTCGTTTGGGACCAGAAATTTTAGACAGAGGAAACCATTGCGAGAATATCCCCCCTGATTACCAACGTCTCCGATGGCGCGCTCCTTCCTTGTGGGGGGCCCTCTCTGAAGGCACTCCTGCCTTAGGTGATTGTTCACACCTCAGGTCACACCTCCCGAGAAACGGATGTAGGGACCAATCGGCACGTTCAGAAGGTACCAGCTCAGGTGATCATCCCTCCTCGGGCCTGGCCATTACCAGGGGGTACGTACGTGTCCTACCTGTCTACCCGTGGTGGGGAATTACGCCTTACCCCGGCTATGCATGGGAATGCGTGGGTCGGCCTTCAGACACAGGTAGGAAAGAAAGAGTAAGGGAGGAACGAAGAAAATTAAAGAAGACGTCTCAAACGCAACAGTGGAGAAGAGGATAAAGAGAAGAGACAAGGAAAAGAGGACAGAGAGGATAAAGATGACAAAGATTTTCAAGCATAGACAGCAAAGAAAAGACTGTCTTACAGTTACCACCAAATGTCTCCAGATGTATGCATGATACATACTCCCAAAGAGTTAGAAGGGGTAGGGATGAGGCTGGAGAGGGGGGGGGGGATAGAGAAGGATGTGGAAAAGGAAGGTATGCAGCCTGGAAAGGAAAGAGCCTCACTAGCTCAGAGTCCCGTGCTCACCAACGCAAGAGTTGTGGACCCCTGGGGCGATTTAACAGTTTGACACCACAGTTTGTGGTAGAGAAAACTGCAAGGAGAATATATGTCACGTGCTGGAAACACAGTATGTGATCGAAAGTATCCGGACAACCCCAAAAACTTACTTTTTCATATTAGGTGCATTGTGCTGCCACCTACAGCCAGGTACACAGTATCAGCGACGTCAGTAGTCATTAGACACTGTGTATTCCATGGAGCGACCCATTCTGTTCTCTCACGGACTTCGAACGTGGTCAGGTCATTGGTTGTCACTTGGGTCATAGGTCTGTACACGAGAGTTTCAGGCTCCTAAACCTTCCTAGGTCCACTGTTTCCGACATGATAGTGAAGTGGAAGCGTGAAGGGACACTTACAACAAAAGTGTATAGGCCAACTTCAACTGTCGGCAGTCTCAGTCAACAGGCGAAGACGGCCGGAAAATATGATAGGCAGATATCCATCCAGAGCATTACACAGGAATTCCAAATTTCATCAAGATCCACTGCAAGTTCTGTGATAGTTAGGTGGGAGGTGAGAAAACTTTGATTTCATGTTCGAGCGGCTGCTCACAAGTCACTCATCGCGCCAGAAAACGCTAAACGACGCCTCGCTTGGTTTAAGTAGCGTAAACATTGGACGATTGAATAGTGGATAAACGTTTTGGTAAGTGACGAATCACGGTACACTATGTGGCGATCCGATGGCAGAGTGAGGGTATGGCGAATGCCCAGTGAACGTCATCTGCCAGCATGTGTAGTGCCTGCAGTACGATTCGGAGGCTGTAGTGTTGTGTGGTCGTGTTTTTCATGTAGAGGGCTTGAAGACCTGGCTGTTGTGTGTGGCACTATCACAGCACAGGCACATTGATGTTTTAAGCACCTCCTTGCTTCCCACTGTTGAAGTGCAATTCGGGGTTTGCGATTGCGTATTTCAGCACGATCAACCACCTGTTCATAATTCATGTTCTGTAGCGGGGTGGTTACACGACAGTAACATCCCTGTAATGGATTGGCCTGCAGAGCCCTGACATGAATCCTATAGAACACCTTTGGGATGTTTTGGAATGCCGGTTTCGTGCCAGGTCTCACAGACCGACATCGATACCTCTACTCAGTGCAGCACTCTGCGAAGGAAAGGCTGTCGTTCCCCGAGAAACCTTCCAGCACCTGATTCAACGTATGCCTGCGAGAGCGGAAACTGTCACCAATGCTAAGGGTGGGCCAACACCATGTTGAATTCCAGCTTTGCCGCTGGAGGGCGCCATGAACTTTTAAGTCATTTCCAGCAAAGTGTCCGGATATTTTTGATCACGTAGTCTATATTTCTTACATTTTATTATTAATAGCGTTACATTCCACACGACTAATAGGTCGAAAAGCGCACCGCTCTAATATTATAGCATGCTTATGTGCAGAACGGTGTAGCATTAGTAGTGCATGCGTTTATGTTCTCTCTTACCAAAACCCTCTTGGTACTGATCCTAGACACTAGAACTATTTACAATTGATAGCGCAGTTGATTTACATAAAATGCTTCCAACTCTGTACGTTTGGAGTTTCATCATGCTAAAAACAAGTTTCTTGTTCTCATCTGTCTATTACATCACAACGCTTTCAGATCTAATATACACCAATAATGGGGTGCTAACGTCCTCGACATGGGTGCATCTGGAGGAATCTTGTGCACTTTTATCAGTACCGTAAGCAATTTTGGTGTGGAATAATAGTTACGGGCTCGGGTCGCTCTATTCCTTCAAGAGAAGCGGCATGTAGCAGTCTACTTCTGGTCAGTTGCATATTAAATCTGGGACAGTGCTGCAGGGAGGGTCGGTCAAAGACAATGTGAGATCTTTCACTCTCTACCTTTATCCTAAGAATGTGGGAATGCCCCGTTACCTCCATCTGCATAGGGGAAGATCGTAAATTACACACTATGAGCGAAGTGCTAGAAATATGTAGATCGCTGTCTGGTATACTTTGGTGTAAATGTTCGAGAATTAACAACGAACAGATTTATCAACATTTGGAATCCAGTATATGGTCCTCGCGAAGTAGTGGATGGGCAGTTTAGTGATGATACAGGCACTGCAAAGGACGCTGTCGCGTCATTGGTCAATGTTGAAATTACGATACTATTGCAAAATCTCGTCGACGTCTCTGGCGCTCATATTGAACAAATTGTGAAGGCGGTGGTTAGTAATAAAATGAAGATTGTGCCTTTCCACTTCCTTGACCTTTATGCCCTTGTCCTATTCCTAATCTGTTACATACAGAAACAATTCCATACTTCTTGCATTCACAGCGCGCTGGTTTTCACCTTGTCCCAACTTAGAACTAATGTTTTCCAGCGTAAATCGGTTCCGTATTCTCGTTAGAATATGTTTCAAGTTTCGCTGCCATGCGATAATTACAGCCCACACTGGACCTCTAACTACCTGCACTTTAATTTGCGCCCAGTACTTTATTTCGCTATTGGACACAATACACTAACTACGCAAAACAAAGACTACGTCAATTGTGTGTTGCGTGAGTAATGTGTGGAGACAGTTCAGGTACATTTTCATTTGTGTCAAACATATTGGGATAACGGATACACAAAACGAACCTACAATTTAATGGTTGGAAGTGATAAGTCAAGACGGTATTTTTAATCCCTTGTTCCTCATGTTAAGAAATACAAATCTGCCAAAATACATCAGCTACACTAGTTAATCACGAGTATTTTTTCCTCGCATCGTGATGAAACAGAACATGTAAGTGCAGTAATTCAGATACCTCACAATCATTTCTTTGACGCAGCATATTTTCTGCAGTTTGTAAAACCAAAAAAGAACTAACTGCATTGTAGGTCTTTTTTGCCTTCTAATTCATATGTACCCCCTTCAGGAAATCT